>NW_026892588.1:7255000-8455000 GCF_033815535.1 Pezoporus flaviventris
AGTTTGGTCCTGACCAAACCTTGTTTTGACCCCATATCAGCCACATTGGGATGTAGGGCCTGGCTGGCCATGTGCATCCCAGGAATGGTGTTGGAGCCACCAGATGAGGGGAAGCAGACAAAATGCCAAAAAAAAACCCTTAAGCTTAGAAACACTGTCTTTAAATAATGTGTCTTACTTCTGTAAACTTCAGCAACATTACATGAGAGGCTTTTCCTTCTTAAAAAGTTAAAGTGAGACAACCTGCAAGAAATACCCCAGCATTTCCCTGAGACTGATACAGCCATGTGTTTTGTGTTGGCATTGGTCAGAGTTACATGTCTTCACTTTGCCTGGCTGTGCCTTGCAAGGGAATGCAGATTGTCAGCTTCAGGATTTCTCTGGAAAGAATTTGATGTAATTGTAGGGCATCAGGAAACCTTTTTTTTTTTTTTGGGAAAAGATGAGAGAATTTGGCAAACACTGAATAGCATGATCAAATCATTTACAAGTGTGACTCTGAGTTTGTTTCTTTTCCCTGAGCTATTTATGCAGCACACGTTGGAAGGCAAGCTGTGAGTATTATGCAAAGAAAGCTGCTAGCATACTATCTCCAAGAGAAGATTTAATTTCAGGCAGGATCTGGTTCTCAGCAGCTAATAGGAAGAACTCTTACAGTACTTTGACAGCCATACTAAAAATGTGGTGTGCTTAATAATGCTTATTTCCATGTTACATTTCTGCCATGGTGAAAGGGATTTGCATGTGTGGACTGAATTAAATACCCACTGATGTAAAATCATTTTTTTGTCATTTGTTGTAGAAGCTAAGGTGAGTGTAAGAGGGAACATGGAAGCTTCATCTCACCCACTAGTGTTTACTGCCATAAAACAGTGGTCTGTGTGGTTCTGCTCGTGAGCTCCAGCGAAAAGGAGTGGTGCCCCATGACTTCGGAGTCTCACCACAGAGCTAAAAGGCAGCAGAAAGGAGAGAGGTCTGGTGTCCATCTGCCCACCCTGCATGAACCCAAGTGAATTTAACTTCTATTTCTCTGGTACAAACCTTTAATGTAACAAGAGCATACGAGCATACACTTAATGTAGTATCCTGAGCTACACTGCTAAGTTCATGTAGTCCAGCAAAGCCACAAGAAGTAAATGACAATGGCTGTTGCCTTCATTTCTGTTTTAGCATTGATCTGACACTGTAAATGATGCATTCCCTCAGGCTACCAGAGCCATCCCTCACTGGTGATGAAAAGCAGCAACACCCTGTTTTAAAAAAAGCAGTAAGTTTGCATTAGAAATCCCTTAGTTGTGACTTCAGCTGTAGTAAGAAATAAGAGCAGTCCTCACCACTCACAGCCCTCACCACTCACAGTCTTCCGCCATCATCAATATTATCTTTTCCCAGAAAACATCTACATTTACTGAGATCCCAAGGGCTGTAGCTGATGGGGATGCAAGCTGTGGCTGTGATGGAGACTGAGAGTCACAGGCTAAACGTATTAGAGAGGCTTTGCCTAGCTGGCAGCTCCCTGCTCTGCTCCGTGTGTTTGCCTTCCCTGCCTGTGGCGATAAAGGGAACGTTTGGGTCTTAAATCTCTGAGTACTTGGAGAATTTGACAACTGCTCTGAGTTTCTATTAGCACTGGGGCTGGACAAAACTCAGTACTTTGTGACAAATAGCATAGCTAAGTGCATTCGTTAAGAGAGAGGATGAAGGAGCAGCTTTTCTCTCAGAGGTAAGGCAGGGATCCTGTCTGACTGCCCTCTGGTACTCTGCTCGGGGCTCTGCTCCCACTTGCGCTGCAGCTAGGCTTTGACCTGCTGGTTTCAAATGTCCTTTCATGACCTGCCCCATCATTATCTACATCAGTGTCTTTCAGCTTGTGGTAAGTTAGGGAAAACGTCTTGTGCCTATCTCTGACCACCTCCATTTCCTTATCATTTTTTTGAAAGCCTTTTTTTATCTTACTTTCCTATTTTTTTTCTGGCTTCTGAGGCTCCCAGCTCCTTCTGTTATGAAATTCATGCTAGGGCATAATGGCAGGAGTTCATAGCAGTTGGTATGGTAAGAAAATCTACATGTTAGAATATTCCTGAAATTAGAGCTGGTTGTATGATGAAATTTTTTTTTTAGTTCAGGCATATTTGAACATTTCCAATTAATATCTTGCAATACCAAAAATAATTCTTTTTCTGAGAAAACTCCCATTTGCTTTGGTATAAACCAGAGGAAAGATACGATACAATTAAACTGAGAATATGGCATGTCTGCATGGCTGAAGTCAATGTCAAGGCTCCAACTGACTTTATTAGGGTCAGGATTTCTCTAAGAAAGGCTGCACTGCTAAATCAAACTGCTTTGATTGCTTTCACTGGAAGCTCTGCTTGATTAGGCACAACAGAACTTGTACTGTGAAAAGGGATAAGGAGAGGGAAAGAGCACAACAGAAATCAGCCCTGGAAAAAAAATCTGATTGTAAGAGGTGACTTGAGCTCATATGCATGAGGCCTGATTAAATGGAGACTACTCAGTCACACAGTTACAATGGCTATAATGGAGATGGAGTTTTTCATTAATTATTCAACAGCAGGGAGATCTATATTTTGCCTGAGACTGACACCTTTTACCAGCTGCTTAAAACCTTACTGTCTCTGAACAACTAGCATCAACATGGGTTTTTTTCCCCCTTTTAGAGTAGTCATTATGCTGAGCTTCCAGATTGTTTAAGGTATCTGAGGTCCAAGTATGGGTGTGCTGTTACAAATAGCTAGTACTTATAATTGCTATTCATTTTCATATGTTTGATTGGCATCTGGTTAATACTTTTGTTTTTTTCTCAGTTGTAATTGTGAACCAACAGTGGCCTTGATCTTTCTAACTGTTTAACTGCATTGCTGTAACTAATCCCAGTAGGTTCATTTTAAAAGGACACAGTGGCTCAAATTCATGCCTAGTATAACACTATTGAAATTAGTGCTTTCCACCAGGGATGAATTTATCTCAGCATCTAGAAGTGCCCTTAGTGCATACAAAGGGATCATTAGCAGTGGGCCCTGACCATAACACAATTACATGGATGACCAGCCAGCCTCCTGACCTCCTGGCTTTGAAGTTGTCATTTACATGAGGAGTTTTTTGGGGTGCTCCCCTCCCTTCTCATAGGAAAAAAACCCAAAACAAACCCTTCAAAACCCATATGTCTTGGCTGAGGTTGTTGAGGGGGAACTGAGATTTGTGCTAAACTCTAAGAGCAGCTTATCCTGAAATAAAAGCCCAGATGCTTCCTGTAATGGGCACTGAAATTCCAACACAAATTTAAATGGAAATCTTTTATTTTTTTAAAGTCTAGTTAATTGTAAATTAAACAGAAATTTGAGCCTCTTATATGGTGACTGTTGCAGCAGAGGACTACTGACCACTCCACTCCTGTATTTTTGGAGTGTTCACTGTTGACAAACATGACATACAGGAGGCCAATATGCAGTCAGCTAGCCTCTCATCACTCCGAATACCATCCCAGCATGAAGCCAAAGCAAGAACAAGGCCATCTTCAGAATATAATCCTGCACAACTGGAGGCTGACATCTGCTAAGCTCTCCCAAAAGGCTTCTACTGTCTGTCTCGGAACAGAGAGAGAGCTAGCAGCAAGGAGCCATGCTCCAGTGCAGTTGCAGATCCAGCAGGCTGCAGTCTGTGCTGCAGAGCTTTGACTCTGCAGTTTCAAAGGAGATGATTTAAAGAAGGGGTGAATGGCTATGCCAAGCATTTCCAACATTGTTCATATCCAGAAAGGGAGCTTAGATCCATACAACTCAATGTTTTCCACACTCTAAGTTTGGAGAAAATGGTGGTAGACTGCTTATACTACTGAAAATATTTATTTAATTTTTAATTAAAAGGATGCTGTAAGCATATCATTGTGCATATCCTTTTATTTTACATCCTTTCTTCTCAGATTAGTGAGCTTTTAAGATCTCTCTCTCACCCTTGCAAGACCTGACTGGGTTTCTGAGCTACAGGGTGGGATCTTCAGAAATTGCCATGCAAGGCAGGGTTTAGGCAGTTTAGCAACAGCTGAATAGCACCTTATCAACTGTGCTGAAACACAGTACATTTCACCACCCCAGGGCTGAAATACGCTTCTGTCTTTTCAGATTCATGGCAGACTCTTTGCATATGCACCACCTGCAAACAACATCTCCTGAGTGATTGCTGTCCCTCTTTCTGCTGTCTCCTGCTACAGGGAATGTCACAGGTGGTAAAGTTAAAGGCATTGATTATCAATGTAGTGCTCGTCATTCTGAGTAATTCTGGATTAGTACAAATCTTTGTGTAATTGCATCTATTATATAAAAAGTATTTGAAGAAAAAAAATTAAAACCTTTATTTGCATATGAAGATGATGTTGACAAACCAGCAGGGCAGATACATTTGTAGAAGACTTTCCAATCACCTTGGTTAATGCAGTTAGTGTGTGAGATCAGTGAAGTCTCCCTTTATATATATATGTATATATATACACCTTGCTTTTGTTTACAGTATTTCCATGTTTTATGCAGCCCAAACAAATCCAAGAGCAGCCTTCAAACAAGTTTAACTCAACTTACATTGCCCCAGACACCCAATGAGGATCTCTGTGAGCTCACATCAATCCTGTTTGAGGAGGTTTGATTTAGCACAGCTGGCTGTGAGAGCTTCAAGAGCAGTTAAACTCTGGCTGGGCCACCTGATCACCATTAGTTTCCCAGGAGACTGCCTTTTGGCCTTGGCTGATGGTTTGCTTTGCCTTAGGGGCTGCTTGGTGGTCAGCCTGGTACTTGGTATTTCTGCCTGCTCTGGTATTGTTCCTGCTTCAGGAGCTGGATTCCCAGCACTGCTTTTCTGCTACCAGACTTTTGCCTGGCCCCTGCCCACACTTCATCTGCCCTTCAGTACCTCCCTCAGAGAAAAGGAAGTAAAAGCCAACAAATCAAACCCTGTAATTAATTCCTGTGTTCATTTGTACATCTTAATTGTAAATCCAATGAAGGAGCCAATATAAATGCAGGTATTTAAGAAAGGAATTGGTAAGAACAAATATCCCTCGGAGTAAGGGAAAATATCTTATTTAAAATTGCAGTGTCAGATTCTGCTGCAGTTCATGCTGACATGATGGTTCTGCTGGGGATGAATTTGTGCTGGTCATACTGGTGTCTTTCTGTTACTTACTGGCATGTTTTTACTCCTTTAAAAATGCTTTGTATCTATTTATCTTGTTTGGGTCTGAAGCCTTTTGATAACATATAAGCATTTATTGTCATTTATATTATGTCTATGGTAGTTGCATTTTCAGGCTCCTTTGTAAGATGGCTTACAGAGGATGAGGGAAGTGCTGTAGCATGGTACATGGGTGTTTTAAATCCAGGTTTGTTTTCTTTGGCTGAATCTTGAGTACAAGTTGCAGTAATATAAGCAGGTTTGATTGTAAGAAACAGGGAGGAAGAAAAAGAAGGTTAAGTGACCCCTGAGAAGTGCATTTTCTCTGTTTTGTCTACAAAATCAGCCCTTTAGTAGACAATAATACTACTGGGCTGAAGTTAGTATTATCTCATTAAGCTTCTTGAGGCAAGTTGTGTTTATATTTTCCCTGTGCCTTCAACATAACCTGCATCTGATCAGAGAGTATTGCTTCTTTGCTGTTGTATGCCAGTAGCCAGTTTCCTATAGGTGGTATGTCTTACAGAGCACAATACAAGTTTGCATATAAGCTAGAGGTAGCTGTTGGACTTTATGCAGACAGTAATGAACCCTTATTTCTATTTTAGTTCTAATATAGTGCTGGAAGACAAAAGATGAGAGTGTGAATTAGTTCTACAATGTGGGTTTGCCACATGGATTGCTCTGATCTCAGCTGAACATATACCTAGGCTGTAAATGCACCTTGCCAGTGAAGCAGCTTCTGTCTTCTTCATAATTGTTATATTAGCAGTTTTGTTTTCTTCTAAGGTGTAACATGCCTTTAAATGAATCACTAAGGTGATGGTGCTTCGTCTTTATTCAGATATTACTAAGTTAGCTTTCCACTGCTACATATTGAGAGAGAGCTAACTAAGGTTGTATTGCTTGTGTGTGGCATCCTACTTTCACCAGAGAGTTAGATCACTAATGCCTTACACAGTCAGATGCTTACCACGGTTTCTAATATAGGGAGAGCAGCATATTTTGTTTCTGACATTAATCTACATGGTAGATCTGAATCTATGTTTTTTTTTGTTTGTTTGTTTTTTTTCTAAGTCATCATTTCAGTCTGATAATTTTATCTCAAGAATAACATTTCTCAACCAGTATTGAGGAAGTTTTGATATCAGCATAGTGGATGTGACTTGATGTCTTGAGATATGGCATAGTGTCTGTCTGTCATTGTCCTTCTTGTCAATGATCTCTGGTATGACTTAAGACACTACTAGACATTATTTTAGCAGGGTCTCTAATACAGTTTATAATCCAGGTTACTGGTCCGTAGCCACAGATACCACTGACTTCCACTGAAGTGGGGATCATAAGCATTAAAATTAAAGGCTACGGGTGAGATCTGTGTGGGGTTTGTTTTATTTTTTTTTAAACACAAACACCCCCCAGAATAAAACAAATGTTCTTGGCACCCAGGGGAATGGGATTTCACCATGTCTGAAACAGAGCCCGCAGAAATAGAAGTGCACAACATTCAGAGGGCAGCTCTGAAAATTGGTGTCCTGAGCTTGTGATGGCTTATTGTTCTGAACTGAAGGCAGGGTTCATGGTCCCTACTACTTTCAGGCCCTAATCTAATATTGTTGTCCCTGCTGCTGCAAATTCAATCCCAATGGAATGAACAATGGGTCCCCTAACTCTTCAGCCTCTGCTGATCCGCAGTCTAGCATTTGCCCAGCCTCATTAGACAAGCAGTACCCAAGTACACTCACCTATGAAAGCTGAGGGGAAAAAAAAAAAAAGGCAGGTAGCAGAATGTTCTAAAATATTTATGATCTTTATTCTTGAAGTGTGACAAGCATGGGTAACATTAGAGAGGAAGCTGCACTGCCTGCTGAAGCATTTAGAGATATTTTGACTGCTGAGTTCTCTAAAAATAAATCTGAATGTTTTGTTGTTAAAAATTATTAATATTTTACCTTTTATGCTTACAAGTAAAACTTTTATTTACCAAACTTGGATTAGCATGTAAATGCAGATCTAACATAGTAAGTAAATAATTGGAAATTGTCTCATAGGTTATATGTGACTGTCTTGTTTGTTATAACACAGCATAAGCCTGGAGATTGATAATAAAATTTGCCTTTAGAATATGAAAAATTGTATTGCCTACTACTATTAATTTTGAAATAAATATTAGTAATAGTTATAAATTTTATAAACAGTTATAAATATTATATTATAAATAGTTATAATAGTTATAAATGTTACTCCAGATAAATGTTACTCCCATTTCAATCTTCCCATAGATACTTCATGCATGGCACTTTACAGTTTTCTCAAACTTTGGGTAGAGATTTCTTTTACTTCAATGTGGTTTGTTTTTTTTTCATGGATTTCTGTATATTCAGACCTCATCCAGTGCACAGTGTTTCCTGCAAGTGTCACAATTTTAGCACTTGATCTCTTCTTGCAACAATGCAGGAAAATCTTTCTAGATTCTCTGTTCAGGGTCCTGAATGGACTACGAAAACACAAACCCAGCTGACTTGTGCCAATATCTAGCTTGTCATATCTCTGTTATATGCACCTGACTTTTCATAAAAATATCACTTTCTTGTCAGCTGGGACCATAAAAAGGGTTTGTTTAGGGTTTTTTTTTTGTCAGCATCTCCCTTTGCTTCCATTTTGAGTGGAGGGGAGTTTTTGCTTTCCTATAAACCTGTCATCTGACCTGCTTTTGCATTAAAAGTCACCATCAAACTGTTGAGAACAACCTATGAAACATAATGAATGGAGATGAGCTAGAAGAAAGTGGTAAGAAACAGGTATATTCCTTAGAGGTGTCGAGGAAAATTGAACAGGACCTACTAAGGCATGAGGAAGGCTATGATTTTATTTACTGTTTCAAGTTGCTTGAATTTCTAAGAAACCATCCTTTTTTATATTTTTATTAATATATGTAAAGCAGTGCATAACTGTTTATTTTTTTCTGACCTTAAATGTATATGTTTATATTCAAAAAGTATCTGATTTGTAGTATAAAACCTTTCACGGTAACACTAATAAATAATTAATAATCAATCAATTAAAAGTAGCATTGCTTTTTCACTTTCTGCTATAAAGTTCCCAAAACAAGTCTGAAAGTAGAACCTATACCTATAGGGTACACCCAGATATATCTGAAAGATCTTGATCTATGTTGATACTAATTTTCAGCAGCAGACAGCAATTACTGAAGAATTCTGGTCAGCAATCATAGCCTTATTTACTTTTACTGCAAGATAAAAAGGCTACTTAAGAAATGCTGGATTCTGGCCACCTCCCTATTATTCCCATCCAACTGAAAAGAGAGTGGTTCGAGGGAGGCTTCTGGCCAGGAGCCATGATAGCCCAATGCTTTTCCAAACGGGAAGAAGATATAAATGGCCGAGACACAAGACTGCATGTTCCCACTCACTTGCAGACCATGTGTAACTGAATTTTCTTACTGGTATAATTAAGTAGGTCTAATTGAGACATGCTGAGCACGAGCTCAGTACTGGCTTCGCCAAAGCATGGACCTTTAGTGTCTGCAAATGAGGGCAGCTCTTCACTTGGGTTTGCACTGCTTTCTCCCTGTTGCATCCAAAAATGCCTGCAAGCGCCAATTGTCAGGAGGCAGGAAAACTTTAAGCACCTCTTAAGAACTGATGAACACACTGGTGATTAAGGGAAGAAGTAGGAAAAGGAAGTGAGGTAGGATGCTCTTTGGGAAGAGATCTACCATTTTGTTAACTTTGTTTGGCACTTAGTACAAATGGGATCTTTGCCTAGGCTACATGGGCAAGTGCTGTGGAAGACTAATTGAAAAAGAGGAAATGTGTGTACATTTATGGTTTTATTAATTGTAAAAATCTATTTACTTATTTTTTTCTCCAACCTGAGCAATGTAAATAATTTAAACCCAGCAAGTGTGACAGTGGGGAAATAATTGTTTCAGAAAGGTTCCGAATGTGTCCTTATAAAAGTAATCTAGTTTCTTGCTTGAAATAAAGCAACAAGAAAATGATTGGAAAGTTGCCACCTTCAGAGATGCAGCACAGAGCAGAAGTGAAGAAATTTATGATGATGTCTCTAATAAGGAGACAGTTGTCTCCTGAAAGGAGAGAAAAACCATGCAGAAGCTATTTTTGGGTGCCTTTTGGTGAACACTTCCCCTTCAGGCTTGCTGTTCTTTTAATAGAGATTACTTTTTTTGTATTTATGCTGGTGCTTTGCACTATTTTGGAAGTGGGAAGGTATGTCTGAAATGTTACCGGTCTCTTTATTAAAAATTCTGAAGATAAAACTGTTTCAGTGAACGGCTCAATTATGCATTAGGAAAAAAAGAGCATGTCATATACATTGAACCTTTTGAGCAATTTAAACTGAGATCTGTCTGCCAGGTTCATGAATGTCAGTCTGTGCTATTGAAACTGAGGGAGACAGACTGAATTGACTTTTAATGCAGCCCCCTATTTGAATCCAGAGGATCCTGCAACCAGAATGATCTGTAAGCAATTTTTGGGCTATAAGGAGAATGAAAATAGGTCAAACTTCCAGTATGTCTTTCAGCAACTGGTTCACTTCAACTACTTGATATTTGAGCTATAGGGTTTTCTGGGTTTTGTATTTATTAACAGCAAAAAGGAAGTCCTTGTAAAAGAGCTCAAACCAAATTAGTATTAGGGGAAATGTTCCCTTAATTCCCTTCCAATAAATGACTGTGGACAAAGTAGGAAGCTGAAGGTTGTGAAGAGTATGGCAAGAGAGGAGGAGAGGGAGTGTGTAGACAGTCTTCAACCCCAGCAGTAATCAGCCTTTTGCTTTATCAAGGTTGTCCTGACCATGAATTTCAGCTATGAATCCATTTGTCTTTTCTCTTGACCATGTAACTTTTCATAGTTAATTTTCTGGAATTTATGTGGATTCCCTTCCTTTTGGAGGAATGTCACTTAGTTGATTACATGAGATACAGCAGAGAAACAAACCCATGTAATCTGAATAAAATTTAGTTCTTATGTTGCAGTAGAACAGCCTATAACTTTCATAAGCAATTACAAAAAGCTTTATGAACTACATTGCAGTTTTTTTCAGATACTTAGAATTCTAACCACCACCATAAAGCATACACATTCTTTGGATATAAAGTTTGGATTAAGGAGTGTTTGATTGCTCCTATTAAACCATAAAAAAAATATTAGATCCATTTGAGCAACTAGCCTGAAGTTCTTTTTTATTGCTATTTGTGAATTGGAACAAAGCTTGTTTTTCTGTATCTCTGCAAAGGCATCCTGACAGCGTATGCTGCTTTCAGGGTGGTGTACCATTCACTGATCCTGGCTGGAGGCAGTTGAAGCGGGGATGTGGATAATGTAGTGCAGATGCTTTTCTGTTTCTTTTATCTATTTTTTTCTGCCTTCTGCATTTGCTTCAGTGTTATGGCTGTTGTCAGTCTGAGAGTGGATGGCTTATGGGTGCAACTGAATTCTTAGTTATTACTTTAAGTTGTCACAGATAAAAGTATGTTTCTACAAGACTGTTTTATTGTACTCCTGATCAAACTGCTCTGGTGTTAATTTTGATGGATGATGATCCAAATGATTACAGGGCAGGCTGTTAATTCCCTTTTGATTTAGATGAGGAATGAAATTATCTCCAATTCTGCCTGGCAGTCCAATATTTTGACAGTATGTTTATGTTGCAGTCTTACCTCTCCTCCAGCTGCTCACACATAAAACGATCCAAGTGTTGCCCTGAGCAGGCAGATGTACCTGTACTGGTGACAGTTTGGGCTGAGGTGGTTGAATAGAGAATTCACATCTCTCCTGAGAAATGGGAGCTGCCTGGGGCAGGAGGGACCTGCTGAGTGCAGGAAAGGAAGCGTTGCCGAGGCAATTCACCCTGAAGTTGGGCTCTCCCAGGTGAATTATTCTGAAGAGTTTAAGCTCAGTTGTGCTGCCAATCAATCCCTCTTTTTAGTCATGCAAAACCATTTACTGCTGATTGGAGTTTGTATTAAGTTAAAAAGTGCTTCTGCTTTGACAGGCTGGGAGCAGCTTTGTGGTCTCCACCTGTGCTGGGTCAAAGCTGGAATCCTCTTTATTTTGTGAGAACAGATAACTTAGGCAGAGGTCTGAAAAGCAATCCAGGTGCTCGCAGCTTCGTGCATCTTTACAAATGGAACCAAGTGCTATTCGCAGGGGACCTTGAGCAACCCTTTTAATTAGGTGATAAGTCGCACCTCTCCCATCCCATTGTCTGCCGGGTGGTGGCACAGGTGCTACAGATGATGGAGCTGAAGCCTACTTATTTTCTGAGGGCCATGTTTTTCTTTTTGGGTGAGTACAATACGAAGCTGTGAGCTGGCCTGTGGCATGTTCTGCATTCACAATCCCAAATTCATACCACTGTCTCTTCAGGAAAATGCCTGGAATAGCTGCTGTATCACCTGTTTAAAAAGAGAGTGAAGCAGCATTTTAAGCTTAGCAAAACCTTCAAATCACTGGCTAGGCCTCAGTTTCTGAAATAAATTCCCAGAACTTCTATAGTAATTCTTTCAGAAATTACTAAAAGCATTTGTGGGATTATTTGGAGCTCAGAAAGCAGTAAGTGTCAGGCTTTTAACAGAGATGTGAAAACCAGGGATAGTTCTGGCCTATCTGCAATAATCATGTTAGTGTTTTGCTGCTAGAAAGCTTTCTCACCCTGAGCTGTGTTTTTTTTTTCCCTTTGTAAATTATACATTAATAGTACTTTAAAAGTCTTCTCTGGTTTAAAAAAAGAAAAAAGTTTTAATAGAGGACAGAACCAGTTTTGGTATTTTTGGTGGTGGTGTTTACTTTTTTGTTTTTTGAGAAAGTGAGTTTCTCCCCACTGAACTTCAGAAATCCAAGGGAAATAAGAGTTTCTGAGGTACAGAAGATACAGTGAACTTTTGTATAGTCTATTTTTTGAGTATGCTGCCTTCGGTAACATCACTCTTATATTTTTGTTTGAAGTTACCTGAATGCACATTGAAAGCTATTGATTTTTTTTTTTAACACTATTTAAAGTGCAAATAAAATTCAAGTCAGTGCAAAATACTTCAGGGGTGGACTGAGGGGTGAACAATGCAATGACATGATGCATTCTCTATAATTTCTAGTAAAAGCTGAGAGCATCTTTCAGAACACCCAACAGCTGGCTGCTTTGACCTCTCCTGAGCACTTGCCTGTTTTCTTAGCGAATGGATAAAAGACTGAAAATGTTAATTAATAACATTATGCCCTTCTATAGACTCACCCGTTACAGCTGCATCTTGTCTGCCACAGGTGCTCCGGTTTTGCAGTATCAGAGAGCAAGCAAAAGAGCACCTTCACTATCTGCCCTCCAGAGCTGCCCGTCGGGGCTGCATCTGCTCTCGCCCTTCAAGCGAGGCCGCCTGAGGGTGCCCAAGGAGCCGCCGGACAGGTTGCCCCCGCACACGCGGGGGGAGGGCGAGATGGGCCTGGCCCGCCTCCCGGGGAGGAGCGGGGCGGACGCGGGGCGGACGCGGGGCGGGCGAGGCCGGCCGAGGCGGCGGCGGCGGCGGCAGGGAGCAGCAGGGGCCGCCGCGGCCGCAGGGATGGAGCCGTGGAAGCAGTGCGGACAGTGGCTGATCAGCTGCAAGGTGCTGCCGCCCAACCACCGGGTCACCTGGGATACGGCCCAGGTCTTCGACCTGGCGCAGGCGCTGCGCGACGGCGTCCTGCTCTGCCAGCTCCTCAATAACCTGCGCAGCCACTCCATCAACCTCAAGGAGATCAACCTGCGCCCGCAGATGTCCCAGGTGCGACCGCGGGTCTCCGCGTGCTTTGTCTTGCGGCTTCTGCCGGCTCGGGGGGAACCGCGGGGCAGGGGAGGTCGGACGCGCCTGCGGCTGCAGCCCGGAGCCTCTGCGTCCGGCGCAGCTCCTGCCGCTGAGGCGAGTCTAATCTGGGGCTCCTTTTTTCTTCCTCTCCCTTCCCTGCGCGGTGCAGTGCGCCCTGCCCGCCGGCTCGGCGCGTCCCGGGTGGTGGGACAGTGTGCGACCCACGCTCCGGGCCGGCGGCTCCCCCAAAATCCCCCGTAAGGGACTGTTTCCTGCAGCGGGGGCGGTTTTTGGGGGAGCCCTCCCGTTCCCCCCCCCACCAGTCGGAAACCACGCGGGCAGGTCCCATCGGGGTGGCTGCGCTGGGAAGTTCCTGCGGTAGTCCTGGCGTCAGCCATATAACGTGCCTATGTATGTTAATCAATATGAACACCTTATAATAGAAAGTGATCTCTTGCTTCTAGCTGTTCTGGATATACCTGGGAGCTTGGGAAGGGAGGACACGGGAGCGGGGGAGCGGGGCGGTGGTGCTGGCGCCGGAGGGTGGGTGGCGTGGCCGGGGCAGAGGGGCCTGCCCTGACCGCGCTGCGGGGACCTGGGCGGGAGAAGGGGAGGCAGCGCTCACCAGAGACCTCTGCATCTTTTTGGTACCTGTGAAGTTGACCGTTAACGAGTGATCATTGATGAGAAATCGTGTTCTTGACAGCTGGTTGCCTGTGTTAGAGTGACATTTCTTTTTTCTGAAGACCCTTTGATATGTAGCTTTGTAAATTAGTATTTTGGTTAAATCATAAAGCCATGTTTTCCAAACTCATCCCCTTTTAAGTGCATTTTTTTTTTTAGTGGGGACTGATGTTTTGCTACTGTGCCTTATAAAGGTAGTTATAGATATTGAGATAAGATTATATTAATTCAATGAGAAGAGGTTCTCTAGATACCCGACTTCCTGTCATTGCTTCACATGCACCTATGCCTCCGCAGAGACAGTAGCACCCAAGCAGATGCCGTCTGAAAGGAAGCTTAACTTCCGAGTCTTTTGTGTGTTTGAAATCATTGAGAAATGGACGCATTGTGACACATCAGTGTTATGATTCTGTTTTAGATCTGGAGGAATAAAAACTGCTGTTCTTGTTTAGGACATTGGCAAAAAGCAATGGTAGTGAATTACACTTTTGGGAGGAACATTCTTTGTGCACATTTACTCACAAAGCCGGTTATTTTCTATGGTTTTAATTCCTTTTTTTAGCAGCTATGTTTTACTACCAAGAGGATGTTTTCCATAAGCCCACAGTGCAAAAAGGGAAAAACCTATTGGGTGTATTTCAGCTGGTCAGAATACAAACTCCCAGACCTTAGATGAGCTGGGTGTGAATGGTGAATGGTATAAAGGCTGTTTCCATGTACTTGAGAACTCAAATGCCTGCTTGAACTGCATACGCAGAGGCAATGCTTTATCTGAGCAATGGAGAGACACAGAGGGTGGACTCCTCCAAATGGAATCGATCCAGACAAGTTCTCTTGTTGCACTGTACAAACTCTGTGAGAGTTTCAGGACTTGCTAATCTGTACCAGAGCCCTGGTTGGTTCATTCCAGTTAGATTGGCTGCTTCCAAGCTGACCCTTTTTCACCTTAGCTTGCAGAATGATAAATATTTTGCATGTGAACTGTTGGAAGTGGTTTCTTGCCTTGCTTAGAAGGGATAAAGAGTATGGAAGCAAATTCTCTCATGATATTACACTACTTTCTGGGTAGCTAACTCACTGAATCAACTTCAGTTAAAGATGAGTGATGTTGCTTGCTTGGACCAATATTACTTTTATTTTTGATGAATTGAAACCATAGTGGTCTCCTCCTGTTTCCTAAAAATAAGTATCAAAATGCACTGCTGTCTTCTTTCTTAGAACAGGATTAGGAATTTAGGTGAATATTTATTTCTCCAAGGGCATTTGAGCTATGGATTATAATGGTACATTTTGGATGATTTATAATGAATATTTTGAACTTGAGCTTTTTATACGTATAATGTAGCTACTGGAATTGTTTCACAGCTGTGATAGTTGCCTCCTTGTCTGTGTGTCTGCATTGTGAGTGAGGAACCTGCACCCCATGGTGCTGCAGCTCACTCTCTCCAATAGTACATTTCTGCCTTACAGCGATTTCACCTTTGAATTAGGGGGAACTTTTGGTGGATCAAAACTGGTGATAGATAACTCTATGCAGCTTTACAAGGAATGTTAGGTTTGCTTTCTATGCGATCAAGATTTGGCTATCTTAGTGAGGCTCTGTAGGGTTTACTGAAAAGCTTCCTGGTCTCCCTGATGGTGTTTTCCACTGCAAAACCTTAGAATGGCTTGGAGGATTCTTATCACACACAATTTTTGAGCAATAAACACAGAGAATGAGAAGGATGGATGAGGGCTTCATGAATGGGTCTTGTATGATTTTAGCCTTGTCTCTTACTGCTGTTGACATTTGTCAGGCTTTTGTCTGAGAACCAAGTTTTAGTGTCTTGGGGACTAGTTATAAATGCAGCAGTGCCAAAGAACAGGAGTATGAGACATGATGCCTCAGGCAGACCTGGAAATAGATGTCAGGCCTCTGACAGAAAAGATTCAAGTCTCTTCCATTTCATTGCATACTTTTTTCAGAATCAGTGTGGCAGATCAGATGTTAGTGATGTTCATCAGCTTTTCTCAGTAGACCTTGGTGTAGCCCCTTATAAGCTGCATCAGAAGTGTAGAGGGACTATGACTGGTGCTACTGCTTCAGACGCTGCTTTTTGGTGGAACCTCATTCAGTTGAATTGGGAGCACTGTTGCTTTGCTTTTAAGCACCCAACTGCTGGCTTGTGGGGCAGGAATAGAAATTGAGACTGGTGATGCTCAGCATTGCAACACAAACACGTGCTTTACCAAATGGCAGCGGATATGTTCTCTTTTATGGGCTGGCTAGCATGGGGAACTGAATGCCTTTGTCCCACCACCAGCCATGCACCTTGTGTCACAGCTGTTGTCGTGGGTAGGCTGTTTCACGCATTTGAAACCTGTGGATTTGGCCTCCCTACATCTTTGGAGTTAACAATGGCTGTGTAAGAGAAATGCCTCTGTGGTTTTAGATTACAAAACCTTGGCTTTAGAGATTTATTTGAATGCTAGCTGGTTTTGTCTGTGTTTCTTACTTTTATGAAAATATTTATATTTGGTTAGTGGAAGTTGTCCTTTGAAGAACAGAAGCTGATTCAGTCAGTTACACTTTCCAGAAAGTACGCCTTGGATGTGAAGGTATAAACCTTGCGTATATAAAGAACAAGCAGTGTTCTTGCTTTGCCAATGAGTGTTCCACCTCTGGGTTGCCAGCTGAATGCTTCCTAGCTCCTGTCCAAGAAGCTTGTGTGTCTCAGTGCGAAGTCCCATGTGAAAAATGACACATGGGCTTTGTATGAGATTGGAAACTTTTGGCTTCAGGGACGTTTATGTCTAAGCTTTTCTTCTCAGTGACTGATCAGAACACCAGACTCTTGGCTTTATTAAGAGGTCTTGTATCAAGGCCACAAATCGCTTTGCTGTTTGAAATCCCTTGAGCTAGCAACTTCTCTTGTTGTTTTGAAGCAGCACATGTGCCATCAGAAAAGAAAATTTGGATGAAGGCTAAACTCTAATGTCTTTTGGCTCTTTAACTACAGAGGAGTCTGCCTGATTGAGACAGACTTGAGAGCTGGTGTTGTGAAAGCTGTCTTACGGCAGCCACCATGTGAAAAAATATTAAACTTTGCAGCAACTGGGAATGTTGCTGGAAGATGGAGTGTGCTAAGTGAATCACAGAGATGTGACTGACATGCTAGTGTGTTGCCGGGTTTCCCCTGAAGTGTGGCGTCAGTGCCTGGTGACAGAGATGGATGATGGAGTATTGCAGTTCAGCATCTAAGTCTTCCCTAGGAGCTCTTCACTGTGGCAATTCGTTTATCTGAGATGCTGCCTCTTGGCTGATGTAGGCTGGTGAAAATAATACAAATAAAAGTGACCCATAACAGACACTACTAATCCTAGTGTTTAATCATAATCATACAAGAACTTTAATAATTTATCACCAGAAATATAAAATTTAAACCAACAGATTATGATAGATTTGCAGATGATGTCATCTGTTTAATGCTTATCTTTCATCTTTAATACTTTGCAAACTAGTTTTGAAATGTTTTTTGCAAGGCATTTAGTTAACTTATGACAGATTGCTAAACAGAAGTACATTTAATACAATACTGGCATGGGAGTTTACTGAAAGGGATGTTGACATAGATTAAATATTAAAAATAACTATTTCCTATTATTCTAATAAAAATAAATATCTCTCATTTTGTATTAAAAGTCCAAATGTGTTCTAATTTTAGGGAGTTACTTTTTTCGGTGGTGACCAAGTAGTCCAAAGGAAGTTCATTATCTTTGTCATCCATGTTATATCTTGCTGTGGCAACTGAGCTTTTGAGCAGGACTTTATTTTTCTTGTTTACAGTGGTATTGGGTAGCCTCAGGATGTGGGTGTATAGAGTGACATACCTCTGATTTTGCTTTGATCCTGCCTTTGACTTGGAGCTTCCACACTCTCACAGTTGATAACCATGATCTCCTGCCCCTAAATCAGTGAGTGTGCATCCCAACTCTGCAAGTTTCCTTCAGGCGGATACACTCGCTATGCTTTCCCCCATGCCTGCCTCCCTACAGCCACGCTGCTTGATTTTGCCTCTTTTTTTCTTCCCTTCCAAATTTTAGCCTAGGAGAGCATGCCAAATGCCAGGGAATCCAACTTTGTGCGCCACGTAGCTCTCCAAATGTGGAAATGGGAATTGGCTTTTGACTCTGCACGTTATCTAAAAGAGAAAAAGCAAGATGTGAGTGGATGTGCTGACCTCTGTGCATGAGAATGTGCTTTGGGCCTGGCACCAGGTGAGCTGAATGAGAAAATAAAAGGGATTTGGAGTGGTGGCACTTCCCAGGAGCCATGGGATATCAGTAATAATCTGTTTTCCTTGGGCAGAGAGGTATTTGAGGGAACTGGTGTGCAAAATAGCTCTTATTCTGTGTTTGCTTGTTATGTTAGGTGCTAGGTTATTGAGTTACGGAAGTACTACAAAGATACATTTACATTAATAGTTTTTCTGAAACTGCCATACTTTTGGGGTTTGAACCAAGTCTTTGGGAACTGGCGGGAACTGGCTCAATTTTTATGCTTGTGTAGAAAGATGTGTTCAAAATACCCCATTTTTTTAATTATTTAAAACTGTGAGTAATCAATGTAATTCTTTAAAAAACGTTTTTTTTTTCAGATTTTTTTTTTTTTTCAGTCTCTTTGCTTACTTCTTGGTCCTTTGGTACACTAAAGGTCTTTACCACATTTAACTTGATATCCATGATTCATCTAAATGAAAATTGTATTGGCCATAAGATGCACTATAAGTAAAAAATATATCCAGGTATGTTATGTATACGTATGTGTATCTTATACATGTTGGACTTGTAAAATATTTTGAACAAATATTTATTCAAAGAAAACCCTTTATATGACCTCTATGTTTTGTGCTGAGAAAAGCAGCTGACAAAAAAGTAGTGACCCAGTTTTTCTAGGTTATTTTCTTACCTTAAGAAGGTGGAGAAAATAGTACTTGAAAGCTGATGTAGTGATTTTTTTTTTTTTAAATTTATTTTTTGTTATTGATTCAGACTGGTTCTTTTTGGTTGGGTTGTGGGGAGGGAAAAGTGCAGTTGTATTTTAAATCTTGTTTTATGTGCTATGTTTATCATACAGGTATTAAATACAGTACATGCATCTCACAGAGAATTGTCTCAAATGTCCCCTCCTGCGCAAGATTTTAGTGTGGTGGACGCCTTCTAATGCATTTACAGGAAAAAGTATTAGTACTGGTCTCTCACAGAGGCTATAGTGTGTGCCAGCAGTGGATAATTTAAGTGAATGTCTATGTATGGCATGCTGCTGTGTCACATGGGAGAAGCTGTTATTTTCTGAGCCTAGTCTGACAAAGGTGGGAGACCTGTGATAGTGATAATTTGGAGGACTGATTATGAAAAGAAGCTAATAAATCAAAAGGGCTCAAGCAGAGAGAGAAAAATAAAGAAGAATAATATCTAACAAGTGGGACAAAGCAATCAAAAGAAACAAATATGAACTAGAGAGAATGTTCAGGAAAAAATTGGGAAGCTGGACTAAAGGAGGTGTCAGCAAGCAAGCCGCTTAAGGATTTTGAGAGAGGACAGGAAAAATCATGTAAGATTTATCCCAAGATAAGTACAGAAACCGAGTGTTGGATATGCTGTTATTCCTTAATGGTAATGGTGTTACCATTTAATGGTGGCATGCTTGTCTCTGTTATAACACACTCTCTTACGACTGTGAGGTCCAGGAGGTTATTTACCAGGCTGCAGCACATCCAGATGGGTTAGTACAATACGTTGCTACAATTTGTGAGATAGAGGATCTTGGATTTCTCGCCTACATCCTTTTCCTCCTCTCCTTTGAAGGTCAAAAGAATTAAGTGTAGGTGTGAAGACTAAATCATAGGTGTAAAGAAGGAAATACAGAGGGTGAGGAAGGAAAGGGATGCAAGGTGAGAAGCAAGGCGAGAAACAGGGCAGCTGCTGGTGAGCAAGGGGTGATGAGGAGGAGCCCACAGGGAGCATGCATCCATTGTGGCTATGCCAGTGGAGACCTGGCATAGCTGAGCCAGGGCTTCACTGGTGTGGGTGCTGGGGAGGAGGACTAACTGGTGATGGGCAGGGAGGACTTTTGGAACACAGTTTGATACTGGTAAAACAGAGGTGGGGGAAAGGCTGTTTTCTGCTGATGTGATGTTGGCTCCCTGACAAGCAGATGGCCCATATGGGAATAGGATGAGTGCCTGCAAAGGTATCAAGTGTGCTCCCTTCTATGCACTTTCTGGAGGGAGAGGGGAGCTCACCTCCAGACAAAAATGTGTCACTGCCTATTGCAGGTAGGGAAGTTATGGCTTCTGTGCTGTGTTGTGTGCGTATCTCTGAGCACAAAGGAAGATGTATTGTTTTGTTAGGACCCTGACAGTTTTATTTATTGTAAGTTTTGCTTGTTGTAGACGTGTCGGGTTTTTAACTTGTTCCTCCTGTACTAAAATTGCATCTGTAGTTCTCTAAAAACAAATGAAAACCACAATCAAACCCCTTTGATTTTATTCCTTCTGTTGCTTCAAAACAGTGTTGCAGTACTTCCGTATTATTCTTGTAGCAATATCTTGTACTACCTAGTGTTATTTCAGTATTTCAAAAACTATTTAATAGTTTATGTGTCCTTTGTCAAATGGGCTATTAGTGTTTTTCCTGCACTTTCCAGTTTACTCAGTAGCATGTGGAGTGACCTTGTTCTTTCCTCTTATCTTACTTTGATAAGCCAAGTTTAAGACTTCCGATGTTGTGAAATACCAGCTGTTTGCTAAGAGCTGCCATATATAAAATATCTGAAATGCCATCTTTATAGTAACATTTTGAACTTTTATATTTAGGAGAAAGATGTCCCCTCAGAGCTCAGTGAATGCTTCTGGCTCCAGTTGAACACTGTCAAGTGTGATGCATCTTTTAGAAAGATGTCAGTCAATGACCCTTTCTTTCATCCTGTATTAAATGACAACAGTGAATGTCTTGGTGAAACTGAAGGAGTATTAACAGGATATTTGATTCTTTGTATATACAGAACATGAAACCTTAGTCACAAATTGTGTAATATAGTGGTATTGTAGCAATTTGTATTAAAGCTGCTCATTTAAAACGCTCTTGCAGACCTACAGGTATGAGCTAATGTAACTGGGAAAACTAAGTTCATCTGTCTTGTATTACAATCCAAAATATCTTGGGTCTGTAAATTGCCTTTACTTTCAATAAGAATTTTATTTCATAATTGATTAGTAGGGATTCAGTTAATGTGTTATTACCTATTTTTCACTAGTTTTAGCTCTCTAAAAATCGCTTGAAAGTTATTTTAAGTGATTGAGAATGTGGTGTGATTGCCTTACAGAAACAAACAAAATATATATTTGCCATTGCTGCTATGATCAAATGTCTTCTGAAAGAAAAACAAATAACCAAACAACCCAAAAAAAACCTCAAAACCAAAATATTTTTAAAGTGTATTTTTAACTTAAAGCTTAGGAGGACAATATTATTTCCCAAATCCTTAGATATGCCCTTTAATCCTCTAGACAATCAAATTTACCCATTTATTTCTGAGTTACACAAGGGTATGTGCTGTATAATCCATATTTAAGTTACTTTGTACCATTGCTTGTTCCTATATTCACATTGTTTCTACATGGAAACAAGCCTTATAATCAACTAAAACAGAAGGATTAGAGCTTGACCCTTGAAAATTTTGATGGTCAAAGCAGCCTCACTTCACTGTTGTATAGACTAAAAAAATTAATGCATTATATTGTCCTCCTGCACTCTAAATTCATCGTATAATAATGAGTGTTACTATAGCCTATGTAATTCCTTGTGTTCTGCTTGCATGTTAGCAGTCAAGATTTAAGTTATGCTCCAGTGATTAACTTCAAATTCCTACTAACTGCTACCTCATGTAGCAGTGATGCCTTATGTCAGCTGATGAAAGGCCGTGAGGGCTATGTGATTTTCCCCTCTGAATTCCTCAGGCTTAATGCATAAATATGTCTCGTATCAGTGCAGACATGGTTAAAGGAAGATGGAAAACCACACCTTCACTGCATTAGTGTACCCTTCAGATTTTAGGTGTCTCTGGAAGGAGAGGTGGTCCTACTTACCCTGGCCTAGGGTAGACACTCATTATTCCTACTGATTTCTGCACGATTTAGATCAAGCTTTTAATTTCTTTTTTACCTGGAGAATAGGTAGAACGTCTGAAACACCAGAGAGAATGTTCAAACTATTGCTATTGCCTGTAGCTTCTTTTACTCTCAAAATAGAAAGACTGAAACTCCCCGGAGTGCCCTTGCAAGCTGCTGTCTTTGGGCTTATGGTCGGTTCATGTCTGGTTGGTTGGAAAGAGATTTCTACTAAGCTTTAAAAACCCAACTTATATTTAGGCAGATATTTTGAAAGCCTCTTCATGTTACTTTGCAGCTCAAGTTTCACATTTCAGAACAGTTTTGCTAAATTGCACCAAGTTGTGTGAGGAAACATTTTACTTTCTCTTAGTGGTTTACCCTCCATGTGAGTGCACAAAGTGACGCAGGATTTCATGTTGTATCAGACACTTCTCTAAATTTGCAATTGCTTATTTTTAAATATTGCTGAATATTCCTGCTGAGTTTTGGTTCCCCAAAACTTACTTTATTTTGTGGATCTTGCTTAGGTTTTGGGATGTTTGGTATGAAGTAATAGTTTTTGGGCCTTATCCGGAGGGCTCATTTGGGATGCGAGTGTGTCCTCTTACAGTTGTTAGTTCTAGAGAATTCCCAGAACACTTAAAAATCGCAGAGAATGTATTAAAACCTTAAGTGGTCTTTTAATAGGTGTGTAAATGTCCTGAGACTTTCTGGGAGTCCTAAATGGGGTCCACCTGAGCCATTTTGTTTTGAGTTCTGCCAATCCTTGTTATGCCCTGATCGTTTTTATCCATCACAAAGAAGGCAGTGTGAATTTGCCTACCACTGCGCCTAGATATGAATCACTGCAAGTAGTCATGGGAAAGTTATTCAGGGTCTGTGTTCATTCAGGTTGCAGTTGTGGCTGGCAGCACTGAATATGGTGATGTATCTTCTCTGTGGATAGTGCAGAGGCCACTGATTTCACTGTATAGTATACTGAACAGATGGCAATCTTGGTGAAAGCTCAGGTTTAACTCCACATTTTTTGTTCTGAGTGATGCCTTTAAGTGATATTGTTGGTTAAATGAACTGTGCCTTAGAAAATGGTTGTAGCTACTGTTTCTGTGCTGTTGCAGAGTTTATTAAGCATTACGGAAATGACTCCAGTAATTCTATTGGAATGCCTCTATAGTTGTATTGCAGTCCTATAGATTTCCCTTCCTATGGAAGACCCTGGTAAATTGATTAGCCAAGATGAAAGCCTTTGTTGACTGAGACCCATGTGATTTGCATACTAATGCAGACATGGTGATGAGAGAGGTTGCAGGTGTAGGAATGGATGAGCCATGAAACAGGGAGACTGCTGTTCACGAGAAGCTCCTGACTAGCAGACTGGAGAATATTTCAAACTGTGTGTCTTCCCAGCTATAATTGCTCAGATTCATGGACCCCTGGGGAATCTGCTTAATTTAAAATATCTGCATTCTGTTTTCTGAGAATTTAGGTTTTTGTAGCTTGTAAACCCCATGGCGCATCACTTTATTTCACGAGCACAAAGCTCTAGCAGTAATAAATGTAATAGGGTTATTTCTGTAGTGCTAAAAATACCTATTATGAAATAATAATAATAAAAAACCCCCTTGGAGTTGACTGTGAGATCCCCAATTACAATGACAAGTATTCCTGGAGGAGTGTGTTTGATTTTTTTGAGTTTTTTTTTCTTTCTATAAAGAAATGTTATTTGCCATAAGCAATGGAAAAAAGTAAGAAAAGAGCTGCTAATTAAAAACTTCTGAGAGAAAGAGGGGTGTGTGTTTTGTAGTGTTGTCTCCTAGCACACCTTGCTAGGTACAGGCCTGAGGAGTAGATCCTTCCTCCACCAGTAATATAACTGTGGCCGTAAATTCATGTGGACTCTGACTAGCAGTGAAAAAAAGCTGAGATGTACTCTTTTGAGGCAGAACTAGACATTTTGAGGGGGCTTCTCTGTGTAGGTCTCCTGATGGTTGTTGTCATATTAATTAAGGAATTGGTCTCCGTGGCTCAGAATTTGTGTCCATTTCCATGTTATGTAAGGGCAGGCATGGGGGAATGGCTTTCTAAGTCTCAAAAATGCATTTCAAAATTTGTGGCTCAACATGCAGGGCCACAAATATATTTTTCTAAACCATTTATATTTGGAAATAAGACTCCTAAGTGATGTAACTTTTTCATTCCAGTGAGGAACAGTGATTCTATCTAATATTTGTAAAATATGTGGTGGAGCAGTTACACAGGAAAATTAGTCTTCAAAAGGTTTTGCATGAATGCCGTTCGTGGGAGATGTTCTTTAAACTGTTTGGAAAAGAAATGCGGTAGTATTTAGCTTTTCCTGTTTTGTGCTGAATATCATTAGTGTTTGACCTCAAAATCCTGTGTTTCAGTAAAGTCACGTTAAAGTTTAATGAACTTAAAATGCCTTTCATTGTGATTTGAATGAGCAGCAGATCTTGAAATTTCAAGAAATTTCTGTAGGTTATCTCATTTTCCTGTCAGCTCTTTGAGTGACGACGTCTTTTCTGTTTTCTGTTTCTCACATTTTTCTACCTTGACTCAGGTGCTGTGATCTTATTTATTGGAAACCCAGATTGCTCTGTGGTTAGTAAGAGGTATTGCTCTGACAGGTCTGGGCTCCCTTCCTCCCCACTTTCTTTCTTGTTTCTACTTCTCCCTGATTTTGATTCATTTCAGTCCTGCAGTTTGTTCTGTGCTTGTGCTCTCTCTTCTCAATCTAGACTTTATTACTTTCACCTTTTCCATTTGCTTTCTGCCTCCCTCTGGTATTTTCTTCTCTCTCCAGTGCATCTGTTTCCTCTTTTGCTTCTTTCCTGATGCTCTTTCTTCCTTTCAGCTGTTTTCCCTGCCCTGTTGTCTTCACTGTTCCTGTTGGCCTCATCCCTCTGCAGATCCTCTGAAATGTGTTTCCTACATGGATGAGAGCGCCTCTCCTCCGGAAGCCGCTTCCAACGTAGGTGACAGCACTAGACAGGAAAACTCAAGTGGAAGTTAGGCTTTTAGGGCCAGCAAACACAGGGGTTTCAAGGGACGAGGCAGTGCTTGAACAGCAAATGCATGTTGGGCTGGTTTTTAGCTGCTTTTCAGTGACTACTTTTTGTAACTGGTGATTGCTTTTTTTTTTTACCCATTATTGAAAAATTTTCTACCTCCTTTCCATGGCAGTCAGGGGTTTCCAACACATGGGAGCATGTCCCCAAAATTGTTTTGCTGCTTGCTGCAGATGATGGGGCAAACCACTCTAGTGGGGACCAGTGAGGACGAGAGCTGGTGCTGGGAGTCTGCAGGGTGAATCAGTTGCTGATGCTGGAAAGTTGTCCTTTTCAAAGGCAGCATCACTTGATTCCTGCCCTTCCCACCAACCTGCCGGTTTGTGCCACTGTGGCTGTGCTTGAACAATATTATTCTGGGGTTGTATCCTGAGGGATCAGGTGAGGATGAGATCAGTAGTTATTTTTAACCTCTTTTCAGATTGATTATCTGTGTTGCTTACAAGACAGAAATAGCCAGTCCTGCCAGGCAGCATGCTCATCATGCAGCTTCCTAGTGCTGGGCATCAATCTCCATGGTTTCTTTCTCTCTTTTCCCAGTGAACTCTACTCACTCTGCACGGGCTAATAGGCATGATAATTTTATTACTGCTTAGCAGGCTAAAAGTGAGATGTTTATTTACAATCAAGGTGAAATAACCACTACAACTAAGTATCTGCATTGTGAGATAAAAGCATTTGCAACTCGGTGTCCCTGAGGGATTACCTTGATAGCTAATGGCAGCTATAAATCAGGTTAGATGGAAATTTAAGAATAACTTTATCACAGATTACTTATAAATTCTCTTTTTATTTCATTCAGATTACAATCTGTTTCTTCAGGTTTCTGCAGTTTTGCATTCTTGCTGTCTGTGAACGGACACAGTCTTTATAAACTTAGTATAGGAGTTGCAGGCAGAGAAGGAGGTAATGCCCACCTGGTTATTGCACTCAAGTCTCTGGATGTGGTGTGGAAGCTTAGTAGGGTCAAGGCATAAATGGACAGTAACTGTCCTGTAATAAGTACCTCTTGTCTTGATTTTTTTCACATAGTTTCTTCCCTTGTCAGAGTGAAGCAGTTCAATAATACCATTTGAGAGTTGTTTTCATAAAAGTTCTCATGGGACTAAATTAAAATTTTGTCATGCAATTCTTGGTTTAACTGAGAACATGTGTTTGAAAAATAATTACTGTGATATTCATACTACTATGCCATCTGATTTTATTGTTTGATATCATTTGAAATACTAGAACAGCTCTGTTCGTTTCATGAAGACATACTGATGAGAACTTAATCCAGGTCAGTGATTTTATTTTATTTTATTTTTTATTTTAATATTAGATCCTTCCTAACTTAAGAATTGTTTTCCTCACATACCCATTCAGAACTGACATATACTGCTGGGAAAGAGGTGGCTTTTGCTTAGTTTTCCAGTTGCATCAGTGCTTTCCATCATGAAAGTTTTCCATTGTAAAGTCTGTCCCACCCTGTTTTGCTTCCATCAACTTTATTCACTTCTTGTAGTTGTGAGAGTGATTTTTAACTAGGGAAATTCCTTTAAAAATTGTTGTACTCTTTAATTTAGTCATATTCTTTTCCAACTGTTATCATGTTTCTATATGCATGACAATGTGCACAATTATCTATGTGCTTAATCTTGTAAGTCTCTGTGCAAGGTGGGAGTGTCTGTACTGTTTTCCTTCTGTCATTGGGATTCTGTTCCTCCTGTATCATGTACACCTTTGGTCTGTTTTACTGACTTTGAGATGCTTGCTTCTGTGGAGTTTACTCATTTTCAGTAGGATTCCCTTTTCTATAGACAAACATGGTAGGTGTGGGCTACGACATTGTGATAGGACTTAAGCATTTTGTAAAGTGATGTTGTACCCTAGTCTATGCTTGAGGGTTTTTGTTCATTTTTTTTCCTTAAATATTATAGATTGGAAGTTTGTTCATGTCCCAAGGGCAAAGTGAACTAAAGATCATAGAATCATAGAATGGTTTGGGTTAGATGGGACCTTAAAGATCACCTAGTTCCAACCCTGCTGCCATGGGCAGGGGCACCTTTCACTAGACTAGGTTGCTCAAAGCTGCATCCAGCCTGGCCTTGAGCACTTCCAGGGATGAGGCATCCACAACTTTTCTGGGCAAACTATTCCAGTGCCTCATCACCCTCATAGTGAAGAATTTATTCCAATACTTTTAATTTCAGCCCTCGAATACATGTGCAGTTTTGGCTTCGGTTTTTGCAGTGCTCTACTTAGGGATCTTGAGAAGCTACAGATTCACTGGAAGCGCACGCAATGACAAAATACTTCATGGGCTTTTCTGTCAACGTTTGAAAAATTATTTCAGTTGTGTCTACTCCCTTAGTATTAATGATAGTGCACTGGTGGCTGCCTTAGGGTGACTAAAACCTTCTTTGGAGATAGAACTCTTCCAAGAATGAAAAGCAGCAGATAAATGAATGGCAGATGTTTCCTTTTCCTCCCCCTTGCCCCCCAGCTGGCTTTGAAATGGGTATGATTTTTTTTTAATCATCAAACTTCAAGTTTACAAAACAGTAATGGTCAACAAAATGGAGAAGTGATTTCCACGCAGTTGTTAGGAAGTCCTTGGAATTTCTTATGCATGTTCTTCTATGTCCTTTATTGCATTCAAGAAATTACCACGTTTAGCAGACAGGCTGGGCAGTAACTTGGCTTGCTTTGACAGAAATGGAGATAAGACAACTTGCTTTTTAGTAGTTCTCTGCAGCTGTCCAGAAAAAAATAATCAGAAAAGCTCTCCAGTGGGAAGGCCTACTGGTGTTAAAAGGGGAATTTCATTTGAACTGGAGGATTTAAGACTGATTTTCTGCTCTAGCTCTCTCATGATATTACAGTCATTTTCAGTCTACTTTCAGTAGCAGTCGTGCTAATTGATCTCTTCCCAAAAATGTGCTTTGAACTTATCTCGAAGGTTTTGAAAGTTAAAATTCTGTTGAGGATGAAACTATTTCCTGTTGCTCAGATCTAGTGATGTAAAAAAATGAAGTAAAATAGTCTATTGTTACATTTAGCATTTATTGCTTACGTAGACTGATAGATTCTACCCCTGATATCCAACTGATGATTTTGCTTTATTTTTACGTAATAAATTCCACATAGAGAAATCAACTCTTGACTCTGGTTTTGCTGTTCTAAGTGCCTAGGGTAGACATAGTAAAAAATAACATAGATGGTGGACAGTTTGTTAGTTACCCTGCCATGTTTACAGAGTAATTTTCTCTGTGGATTACAGAGAACAGCCTTCTGCAAACTTTAGTTTGCATTGCTTATTATTGGCAGTGTATACATTTAACAGGCTTTCAGCACATGTGTGGATAACTTCTGTGTCCATGAGTTAGACTGCTGCCCCATGCTGCCCTGAGGAGTCTTTTGAAGCAGGTGGGAAGGCTTGGACAGAGCAACTGTGGGGGGTTTGCCAAAAACACATACAGGTTTGCCTTCCAGTGGGGTGGCCTACGGCTGGTAGCAGATCTCAACACAGGTTTTGGTAGAGCTGTGAGTCATGTTCAGAGGATCAGTCAGTTTGGTCAGTTGTATGTGGCACAGCCTTTATCAGCTGGGGAACAGTGAGTCATAAACTTGTGAGTTTCCATCCTTGGTATAGAAAATACCCAAGCTGCTCTTGTGGTTTCATTTAGAAATAAATGAGCTGTGCATAAGTTAAGTCATTTGGCTGTATATTTCAGATCCCCACTGTATGCTGACTGCTGGTATTTTTCACATATTGAAAAGTAGCATCATATTGCCACAAATGGAAAAATGCTTGTTTCTGAGAAAAGTAAACAGGATCTTAATACAAATATTTCTTGCATAGTATAGCCACAAAACTGCTTGCAAGGGTCTGTTCCGGCTGTTTTCCTGTTTAATCTCCTGCCCTTGTTTAACATGACCTCACTTTCGTCTATTAAAAAAACTTCTGCTGCTGAAAAATTTTTCCTCTCTAGTTGTTCACACTATATTATCTTCTTTCAACAAATGAAACAAGTTTGTCTTTTGCTACAGGGACTCCATGCTGCTATTCTGCTTATGTGATTTAAAGGCAAGAATCAATCTTGCAGTATTATCATGTCTACTTGTCTGAAAATGGCTCTTATTGCTCCTCCTGTGCTGAGAACCATCTTCACAGAGAGGCAGAGGAAGATCTGTATTTAAAAATTCCCAGTTACTAATTGCATATATATTGATTTTTGTTATTCTTTCTAATCTCCATCTGCTTTGTTGTCTCACCAAGCTTTTGTGTATTTTAGAATATAGGAACTCATCCAGGATCATATTGTATTTTATTTATATATCATTGTATTTAGCCAAATAATCTATAGAATTAAATAATACCAAACAAATTCAGACATAAAATCTAGGCTTCCTAGACATTCTTGCATCTTGGCTCCAATGTTTGCATTCAATATGTTACTTAAAAAACCACCAGTGGCAGTGATGTTCTGTTAGGCAATTCAGTAAACTGACACGTGTTCAGAAGTCTGAAAGTCTGTTTTAGCAGCTGTTTGTATTGCTTTTGTATGTGTTTTTTTGTATAATAGGTTTAAAAAATATTTGCCTACAGCTTGCAGCCAAATGCTTTCATGTCCCTACCTTATGTTGCTATGTTTCCCTTTATGTATGCATCAGTGCCAAAACTAGTAACAGGTTACTGCTCATGCAGTATATTTTTTAGCCATGACAAGAATGACAGCTTTCATAATATTTGGTTTATTCACCATTCAATTGTTTTAGGCTGTGTAATAAAATACTGATTTGTACTCTAGGATTTTAAATGTTTTTCTTCTTTTCATGAATACCCTTCTTATGATACCACACTCATTGTTATGTTTCACTTTGTGAGGTGCCAGATTGTAATCCTTTGAAATACAGTTTTGGACCATTCACTGGCATACTTCAAATGTTACTGTAAGGCAAAGCAACAATATGATTCATCAAATCATATTTGTGACATCAGATTGTCTGCATATAGAGGGGACACTTGAATTTCCATGAGCATGCACTCATTTGCCTCTGCTGAGATGATCACAGCTGTTAATCCATACTAGTGCAAGTAAGTGTTTATGTGATTTTGATGTATCTCCCAAAGAAATTTGGGTTGTCTTCAATGGTGTGTTTCATTTCAGCAGCTGGGGTGAGTGAATGCAGCCTTTCAGGCAGCAAGGACCTATGATGATGTACAGCTGAAAGTTTATGTCAGGTTTACCTTTTATTGTTTGTCAGCCTTCTTATGGAAGGAAACCTACTGCAGCTTCATCAGAAGTCACCTGATTAAGGTGATTGTGTAAATTAATGTTGCTAATGGTAGAATTTATTCTAAAACTTGCTGATTCCTGCATTATATCAATATTTCACTTCAAATTCCTTAGATAAGAAGGTCACTGAAGAAATGGGGTGGTTTGCCTAACACTGGATGTGTTTAAGAGTGACTCTGTGGAAAACAGTTGTGGGTACAAAGACTTAGCTTCTACCTTTTTAGAGTTGTATTCTAATTGATTTTTCCCTCAGATTTTTTTTTTTGAAGTTGAGAACTATTAGCACGTTTGCCTTGTTTATCACAGGAATTGCAGTTGTGGATCAAACTACTGTTTTATCTACTTCCATATCTTGTCATCATCCAGACCAGATTCTTCAGAACAGTAATCTGTTCTGGTAGACGTCTGTGGAGGATGTAGCACCAAGGGTTTTTGCAAAGTGCATTTTCAGAGGCTTGTTTTACACCCAAAACATTCATTATGCTATTATGTGTTATGGCTTATTATGCTATTGCAGTCTACTGCATAAGCCACAGTGCTTCTGTATTATGTAATTGTGGTCTCCTGTTTTAAAAAGGATGTAATAAAATGAGAAAGGTGCAGAGAAGGGCACAAGAGATTTTCAAAGGTATGAAGCAATAAGGAACAGCTCAATAAAAAAGGTTTTCAGCTTTGGAAAGAGGCACCATAAGGGGAGATTGTAAAAACCCTGGAAAAGAGAAAATTATTTGCTGTCCTTCCCACTGTGGAAACAGAGGGTATCCAATGTAAATAGCAGGTAGCATATTCAAAACAAGCAAGAGAGGATATTTCTTCACTAAACTGACTTAGAAAGTGTGTTCTGCTAGATTGATTGATTTCTCTGTTTATTTATTTAAACAAAACTTCAAATTGTGTATAGTCTATGTCATGGGTTTTAAGCATTTTTGAAAAGCTGTGCCGTTAACACTGCAACTGTTTTTAACTCTTGCTTGAGGTAACATAGTACTACAAATGATTGGGCTAAATAAAATCAGTCTTAGAAGTCATCCAAATAAACTTTTCCTCTGAAAGACTTGTGTATGAAATAAAGCACCAGAGTTCTAGCACATTTTTGTAATTATGGAATAAATGTTATTAAATATTTTTCCTTGCTGTAGGTTGAAATAGATATATTTTTTACTTGAAATATCTAGGTTTCTAGAAGAAGTGTGGATCCTGCAGGTCCTGGGATGATCCCATCTGTTTGACAACATATTCTTGGAAGGGAGGTGTGTGCTGGTTGAAAACATGGTCTATGCAGAGCTGTGTATTCAGATCTCTTTGACAAAACCAATTGTAGTATTGTACCCATCTGATTTCAATACTGCTTTACCTAGTCTCTGTTATCTGGAAGCATGAGACATTTGTGGAGTTGTATTGCCTTAGGCTTCCCATTCTCCTGGTGTGATCAACAAAATCTCCTTAAGGGGTAGATGACTCTGGTATCAAGGTCTCCTGAACTTGTATAAAAATTTTGGGCTGAGCCTAAATGGTAAGAGGGAAGAAAAGCCCTGTGGTTCCCCTCACAGAGCCAGGTGTTTTGGAAAACTGGTTTATGGATGTTTGGGATGGCCTGTCTCATCACAGCCAATTTTATCAGCTACTTAGAAGTTGTTTCATAAACCTCTGGAGTATGAGGCTTGCTGGGGCACTGGAGGGTTTTGCACCAAGTATGGTCTTTTGTCTTTATTTTGGCTGGTGTTGAGCCTGTCTGTTGTTCTTCATTTTCTTTAATATGAGGCAGTGGGAGAGCAAGCCCCTCTTACAAAGTGGGGAGAAAAAATGTGAACTTGTTAAATAGATAAAAGGGTGGAACTGTTTCTCCTTCTGCCAGTTTGACTATTTGGCTGTCAGAGCATTTGGTCTGAGCCTTGACTTCACTGAAGACAAATGTAGGTGGAACACCAGGTGCTTGCTCTGTGAATGAAGGTGAGTTTTCTGCCACACACTGGCCTGCATCGTTTTATTTCATTTTACTACTGGGCAGAAAAAGGTGATGTATCTGGTACCTACTGCTCTACTTAAAATTGCATGTGCATATGGGACCAGTAAAGCAATCTCTGAATATGCTTTTAATAGATTACTCATTGTGACTGTGAAATGCTCAGATGCAATATATGTGGTAATAAAGATTGCAGAAGCATTTACCTGTATCAGCCTGATAAGACGGAGCTCCATGAGAGTAAGTGTATGATAAGTTTCAGTAGTTAAAAGAGTTTGTCTTCCTTTCTTGACTTTTGAGATCTGAATTGTATGGCACTCAGTGCATGAAATAATGACATTTGGTGCCAAGTCAATATGTTGAAGCGTCAGAGAATATCACAACATGTAAAAATGTAGACTGTATACTCTGTGACTGCTGAGTTTTAGCTTCCAATCCTGCAAATGTATTGGTGGAGTTTGTTTTTCATTCATGGCTATTGCCACTGGTTTGTGGTTTGTGCTTCTGGACTTAGCTGTTCTACTTACTTGCAATCCTTGAAGTGTTCTCTGAGTATATCAGAAATCCCTGTCCTTGCCACGGAGAGCATGGTCTAATAAATTGCAAACCTGAAGTGACACACCAGCAAAAATAGAACAGTGGATTTTTACAGTAGGTAATTGGAGGACAGCCATATTCATGTTTGGCAATTTGTCAAGAACTGTACTTATATTCTTAAGGTCTTGCTAGAAGTATATTCCATGGTCGGGTCAGGTGTCTTTGCTTCCTCTCAGCTTCTTGTGCCCCTCCTCACTGGCATAGCATGAGAGACTGAAAAGTCCTTGATCAGAGTAAGCAATACTGAGCAACAACTAACACCGGTGTGTTATCAGCATTGTTTTCAGGCTGAAGCTTAAGCACAGTACTGCACTAGCTGCTAGGAAGGAGAAAAATAAGTGCTACAGTTGAACCCAGGACAACTAGTCATATGGTCAAGAAAACATTTAAAAGGCAATGAATCATGTATGTTAACACTAGTGAATGTTAGTAAGAATATTGTTCCTGTTGGAAATCATATACCTAGTACATTATCTATATGATCTGCTGGTAAGAAATAGATGAACATGGGAGTTACTTGGGTTAGGTTCACCTTTAAAAACACTGACTAGCGCTGTGAAGGTATGTTGTTTTCCTTTGGTGTGTTGAATTTCCATGCAGGATTTAGCGTTGACAGCTTTTGAGACTTTTAAAAAGTGCTTAGAAGAGAACAAGCCAGTACATGCTAACTTAAATTATCTTAATTCACACTGCAGGCCTTTGTAAAGGAATTGCATAGTTGAGATCCAGGTCTGGCCTTGTAGGGCCTGTTCAGATCAGTAGGGTCGCAGTTTATGCATCAAGGAGATCCAGTTCAAATGATGTATTAAATGGTGCTTGCAGAAACAGTGAAAGGGCTTGTGTTTCTCTAATGGAACTGAAGACAAGTGTGGATCCTTCAGGTGAATTCTGTTCCTTTAGCTTATATGGCAGGGTTTTTTTTTTTTGCTGCACATCCATAGGGCTCCTTACACCATCAAATTAATTTCCCTTGCATAGTTATAGGCCAAATAAGATTTCTTCTCGTGTTGGTATGCTGACTTGTACAAATCAAGCACAGTCAGATACCAAGATACAGTGGAAGCAACATCTCGGTGTGCCAAAGTAGCAACATGAAACAGATGCATTGGGTGTTCTTTCTCTTTAGCACTGATGTAAAAATCTGTATTTCATACTATATCTGTAAGCTTTTTGTCATAGTTTGAGCGTGGATATGATTTTTTGTTCTCTGATAATGAAAACATTGAGTATTAATTTGTTCGAGGCTTCCCATTTATTTTGCTATTTAGGCTTTAGGGTTGCTTCACTGGCCCCCTTGTTTAAATATGTAAAGTAGGCATAGGTTTTGAGGTTTCTCTATCTATAAAATAGTTTAATGCAAGCGCTAATATTTCATCAACTAAGTTAAAATGTGAGTGATGAGAAAACTTATGTTAGTACCAATGACAATATGTCTGGGTAAAAAAAGTCTCTTACAGTGCTGCTTCTTACAGAAGCAGTTTACCATGTCACAATTGTAAACACAATTTGCAGCACATTGACTGCTGCCTTACTTTAAATGGCAGTTTCATAAGTAGTTTTGCCTGAAGCATTTTAACACTGAAATGTCAACACATTTTTCTTGTGCTTGACTTTCATGTTCTCCCACAGTCTAGGAAGTCAAGTCCTTTTTTCCTTTAGTGGTCTTTCTCACTGGATCTTTCTCTCTGTTAGTCTATTTTGAGTTTCTTTTTAAATTTTTCTTTCACCCTGTGTCTGTTGCTTTCCTGTTTCTTTTCCTGTGGTCCTCTTTAATTTCCTTGCTGCTGTCTTCCTCCTATTCTTGTTTTTCTCAGGCAGGACTGATTTCCACATTCCCTTTGTCTTCCTTCTTTTTTTGGATTTGGTTGTAATACACCAAGATCCTTAGTGAAGGACATTTTAGGGATTCAGCTTCAGGATGTAAGACTGATAGGGCTGGTCATTGGGAAAGGTAACTAAGCACAGGAACCCCCTAGCTAATCTGTGTGCTCTGCATACTTAATACTGTGTTCCAGTTGCTGTTCTTTTTGACAAAAGTACTGCAGAGCAGACTGTGAAGTCGTGCTAGCAGGGAGCAAAAGACTACCAAAAAAAATTGCCCTTTGCAAGAGGAAGATGTTCTGAGCTCCCACCCAGGCCTCTTGCCAGTTATACTTGGGGAATTACTGTAGATGGAGCGCTCATCTGTTTAGCGACTTTTTTGAAATGCTCTCTTTTCTGTGCTTTTCTGAAATGATCTCTTAATTTTCATCTTGTAATAAGTAAAGATAAAAGGTTTCTTGCTTCTTCTGACAGCCTAGTGACTCCTGATGCGCATGGTAGGATGAGGAAGGTGCTTGCCGGACGTGTTTCAGTGATCATTGAGTAGAAGTTGCAGTTTCATGGCTTGTAGGAGCGCTTAAGAAACACAGAATTCAAATGCTTCTTTATCCTCACTTGCTTAACCAGTGCTCTAGTGCCAGCATAGTCAAGGAGATAGTCAGGAATGCATAACAAGTCAGGAGCTTTATTTTCCCCCCGTTGCCCTCTGTTCACTGGTATCAGTACTAAAAAGCTGAGCATCCTTTGTTCTTCCTAAGCTTTTTCTCAAGTTTCAATTTCCATTTTCTGTCTTTGAAGCGCAGAGAAGAGCAAATATATATAAACAAACCTTCCTACTCAAGCCATAATGCAGTAGACACAATTGAATAGTAGTCAGTGAGGAATTTTAAGAAGAGCTTTTTGAATATTTAATTCCTACAGTAACAGAGCAATTAAAGAACATGCTATTAATATTCATATGGTGTTAGCAGTGGTTCAAAGGAATTTAATATGTTTTACAGTTCATAGAGCATCCTATGCGTTGTGTAGGCCTTCAAAGAATGACCACATCTAGTGGGCTAATAAAAGTCCAGATCTCCCTAGCTATTTTTAATTCTTTGAATTAAGGAATGTCTTTTGTTCTTTGCATAGCACACTTCTCAGCAAAACTCCTCGCAGTTATGTGATGGTACTAGTCTTGTGTGTTTTGTTACCCAAAAATGGTTCTTAAGTGACTATGCAAAGAGCTAAGGCATTGACTGTAAACTGCTGAGATGTTAATAATGAGCCTGCCTCTTCCAGAACTTAGTATGATGTCTCTTTCATCTTTATTAGTGTATCTGCTTTGTAACCTGTTAGAGAGCAAAGCTTAGGAGGTATTTAATATTTGGCTTGATTGCTGCTGCTTAGATCTTTAAAAATATTGATCATCTAAGTGATAGAGATGGTTCACAGAACAAGAGGCCACCAGCAGAAACTAAAACTGAATTTCTTTGTTTTGAGGGATATATTCTTCCTGTGCACCCTAGTTTCTTTCAAAAATGTAATTTGAAAGTTAATATGTTTCATCTAAAGAGTGAGGAGAAGTAATGGTTGCTTGTGGTGTTGTGACACTTAAAACCCCCAAAAAGATCTCTGCAGACAGCCTTGTATGTTTAACTTGCTTACTGATAATAAGAGCACTCATCCTCTTGCTTTGACTTGGTCTCTAAATTCATTACGGCGCTTTTGCATTGCCTACCCTCAGTAAGACTGGATTTAAAGATCTTTACAAGAAAAGTGACACACACAGAGGCAACAGAAATGTTAAAACTTACGCTCTTGACTCTTTCCCTTCTTGCTGGCTTAGGAAAATATGTTAATAGATGTTGAATTAAGACTTCATCAGCAGGTCTGTACTTCATTCACTTAGAAACTGTTACAACTATATTTTACTGCATATAGTGATAATTACTCTGTTGGCAGAGCAGAACTAATCTAATCTGCTTTGGCTGCTGAAATTCGTGAAGGAGCCAGGAATGATTTCTCTGTTGAATTGTTAACCCTGAGTGTACAATACTGTCAGTACCGCAATGGGCCCTTGCTTGGTCTGAGTACCTAGTAATTTGGTTTTAATGGACATAAAGATACTAAAACAAAAAATAAACATGTAATCTAATAGAAGTATAACATCCTCCTGTTTTGGTATGTACTCTTTTGGGATTGATTTGTCTGAGATGTCATGCACTGGGGAGCAGTCCAGCCTGGTTTACGGAAATGAGCCCTTGGTATATAGGAGCAGCTGTAAGTACCTAACATTCTTCCTTTATTGGGTGTGGCTGAAAGAATTTAAAGGAAGCTAGACATTTCCTGTGTGCACATATTATGTAAGAGCTGGTGAAACCCTAGGGTCTGTCCCTCTAGTTACTGTTGCTTTTTTATGCATATAGGATAAAGGTACAATTTAGGTCTTTCTGCTATGTAGCTTTGCTGTAGTCACAGTATCTTGACTTCATGGCTAGAAGAGGTAATGGTGCTGTTTGGCCACAGTAGCAATCTCTTTCTTGGATTTGGACTTGGCAGGATTCAAGCAGCATTAGTATGGAAGTTATGTTACTCCTATCAACACAGATTTTGCAATTCTGAAACAAGCAAGAAGAGAAAAATCTTCAACCCTCAGAGCATTAACCAACTTCCTTGAAGGAAATATTTAGGAGACAAGTTCTGTTTCAGTGCTTTCTTTCACTGAAACAACTTGCACATATCAATAGTGGTGACAAAATGTAGAAAAGCAGTTCTTCCAGTTAAATCCACTATGGCAGTGTTCACATTTCTTCTCACACTCAAGAGATATAACTGCATTACTTTCCTTTTTATATATATATTCTCAAGAACAGAGTGGAAATCAAAATGAAATACTCCCAGCTAATCTGTTCTCATCAGCATCCCAGAAATGGACAGGAAAGGTCAGGACTCCACGTTTTGCAGTAAGTGCTGATGTTTAGGAAGAGCATGTAGGTGTTATGGCAGTGATCTGTTCTTCTGCCTTCTGTTCTGGTGTAATTTTCTAAGACCATAAATAACTAATAAAGAAGTCTCCCATTGTCACAAGTCTGTATGTGCCTTCTTGCATGTAACATCAGTATTTCACAAATTAAAAAGAAAGTGAGTGTGACTTCTGAGATGCATAAATTGAAGCCAGATTTGATAATCTGATTATTTTCCTTTTACATACTTGTTTTGAATGTCTGGCCTTTCCTTGATTATTTTTGTCATAAAATGCTTGCTGTTATATAAAATCCCACCATTTTCTTTTTATGCCTGTAAGGCTGTTTAAAGACTAGGCAAAGACAAATAGCTGCAGCTGTGTAGTTTAGAAAGTAGTGCAATTTAGAAAAGGAATAGAAGAGGAAGATTTCTGGAACTGTTTTGATTGATGTGCCTTGTTTCTCCCACAAGAGGCGAAGCGGATTTAGTGGGCAATTGGCTGAACAAAGTCCTCCTTTTTTTTTTTTTTTTTTTTTTCCCCTTATGTTTTTACTCTTTCATCATAGTTTCCAAGTGATGGTGGCTAGGAGTGACTGGCCTCAGTTCTTGTGCAGTTACTGGGAAGCTCCTGAAGTCTCTGCTGGGCTATGAATGCAACAGGCAAAAATGCCTGGGAAGTATGATGATGAAGGAATGGGTATACAATGTCAGTAAAAGCAAATCATACTGAGGGAACAAGAACACCTTCCCTGACATAGTGACAGTGATTCATATTGTTTTTAATATCCCTTTATAGCTTGGCATCTATTTAGACTATCTCAGGTGTTCAGTGTGTTCTCTGGTTTGTCCTAAATGCCGAATGATTGTGTGTTGGTGCAGATACAAAGACCAGGAAACTGCCAGATACCCAAGTGTTCTTCCTTGCTTGTGACTAAACAACCATAATAAAAAAGGATGTTGAGGTTAAAATAAATACAAGTAGCTGGTTTATTCCATGATGATAATAAGAAAAAGTAAGTTGAAAGTGGATTAAAACTCTGTCTTTCCTAAATACCTGTTTTTTCTTGGCCTTTCAGTTTTCACTTGCTTGACTGGAGTTGCTATACTAGAATTTCATATAAATGTCTCATGGCAGAATTTGATCTTTAGAGCTCTTTGTATTGATCTCTGAACACCCTTAGCAGTGCTTTTAGTACAAAAGATACATCTAGATACTGCATATTAGTCTGTACCAACCAGACCTTTATTCCATTGAAGTAATTCAATGCTAAAACATTTTCTGAGAAATACTTCTAAGGTTATATGAATAGAGTATATATGAAAATGGTTTTTCTTTTTTTTTTCCTTTTGCATTTCATCTTTCACCTCATTAGAGGCCTGGTTAGAGAAATCCTTCTTCCCCGTGGGCAGCTATAGTCCTGTCCGTGCTTTTTGTGTCTAATTAGTAGTTTCTATTCAGTACCCTTTGTAAAATATTTCTATACATTTCTGTCAGCACACATAACCATGTACTGTGTTGAAAAACCCGCAAATCAATGTTGCTTTTTGTGTGAAGTGGCAAACGTTATGGTAGAAAACAGCATGCTTTTTCTGTGGAACTTAATATAATTGGGTTTTCTCACTATTTTTCCCTTTAAGTTCAGACAGATGCACTCCCAATTAAATGAAGCATACTTGTTTTAGGTGGTAGGTTTTTTTTTTTTTCTTTTCAATAAATTTATTTCAATAGATGTTGTGTTAATACTTTTTATAAAATGAAATTCAATGCAGAATGGGCCAGAGGCCACTAAAATTCTAATCTGTTCCAAAAACCATAGTGGTTTATCACAAGAGATTTAGGGTTTCATCAGCTCTGACAATGACAACATTGTTGGTTTGTAGTATGTGTAGCTACTTATGCTCTGAAACATTAAGGTGTTTGAGAAATGTCTTTATAATCTATAGGTATTCATCCTGAAAATGGACCTTGAACCCCAATGGGTTGTAATCTTGTTGATCTGTCTCTGGGTGCTGGGTGTGCTATCCTTTCATGGTACACCTGGAGATGGGTGAAGCACGAGATGTATTTTCCACTAGTGTAAACATTTTTGGACTTGTGGGTTATACTTCACTACTGCAATATTTTTAGTGGTCTGTGTAGTAAGAATTTCAGACTGCCATCTACTAATACTGCCATGTAAGGGCAGGGGGAAAAGGCAGCATTAACTTTTTCAAGAGAAAATTTTCTAGTTAGGTTATTTTTTAAAGAAGAGAAATTGGTTCTTGTGCTGAAAGACAACATTTCCTGTGGAGGAGACATTTGGAGGTTAGACCAAGTTGAGGGATATTTAGATCTCCTTGTTGCATCTCTGAGAACTGAGTATCCAACTGCTCTTTATGCCTTTAATGATCTCCCTTGTGGTGTACCAAAGTGTAATGTTTTACTTTGAAAAAGAAACACAATAATGTAGTTGGTTTCCAAATATCCTGAGGACTGTACTTACTAATGAGAGACTGCAGACTAATGGTGCCTTTTTGTTATTGCCAGAGAGGAGGATTGTCTTTTATGGAACTTCCTAGATTTCAGGTGTGTGCTCTTTTTTAATTTGAAGGTTTCTCTTACAAATTTGTACTTCCTCATGCTATAACCACAATGATGAAAATCTTTGGTTGCATTGAGAAAATTGTTTCTGTAGATGATTACAATATGAAGTTTTGGAAATATTTCTGAAAGTTTTCTTGGGAATGTAATCAAATAACTTCTCCAAAACATGAGTAGCATATAATGAGGTGGTCGGGGTTTTTTGTTTGTTAGTTTGGTTTTGTTTTTTGTCATTTGGTCATATATTTTATTGCCAAATGAGTGCATATAAACGTGAAAGTATTTTCAGTTTTAGTAGTCTCACAGTTTTATCCTTGCAACTAGTGTGGTTAGCTTAATAGTTTAATAATGAGCCTTTCATTTTACAAGAGAAAATTGATGGATACCAAAACATTAGATGTCCAACTAAACTCACTAAGCAGTCTTTGAACTCGTGGGGGTTTAGAGTGTTTTGTCAGGAGGCCTTTTCCACAAAAGGCACTGCTCATTGATGATGTCCCATATCATGTGCAAGTAGTTTTGGCAAATGCTTGTCTATGGTTTCTAGAATCTACAAAAAAATGCAATATAAGTGCTCTATTGTCATATGGCTATTGAATATGAGATTATAATTATGTCAGGCCTCTTTAACATATGATACATGTTAAGTGCACTTTGTTGCTTAATGAGTTAGCGAGTATTTAAAGAAAGAAAAAAGGGGTGGGAGGATGGGGGATTAGATTCTTTTTTCGTCTGTCTGTTAGCATATTCCAAAGAAATTAATTTACAACTCACAGTGTAGGCACTTTAACATTTCCTTTGAAACATGTGTGCTAAGAGAAACCTAATTTCTTGTTAATACTCTTTCCCATTTATTTGCCTAAAATTTGTAATAATTTAAACATAAAAGGCTGATGTCACAAAATTCTCTCCAAATTTGAAGTAACCAGTAAATCTTCTTGACTAAATGCTGCCATCTTTTTTGTAGGAGACATCTATTAAGAATAATTGGAAGAATTTCATGGAATGAGAAGCAAAAGAAAACTGTGTGCATAACTGCTAATAGATTAAACAGTTATTTTAGTTGTATTAAGAAGCTGCATGCAACTCCCTGATATGTTCTTTAGCAAATCTAGGTCACATTTTATGCCCATGACAGCTGCTGTCTCTCCCTTAAGTTTTTGCTGTCTTTAGAGATAAACAATGCAGCTGTAAACTTTCTTTGCACTGGCAGGCAAACAAATCTAAGCTCAAAATGTAAATTAAAAATGTAGGTTTTAAAGAAGCGGCTGAATTTTCCAGTGAGTGGAAAAAAAAAATCAGTGGAGGTGGAAATTTCAGTTGAAGAAAGTTAATTGGTGTTCAAGTTGAATTGGTATTCTGCATTGGACCAAGCTGCTGGCCCTTGAAGGCTTTTAAGAAAAACAGTAAAAACAGTGGGGAAAAAAAAAAATCAATTGGAAAACAGTAATCACTCCGTATGTGCCATCCTGTTTTGAAAGCTGCAGAATCCCAAACCAGCCAATCGTTTGATTCTTTCTGCCGGTATCGTGGAGGAAGTGGCATATATGTTTCTCATTTCTTAGTCTTCTAACCTTGTAATTTAGACTTGAAAATTATAATCTTTACAAAACAGAGAAGCTTGTGATTTTGACTAAGCAAGCTAGACTAATTTTTCACATTTCGCCAGGTATAAAAGCAGTCTGGTGTAAATATAGGGTTGTCCTAGAGCAGCCCAGTATATAGCACGGCACTGGCTGCCCCATCTGAGCTGGGAGCATATGCAGTTGGGGGTTTTGGGAGTGGAGGGGGGGTTGAAGGCTACAGCTCTGCCTGGTACATCTGTGGCCCCTTACACTTGATGTGGCAGTTGTCAGTTACAGATGCCTTCCTGTGAGCTACAGCTTGTACAGAGATTGCATTTGTGGTGCTTTGTGATGAGTCTGTTGGCTGTTTTCTTGATGTCAACAACTACTAGAGTTGTCTACTCTTGAAGCTTCTCTTGTTGAATCTGAGCCTCACATGTGCAACCTTTCTCTAAATTGGATCTATCAGGTGCTCTGTCTTTTTTGTGTCTGGCTGGTTAGTTCTATGTAAGACAGGAATTAGGGCTCCCTGTTGAATTGATATTTTGTTCTCTCATGTTGAAGGCGAAGCAGTGACATATTACATCTGAGTGAGCAGTCTGGGTGTTTATTACTTGGTGCTCACAAAAAGTATGTCTGTGACATTTGGTCAGTATTAAGGAAAAAAACCACTGCTTTTATAAACAGCATTAAATTGGACCATATAGCAATTCTGTGATCTCTCCTAATGTAAATGATCCTCATCCTCATAAATCTGTTATAAGAGGCAGAGGTCTAGCAACTCAGTTTTAATATTGAGTTGCTGTATCAGTACTTTCAAAATGCATATCCAAATCACAGTGCTGGGTAATTTGTTGTTTATAAATGTCATGTTTGCTTTTGTGCTGTACTGCATAGTGGGTTGTAAGACTCCTGAACAGCACCTTTATGGAGCTAGTGTCTTCATAAGGTACTAGTACCCTACATTGCTAATCATTATCCAGAGTGGATATTGTGCCTTTTAGCTATGCCTCTAGTTATTGCAATGCTATTAATAGGTATTGTCTTTTGTACTGGTGAGGTATTTATTTATTTATTTTTAATAAACATCTACAGGAAAATGCATTAAAATTCTTGTAAGGAGAGCACTATGGCAGAAGCTTTGTGCTTTTCAAGACTTGGATGATCAGTGATTTATGTGGATAAATTCAAGTGAAGGTTAACTTTTGTACTTTGATTCAGTACAGAAATCAAGGTGGCTTGGGAATCTTTAATCTCCACTAGATAAGTTGTAAATGATTTCTTGATTGCGTATATCATCTGCTCTCGTGCTCCAGATGGAGAATATGTATTTGTAATGTCTTTAGTGTGTTAAAATAGTCCATATGTGTTCATTAAGCGTTCAGTCTAGACTTTTATGTTAAGAGCTTGATGTATGGAGAGTAACTTTCTCACCTTAATATTTATTTATTTATATAATATTATTTAGTGTTTATTAGTTTTGCTCTACACTGTCTGTAGAGACCTGAAAAGTAAGTTTGTATTTAGAATAAATTTTATCTAGTAGCATATTGTCATTTGTCATAGGATCATTGAACAATTTGAGTTGGAAGAGACCTCAAAGCTCATCCAATTCCACACCCCCTGCCATGGGCAGGGACACCTTCCACTGGACCAGGTTGCTTCAAGCCCCACCCAACCTGGCCTCGAACGCTGCCAAGGACTGGGCAGCCGCAACTTCCCAATAACCTCCTTTCTTACTGTTTATGTCAAAAGAGAGAAAATAGTTTCTGTTCACAAAGTGTCTACTCAGAATTTGGTTAATGCTTTTGAATCTGAAGGTAACTTTTATGGCTGAATTAGAACCTGTGGAAGATCATACCATAGTGAAAGTGATGACTTGCAAATAATTGCATGGGTGGATATTCATTACCAAAAGAGAACACAAGTTGTTAACGGACAGTTGATATTTAGTATCAGTGACTATTTGTTACAAAAGCAAGCATACAAGTCGCTAATGACACTTGATACTTTGTACCAGTGAATATTTGTTACCAAAGGGAGTGTACATGTTGCTAGTTGATACTTCATGCTTAGTATTTCTGTTTTCTTTCCCGTAGTTTCTTTGCTTGAAGAATATAAGGACTTTTCTTTCGGCATGTTGTGAAATATTTGGGATGAAGAAAAGTGAACTTTTTGAAGCATTTGATTTGTTCGATGTGAGAGATTTTGGGAAGGTAAGGATCTTTTTAATTATATCCTGAGTAATGCCTGTGCTCTACTGCTTGAGTGCTTTAGAACTCCACTTGGTATATGTGGTGTAGGAGTTAAGAAGTTGTGAGTAATTGAGGGCAGAGAAATATCCCTGGTAGGAAAGCTCTGAAGGTGTGAAAAGCATTAAATTAACCCCCCCCCCCCCCAAATGCCCCAGAACCAAAACCAAACAACAAAAAAAAAACCAACAAAAAAACCCTACAAAACCCCAAACACCTCCCCCCCAAAAAAAACCAACCCAGACTGAAACATGCTGAGTTAAAGGTACATGAAATGTGTGAAGATGGGCAAGTGCTGTCTAGTGGAATAATTTTTTACATAAATAGTGGGGAATCAGGAGTACTGGGCCTACACAATGCCCATATGTCACAGAACAATTGGCATATGGCACAGAACAATTTTCCATAGTCTCAAGTGCTCAGAATTCACCTATGTAAATTTAGCCCTTGTAAGTTTTCTTTTTTTTGGCAGTTAGGTTTAAAATCTGATGGTTTTTCTAACCTGCTGTAAAGCTCATACATAGCTATGGTGGGTTAATGTGACTACCCTCATTTACACAGCCTGAAATATATTCTGTAAGTCTATGATTAGTTATTCTGCATGTAAAAGCTTTTTCCAGTTCATTGTTCACAGCCTCCTACATACCTGTTTGATCTGTCATTGCCAGCATATATTCAGTTCTGCTTTGGTTTCTGCTTTTGAGTCATAGGGTATCATTACTCTAATTTCACAGGAGAGGTCTAAAAATTACCTGAAGTAGCACCAAAAATATTGACTTATTCAAATTTAGTGTATTTCAAGCATTATTGCTTTTTAAAAGAGATCATAATTTTACTATCAAGTTTTTATGTGCTGCTCTTTTTACAAGTAGGCATAGAGGTAAAGATGATGTAAGAGTGGAAGCATGAATCAGGGCTACAGTATGACTATTTGGAATGGTTCAGTGATTACTGTTAACCAAAATGTCTAATTATTTTTCTGAACCTTTTGTCTGGTTTTAAGTCCCTTTGAGTATATAATTAGACAATTAAATCCACTTGTTCTTTAGTCATGCTGAACATGTTTTGTCCTTATATAAATTACACTTAAGATAAAGCTTTTGTTAAAATGTGACTTTTTTTTTTGCAAATGCACTGTATTGCTTATTAAAAATGAGATTTTATTTTGTTTTGTGCAAATAGCAGAGGAATTAAAATTGTTGGTTTTGACATTTTTGGTGCAGTAGAAATGTCTTACTTATGGTGTCCCTTATTTAATCATGTATCTTAAGATATGTGACCTTAGTAAACTCGCGTATCTTAATGCTTGCTTCAGATCTTTAAGACCTGTCCTAATGCATAGAATTTTTAAACAGTTGTATCTTCTAGTTAGTTGCTGAGAGTTTCAAACTGTGTGCCACATAACCATAACCAGCTTGTTTAATACAGTCTAGTTTTGAAGTCTTTTGCAGTGTGAATCATTATTGCAGCATCACTGAATACCCAGTAAACAAGTTCAGAATTAAAGCTGAATTGAATCTAACAAATGTTTCTGGCACTTTTTAATTGTCATTTTAACAAAATTTATTTTGGAATACAATTTCATGTATGTAGAATTATTGGCTTTAAAAACCCCAAGCATTTTCCATTCATGATATTAGTATTACTTTTACTCTTCCAAAGTAAAGTTGAATGCAGAGATTTTATTTTTTTGGCCATGCTTGTTGCCACAGTATAGCAGGAATATACTGATTATTCCTGGTGATGGTATTTGAGTGCTAGCAATGGTGATAGTCCTTGTAAGCAAAAGTTTCTCTAGTCTTGGACACTTTAGTGGCCTTTGTCACCTTTCTTGGAAAGCTACCAAGTAAAAACGTGGTGACAAACTTGAATGAGACTTGTGTGTGGGCTCCTTTAATGCAGCTAACTATGTGCATAGTAACATCTGCTTGTGCAGAGGTGGAGGTGCTAGATTGAACAAGCCCGTGCAATCATTGCAATAGCTGTGTTTGGCATGGTTTTAGGTGCATAATGGCTCTGCTATTCAGCTGTTTCCACTGCGTGCTTATGTGGAAGCTTGCCACACACAAGTGGAGGTAGCAATATACTGTATTTAGATAGGCTGATCTGTATATTTTACTAGCCTCTGCAAATGAGTAGTTAAGCTTCCTAAAGCAGTTGGTCAAGTTGATGGCATTAAGATAGTGGAGGGGAAAATTACAACTTGATTAAAATGTATGGTCAGACCTGAGTTAATTCTGTAGTTTTAAGTATACTGTTTGTGTATCTGTAAAGTGGCATGGGTTTTAAATTGCTATCTGATAATGTACTTTGGAAATTCTGCTTGCTAGTAGCAGCAGTGAGAAAAAGCTTGTATTTTTCAAGTTGATATTTGCTTGGCAACTTCCCCCCCACCTTTTTTTATTCCTAAGAATAACAACCTTAATGTAGTCCTGAATCTCCAGTGTTCTTGAATTGAAATTGCTTATATGCAAAAGGCCAAAAAACAAGTGCTGAAGATTTTTCCTGCTACTGCAACCAAGTCATTCTGCTATTTCTAAGAGTTCTGTGAATTGCATTCCTTAATACAAAATATGAATGATCTTAAATTGATTTTAAGCACATACAAAAAACATGATAAGGTTTAGAAATGCTCTGTTTTCCAGTTGTTGACCAAATAGGTGATGGAATGATCTACAGCCTCTAACACATTTGAATGTCCTGAAAGTTGTCTTGGGATGTCAGCAGTTGGCGACTGCTCATTAGTGGTGAGATGTAAATAAACTGTAACTGGAATGACTCCATAAGCCTTATGTATTTGGTACTTTTAAATGCTTTAGTTGAATTTATGAAGAAATGATTACTGAATTTGTCATCATATGATGGAGTATTCTGCTTAATATAACAAATTTCAGTGACTTTTAAGCATGCTAATGGAGGGAACTGCAGCAATATGTAAATGAACAATGAGCCTTCAAGGAGATAAGATTGACAGGAAAAATGAGATGAGAGACCTGGTGATGGAAACTGTCATTCTGATGTTTTTCATTGCTGAAGAAAATGGCAGCAAACCCCTGTGTCTCATAGAAGTAGCAGCTGTATGCTGCCTGTAGAATTTTAAGACTTTTGACGGCCTTGTGAAATACTCATTACAAAATGTTTGCTGTAATGGTGGAACTTACATTTTATAGCTAGGTCTAAATGAGCTGTTTTCAGATGCTTTGACGTAATGTATGAAAATGTGACTTGAACTTTGTGCTCCACTATGCAGAGACTCTTTGATCTTTCTGTGATCGGAGGAAAAAGAAGGGTGTATATGGTGGGGATAGGGATCAGGCATGAAGCTTAAGAGGCAACATGTAAATAGTCAGAGAATATGTAAAGAAACAGGAAAGCAGGTAACCTCATGAGTATGTTTTTTTTTAGTGTCTATTTTCTGTATGAATATTGATATCAGCTGTTACAAGATGAGGTTTTTCTTCCATTTCATGTATAACAGCAATGATTTTCTTATTTTTTAGACTGACTGTGCTTAAGAAAAGAGGGGCTGCATTATACAGAAATAGGAGGATTCTTAAATTATACTTTCTAAAATGACATAAAACTTGTGTTTTCCTGGGGTTCTACAGTATTCACCCATTCTCAGTCACCTTTCTATCAGTAAATTTCATTGTTGATGCATTAAGCTCCTGACAAAGCATGAAATGCCCTCCCACGCCCACGAGGTGCCAGACAGTGTTTTCATTATGAATTCCATGCTGGAGAGTCATTTTTCACTACCACAGGGTTGTCAGGTTCTTCCTTTCTACCTGTGTGCCAGAATCAACAAGTAATGTTGATACTTGCTCTTTCAGCTCTCTGAGCCCTGCACAGTCCTCAACAGCAGCCTTTGCTGTTTGGTACACCACAACAAATTGTTGCTATCCCTATTCTCTGAAGGAAGTTTGCAACTAATGTGTTGCAGAAATGGGAGTCTGAGGATTAGTACTAGCACATGTTGATGTTGACAGATGCTCCCTGGCCTCAGAGCTGGGTTTGAGGTCTCATGGGGGAAAATAGTGTCCAGATATTGTCAGAAAAAGAACTTTGTGTACTCTGCTTTTAAATATTCTAAGCAACATATAACTAAACACAGTGGGTTTTTTATGACATAACTGATCTAACATGAACACAACCATAAACTCTTCTAGTAGAGATCTTGCAATAGATGTTCTAGAAATAACATAAAGCATTCAATCCTGATTATAAAAGGGGGGTGGGGATGAGGGATGATCAAATATCAACTACTACCAATCTAACAAATACCCAATTGTTTAAAAGCATATACCATAATGTCTAATGTAGCTAACTATCCAGTTGCACTTAAAAGGCTAATTTATGTAAAAGCAAGAAACTGCTGTGAAAACATTGAATGCGTATACTAAGGCCATGAATTTTGTTGATCATTTTAGTCACTCCCTTAGTGTAAAGGAAATCCAGGTTGTGATGCAGCAAAAATTCATGCTGAAATTGAAGATCCTGGTATGTTAGTATTCCCTTTGGTTTAACAGATTCCAGGAAGATCAGGCAGATGTGCATGAGATACACACACCAAAATCAACACAACAAAGAACAACAGTTATAAAAAAAAATATACCATTAAGAAAAGCATGAGGAGGAAAAATGCTTAGGAAATATTCAATAAAATTGAAGCAGTTGAGATTAACCTCAGTTGTTGTATGTTTTATTTAGTGCATTTAATGAGTGAGGTAATAGAGCAAAATATGAGCACTTTAATAATGTTGTATGAAAACTGCAGAACATTGGGGAGCATGCCAAGACATTATACCATAATTTTTGAAAAGAAAATTAAAATGAAGAAGAGAAATGAACAGGTAAAAACAAGACTTTAATTATTGACAGAGCCCTGTCTTCATTTTCTGAGCTTTTTTATTGGCAGAAAGAGCTTAGTGATTTGCTCAACTCAAGTTGCTTTTAGGAGTAGCATTTTAATGTTTTCAAGTGTGTCACCGAGATGGACTGGTTTGGGATGAATGTTACTGGAACTCTTTCAAGGTGTACTTGTGAATGTGGGAGAATGAAAACACGGAAGATACAGACAGGTTCCAGCTTCCTTCTCTGTGGAAATGCTTTGTAAAAAAATGAGCATTGAAAAAAAATGATCAAGAAAACACAAAACACTAGGCTGTTGCAAGACTGCTAAAATGCTTGGCATTTATGGAAGATTTTGTTAGATATTATTTCTATCTGTGTAGAGTTACATAAAGGTTAAGCACTAAGAGCCTCCCTTAAATCATAACAAAAAGTGTCTTTGAGCCCCAAAGAACATAAATCACAGTTTTGGGCAAAGTGATGAGGTGGGTGAGCAAGTGGAATGAAAAAGGGTGTAGCTCTTAACCACTTTTCTGAAGTCTTTGAGAGTTTACAGAATATATTGTGTGACAGTGAAAACCATTGCAAGCACTAGATAAATTTAATGTACTTATCTGTAATAATTTGTTGCAGTGATGATCACCAAAGAATCTGTACAAATTCTTAGGCATATAACTATAATATATAACATGTAATGAAATAAAAACAGCATGAACTTATAGCTTCTACGTGAGCTTATGTACTTAGGCCTCAATATTTCAGGTCTTGAATGTTCTTATGACAGCATACGATCAGACTGTCGCCTCTCTAGTCTTTCCAAATGAATCTTCATGAGTTTCTTAGAGGTTTGTCATAATGTTTCAAGTTATAATATTTGCTTCCATGTGATGGAAACTAATGATAATCATATTTTTTAATCATATTTTTTGACCACATCACAAACTGTTGAACATGGCTCAAGTATTTGATCATCAATGAAAAATTCTCACCCAGGGAGTGCTTGGAATGTTTTGTAAGTAGCAGAAGACTTTCGATCCTTATACGATGCACTTTTTCTGTTCAGCTTTTTGGCAAATGTGACCGAGGTTGGAAATTGAAGATTAATGAGAAACTGCTAATCTGAAAGAATAAAACTGAGTTTCAGAGCACATTTTTCTGTTGACCTTGCCCAAATGGTAGGTGAATCTGATTCACGTATCCTGGTGACACTGAACTTGTAGCATTGAATTCTGGTAGAATCCATTTCTCCTTAAGGTGGAAGCAGTTTTGGAGGAAGACAGTGGCAGCTTGAGTAGGTTTAACAGGGCTTAAGATTTCTGTCTTCTCAGGTGTTTGCTTATAGATGTGTTTTAAAACTATTTTTAAACAGGGAATTAATTCCCTGCAGTACTTGCCATACAAGCATTTAGTAACGAAAAGCTGACGGTGAAGCTGACAGTGAAACACAAAACTGCTTGAATTTATAAATATTGGTCAAGGTAACACAAATATAAACTATAAATGAAAGCAGAAGGCAATAAATGAGTGACTTGCAGATGAAGTCCATATGAACTTTGAGGTGTTTTGTGTGTATCTTTTTTCCTATGATACTGAATTTGTTCACATTTTTTTCTTTCCCTCTTCTGAAAAGCCTGGAGGCTTCCAAAGAGGAAAAACATGACAGTTTTCTGTTAATCCCACAGATAGCTGGAAGAAGTGGGAAAAGAAGACGAAGTACAGTTTATATAACCTGTTCTGTGCTCTCTCATGCTTGCAATAATTTCTAAGAGAATCCCTCTCCCACTTTGACCTAGATCTCCTGCTTGCTGCCTGGGTTCTCTGCTTCTTGTTCTCTGTCTGCTGTGGGACAGAGATTTTGAATCTCTATTAAGATTCAAATGACATAGGCATTATATCACAATGTAAGAACAATAGAACATGGCTGCTGCAGTTACCTGGATCTGTTGGTCATTCTGATATTTCCAGTTGATACATGAAACAGACTTGACATCAGCCTAAAAAGCCTGTTGCAAATTGTGCTTGCATTTCACATCTCATTAAGATGCAAGATTGGTTTATTTTTTTCCCACAGAACTTATAAAGGTTTAGTCCTTGATTTTTGGACCAATGCACTTCTATTTTCATCATCAATTGTGCAAATTAAATACTCAACTCATAGACTAAAGTAGGGTGCAGTTGTAGAGTGAAATGATTTACAATTTTTCCTCACTTAATGACAATAGCAGATTAACTTGAGACATTATCTTTGCTAGTTTTAAAATAATAAATTCAGTGACTTTCTTTGCTCTGTTCCAATACAAGAAAGTTACAGAAACTGGAATTACCAAGTTTGTTTTTTTGCTTATATTTTTCCCTTGGAATGATTTGAAATTGATAAATTTTCACTGAAAGATGCCTCCTAGTTTATTTTATATATATAATATATATAAAAATATAAATATTTAGCTTAAAATGTTATTGAAGGGTGTCTGTGCTAGACATGCATCAAAGAGATTTAGGCCACTCTTGATCTATACCCAAGAGGTACAAATTGCAAGCTAGGGAGATAGTGGCTTAAACTGTTTTACATGCAGCGTTGGGATTTCCTGTGAAGAGTCAGTTAAGCATGTCTCAACACTTTCCCTAAGGCTAGCTGCTAATGACTGGTGAGGTTTGTTGTGGGGTCAAACTCAGGAGCTGTTAGTATGCTGGTGGAAAGCAGGACTGTGATTTTTCTACTTGGTCTGTAGAGTCCCTGTCTTTGTGCAGGCAAGTGGATGACCACCTGGCAGCTGTTCATGGCTGGCAGTTCTGTCTGAAGCAGAAGTGTACTTGAGTGAAAAGTCCCAAGTAATAATGTATTTTCAAAGGCAGTTGAAAGTTACTGCTTGTTTCTTTGTAAGTATTAAAAATTCAGGGTTTGTTAGCCTGAAGAATGCTCTGGTAGTGAGGCTGGTTGAAATCTCATTCACTGTTTTTTTCTGTCCCATTTCAATAGAAAGTGAAACCTGCAGTGAATGGCTTGCAGCAGGAAACAATGCTTGTATATTTCATGAAAAGGAAATAGGTACAAATTAATGAGAATTGTTTACAAAATGTGTTGGAGGGTTTTTACTTAAACTGTTGGTAACAGGGCTAGAGAGGTATTTGCTAATGAACAATTGTGTCCTCTTATTTTCCTTTCTGACCCAGTTGTTGTGGTGTTAATTTCAGCACAGCTACTGCATGCCTTTAAAACGGATGGATACTTAAACAGTTTGATAATGAGGAAACAAATCCAAAGAGTGTGTTCCAGAATAGTTAACTTGTAAATCTGAAAAGCTTCTGTCATTTGTAGGTGATTGAAGTCATAAAGACTACCTTGCTGGGAAAATTAATGCATCTTTCTATGCAAAAATGAAGCTATTGAGGGAGATAGCCTTTTCTTTTGGTCAAAAAATGTTACAGCAGAAATGCTAGATCTTAGGTATTGAATTCTACATGTTCTTAACTGTGAAGCATGGGATGAGATTTATTCGGAAAAGTTTTATTGAATGGATTGTTTGTGTTTTCATGGCTTCATGAGATTTCAATGGTGAAAATTGTAAGAATTGGTAGTTGAAAATTGAGGATTTAATTTCCAAAATAACAATTCAATAACTAAATCATTCAATGTAGTGATGAATGTAATAACTGATAATCTTAGGAACCTCTTTAAAACCAGTTATAAATAATGACAGTTGCTCTACAGAAAGTAGTATTACGGAAGAAATTAAAAGTATTGTCAAATAAAATGATTAACAAAAGTGAAATTAAATTACATACTTGAGCTACTCCTAAGCTCTGCAAGTAAATCAGTTCAAATTACAGTTGAAAACTGCCTGTAAAGAGCTTTAGGTATGAAGTAACGGCATTGGTACTCTGCATAACACAGGGTGGTGCTAAAGAAGCTGACAGAAGTATGCTTTTTAAATTTTTGGAAGGTGCTATTCGGAGCATGTTTGTATGCAAATTTTAAGCTTAACAAAATAGAATTACCCAATCAGAGTTGTGTATAGGTCTGAATATATCTTCAACTGAAAACCATTTGGATCTGTGAAGGGTACTTGGTGGAATTGCTTAAGAAAACCAATTGAGGGCTAATTCTCATGAAATGTATTTTAGGAGAATTAAATATACTAAAAAATGCTGAAATGTTTCAAGTGTTTCTAAAGAAGAACTGATTTCAGCAAAAATGTCAGTGACATTGGGCAAGCATATGTGTTTCCTGCAGTGGCTAGTTGATACTAGCTGAGTAATTCAGTGCACAATATAATCCATTTTTCTCCCAAAGTATGTGAATGACTGGTGGGTTGATTTACTGCCTGTGCATGTGAAGGAATATAGAGCCAAAAATTGAATGTAGGTCACTGATGGGGAGTTTTCCATAATTTCCCATTCAGCCTTCACTGGGGTATGCTGTTGTCCAACACTCAATGTAGTTTAACGTGTCAAGCAGAGATGCTGTTGGTTTCAGAGTGACTCAGTAGTACCTTATGTAGCTTTTTCCTCCCCCAGTTCTGGGTAAAAATAGAATAATCTTCCTGAGTGTTTACGAGGCATAGAAGCAGCTATATTGTCCTCTGACTGGTGTACTTGAATTTACCTTGGGAATGTGTCTGGGCTTGGGGAAGCTACTAGGAGGTGACATCACTCAGTACTTCACAGAAGATTTGCAAACTAAAACATGGAATTAGGAAAGGAAACAATGCCAAGCTTGTGGCAGCCACTGTCCAAACAGTGGTCTCTGCTTGTTTTCTAAATATTATCACTATCAAAATCCTGGTAAGAGACTATAGCTTGCATGTGGTGCAAGGATCTCGTAAGATGTATCCTTGCGTTCAAAAGCTGTCCTTTCAAAAGCAGTGGAATGGGGGGGTGAGAAGAAGTTTAAGTTTTAACTTGTAAATTTTCTTGTAAATGTTTCCCTCACTTGGATAGGCAATGAAATAGGAAATTTCATAACTACTTGAAACAAATGGCCAGCCAGGAATAGCTGTGCATGTTTTTCGTGAGATCACTTTCTTTTGTGCTTAAGATATTTACTTGTCTGTTGTGATTTCTTATTTTATCTCATCTCTTGGTCACTGCTGGTTTATTTGAAAAGTACTATATATATATATATATATATATATATACACACACGCACATCTTTTGTGATTTAAGCATTTGTGTATATGGTGGTGTCTCTTACAGCTTAATCTGGTATACTAAACATTGTTGAGCAATGCTCTTCTGGGTTTATTTTGAGACTGAGTTTCAATGTGTTTTTATTTGGGGTGGGTGAGGACCTACCTCACAGTTTTCTGGCTACCTAAAAAGAAAGTTTGGACAACCTGGGTACACTGCTAGTAGATGGACACAGTCTGTGTGATCTGTGGGAAACGGTCTGATTAGAAATGTCATCATACCAGTTTCAAGGTGGTGAGGTCTACATTTTTGTATATGTGAACTTGGCGGCTGGATATAGACTGCATTATAAGATGGTGTTTCTCAATTGCATGAGTGGTAGCAAAAGTGTTTGTTTAAAGCATGATTGCACCTTAATTAGAAAATGAACAAGTTTTTTCCTGGTTTACAAGGTTAGTTTAAACTAGTTAAATATTTTTTTACTTATATATATACTATTAACACACTTTAGGATGTAATTTGTGATTTGAAAAAATTCTAGACCAAGCATCTGATTCTCAATAAATGAAAATCCCAAAATTGCAGTGAAAGAGCTCAGATACTGGGAAGTTAAGCATAACATGCACTTTGATTTTGAACTTTTACAGAGTAATTCACATTTACATTTTCTTTTTTAATGGAGATTTGCCACCCACATGTGGGTGGCATAAATTTGGAATCTGTAGGATCCACAACCAGACTGATTTTAAATCTTGTCTTTGTATGTATTAATTAGATTAACCATCGGTTCAGCAGCACTAAGTATGCTGATGCTGTATGTGGAGTAAAATGGGAGTGTATGAGAACGTATCTATTCACATTGTAAAGCTTTCAGATATTTCCTCATGTCTTTCCCTTGTGGAAATGAGTAGTCCACCTGTGCCTTGAATAGTCTCCTAAACAGTAGGTGCTACTTATAAAGGTCACACTAACAAAGCAATAATCATACCAGGTAGCAGAGCATGTCTCTACCCATGGTACAAATTCAGAAGTATGCAACATTTATTGGATAACTATTCTGTGATCAAGGTTAAGCGTGTTACTGTTCAGGTCTAGTATGATTTCAAATCTCTGCCTAGTCTGTGGGGGTTAGGACAAATAGAATGCTTAAGCTAATGATATTTGTTCATTTGTGTAGAAGTTAATTTGGATGATGGTGCATTGGTTTGTTGTTTAATTTGGGCACCTGTGCCTAATAACATAGGCACAGTCTGATACTAAAAGACAGGTCTTCAGCTCCTACTGCTGAAGTAGATGGAGTGTGTGGAGGTAAGCCAACTGAGAATGTGGTCTGGATGTTCCTAGTTATGGCTAAGAGAAAAGATGTGTCCTATGTAGGAGAGTGAATAAAAGTTAGTGAGCATAAGCTTTTTTTCTCCTTAGATATATTTTTCTGGGAGGCATGAAAGATGCTTTATTGCATTACTCTATTGACAAAGAAAATCCAAGATGTTATTTAACAAACGGTTTCCCAGAAGTGGGAAGTGAAGATGAATCCAGGTGCTGGCTTAGAGGCAGCTGTTTTCACAAGCATTTGAGAGGAAGTATTCTTTTACCAAGTAAAAATAATGTACGCTCATGTAGAAGTTGAGCAGTTTTCTATGCTAAATCATGAGATTATTTTAATAACTTTTTCATTCCCCTAATATAATGACAAATATACTCATTAATAGGTAGTAGCTAGTAGATGAAGCTACTTAAGTAAAGTTACTAATACTAGATCTTGTTCTGGTATTTGTGTGCATGTTGAAAGCAGTTTGCTCAGACAATGAAATTGGTCATTCATGTTGGTAAGGTATCAAAGTAACTTGCGTGTCCTTGCATGTTTACAATGCAAAGGTCTGGGTATGTAGGGGAATTCTGCTACAGATTTCTTTCATAATGTTAAGTGAAATGTTAAAGCAAGGTCAACATTCTCACCAAGTGTTGTGACTTGGTACTGTTGCATCAAAGCTGCTCAGCTGGTAGTGAAGAATCTGTCTGTCAGTGTGTCTCAAACCTTATGATCGATCTGTGTTGGTTCACTTGGTGGACTAATTTCTTAAGGGAAAAATCCCCTTGTTGTGAAGCTTCTCATATAGCCAGAGGAGCCTTTAGCTAGCAAGGCAGTTAATCCTGTCAGAAGCCCTTTTTCTTGCCTCTTCTGTTAAATGTTAGCAAGTTGTAGTTGGCTTCTGAAGATGGAGAACGTGGTGGTGCATGTTCAAAGTGTTACAGAGAGGGGGAACTTAAGTACATCAGTAATCAAAAATCCACTGAAAAATTCAATTTATACTGCAGTAGCCTGGCCTGTTTGTTACATATGTAAAACTAAATTTTGACTGAGAACTAGACCTTCCTCTTAATACAAAATAGGTACAATTTGTTGCAATGGTCTTAAATCTTAAAATAATTTTCTTAAATCTTAAAAGCTTTTCTCCATAGTCTACAGTTCAAGCAATACCAAAAAGTGTTATATTAGAGTGGTTTTAACAGTTGTGTCATTCTTGAACATCATTAATTAAAACTTCCAAAAGTTAAATCTAACTCGAGAACAAATACTATACCTTGTCCTGAGCTGATCCACACACATCACAAAATCTATGTGTGTGCTGCACATGCTGAGCTAGAGGAACAGTGTTAATATAGCTAATGAAGAGTCATACATTTACATTTTGTTTCCTTTCTATGGAAAACATGAAGCATCTTTTTTGGAAACAAATTAACATTGAAGGAACTGTGACTTTCTTTATTCTCATTTTATATTTCACTTGCTTTCTGGGGTTGGTTTCAGCTTATTTATCTTGTTTCCTAGTTTTTGAGGTGATGTTATTGTCATCTCAAACCATTTCAGAAGCTGACAATATTCCTTTTCTAGAACGAGATTTCTCCTCTTCCATTGCTTCACTCTCCCTCCACCAAAGTTCTTTTTCACATCTCTCACCTCCTGACACTTCTCATCTTTCTCCAGATTTCTCTCTCCCTAATTCTTCTGACTTCTCTGCTGTCTGAAGATGGCATTTCATGCATCTGCCTCAGTTTAGCATTGCTTTATTGTGCTTTTTTTTTAATGCTGTTTCATCCCTGAAGCCTCTATTTTTGGTATGAGTTCAGCAAGGGAATTTCTATGCTGTTCAAAATATCTGTAAACAGTAGAAAGTGCTTGTCAAGTAAAAAGGGAAATATATTAAGGGACACAATTTGAAGAAACATTACTGCTAACGTTGTATGAACTGCAAGCACTTGCTCTTAACAGCTTCTTTGAAATGTTGGTATTGAGGCTGTTTTGGTCACTTTGTTTAGCATTTATCAACTTGTATACATTTTAACTGATCTCTGGTTTAGATTTTGAGTTTGATATTAAAAAACGGAGAAGGTGGAGGTGTAACTCTAGATAGGTTGCTACTGGACATGGACTACATCTTGAAGATATTTGCTCCCAAGCTGTGCTTATAATGAAGCTCATGAATTTTGTTGCTGACCTGAAGAAAGGTTTAGCTATAGGAATTATGCTCCCCCCGCGCCCCCCCCACCCCCGGGCAGTTGATCCATGAAAATGTACTTCTCTTTACCACAACTGTCACTTTGCAATGAGGCCATACCACCTATGACAAACTACTAGGAGCATATTGGTATCACATTAAATTTCTCTTTCATATTGTACGTTAGATTGAACCAGAGCACTTATGCAAGGTTTATTGGTTACAGTAGACTTTAATCCATTTTTATTTCCCCAGAATGATTTTACGCGTTGACTACAAAAGATGTGGGATGAAGGCATGACCGCTTCTGGTAGTTTATTCTTGTTTAGGACAGAGAATAGTTTTCAGCATTACTCATGGTATGTTATCTCGGTGCATCTGCTCACCTGCAGTTGATCTTGTGTTTACTCACTGTTAAGCCTTTACCAAGATTGACTGGTAAGGTACTAAATAACAGGCTGCATATTGTGCTTGGTTTGGACAGACTGTGTTGGAATGAAATGCCCAAAAGTTTTATTGAACTCCTATGTGCTACTGGTGTTTTTGTCATGAATAATTAGCACTGAAGTTGGCCTTAGAAGATGTTTTATAATCCGCTACCAATCTGGTTCAGTCATGTGCCTTTTCACGAATGCATTTAAGCACAATTTCAAATAAATTATTTAGAAATGCTTATGAACCCTACAGAGTAAAAGTGGGGTATAGTCTTAGGCACTCTAAGAGGCAATATTAATGTCGGAAGTTACTGCTCCTTTGCTGTGCTTTCTTTGTCATGCCAATATACCTGGTGCACCTGAGCTGGGAAATAAGCAGAGATCATCTGCTATTTCAAGAAATCAGTCCCTCCCTCTGTTTTTTCATATCAGTTGTCTGATGTAATTTATGACATGACCATGCTAACAGTTGGGTTAGCACAGCTAAGACAGTAGGAAACTAAAGTGCAGGGCAGAAACAAGTAGATGAAGAGCATAATACAGATGACAGAAATTTCTGAAGTCAATAGTGAAACAGTAAGAAACTTCTTAATGTTATACATAACTAAATTGAAAATGATAGGTATCTGTGGTTAGCTCTTATTTATCACAGTATCTACATCTAAAGTACCTACTATGATCCTTATCACATACTTGAACTCAAAATCTTTCAGATCTCCAGACAGGTGAAAACTGAGGAGCAAGTACCTATCTGAAGGGTATCGCATATGAGTCAGTTAACATTGTTAGATGCATTAAAAAGAAATTTTATTCCTCTCTGCAATTTAAGGTCTGGTGCTGCGGTTCTTGGATTAGTATCAGACTGGTTGGCTGCCTTGCATCTTCAGATATTGATGTAGCAGAGGAATAAAGCTTTCTTCAAAATAGTACTTAAAGATATTTTTTTTTCTTTTCCATGAAATATAAACAGTCCCTGAAACCCAGTAGTTGTAATAAAGCATCCATGAATCCCCCCCACTTCCCCTGAAAAATAACAGCAAGTCTTAAAGCAAATACTGCTTACCTTAACTAGAGATGACATCGTGTCATAGAGTGTGAATTGCCTAAGTTGTACCTCTATTTTATATCTGGGGGGAGGACTTTGGACAGGACAAACCAAGAACGCAGAATTCTTAAAAGATCTGATTCTGACTCTTTGTTTTTCAATATTATAGGCATAACACCTAATATGATATTATGCCTGGTATGGGGATGAGGACTTTTTGATCTTCTGCAATGATTCTCATATTCAAATACTTTTGTTTTGCTTGTATTCAAATACTTTTGTACATTGTTTTACAATGCTAATGGGTGGCTGCCTTGGAAAGAACCATTGACCTAGATAGATGTGTGTTTTAGATAAAAACAAAAATTAAAAAAAAAACAACCAAAAAACCCCACGGAATTTTAAAAGAACCACCCTCAAGTGTCCTTCTTCTTTTTCTGCGTTCTAACTGATCTTTTAGATAGTAAGCTCTCTGAGGTCTGTCTAGCTTAATTTTGTCATAGGCAGCATTAGTGTCAGTGCAAAGAAGGATATGATGTCAGACACTGTCTAGTAGGGAAGTTGTATTTTTAGGTTATTGCTGTTAAGCACAAATGAACATAAAAAACATTAAAAAAAACTAAAAAAAAGAAATCCTAATTTCCTTTCTTTGTGCATTTCTGCAGTGGCATTATGGAAGTGCAGTCCTCTTTCTGAGGGGAAAACTATATAGTTAATAAAACTTGCAAGTTACTACACGTTCAAGGGAATAGAGCAAAAGAATAATTAAGCAGTAACAAATCAGTTTTGTTCATTACTTAAAGTTAGTTTTGTTCATTTTGTAATTTTCTGTATAAGGTTCTAGCTCAAGGAGAATTAGGTATGAACATAATGAAAATGTAAATCTCACTTTCTGTTTTCTTTTGCTACTGTAAGTGTAGTTATATTTTTTTATCTAAATGAACAGATGATTGTGGAGAAAACAAAACACCTGTTCTTATCAGATTTCTGTAAAGGAAGTTGACAGTATTGCCATTCCCATTGCAGGATGTCTTCTCAAGTTGAGAAGACTTTTTATTCTGTATCAAAGATGATGATCTTTAAGATAAGAGCAGAAGATAGTGAAAGTGAGTCATGCCACCCTGTGTACTGTGTATCTTTTGCAGGGCTGAAGGGAAGTGCAATGCTTTTCCAGTGGACTGATCCATTCCCTGTAGAGTGAGAAGCTTGACGATAGCCTAGGGCTTTTGTAAGCCGCTGTAAGAGAGTTGGAGGGTAATTGCATCAAGAGAGCAGCTCACTTCCCTTCACACTACCCACTGTAGCAAGGGAAATTTCTTTTCTCTCAGAGAACTAGGGGGCATAGCAGCATGTGTTTACCCCTAATATATGTTGTGTTTTGGAGTAAATTTATAGTTAAATTGTGACTTGGTACAACTCGGCAAAGCTAGAGCAAAGATCTAGCTGAATTTATATAGACAATGGTTAAAGTAAATTTAGAAAAGGGAGAAGTGTGGCAGTGACAAGACAGGAAGAGGAAGATGTCCCTCTGTTTTTAGCAGAAAAGAAGAAGAAAATCTCCATTGTGCAGTCTCCTTTAAGTATCATTTTTGTTTATATCAAAATTGACAAGGAATCAGTTTAAGTATTGAAGTGAAATAATACAGTGGGAGTGAAGAAACCACATTTCACTTAAACTCCAGGATGCATACCTAAAACAATATTTTTGAGGCGCAATCAACAATGAATACGAAAACACTCATTTCCTTCTAAAACATTTGTGTGCTAATTTAAACATCCAAGGTCAAGAACACCCAAAATGTATGCATAGTGTACAGACCGGTGGTGGAAGTTTAGAGAATTTGCCTGTTCCTGTCAAACATGCAAAAATAGTCTTTTAAAGGCTAGTAAAGGGCAGTAGCAAAAGAAATGTAACTTTGAAAACCACACAGCTTTCATTTGTGTCTATTCCTATCTAAAATGTAATAAATGCACCAGAAAAGACAAAATTCTGTTTAGTTCTCAGTCTTTCAAAAGGATACTACACTTTAAGGCACTCATGCTATTAGCTGCAGTGTTCAAGTGCTCTGCTTATACCATGGCAGTGCTTGAAGTTAGGTTTCATTCCTTAAGCAATATCTAAAAAGAACCCAACAAACCCTAAACAAGAAACCAAACATCTAAACCTAGCCCCCCAGAAGGGGTGGTGAGGGCTGGAAGGTATTCACAGAACCAAAACCACAGAGCTGCAGACAGGAAGAGGCTGCTAACACTCCCTCCCCCAGTTCTTGCTTTGGTGAGGTGCTTGGCATTTTTGGACAAAATGAACCAAGAGGTTAACAGGACTGTGCTGCCTATGCAGTTGGGACTTTTCAGTTCCTTCTAAGAGCAGAACTGTCTAGGGAACCCTTTATGATCTTGGACTATCAAGCAGTAGCATCGTTACTGACCTAAAATTTAAAGAGTGGGATTTCAAGCACAACTTTTTTAAAATGCATACACATTTATGTCCATAATTGGATACTGATGATTAAAGACCTGCTCATTATAGTCCTAGTAATACAGCACTGAGTTTTACAAATTCCTGGACAGCATTCAGTTTTGCTTCTCTCTCTTTTTTTTTGTCTGTGAGTAATGTTTAGGAGTTGTGTGTGCAGTCATGCGTAGTTACGTCTGACAGCCCCACTATTCCAGTTCAGGATTTTGTATGATCAGAGGTATCACTCAGATATGTGCAAAAAGGGTGGAGGAGGGGTTTGGCTAATGAGGGATCCAACCTGCACTTAGCTATTGTTGGAAACTAGAGAAAAGTGCTATAGATGTGAAAAGAAAACAACAGAACTCTTCAGTTTTGGATGTTTCTAACTTAATGTCAGGTGTTTCACTTTTAATAAGGGGGAAAATAACCTGTGCTCTTACATCTTCCAAAGTGTTTTTTTAAGACTGTGTTCTTCTGTCTCTGTCTCTGCTTGCCTTCCCGGTGCCAAACTGCCCTCTTCCTGCCTCAGCTCTCCTTTCCAGGCTTTGGAGAAAATGTAGCATCTTTTATAGTTGTTGATTCCCCAGGGCTTTTGATGTGCCAGCAGTCTGCATCTCTGTAGTTAGCTTATCTACAGACTGAAAGAGGCAACACCCAGGAGGTTTTTTGTCTTGGCTATTTTTTTTAAGTCTGTTGAAAAACATTCCTGACACTTCATCCGTGAAGGCACTGTGGAGAGACACTGGAGAAAATGGATGCAAATGAGACCTCCCTAGGGCAATGTATGCATGGCAAGGGTTTTGCATGCTCGGAGCCAGGCAGGCTTTCCCCCAGCAGCACCTCTGTGGTCTCCCTCCTGTCTCAGCTGGGAGCCGGGGCTCTCTGTAAGGAGGAAGGGCACTGGACTGCCAAAACCAGCTTGTGCAGCAGTGATGTTACCCTTGCTGCCTCTGCATGAAAGCATTTGGCACCTGGTTTAAAACTGTGCTTCGGAGTTGCTGGCAGGCTCCTGTCGGTCACAAAAAAACTTGGCTCGGGGTTGTGAATTTCTCTGCTGTGGTTCCAGTGGGCAGTTGGACTGTTTTCCTTACTGCTACTATGCCAGAGCTAAGCCTTGATGGTAAAGAAGGCTGGAGTAGTCCTCAGGTGTATTTTCGGAGGATGTAGCTCAGTGGAAATGGAAGAATGGATGTGGATGGCGGGAGATGCCAGGATCGGGGTAGGTGAAGGTGACACCAGTGAGGAAACGGGCAGCATCCTGCAGGTGGTGATTACCCCTGTTGAAAGTAAGTTTATGACTATCCTTTGAATTGCCGCTGCCAGTGTCCTATACCTAAAGCTTGGATTTCATTATTTGACTGAAATGAAAATCAGGACATCACTATACAACTATATGTGAAAGTTTGTGTAATCAAAACCAGACTATTAGATTTTTCGTTCTGCTGGAGGTCTGCATACTGTTGTGTTTCTAAGGAAATGGTGTGGATGCCAAGGCTGTAAATTCTGTTTGATGTATTTGTGTCTGTATGACTTGGACACTTCAATGTATGCCATAGCAGTATTTATTAGAGGCATATTTGCAGAGCTGGTATTTGAAATTTGCTTTTTGGTTTTAAGGGTTTTTTAGAGGTGCCATTATGTGAAATTCAGGGTTTGCTTTTAGCCCTCCCTCTTCACCCCCTTTCTTTTTAATGAGTTTTCATTCATTCTGCCTTTCTTGAAAAGGCCTCATCTTTTCTCTTTCCCCAGAGGCTTGTGGTTTGATTAAAACTAACCTGAACTAACACAGAGTACTGACATGATATCAGAACAAGGCACATGGAGAGAAAATGTTTGATTTAACTTAGGAACACCCTTTACTTGGAATAATATGCTCATTAGATCAGCAGCAGTGTAATCATCCTGGAGTTGTCTGGCTACATGTCTTTTTCTGTGTCTGTCATCCAGTTAAATTTAAACGTAACTGTTCCTAGAGGTCTTTTGGTTCAATAGTTAATGATGGTTTACAGTAAAATATTCAGATATGTTCTCTTTGCCCTCCACCCCATGCCAAGTCAAGTATTGATCCAGGGTTGTCTGGGGCCTGGTGAGGTACACAGTACCAAACGGTCAACCTTCTTGCATAAGCAAGGCATTTGAAGATACATTTAAGTATAGCAATTTTATCTTATCTCTAAATGACAGAGACACGCAATAATGGTTTATCTTTTTCTATTTCCCCTACTTATCTTCAATCTGAGGTATGAGTGAAAACAGTTTAATGAAAACTCACTCAGCACCTTGGCATGAGTAGCAGTTCTGTCTTTGAAGTATCCTGAATGTGAGACACTTCAAATGGCCTCATAAGAGCTTTACCCTAGTGATGCAGAGCATCCTATGTCTTTGTTTTCTCCAGGAACACTAGAGTTCTGTTTGCATTAGCTGTTTGTTTTTCATAATTTGCCTTGAATTCTGGGCAACGTTTTGTATATGCAGATAATTAATATGTGCACATAGATATCTGAAGACTCTCTACTTTTCAATACTCTCGGTCTGAGTCTCTAAAAGTTCTGGAGCTAATTTCTCCTACAAAATTAAGCCATTTGGTATTTGTTATATCAAAATAAATATGCTTTTCTTCCAGTCATAGTTTTCAGGTTATGAAGTGGGGAAAACCACACAGAATGTAATGTAGTCTTGATAAGTAATCTTATATGTAAGTATGTGTAACCATTTCATATTCATGGTTGTCTTGCTGGTTGTCATGGTTTAAGCGCAGTTGGTAACTCAGTACCGCACAGCTGTTCACTTACTCTCCCCACTTCCTCCCCCCACTCCTGGAGGGATGGGGAGGAGAATCGAAAGAATGTAACTCCCACAGGTTGAGATAAGAACAGTTTAGTAACTAAGGTATAACACAAACCACTACTGCTACCACCAATAATAATAATGATAAGGGAAATAACAAGGGAAGAGAATACAACCGCTCACCACACGCCAACTGACACCCAGCCTGACTGAGCAGTGATCTAGCCCTTCCGGGTAACTGCCCCCAGTTTATATAGTGGGCACGATGTGCTGTGGTATGGAATACCTCTTTGGTTAGTTTGGGTCAGGTGTCCTGTCTCTGCTTCCTCCCGGCTTCCCGTCTTCCCTGGCAGAGCATGAGACTCAGAAAGTCCTTGGTCAGACTAAACATTACTGAGCAGCAACTAAGAAGATCAGTGTTACCAGCGCTGTTCCCAGGCTGAAAGTCAAAACCACAGCACTGCACCAGCTACTAAGAAGAAAAATGACTGCTACTGCTGAACCCAGGATGCTGATAAACTTTACTTTGAAACCACTTGGAAGCTCAGGTAAAATGGAATGTGGTGTTTCTTTTGTGTAAGACATCATGTATTAAATGAACATATGCCTTCTTTTCTAGTGGAATTTCTGAGTGTCCTCCAGAATGTCTTTTGAAGGAGCTGATTCTTGAAATGATAATGGTTAATGGTATTGATATTGTATGCAGAAGTGGAAGATATTAGGATTTTGTCAAGTAAGGAACAACATCCTTTCTGAATAACAAAATACAGGTAGACTCACTTCTCTGAGAAAGCAAATAGCAAGTCTGTAGTTTCTTTGGAGATGGTGGTACCTAAAGCAGTCTCATGCAGCCATTAGGGTCTCATCACACATAGAACTTAGCTTGAAAGAAGTTACAACTACATGTAAACCAGGTGTAATTTTAAAATGCTGTTTATACTGATAGACTTTTAATGAAATTCAGCCAAAGTCAGTTGATGAGGGGGCATGTTGGGCATGTCATTAAAGAACTAAAGTTTTCTTGAACTTGAGTGCTTAAGATGAGTCCTCTAACCACAGAGACTGGAATGGAGGCAGACCATAGCCAAGGAGGTCACCAGCTCTCTGAAGGATTAATTTCCCTTTATGATTGAAGACTATTTCCTCCCCCCTCCCCCCAACAAAAAAAAAGTTAAAATTGATGAAGTAAAATAACACCTGTTTGGGAAGAAACCTATGTGCATGTATCAACAAAGTAGCATGTCAAAAAGTAGGTTGGTATTGGAAATATTTTTTATTGGCAAATAACTATTCTATGTTAGCTAATCTGTTTCTACCTATTTGTGAAATCTGTTTCTATGTACCTGCTAAAAAATTCACTTCAAGGGAGGAAGTGAAGTTTTCAACAGAATGCAGTCCTCAGTTACTAAGCTAGATGCCCAGATTTTGAAAGCTGACTTAACATGTGATATATGTATTCTTGGTGATTTCTACTGTGTATCAGAAAAACATACCCTGATTTTGGTGTGTGTATATGCAAACAACTGCTTTGAGGATCTAACCCACAAGTGAGTCTTTCTAGGTTTTATTGGCATAAACTATGAAACTGATGATGCCATCGGTATTGTTGATCTCTTCATGTTTTCAGTTTAGGTAAGCATCTGAAATATAAATATGACAGCAGCTGTCAATAGCAAGGAAATATTGCCTATCTGGGGAGACAGTGAGTTGCAAAATGATGGACTTTTTGTTTCTTCTAAAAGTGGAAAAGTATGTTTAAAATATACTTTGTTCTTGAACTGAACTATTTGCAAGTTTTCAAACTCAGACACACCACTGCTATGGAAAGAAGTAAAATAGTCCCTCTAGTGTACTGCTGCTGTAAGTATGCATAAGACTATCTGATGTGATTGACGATTATGGCTGCAGAAAATTGCAAAGTAGCATTTTGGCCAGGGAAATGAAAGCGCTTACATGAGCTGAACAGTCTAACCTACAAAAGTAAGTGAAGTAAAGCAACAATAAATGCCAAGCAAATGAACTTTTGCTGTAGGAGTAATTCAGGAAGTAAAAAGTTAGTGTAGTGTAAGACTGTTGTCTTGCCTGATGCATGAGTGAGGAGCAGAGCCATTTGCCAGGGTGTGGGCTGAATTGTGGTTCCTCTTGCAGGGAAGTAGACTTGAATTTCATGTCACATTTTGCATAAACTGGCTATATACTGAAAAAAGGACTTGGATGTTCACATCATCTTAAAGTGAGTGTGGCTTTGATGTGACTTCTAAAGACTTGCTTAACCTCTGTCTGACGGCATTAGTCAGTGCAAAAGAGCTTTATTAAGGTGGATGCAGGTGCATCTTCCTTTTATGTCTAAAAGTCTCTTGCTAACATCTCTCAGTCTGAGCTGTGTTGTAAGAGAGTCATAGACTTAGTGAGTTTATAAGTGTGAGGGAACATAGTTGTTGTACGATGTTTTGGAATATAAATTTTTTTTTCACATGTGGTAGCTGGCTGGAACATAAATATGAGTCTTTACTTGGTATATAGTTTCAATGCCTGCTTCTGTTCAGAGTGTGTTTGCAAAGGCCCTACAGCCTTTTGTACATCTGTTTGTTGGAGAGCAGAGGAAGCAGAAGCACGATTGTTATGGACTTCGGATAAGGAAAGAGTGCTCTTTTGCACTAAGATTAAATTTAGCCTCGTTCAAAGGTACAGGAGCATCTGTCAGAATCCTTGCTGTGGAATAGAACTGATCAGTCATTTAGGCTTAAATGGGTAAAATGATTTAAGGCTTCACTGAAAGGAAGAGAGCAAGGCAAAAAAAAAAAAAAGGCACATGGAAAGCCCTAAATTGAATGTTACGGCCTGCCCTGTATGGTGCACTGTAATTTTGGAGTTCAGAATTGCGCTATATTATAGCTTCCTTCACATAAACTGCATAGGGCTTCAAACTAGCACTGTTCTGAAAAACTCTCAAGTCAGTTTGTTCAAAACCAGATATTTTGCTGGGGTTAGTTAGATTGTTTTGATGAGTGTTCACTGAAGCTCTGATTGTTTTTCTGGCAACTACGAACATGACTGTGGCCTTCCCCACTGACTTAGAAATTTGGAAACTCTTAAGACTTCCTGCAGTGGGTCAGAATTTGAGAACTTCTATTCCATGTGGAAGAAATTTGCTCTAATTCATGTTGGAGCAAATGCATTTACATGTATGTGATGTTGAAGTAGTGTGGTGACCAGAAGTAGTAGTTTAATATGCAATTACTTGTGTGAGTATTCCTGACATTTTTTCAGCATTCTTTAAGGAAACTAAAAAGCCCCTTCAGTAGAAACTGTTCTGTTTCTTGACAGAGCACTGTTCTGCTTTAATAGGACTCATCATGTTTCTTGACAGAGCACTGTTCTGCTTTAATAGGACTCATCAATGAGTAAGCATTACCTTTTATTTTGTGGAAGTTATGTCTATTTTCAGTTATGTATTTTAATCTTAAATACACACTGTGGTCCTTATTGGTTTTAGGTTCTTGACTGTTCTGTTTTGAAACAGAAGAATAGTGATCTCTGCCCATTACCTTTTCCCTATTGTGATGTCAGCATGGCCACGTTTTAGTACTTCTGCAGAACGCTGTGTGTCTCTGATGAGATACTGACAGTTGTTATGGTGGTTGCCGTTTTCTTCTTTGTAGATTATGTAGTGTTTCATTTTTTCCTGTTGGCGTCTTGGCATATTAGTTTGCTCTTCCTGCAATGCCAGGCAGTCTCTATTGTAAGAGCAGTTAAAATTCTTAGTTGTCTTCTGTTGTCTCTAGTCCTATAGTTCCTTTCTCTTTCTGTGTGTGCATGCTCTCATAAACACTTCTCTGGCTTCCTCTGTGTGGGGTCCCATCCACCCCCCTCCCTGAAGCTGTCATATCAGTTTCTGAAATGGTTTTCTTATTATTTTTAATTTATAAGCCTTGCTTTTGTTTGTGTTCAGATTGTAGCTGTAACATGTAATTTAGAGGTACACTGCTAAGTCATCTTCCTAAAATGAATATTATATTCTGGATTTTTTGTAAGGAACTTTTTTTTTGTGTTATCTTGAAGCATGTGAAGAGTAAGAAATAATACCACTGGGTTTGATTGTGCTAGACAAGTGCGAATCCCTCTAAGGAAAAGGGTCTGTGTGGGTGGAATAGTTTGCAAAAGATTTTCTGTGTGCTGGAAAGTAACATGCTGGAACAAGAAGGGGTTGTTCGGTTCACCAGACTTGCCCACCTCTGTTGCAATAATCATTAAACATCTTCTCCTCTGATTTTGCCAATCAGTCTTCACCCATATGTCAGGACAGATCATTTTTTTTTTTGCCAGCTACTGAATTTTCAGTTAACTTCCCATACTTGTCTCATGCAGTTTAGCAGTCCTTGCAGTCTTGCACTGGGATTCTTGCAGGTGTGCAGAGGCAGGTTCTTTTCTGGTGCAGAAACCAGAACTCCCCTGCAAAAGCAAGGCTCTTTACAGGAGTCTTTTTTTTCCCCTTGACCTTTTGACTTACACAAAACAGTTTTTAATTTTATGGTTTATTCAATCATCTTTTATTTACAATTTCCAAAACTTATTCTAGGCTGTTTTGCAGTTCTGTTCATAGGGAATTGATGTGTCTGCAATTTTGATTATGCTCATAGCATATTCATTTGCTTTTATTATTCGAATTTTCTGTAAGGCAAAACCAGATTTTGTGTGACGATAATTTTTACAGCAGCTTAAATAAACCCAAAATGTCCCTTTCACAGAAGCAGTATAACTTAGTTCATTCTGATTTTTTTTCTTTATTTGCATGAAGTCTGGTTCACTTTAGAGACTTTGTAACTTCAGTTTAAGCTCTGTAGTTGGCAGTTATTCCCTTAAGTATTTACTTTGTCATTCTCCTGTGTAAGAATTTCATTGTCCTTCCTTTCAGAGATGTATTGTTAACTGTGTTTTATGGTCACGTTAGTCTTCTCATTAGAACTTCAAAAATAAACATTTTTGAATTGCATAGGTTATTCCCAAATGCCCATGGAATATAGAATTTCTATAATGAATTTTGATACTACTGAAATGAGATGTCACTTCAGTTTAATATGGATTTTAAGTTGTGAAGACCCACTCTGAAACTTCTGGGGAATTCATGGGAACTTTGTCATTGGGAATATGGAATTCAGACAGGGTGTAATTTTAACACTTCTTTTTCTAGCAAATAAGACTTGACTATGTGATAGTACTCAAAACAATAGAAAATACTCATGACAATGATGATATGGTAGGTATAGTATGAATTGGTCTTATATGACTATAGCTGATGGCAAAATTAACTCCATATGTGTGATCATATGTACATGTATTCTCCCCTCCCTAATGTTCTCCCTCTCTTACTGTATAACCTTGAGCACTCACAAAAGATGTTTTCTTAAAATAAGATCTTCCAGACTACTGCTGCCCTCTAAAAACATACAAAGCTTATGGGCTCAAATGTGCAGCTTCTTTAACTCTTTGGTTAATCAGACATTGCCTTTCTTTGACTGGCAGTCCTGGAGAGGTAGCTTTCTGCTGATTTGGCATTTGGCTCCCTCTTCTGGCTATTGTTTGGAAAAGCCTCAAATTAATCGGATTTTCTTTCTGGAGGTACAATAAAAAAAAATAAATCTTAAGAACAATCTGTAAGATAAAATTTTAGTACAGTTCCATCTAGCTCTGGCTTTTAATTATGCTGAAACTTGTCAATAAGAGAATTTCCCTTTTCCTCTCTTAGTGCTTCCATCACATCACCCAGTACAAAACCACTGAAGACCAGCTCATTGGAAATAGATGAAAATTCAGTGCACTCAGTTTTTGACACAGCCATATTCTGTGTCTGTTTTTTATAGTTTGGTGTGAAACGCTGTTGTTGATAATTAAAAAATTGAGACCAAAACGTTTTATTGCTTCTGTTCTACAACTAATCATGGCTTCTGTTTCCTTCTTCTCCAGGTGATAGAAACACTTTCAAAACTTTCTCGCACTCCTATTGCATTAGGCACAGGAATAAGGTATGTTATTGCCCTTGTGGGAATAATGCTTCTTGGATGATGCTCCTCAGAAAAAATTGTTAGAGGCAATGCAGGCAGTGTTCCCCAGTAAGAACTTCTCTGGCTAGCTAAGGGTTTGGACCTCTGAGGAGCCCAGAAGGTGTTTTCTACCTCTGGTACGCTTACTGAAGTGCCTGAACTATGTTTAATTCTTGTGCTGAAGCATGAAGTGAACAAACAGTATTACAGAAGTTGTATGATAATTGTGACACATTCATCATAAGTCAGGCTGATGCAGTGCTGATGTATGTAAGTAGAAATGGGCTTTCTCTTCCTTCTCTCTTCTAAATATCAGTGGAGCTGCCAAGTTTGTGAGATTCATATTTTCAGAAAGAAACCAAAATATTCCGACCAAACCTAACCTCATGAATTATATTTGTGGGATATGAGAGAACATGAAGGACTTCATGCTTTGGTGTTCTCCATCTTTTTGAATGGTTTGATTTGGCAATCTTACTATATGAATGAACAATGGGTTTTAACATGGACAAAACTCCCTAGTCAGTCCTGTAATCCAGGTCCTGTGCTAAAAAGAGTAAGTAATATTCTAGTTGAAAAACTGACAATGATGTGTAGTAGTGATGTTTTACAACACCACCTAGGTTCTTTTTTTAATTTACAATACGTATTGGTTCATACATATGTCTAAAAACACATATACTGTTAGAGAGAGAGGAACATACAACCACATTAACATACATCAATCTGTGTGAAAAGTTTAGAAACCAAACAAAACTAGACTAATGCTGTCTATAATTCATGCTATATTTCTTTCTATAGGCCATTCCCTACAGAAGAAAGCGTTGATGATGAAGATATCTACAAATGTCTTCCTGATTTAATAGAGTATGTTGTAAATATTTAGTTGAAGATGTTTGCCTTCAGTTGCATGTTATTATTTATATAATGTTATGGAACACATGGTTTTAATGAGAATATTTATTTGATTTTAAAAGATTTTGTTAGCCATTATGGTGACCTGGAACAAGTAATTAAGGAAGCTTATCTGAATGATTGTATTCCATTTACATATGTAAGGAAGAATGTTTCATGGAGGGGTTGGTAGCAAAGTAAGCAATGAATGTGTTTAATTGCCTAAACTATAAGAATGCTTTCATAGAATTACAATATCAGTTGTAAGGGACCCAAGGAAATTGTCTAGAACTTGCAAAGAAAATGCATATTTGGATCATAATTCAAGAAGGTTATTTCCTAAAGTCAATTAAATTCTTTTTATGAGTGTATTTACCTCTCTGGGTAAGTGTTTGCAGCATTATTAATTATTGCCAATTTTCATGTTGGCTTTGAGGTATAAGTTAGACAGACATAAACATATAGTAGTGAATGATAAACTGCAGCTTTATTTTGCAGACACAGGTGAGATAAATACATCTGGGCATAAAAACTGTTTGGGAGAACTACTTTTGCATGCTATGGCTAGGATCTCTCAAGACCCATTAGGAATCATGTTTGACTAGACCAGGGATCAGAAATCATTGTCCCAAAGCTCAACTCACTAGTGCTCACTTGGCTCTATCTTGGCCTTGGCCACACTGTATGTCACTTGCTGTGATGTGGTCAGTAGCTGCTGTTCACACAGTGGGATTAATTTCTTTACTGCCTACATAAAAGGGAAACCCCACCATGGCTGGCACTGCTCAGTTTACTGCCTTCCCTGCAGAGCTTATCCTTGTCTCTGCAGCACACTGGCTGTTTCATAGCTGTTTTTTCCTGTGTGTAGGTGAGCGCACAGAAGGTAGAAGTTGTAGACTCCTGAGACCCACATGGGCTAGAGGTGGAGTTCTTATGTCTTAAGTGTACTGTCATTAGCACTGTTTGAAAACAATATTTCTATCAGTCCTTGAATAGGTATGCAAATTCAGTGCTGGGAGTCAGAATTTCATTAAAAAAAAAAGGTAACAAGTCATACCAAACAAATTGAGATTCATAGCTTTTTTTTATGTTAAATTACAAATATTAGCTGATGAAATTTGATAGTTAGATGCTTAGTTGTGGAGGAAACAATTCAAGAAGTACTCTTTTCAAAAGAAATAAAGTGTCAGTGAATGATGCAAATGGCCCACATCTTTTAGTTTCTCTGAATTAGTATGGATTTGACTGAAAGTAATTGTCCCTGAGTTTAAATGGTGTCTTAACAGTTTAGAATAACTTTAAAGCTTTCTGTCAGAAAGAGCTGTAGTAGTTAAATGTTTCAATCTTTACTCTGCCTTTTTGCCAGCTTTTGTTCCCTGGAGCATAGGTGGTAAAGTGCAATGTGTCTGTGCTGCATCTGAGACAGCTGTGTTAAATGTGAAATGCTAGCACACCATCATCACTGGTGCAAGCTCAAATGCTAGACTAACCTGAAGCACCTGAGCTTTCTAGCTGTCCTGGGGCATAGTATCTGTTGGAAAAGGAAGGGATGTGAGCAATTTGTGCCTTCTGTTGAACCCCCCAAATATATGTTTTCAATCATTCCATCTACTGAAACTTCTAATGCTTGCTTGCTTTATCCTTCTGATGTTCTTGACTTAAAAAGAACAAAAGAAACAAATTATATTTAATAAATAAAAAATTCACTTGGCTTTTGTATAAAATCCTGATTATAAACGTAGTGATTTTGTCTAGCATTTCAAAATAGTCCATGTGGCAACTGTGTTGGTAGCAATTCTCATTAATTTTGCTTTCTTTGAAATCATCAGTCTCTGCCAGTAGAGCTTCTGATGTCTTGTTTTTGAGTACTGATGATCCACATATAGAAATGGCTGTCCTTCCCAGGCTGGTGGACTGATCCTCTATTTGTTTTTTACTCTGAAGGATTTCAGCATTGTCTTCCAACAGTAAAAATCTCAGTTATCAACACATCTGATCAAGTTCCTATATTATGATGGCCAGACTACTTTCAATATCTTTTAGAGTTCTTTTGTAGCCATGCCCTAACAAACATGGATGGAAAGAGGTATTGTGGGCTTGGTACTGTCTTAGTGCAAAATAAGCAAAACTCCAGTAGGCCTTACCCTTATGAAACTGAATTAATTGATTGTAGAGTTTGGCGCTGACTTTATGCTGAGGTGTTTCCATAGACTGGGTAATAGGACACTTGTGCATACTCGGTTTTGTTGAACTGTCTGATCTTTTTAGTTCGAAAGGTTGCTTTTTTTCATTGTTGGGTAGCTGAAGTTTGCTATGAGGTTATCAAAATAGTTTAATGTGTTTTACCCTAGATAATTTTTTTTTTAGGCAGGAGAGAAATACCTACCAGTGTCTCACTCCTAGTGCAGTAGGATGCCAGGCAATAAGGAAAGGCAGCTCCTCTTCACTGGATGTGGCGGGAAAAGGGATGGAAGAAAGTAGCTGGATGGTATCTCATGACCAAACTGTCCTCACAAGCTGGTTTCAGTGCCTGGTTTAGTGTCCATGGGATTCTGAATTCATGCAGTCTTCAGTGTTGTGTTGATTTAGTACAGTTATTGTTTTTTTAAATGTGTTGATGAAAGAAAATTTATTAACTTAATTTCCATAATGAGTTCTTTTCATTAGATAGTTCTGTTAGTTGATCTGTTTGGCTACTGTAGAAAGCTCTTCCCCTGAGGAATGGTCCCTCGCAGAGCTGATGGTAATTTACCTGTGCTTCACAGCTTCTTTTTGTTTTGTCTTTAACTTTCAGTGAAACTGGTGTTGATGAAGATGAGGAGTTGTATGATTGTGTCTATGGAGAAGATGAAGGTGGGGAGGTTTATGAAGACCTAATGAAAGATGAAGCAGCACAGCAACCTGTATGTTTTCCAGTTCCTATCTATTTTTGAGCAATAACACTTATTTTTCAAAATTAATATTTGTGAAATTGTCTCTTTATAACTTTTTCCACTGAAACTTCACTCGTACTCACTTGCATCCAGAGCTGTCCTGGTCCGTGCATAATCTCCTTTTTAAGACTTTGCAGTCTGTTTTGGCAAAGGGTTGATTGTTAACTGTGGTAATTTTTTGAAAGAAATGTCATTTTTAAATGAAAGACAACAGCTAATGTGATTTGTGTTCTTAGTTTTTATGGCAGTTCCCCAAAGTTACCGTTATTTTGTCTTTGGGAAGGTTGTTTTAATCATTATTGTTTTGAGTATAACAGTATTGTTTTCAAGCCTGTTTTTCTTCTAATACAAAATCTTGCAGGTAGTGCATGCAAATCAATGGTCAGATAAGCAGAAAGCTATGTTAGTTGTTCACATTTTGCATAGTTTTATTTACCCTCTAATGTTTAGGTTATTCAGTGAAAACCGAAAAAGAAAGAGTTGGAAAACCCCTCTTCTTTATATCTAAGTGAAGTTGCATGCACTTGCAGGCAGGGTGTCTTAGAAAAAGTGTTTGAATTGTGGGAAATCTTTATTGTGATTTTTTTTGAGTTTTCATTTTATACTGAAACTCAGAATGCATTAAGTTCGGGGTTTCACATAACGAGTGTAGGTGGCTTTTTTTTTCTTCAACTGTAGCAGTTAGTAATCTCTGGCAGTTTGGTAGCATGTAAACTTTCTCTGATTCTTTCCTGTTGTAAATGTCTCTCTTGCATATCCATGTTTTTAGCAAATGATTAATATAGTGATTGGGACTCTCACATTCTAATTTTAGTTGCATCTTAGCCTAGATACTTCAGATTGAACAGACTCGCATTTGTTTCTAATGGAAAATAAATGAAAATTGAAAACATTAGTACAGCAAAATATTTTTCCACAACATGTAATGAATGGAGAGATTACAATTGTTTTGCTGTGACAGCTTTCTTGAATGTGGTAATTATTTCTGGTTTGTGATAATTTCCTCTCAGGTTTATAAATACACTGCATGCTAACATGACTATTTTGCACAGTACTTTGATTTGAATCCTACAGGAGAATTCCTTGTATGTGTAAACACTAGCACCGGACAATCTCCAAGCAGATTTTTAGAATTGCCAAATACTTTTCAGTCTCCCATAGCAGCCAGAATGCTTTGCATCTCCTCATCTTTGATTTGTTGTTGTTATTTTCTGAAGTAAACTGTTGCACTAAGTTATCTCTAGCAGTACCTGACCTTCAAAGGCAATTTTTTCTCACTTGTACTGGTATTCACACATTATTTCTTATTTCCTCTCTCCTTTTATTTACTGCACTTAAGTTCTGGAAGTTTGTGGTAAAGCTAGGAAATGGATGTGTAAATTTCTGCCAAAAGTGCCTCTGTGAATGATTTGTTTGAATTAGGTGAGCACAAAATTCAAGGGAATCATTTTAAGTGGAATTCCAACAATTTGTTTGCATTGCTCATGTGAGAGTTGATGAAACAAAGCCCCACTTTTTACAAATTGGTGTGAACTTCTATTGGGTACAACAACTAGGTGCAAATACTGCAAGCGCTTTGAACAGTACTGGGCTCACAAAGGTAAAGGTGAAAAATAACTAGAAGCCTGAGTAATGTAAAATTCTAGTATTTTATTGAGATAATAATTAGCTGTAGTTAACCGCGACAGTGCCTGTTTCCCCCTGCCAAGGAATTTGGGAATAAATGATAGGTTATGAGATGAGGCTGATCATCAGATGATGCCCACAAAGTACATTGCTACTCGTAAAGACAGACTGTATTTTTGCAAAATGGTTCCTTCTGTCTGCAGCTGATAAGAATGGCACTTTAATGCGTGTTGTGGGAAAATGAATAACTGTGTTACTCAATAATTATTTCATTCAATAATGAAAATTTGCATTTTGAAGAGTAATTTCTGAGATAACGCAGTACATGGTAGATACGAGTGAGAAGCCATATTCCAGTTGCAGGAGCTGCTTGTAGAGTCACATGGGGACAAACAGAGAAGGGTAAAGGAGGTATGTCAAAACAGCAAAAAGAAGTCTGAACAGTGACGAAATTTTTGTGCCTGTCTGATTTGCAAATTTACATCTAGTTTAGGTGGTAGGAATATGTTTCCTACTCTTCATAGCTGGCCAAACAATATTATAGGTGCTTAACGTGGCTCATGGACAATTTAATAAGTGCAGTTTGCTGTTTGCTGTGGTATGTATAGTGGGTCTCTCAAGTGGACTGATAGCAAAGAGAGGGGAGTGGAAGGAGTGTAGCTCTTGGGCACACTAAGAGCTAATTGTTAAAATGACAATCTAAAAATTTTGTTATTCCTGGAGCAGAAAAGTCTTCTGTTTGAAAGCTAAGTCTTCTTCTGAATGGGAAGAACTTTAGTGCTAGATTTCTAGTCCCGACTCTCCCTGTATTTGAGTAATGCATAGTCATCAGGTCTATTATGTGGAGTATATGGATTCCCTACACTGGGTGAAAAAATTTAAGATGCAGTTAGGGATATAATGAAAGAGGCCTTGGAAGGATGTTACGCATCCTTCCAAGGATAAGTAGGCCTCAGAAAGGATGTAGTAGTACTTTGCTTATTAAGACACTGCTTTTTTTCTGGTCTTGGAGAAAACATTTTGGATCAATTATTCTTTTAATTGTAAGAGCTACGTACTGTGTCTGGTCTCCAAGCTGACCTGTATGTCTCCAGATGCTTTAAGTCTTGCTTGACCCAGTGCTTGTATACCTTCTTCCAGGTATTTACTCTTATTTGAAGGCAGATTTGCAAGTTACTGAAGCTGTGACTGTAAATCTGATCTTCAGCAAGAGTGCTTGTAACCTATTTTTTGAGTCCTGTGCTGAAAATGATTTCAATTAACTATGAATCTGGTGGTTTACATGGAAAAATCCCAGGATTTCATTGAAGACTCACGCATACGTATGTAAGAGCTGAACTTAGAGGTCATTGCACTTCCCAATTAAAGGACAAATATTGTGTCTGAAGAGAAAGCTCCCCTTGAGAACCACAAGGGAAAACTGTAAACAAGTGCAGGGATTAGACTGAATCCAGTATTTATGGTATTGAAAGTTACTTAGATGATTTAGTGCCATGAAGTTTAATGGAATTATTAACTGCTGAGTATTTTAAATAAGATTTCTAAGTCTGGATGTAAATTAAATGTGACCTTGTATTTCAGCTTCCGAAGCACATGCAGAAAGTTCAGTGTTTTAGGTCTAAACATGAACTTTTCATAACATTCCTTTAATGCTGAATTTTAGTAAAACTCTTAAAGTCATCAGCTCATTTCACATTAAAATAATCTTGGTTATTGCTTTCATATCTGGAGGCTGCAGTACTGAGAATTTCAGGAAGCAGTTATCCTAATTGCTTAATTCTAAACAAATAAATACATTTGTTATCCATTAGGTGCCTGTTAATGACTTAAACTTGACTCTATTGTAATTGCAGAAATATACTGAAAATGATATAAGAAGCTGTTGTCTTGCTGAAATAAAGCAAACTGAAGAGAAATACACTGAAACTCTGGAATCTATAGAGAAAGTAAGATGCTACTTACAGCATTTTAACTTATGTATTTTTATAGCAGTCTAGAAAATATGTCATAGTTGATATATAAAAACTTTTTCTTGCAGTTTTTCATGGTGCCACTGAAAAGGTTTCTGTCTGCATCAGAGTTTGATACTGTTTTCATCAATATTCCTGTAAGTAATTGCATGTTTAATGTATTTGATACATTTGTGTTGCACGTTACTGCACAAAATTATTATTTGAAATATGGTGCACAATGCATTTATGTAGATATTAATGTAGTCGATTAAAAAAAGAATATGCACGCTATTTTTCATGCTTGACTGAAAACATAAAAGTTTCTGTGATTATTAGTTTGTTGCACATATTTTTGGCCTAAAAATAATAGTATGACAATTTACATGTATTTTTAGTTGGTGTAAATATTCAGTAGATGTCTTTATTTGGCTTCAGATAAAGACATAAGACATGGTCTGAAGCCTCTCTCAACAGACAAATGAAAAGAATCTTCTTTTATGAGGCACACTGTAAAGAAAGCCCCCAGAGTGTGGCCATATTGCTCTTGCTATTGAACTTTTCACTCTGAATCTCAGTTGCTGTAATTTCTTTCTATTTGAGTCTTAGTCCAAAATATTGCCAGATATCACTAACCTAACTTGACCATACTTCTTGAAGTATGTCAGCTGCCTGTAAAGACCCCTTTGCTTTTGAAAACATACTTGTATTCTGTCCTACATAAATGTTCCGTATTCTTTGCAAATAAGGCCATGATGTGCCCTACGTAAGTTAGTGTAAATCTCTTTCCTAAGGCTCTGTGGGCCCAGACTTATTGACTTATGTCCGTTGAAAGACCTAAAGCCAGCCAACGTGAAACGCTGCGCAGGGGTATAAAAAGGGTTTACACACTTCAAGTACAAACTCAGGAGTTGGCCTGATCACTGTTCATTAAAGAAATATAGGGGGATCAGGTAAGAGCAAGAACCCTAACAGAACAAAACCTGTTTGTTTGAAACTAGGAAGACACGTTATAAATTATTTGTTGTTTTACTTTGCTTTTCTCTATCAGCATTCAGTATTCTGCTGTCACGAGATGATGCTTATTTCTGATTCCAGTAAGACTTCATAGACATCTAAAAACATTGAAAGAAATACAGAATTCGTCTAAGCTAAAAATATGTGCAAAAGCTTTGTCTGCTCAGACGTTGTCTCTGCAGCAATTCCTCAGCAGGAAGGCTGGAGGGCACTGGAAGCTTGTTTTAGACTAAAACCAGCTGTTACACAGAGCTCTACAGCAAACTGTGACATGGAAAGCAAGTGCAGTGTTCTCAGAACAGGATGAATTTGTCTCTGTTAAAGGGTTTTGATCAGTGCTTAGGGTGAAGCTATATTCACTATATAGACAGAGCTAGGTTTTTTTTTTTTTCCCTAGTAGCTGGTACAGTGCTGTGTTTTGGTTTTAGTCTGAATAATGTTGATAACACACCAGTGTTTTAGTTGTTGCTAAGTAGTGCTTACCCTAATTCAATGACTTTTCAGTGTCCCACGTTCTGCCAGTGTGAGGGGGATAAAGGGGGATATTTATTCCCCCCATCATCATATCATTTTAGTAATAATAGTAATAAAAATTACATTTTACTTTTATTTCATTAATTAAACTGTTATTATCTCAACCCATGGGTTTTTGCCTTTTTGCCAATTCTCCTCTCCACCCCACTGAGGAGGGGTGGGGGAGTGGGTAAGCAGTTGCGTGGTACTTAGTTGTCAGCTGGGCTCAAACCATGACTGATGTTAATATCAGTTAAATTTAAAGCTTGACTTTGAGTTGGAAATAGAAGCTCAAAAAGACATTTTGTCCCCTTAGCATTAAGCTGTTTTTAAGGAGTTAGTTGTTAGTTGAGTCTGTGTGTTTCTGAGAAAATGTGCTTCTGTAATATATTAGTAGGGAAACATTTCTATGTTAATACCTCTGCTGCAATTTAATATTCTGAGGATATGGCCATACAGTTGCTAGCAGCTGAATTTGATCTGTTTTACGTTTTTGCTCCCTCACCTCTGATGAGTGAAGTTCACTTAGTTCACAACTCAGTATTGTGTATTATTTTTGTAGTATGTCATTTACTGCATGAAACCAGCTGTTGCAGATGAAGCAAAGCATATGCTCATAAGAGAGAAGTAGCAGTATGTTTATTGATATAAAACAGCAATTTAACAAAGTTTGATAGCTAATAGGACAGGTATTTAACAACATTTTATGGCAAGGTACATTTGTTTTATTACAGCTAGGGCAGGGTCAGACAGAAATGTCAGGGAGGCTCTCACGTTGAGTCACAAGGTTTGGAAAGGACCCTCTCATGTGTTAAACTTCTCAGTGGGTAGTTTAGGTGTGGCTGGATCCAGACTTAGTCCCAGACTTGGTCAACACTTTATGTCTAATGGACTATAAATACAAAAATCAATTCTTTATATGAGCTAAGATTTCAAAGGTTAGCATGCTATTATTCACTTACCAATAATCTGTTGTGGTAAGGAATCTCTCAACCTTGAAGAGTAACCTTGAGAGACATCCTAACTCAAGGGGAGATCCTGGCGTGCTGCCCACTGCCATGCACGGGAGTTCAATGGGCCCTGGGCTGCCCACTATGGAGTAAGATAATTGACTCATAGCCACATTTGCATATTGACTATAGAATTTAGTTTTTTTTCCAAACTCGGCTTGAGTTGGAACTTGACCAGGACTATGGTTAGCGGGCATGCAGGTTGCTCAGATTAGCCCTTGGCTATTTTTCTTATCTCCCTCTCCTAAATCCACTTCCAGCTGGATGCAGCCAACAGACAGCTCCACTATGGCCAATCACCACCCACTGCACTGGTGGTTCTCACTTGATATGGGAAATAAAGGCCAGGTTGGAGGAGTGGAGCACCCTGCCACACCATCTTAATCATTGAATCATAGAATGATTTGGGTTGGAAGGGGCCTTAAAGATCATTTAGGTCCAACTACCTTGCTGTGGGCAAGGGTACCTTTCACTAGACCAGGTTGCACCAAGCCCTGTCCAACCTGACCTGGAACACTGCCAGTTATGGCATCCACAGCTTCTCTGGGCAGCCTGTTCCAGTGTCTCACCACCCTCACAGTAAAGAATTTCCTCCTAATATATAAACTAGATCTACCCTGTTTAAAGTTTAAATCCATTCCCCTAGTCCTATCTCTACAGGCCCTTGTAAAAAGTCCCTCTCCAGTTTTCTTGTAGGACCTGTTTAGGTCCTGGAAGGCTGTTATCAGGTCTCTGTGGAGCCTTCTTTTCTCCAGAATGAACAACCCTAACTCTCTCAGCTTGTCTCTATAGTAGAATTGCTTCAGACCTCTGATCATCTACATGGCCCTCGTGTGGATTTGCTTATACTGGGGGCCCCAGAGCTGGGACGCAGTACTGCAGATGGGAACATAAGCGCAGAGTAGAGAGTGGGGAATCTCCTCTCTCAACCTGCTGGTCACTCTATGTTTTGGTACAGCCCAGTATATGTCTGGCTTTCTGGGTTGCAAGCGCACATTGCCAGCTCATGTTAACTTTCTTACTGACTGGCGCACCCAAGTCTGTCTTCTCAATGCTGCTTGGGGTTGCCCTCACCTAGGTGCAGGAACTTGCTCTTGGCCTGTTGAACTTCAAGATTTGCATGGGCCCACCTCTCAGCCATGTCTAAGTCCATCTAAATGGCATCCCCTCCCTTCAGCTTGATGACCATGCCATGCTGGCAAACTTGGTGATAGCACACTCAATCCCACTGTCCATGTTGATGACGAAGTTAAACAATGCCAGTCCCAACACTGTTTTCAAATCTATCTTCAATGTCTCTTTTTTGTTGTTTTTTTTTTGTTAGCAGTCTGTGCACAGTTCTTGATTTCCAAACATTTTAACTTGCTTTGAGTTAATTTCTAGTGAATCTTCTGACAGTATCTATGTGGTATTAAGGCTGACGTAATTTTCCATAGTTGCTTACAGATTTTTTTGTATGATAGTGAACAGACAAGGTGAGTTACAACTGTACTCAGAGAGCAAATCTTTCTGCAATAGCTGTGCCTTTCTGTCAGCCATTAGTTGCCGGCTGAATTAGGAAATTCATTATGATTGTAGTTAACACTAGAACATCGGTAATTGACCAATGTAATGTACAAAACTAATTTTTCACAGCTCAGGGATGTGAATCATTACTTTATCTTGTCACTAAAGCATTTACTTCACTTGCTTAATTTGAAAATTATTATAAAATGAAGATGAATTAACAGTGCACGTTCTAAGCTAGAATAAATTAGTCTCTAATAGGTAGTTCTTGAAGTTTAGTTTTTCTTGTTGCATGATAGGGAAGTTGTGGCAAACCAGGTTGTACTCAAATTATCTATTTTTCAATTTATTGTAATTAGTGGATCTAACATTAAATAATTCATTTTTATATTCAAAGTTCTGTTTTCAAAAACCTTTTCTTCTCCCCATTTACTTTTTTTAAGGATTTGGTGAAAATCCACAGGAACCTAACACAGGACATCAATGATTCCATTGTAAACAAAAATGATCAGAACCTATATCAAATTTTTATTAACTACAAAGAAAGGTAAGATTTATGCACTCATATTAATTGTGATAATTTATGCTCAATTTGATATTTTACTTTTTTTTATTTATTTTTTTTTGAAACTGGGTTGTATTTTATGTCGGTATAATTATTAAGCTAGTTATTTGTTGTTTTGAGCCTAGAAGTCAAAATGTAACTAACTGCTGTATGAGCCCTCTCTCTTCTTATGCTCAGTTTTGGCAATATTGTTACATAGGCAGGTAACATCTATATTTTGAACAAAAATAGCTTATTCTGCATAACATTTTTTTTTCATGCAAAAAATCCTGGGTATTTTATAGCATATCCCAGTTTTGTTTAACAGTTAAAATGTTATAAAAATGGAAGAAGGGGCAAAGTAAGGTTAGGATATATATATAAAGGCTATTCCAGGTTAAGTAAAACGGAAATAACCATAATTTGGAGGAAGAGAAAGCAGAAGGGACTGCAGAAAAGAAAGAAGAGACTAGAGACTTAGCCTACCCTGCAGTCAAAGGTGTGACAGTAAAGCTAACGTTCTACCTTCAAACTGAAAACCAGCCAAGCTGGTAACAGGATAACTGTGGCAGCATGCCATGTCCTGTAGGCTAATTGCCAGTTTTTTTACTCACCTTTTTGGATTTGCTTTTTCCGGCCAGCATTGAACAGCTTTTGGACTGTATAGATGAGCTTACATGCCTGTGGCATATATATGTGGTGGAAGACACTTGTACTGTGGGCTACTGTGTTGACCTAACCTTGAAGTAACCCTTGGGTTGTGGTTAAAAATCAGTTCCTTCAGGGACTATAGCAGGAAAGACCTCTGGGAGAAAACTGGGTTTGCTCAAGAGTGATGGGGAAGGAGGATTGTTGCAGTAATAACATTCTTGTGAGAAACTGGACAGCAGCATCCAGAAAACAGTAGAGTTGTTTTCTAAGCGTGGAGGGTGTCCCAGGCTGCCCACAAACAGTCTTGCCTTCAGAGACCCTCTGTCCAGCTTTTATGTTGGAGTAGGACATGTTTATTTCCCAGGCTGCTAGACTTTCTGCTTCTGTAGGAGGGAATTAGGGGACAAGAAGTTGTTCTGGAAAATGCTTATCTTTCAAAACTGGTTCTGAAATGTGTGCTAAAAGGGGAACAAAGGACACTGAGAGGAAACTTTATATTATAGAACAATGAAACAGAAGGCGGTAGACTTAGTGTCTTAACCATGTAGTGATTAAAGTAATCAGAAGTGGTGTTAAACCACTTTAATCACTTCAACTGTGAAAAAAGAATGAGGGGGGAAAAAAATGGTAAATATTAGGCGAGACAATAAAGAATCTGGGAGACCCTTGTGGAAGGCTCACAGGACCCCCCCCAAAAAGGATTTTAAGCATACAGAAGGAATTACCTCAAGAAATGTAAGACGAGATTAAAGGAAACGGCACTCTTTGCAATGGGACTAGTAGAAAGAAGGACTCCAAAGAGGGACAAGAAACTTCTGTCATAAACCCAAGCTCCTTCAAGAAGCATTGCTGCCCTTGACAGCTATCGAAAATTTCTTGAGTTTCTGCACACTGTTATTTTGATCTGAAGGTTTCTGGTAGAAACTGTTGGAGATGGATCAGTTTAGGCAACCTGTAAGTTCTTTAATGGATAGCTGTAACAAATCCTCTTGAGTCTGTGTTACAGAATTTATACATCACAACCTTGAAAATCTGTTCTAAATATTTAAGACTGTTGATCAGTTAAATAGCAGTTATGCTCCTTTTTAATGAGTCCTTTCATATTCACATGTGTATGTGAATATTAAAGGATGTTGCAATGCTTTTACAGCATTTTGAAGGCAGATAAAAATTGTATTCCTCTGAATATCCTTCATGCTGCTTATTGAAGTCTATGGCTAAATACTATCCTGGGTTATTTAGGCACTGCTCCTTTTGAAAGGAGGATTGTTACCAATGTATTTATGACAAAAATTATTGTTCTTATGTATGGAAACGTTTCTCTTGTTCTTTATCTCTTGCTTTGATTTAGATTGGTTATTTATGGACAGTACTGCAGTCAAGTGGAGATAGCAATATCATGCTTAGACAACATCTCTAAGACCAAAGAAGATGTTAAATTGAAGTTAGAGGTATTAGTATTAACATGTATATATACATATATATAAAAAACGTGCTTCTATGAATATGCCTCACTTTCATCTAAGTAAAAACTTTATGATAAAAAAACAGCTTAACTGAAACTAGAATGTGTTTCTCTTCCTTTTCATTTTTTTGGAGTCCCTAGTCAAATGAATATGTGAACTCTTGCAGTACATGTCCTGGCACTGAAGTGAAAAGTGTTGCCCCTGACATCAGCAGGGCTAGGTTGTCCTTTTAGTTATATTTTTTTTTTTTTTTTTTTTTTTTGGTGAGTGGTGTAGGAAGTGATCATCAGCTGTACCCTTCTGTTTATCGTGATAATATCTCAGCTGAGAACATGGGTTCTAGGTTAAACAAGCCCTGGTCCCACAGCCTCACAGGCTCGCTATCTGGCATGACCCCCTTTCAAGCAGAGCTGCTCCTGGTCAGCCCTGAGGGTTAGTGTGTCCCTAGGTAGTGCACAGCAGGTAGACATTGCCTTAATCTTGTTGCCTTAATATGAGGATCCTGTTGGACGTGCCCTGAAGAGTGTCTCCTGCACCTCTAATCTGCTGGTGGCTGTAAGACTTGCTGTGGGTGTCCTGTCTTTTCCTGCAGATCATTGCTAAAGATTGCTGTCAATGACTTGGATGAAGGGATGGAGTGTACCCTCAGCAAGTTGTTGTCTTTGTGATGTTTATTCTACTCTTTCTCATACTGTTGAAATATCTAAGAACAAGCGTCCAGGTCCAGTCTTTTTTTTCTTTTTTCTTTTTTTTTTGCTTAGCTCTTATTGTCATATCAATTGTTTCCTTTATTTTGTTGATATTCTTTATATTAAGATTAATATAGTTGCTTGGCCCATGTGTCACAGATTTTTTGTATGTCTTGCATGAATATTTTTATTTTCTAGCTCTCTTGTCTTATTCTTTCTTCTCCTTTGAACTAGGAATGTTCAAAGAGGGCCAATAACGGGAAATTTACATTACGGGATCTTTTAGTGGTTCCAATGCAGAGAGTGCTAAAATACCACCTACTGCTCCAGGTATTTTATTTTTGAAATTGAAGGGGGCTGAGTATCATCAGTGAATTGTAACTATGAGAGTTAAAGGTCTTTATCAAAGGGAGGTGATTCACATTTCCATAGATTTGAGGCTGATTTGTTGCAAAATAAAATCCAGTCAAATGTGGGCTTTCTTTCAAAGATCATTCCTCAGAGCTGAAGTATATCTGGGAAAAAAAGAATAAACCACAATTTTTTCCTCAGTATCTGAATCTTTCATTCTCGGTATGTTTAACAGGTTTAGTAGTACCAAAGTATAATCATGGTACTTTGAAATGTGAACCATCCCCCCCAGAAAGAGGAAGCTGGGCCATACTTACAACATACTTTTAAGATGCTTCTTTGCTGTCATGAGTTACAATAAAGCCATACTTACTTTGAAATGCTTCATGTTATAACCCACAAAGCATTAGGTTTTGCAGTTCTGTAATAAGGGTGGAGAGTCTTATAAATTTAATTTGATAGCTGTGCCAGGAGACTCATTAGTTCAGCTGCAAAGAAATATATTACTTTATTAGAGTGTCAACCCTGCTGATGCTTGTAAAATGTCATTTTAAAAAGATCTACTACTTGTATGTGAAGCACAATTTTGACTCTGCAGACTAACATGCATTATGTAATATTAAATTATTTGAATTATTTTTATGAGTCATCAGTATTTTGATCAGTTGAAAATTGGAAAAAAAAAAGAATGCTGCAGCTGCTTTTTAAAGAGACCTGAGTCATGATTTTATAATCAACCTGTATATTGTGAAAAGATGATATACAGTATGTCACTTCTGTGTGAAACTATATTGTATGTTGTACAAGAAAAATATTTTAATGGACTTTGAAAGAAAAAATCAGTAAATTATTAATATTGTAATATGAAGTATAGTTATTTCTGCGTTTCCAATGATTTTAGCAAGTTATATTTGTTGAAAAGTTTAATTCCCTTCTCAAATTATAAAGAAGAAATAGCCCATTTCCCCAAGAGGTTACTTCTTCACTTCATAAAAACCAAACCAGCCCCTTTATTTTCCATTTGGGAAGTGGCTAAAAAAATTCTTTAAACATTTACATTTGATTTAAATATGTCTTCTGAGGCAGCATGTCAGCTGAGTCGGGTGTAATGAGACAGTGACTTCTTTTAAGCAGTGCACCGTTTAGCAGAGATTTTATTGCCAGTGTACATCCCCTTCTGCAGAAAAGTGCTTGCAGTGAAATGGGATGATATACAGTAATGTGCAAATGAACTCAAGTGTTTACCTGTGCTTTCAGCACACACATACATTAATGATCTGATTTGGCAAGTTTTAAGTGCCAGACTGACCAAATTAGCTTCTAATGATGGTTCATTAGTGGCTAAAGTCAGTGTTTAAGCTATATAGCTATCATTCTTTAACAGTTGTCTGTTACCAGTTTGCAGTGGTCCCCAGTCAGTTCTAAGCTGCTCACTATGGGGATGAAATATGTGAATAGGGGGATCACTGTGGGGGTGAATATGTGAATTATTAGGTTGTATTTTATGTTTTTGGCCTTTTTTTTTTTAATTTGTGTGGGGATGAGTAATGACAATGTCAACTTGTAAACTGACAGTGAGTGAAAAATTTTAACTGTTCACAGGAGCTTGTAAAGCACACTACTGATCCCATGGAGAAGGCAAATCTAAAACTGGCACTTGATGCAATGAAAGTAGGTATTCATGGCAATTAAGTATTTGTCTTTGTTGGCAGTTAAAATATTAGAACTGTTTCTTGGGGGAGATAATGCTTTTCACAGCAGATGAAGCATGTTTTCACAGATCACAATGAGCTATGTAAGTGTATCAGGGTAAGTATATAGTTGAGGGCTTTGTCCAAGTCTGGAAACAAGCTCAGTAGTTTAATGAAGTGGATGGTTTATAAAATGGAACTTCCTTACTTAAGTTTACTTCTACATCACTTTGCTGTCATTTTTGTGATGAAAAGCAGGTGTTTTGATAATGGGTCTCGCTTCCAAAATTTAGGCATATTTCTGTCACTGTAAGTCAATGCTAATCAAGGTGAGTAGACTCCTAGTGAGATGAAGATGGTTCTCTTTCTTCACAAGTTTGTTTTTTTTCTGTCCTCTTATTATGAGCTGTGTAGCTTTACTTTAGAAAGTAGTAGTGTCTGGAGATAGAATATCTATCACTGTATATTGGTACAAACAAATGCTTTATAGAAGAGGTGTTCTGCCTTATGTATAAGGTAATATGTGTTCTTTTGCACAGCTTCAAAAATGAAGCGCAGTTCTGCTGCAGTTCGCTTCACAGCACAAATTGTGACATTCTTGTGCTGTATTGTGATTTTTTTTCTTTTTCTTTTTTTTTTTTGCCTATCTTTTGTGGGGGGAAAAGGGGAAAGAAGACAACATGACATAGGTCATATTTCCTGTTGTAATCTATATGATCAACAGAAGATGCTGAAGTCAGACTAAGTTAGTTTTGGGTCACATAGTTGTCTTGTATTATGCGATTGTCTGCCTTGAATGCCTGGAATACAGACCAACCCACTAATGAGATTTTTGGCTCTCATTTTTTTGTCATCCGCTTTCGTGCAGTGAATGCAGAGCATGCCATGACAATTATCTCCCAGGGAGAGATGCCTGAAATGGGATGGCACACTGTTGCTTCCACCTAGTGGCAAGCCATGCACCCTGGCTGCTTCTAATTGGCTAGGAAAATAACCCTGTTTTTTATTTACTCCTGCCCTCCTTTTTCTTTTCTGGTTTGCTTCATTGTTTTTGGTGGCAGTTGGACTGCAAATAAAAGACCAGTTAAGAAATCTCTTTGCCAGGGTGGCTGTGGCAGTTATGTGCTGGCAAGGCAGACCATAACCATCCAATCAACCCAACACCCCACCTCCCTCTGCTCCACAACCCAAATACCCCTGCTCTCTGAAGGCATGAGCATCTCTCCTTAAGGGTGCAGCATTGCTTCCCTCCTGATTTAGTATATCCTTCTAGTAGATATAACTGTGCAACATTGGTATGTTGCTTCTAAAAATCCTGGTGTGTCTGCTTGAAAATGAAAATGTCTTTGGAAAAACTGCCAGCTAAGTGGTACTGCTCCCAAAGAAAGAAAATTCTCGGAAGGATTATGCCGTTAGATCTCTTTTAGCAGCAAGAAAAGAGGTTATTTAATTTCTACACTAACTCTTTAAAGACTGATGTGAATCTATCCTGCAGAGATTCATTTGGGATGCTTAGCATAATGATTACAGCTATTCTTAGGCTTCGATTAAAAATGTCCTAGGAAGATGTATCTTTCTTCCACCCTCCAAATAAGTGACCATACTGAAGGGGTACTGTAAAAGCAAGTTGTGAGATCAGAATGCCTTTTCCAGCTGCTGCTCTCAGCATCCCTGACCCTACCAGTTGTCGTTCTTGCTCATTCCTCATCTCTAGCCATAAACAGAGAAGCTCCAGTGAATTGTCACTATTACTCAAACATGTTCAGAGCATTTTACAGGCTTTAGTGAAGTGTGTACAGTACATGTTCTGGTAAAGGGGGCAATAATGATCTCAACCTATGACTTCAGGTAATATATCCCATTAAAAGCCTCTTTAAAAGATCTGATGTGTAATGGCTTCTCTCTGCTGTGCAACAGTAAGAGCAAGATCCTTCCACTGGGGCAGTAGCTTCTTCTCTCATAATATGCAGCCAGGCTTACCATATGTAATATGATGTGTGTGTGATGTGATATATGCTTATGAGATGGTTGTGACCTTACATGGTGCTTTTGAGCTGCCTTACACATTTTCTACGATATGCTCAATTTACCTTCTGTCTTATTCTCGGATACTGGATGTTGTTGACTCTTTTGGTAGTGTGTTGCATAAATTACATTTCCATCTTTAACCTTGAAAATAAGACATTAATGAAATTCAGAAGAAATCAGCCCTTTTTTACAATTTATCATGTTTTCCTCTTTGTTGCTAAATTTTTGTTTCAATAAATATGAAGAAAGTTGTAAATAGATTGAAGATACGCAGAAGCTTTTTTCCTTCTTTATTTAGGCATATATATTGGGGATTCTCAAACATAAAAGATACCTATTTTTTAAAATGTACTAAATACACATATAATTCAAAGGCAAATTAGAAATAAAATTGCCAAAATAGTGTATTAAAGTGGCCTGTTATAGAAAAGTTTTTTCCTCCCTTCATCTGTTTATGCTTTAGGACTTGGCTCAATATGTAAATGAAGTGAAGAGAGATAATGAAACGCTTCGTGAAATTAGACAGTTTCAACTATCAATAGAGAATCTGGTATGTGATATTTTTCATTTATATGCAGTTTCAAAATCGTTTTTGATCAAATATATTGATGTATTTTCTTCCCCATTTCATATAATATTATAGTACTCTTGGTAACATTTAAGTATAAATATGCTTTGCTTGGTTTAGAAAAACATGAATATTTAAGTGCAGAGATTGCTTTTTTGGGGGTCAGTCTGTAGATAAATATATTTACATAGTTAAATGTTTGTATTTGTACAGTAACTCAGGTGGTTTTGTAATGGGAGAAGTTTTCCCATTTGAAGACTGAAATGGAATGGACTGATTTTTTTTTTTTATTGTATCTAGTTTAGATGATAGTGAGGAAAATGCGTTTTCAGGCCCTAGAAGTTCTTTATTTTGAAGTAAAAGGAGTAAGTGATCCAACACTTGAATGTGTCATCATCTTGACACTTTTGCTGTATTGAATTGTATGTATTGCTTCTGTTTCAGAATCATTCCCTCTTACAGTATGGAAGACCTCAAGGTGATGGGGAAATAAGGATAACTACATTAGACAAACGTGCGAGGCAAGACAGGTGATATGACATCTGGTGTTTGCTATTAAAAAGCCTTTAAAGAAACTCTATTTAAATTTGAGGTCAGCCCAGTGATTCTTGAGAGTACTTTCCATTTCACGGTGTATTCACAGAACCTATCCACTGTTTAACAAGTGAATTTACAAAGTGATTCATGGCAAGTTAGCTTTTCTAACATCTAAGATCACCTAAGTCCCTTGCAAATACTAGATCTCTAGCAAAAGTTTGATCTTTTTTTTTTCTTCATTATGCCATAATTTAGTTTTTCACCTTCAAAATTTTAAGTGCCACAGGCAAAGATGCGTAAAATAATGCTTTAGGTATTAGATTTCTGGAGTGTTTTTAACTGTCTTTATATTGAATTTTTATAGGCACATCTTCTTGTTTGATCTAGCTGTAATTGTTTGCAAACGGAGAGGTGATAATTATGAAATGAAGGAAATAATAGATCTTCAGAAATACAAAATTACAAATAACCCCACTACTGATAAAGAAAATAAGAAGGTAAATATTTGTTGCCGATTCATATTAAAATGTATATTTTTAGCAGCAATTTTGCACGAGCTCAGAATATATACACAATTTATTGTGATTCAAATGTAAGCTGAAGTGCGAATATTTAAGGGTTTAAACGTTGTTTATTTGTAATTAAAGTATTTGAGTTAGTCATTCCTAAGTGAACACAATAATGTGGTCTTTCTGTTCCTAAATCAGGGAATTAAGGAACATACAAATCCTTTAGTGTGGTTTTTTTTTTTTAGTTGGTTGTTTTTTTCCATGTTTCTGTTCCTTTTTTCATAACTGATGACTTTTGTATTGTCAATCTATTTATGCAGTGGTCTTACGGATTCTACCTCATTCATATCCAAGGTGAAAACGGTTTAGAAGTTTATTGCAAAACGAAAGACTTGAAGAAAAAATGGCTTGAACAGTTTCAGATGGCTCTGTAAGTATATTTTTATTAAGGCAGAATCATGCTCATCACCAGTGGAAGGATATCACTTAAATTATGCTAAACTGCTTTCATGTATAGATTTTTTTTTTTTAATACAGACTAGTTATCTATTTTATTTGACTTTCTGAAAAATAACATCTTCAGAACAGAATACTTCCCTGAAACTCTTCTTGGGAAAGAAAGAGGGCACTCTAGGCTATGAATTACTTTGCAACTTTGCTGCTAAGACTGTTTTAACAATACTGTCTTAAGCAACCAATTTAGCAATAACTATATAACTTAATGGTGACATTTTCCCCTACCATTTTAATTTTGATTAATTAAAATATGGTTTTGAAAGGTGATGCTGATGATTTTGAAGGGTGTCATACCATCTTTCCAGATGGCTTGTAACCAATTTATTGTTCAGTATTTGGATAAAGTTGCTTGGCTTCTTAAATTTAGTTTCAAAACTTCCTTTATATGTTTTCAACTAAAAGAGGAGATTACTTTAGACTTCTTGAAAAGTAAGTTCAGTGCAGCGCTGCAGATTACATTGTTGTTCTGTAGCATGAGCTTTATTTCCATTTCTGATTCTTTTCAGAAAGACCAACATGATTATTGACACCTCGGGTATTCTGATTAAATTTAAAATGTGTGAACAAGGGAATCAGATGACAGGGTGATGCTTGCTTTATGGTTAAACAAAAAAATAAGGAGTGAGGAGGAGTGAGATATACTCCCAGTGGAAATGGAGATAGCATTAATAAAGATTGTTTTGGATGTGACTGTAAAGATATGTGGATTTGGGAAAAAAGGCTATTATGAGCTTATATCATAGCAGCCTTCCAGTATCTGAAGGGGGCCTATAGGGATGCTGGGGAGGGACTCTTCATTAGGGACTATAGTGATAGGACAAGGGGTAACGGGTTAAAACTTAAACAGGGGAAGTTTAGATTGGATATAAGGAAGAAATTCTTTACTGTTAGGGTGGTGAGGCACTGGAATGGGCTGCCCAGGGAGGTTGTGAATGCTCCATCCCTTCTGGTGTTCAAGGCCAGGTTGGACAGAGCCTTGGGTGGTATGGTTTAGTGGGAGGTGTTCCTGCCCATGGCAGGTAGACTTGAACTAGATGCTCTTAAGGTCCTTTCCAACCCTAACTATCGTATTATTCTATGATTCTATGTGAGTGAAAATTGCTCATAAACTCTCTCTCTCTCTCTATATATATATATATGTTTTTAAAACCATTATATGATGGGTGCTAATGATTTAAAAGAAAACAGAAGGGAAGAGAGCCTGGCTGGATAGATATCTAAGATGTGTTGGATAGGGTTCCCATCTTGTTAATTTTCATTGATGACAAAAATGGCCTGTGCTTTGGCAAAAATTTTGTGTTTGCATAGTGGGAGATGGGAAGAGGTGTTTATTTTTATGTGTGTAGAGAGCTGAGTACTTTGCCTCCTTCTGCCCCTGTGCTCTCCCTGCTGAACTTCCTGTAATGTCAACTCAGATTTATCAGCTTTAGCACTGCATTTATTGATCGCTCTGGTCACCCTGTCCCAGTGCACAGAATACCCAACCAAACAAAACAAAAGTCAGCCGAGGAGGTAGACAGAGAAGAGAACTATGATTTTTCCCAGGAGCATATCCTTAGCTCTTCCCAAACATTTTTATGGTTCTGTGCAGGATTCTCCACCCTTGTCACCACTGTATGCATAGTGAGTGAGTGCCGCTACATAGCCTTACACAGTGTTGGGCACCAGCCAGTGCTCAAGAGCTGTTCTTGAGCGTGCCTTTGAGAACAAGGGTTTACTGCTGCTGCCCTATGTGATCAGAACAAACAGGACTTCAGGTGTTGACAAATTCATGTTCTTCTTCAAGGTGGGTGGAGTTGGTCATTGAAAATGAGTGGTGGTGTCAGCCTTGTCTTGAATGTTCTTGTGAAACCATACCTCTGGTTTAACCTCTTCCTGTGTGATTAAAAGCTATAGCACAAAGGCATGGGAGCTGGAGCAGCAGGGTTGCTGCAGGTCAGGGCTGAGGTGCAACATGACATAGTGGTGTTATTTTTATTGGGCAATGCTTTTGCTCCCTTATACTTTATAACCACTAGGATTGAAAACAACGGGGAGCTTTTATGTTTTCTGAAGTTTTTATAGCTTTTCCCCAGATTTATTACATAGGTTTGACTTCATATTTCCCTCAGCAGCTCTTCTGAAACATATCTTGGTGTATGTACACATAATTATGCATGCTGAGGCACAAGAGTTTGTATTTGGGTATAAACTAAGTTGAGTATTTTGAACAATTGGTTGGTTGGTTTGATTTGTTGTTTCCATAGGTCTTGGTGTCTGCTGTGTAGATTGTGTGTGAATCTACTTTGAAAAGTAGCTGTGATTGAAATTATGGTATTATTCATCATACTCGATTATAATTGCTACCTGTATGGGCAGAATACCTCTCATTACTTGAAAATTTTACTGAGACTGCAAAACCAGCATAGTTGAAGGGGTGAATTGCATTCTTTTTTGACTGTCAGAAATAATGATGTTTACTGAGCTCCAGACAGAAATTTCAATGCAGTTTTCATTGCCTTTGGGATATCAATCTGTATGAAGTTACCTCTGTGCAAGTGATAAGAACATAACAAGAGAACAAATTCATATCTCTTGTTATTTTTAAATTAAGGATTAACCTTGTTGCCACTAGAAGAGTTTCGTTGGCATAACTACATTAGCTAGGCTATAATTTTTTTCTTTTTTTTCCTTTTTTTTTTGGAGCTTAGGTATTTATACCAGTATATGAGTAATAGTGATCGTTATATTGCTGAAAAGGCACCTACTGTTGAGATGGTGATGGTGTTGAGAAAGATTTTTGTTTCCAGTTGTGGGAACCTTATATTACTGATGAAATATGAAATAGAGGAGAAAACTGCTTTGGTAGCTGAACTTGGTTTATGTTTGGAGGGCAGGAATATGTTAGATGGAAAATCTTTAGAGGAAGGAAGGATGAAATTCCAGTGCAATTTCCAGAGTGTTGCTTTTCACACTTGGAAATTACTGATAGAAAAATAGTTTTGCAAGTGTGTGAAAATACTCTACCTGTTTGTCAGCTCTGTTACTGTGGTATATGGCAAGTTTTGTTTTTTGTGAGGGAGATCAGGAACGATGGGTTACTGGTCATAAGAAATGGAGTAAATAGTTTTTATTCATATGGCAGTTCTGTTGCTACAGTATGTGCTTGCTGTTTTCCTGAGACTATTGCTTTATTTAGTAAATACGTAATACTAAAATGCCTCAATTCTTACATTTCCCAAGAATTTCATGAGGCTTCCTGATGAAGCCTTTTCATATTCTACATGCTCAGCAGCAACGATGCTGTGGCTCAGCTGCACTGAATTTGATACTATTGACCTATTCACAGTAATTGCCACAGTTGAGGCTGTGTCATCTCTGATTTCCATCCTCCAACTCCCTTTATTTTTTGTATGTGTGTGTTTTCAAAATTGCTGATAATTTGGGAGCATTGGATTTTCTAGAGGATGATGAAATGAAGTAAGATGCTGGGGAAAAATGTTAACATTACACTTAAGCTCTTGAAGCTGAAACTGTGACTGGACTCATAAATCTGGTGAATTTGAGAGCTTTTTGTAAAGCTAGCAGGCAGAGACCAGTGGAGGATGTTTCAACGGGAGCTGTCATACCACAAACGGCCAAGTTCTTTCTTGGTCTCCCTGTTTTGTCGCTGATGTGAGTGGAAGCTTTGCATGCACAGGGGAGCGTAACTGAATATTCCCTTGAAGAGGTGCAGTGCTTAACAGCCACAGTGGTTTATTTGAGTAGTTGCTGATTTGTTCTTGGAATTCAGCTCACAGTAATGGATGAGCCTATAGCTGTATGGGTAAATAAGCACTTCTGAAAAAGATAGTAGTACAAATACTTTGCTGTAGTAGACACAGAATGTTTAATTTAATCTAGCATGTCAAATAACATTGATTTAAATGCAAAATCATTCCATATCCAAGATAATATTAATAGAAGTTTATAGCCAAATTACTTGGCCAAATTAGAGACATCATGTATTAAGTGAAGTTTGTGTCCTGGGTTCAGCAGTAGCAGTCGTTTTTCTCCTTCTCGGTAGCTGGTGCAGTGCAGGTTTTGACTTTCGGCCTGGGAGCAGGGCTGAGAACACTGATGTTTTGGTTTGGCCAAGGACTTTGTGAGCCTCATGCTCTGCCAGGGAGGAGGGAAGCTGGGAGGAAGCAGAGACAGGACACCTGACCCAAACTGACCAAAGAGGTATTCCATACCACAGCACATCATGGCCAGGATGTAACAGAGAGTTACCAGGAAGGGCTGGTTGGCTGCAGGGGTTGGAGGAGATATGGGTCAGGGCTTGGTCGTTCTGGGGGGGGGTGAGTCATCATTCAGCTGGTGGTGAGGTGTTGTATTCTCTTCCATTGTTATTTCCTTTATCATTATTATCATTGGTGGTAGCAGCAGTGATTTGTGTTATACCTTAGTTACTAAACTGTTCTTATCTCAACCCGTGGGAGTTGCATTCTTTTTGATTCTCCTCTCTGTCCCTCCGGGAGTAGGGGGAGGGAAAGAAAGTGGGGGGGAGCAAGTGAACGACTTGCCTGACTGAGTTTAAACCACGCGACAGTCTGTCAACAATGTGATAAAGTGCATGGCTTATTTGCTGTAACTAAGTGTCCTGGGTTCAGCAGTAGCAGTCATGTTTTTTCCTTTGTGTTAGCTGGTGCAGTGCTGTGTTTTGACTTCTAGTTTTGAGAACAGCGTTGGTGAAGCCGATGTTTTCGGTTGTTGCTAAGTGATGTTTACCCTGACCAAGGACTCTGTGAGGCTCATGCTCTGCCAGGGAGGAGGGGAAGCTGTGAGGAAGCAGAGACGGGGCGCCTGACCCGGGCTAGCCGGGGAGGTATTCCATACCACAGCACGTCATGCCCGGGGTGGGGGGTAACTGGGAGTTACCCGGAAGGACAGGAGCTTCCGGGTGGAACTCGTTTTCTTGGCCGGTGGTATCGTATTCTCTTCCCTTGTTATTTTCCCTTATCATTGTTTTAGCTGATAGTAGCGGTGGTGATTTGTTGCTGGACTGTTCTTGTCTCAACCCGTAGGAGTTGCACTCTCTCGATCCTCCTCCCCGTTCCTCCGGGAGCGGGGAAGGGGAGAGCCCCGGTGCAGGGAGGGGGGGGGAGACGAACACGGACCTTGATTGTTGTCAGCTTGGCACCACTCACTGGGAGTGAGTGAACAAGTTACCTGACTGGGTTTAAACCACGACAGTTCTTTTTTTTGGCGCCCAACGTGGGGCACGAGGGGTTGAGATAAGAACAGATCTGACTGGATTGATAGTCACTCGTCACAATGCTGATTTATTGGCTCTCAAGGTTTTTCCTCTTGATCTCACAGTTTCAGTATACCATATCTTACGTCCATCCGGTATTGGCTGTATTAGTGTTTTTCAAGTGTGGGGCTTGGGCTAAGGTTTTTATCCCATTGTACTTTATGGTAATGACTTGTAATACAATAGAATCATTGATCATGAAACTGATCTGGCTTATGTTCCCAGTGTGGTCACCACCTTTATACTTTGGGAGGTATATGATGGAGGTGCTTAGCAATTACACATCTTTTTTCTCCTTCTCAGGTGCTCAACCTGTGAAGGAGACATCCTTTTACCCTCCTAGTCGTCCCCCCAGACCATTTACATTTGAGAGTTTCGAATTTTTTAAATGGCCTTTTAATGCTCTTGAGACTTGTTTGCTGATGGTGATGGGAATCACCATGCTAACACGCATACAGAGTGTGTTTTGCCCACTACTGATTTCAAGAGTTAAGCAGATTCAGGTTTGGGTCTTGTCTGGGGTCAAACGACGATGTAGGAGGACCGAGAGATTTTCCCAGAGGCTGGACAGCCATGAGTGGCAGGGTGTGTGGGATAGTATGGGCAAGTATCTAGGTCAGTGGGCCCCCCCAGTATTTTGGAATTTCACTACCGAACAACTGCAAAATCCAGAAGAATTAGTAAAACACTTAAATGAGGTGTGTGGTCATTCTGGCCATACCAGAGATGGACAAATCACGGCAACGTGCTGGGGCTTGGCCTATGCTTACAGGGCCTTGTTCAACACTATCCAGCACCTTCAAAAGGAAAAGAATGTCGGCGGATTTGAGGGCAAAGCGACAGTCGCTACTCAAACTTTTGGCGCAGCTACCCCAGTGGCAAGTACAGCAGCTGCTCAAACTTCAACTGCAACAGACAGCACGGTTACCCCAGCTCCAAGCACGGTAGCTACACCACCCCCAGCAACAAGTACAGTCGCTACTCAAACCACAGTGATAATCACTGCAGCCAAACCAGAGGACCAATTCGTACCAATATCGGTTGCCCCTGTACGCAAGAGAACAAGCAAAAAGGAGGCAAAAAGGGTGAAGCGAGATGAAGAACCAATGAATTCACCACCCGGTCCAGAATCTGATCAGGAGTCATCCTCACATGACGAAGAAGAAGAAGAAGAGGTAACTTCTCGACCTCGGACCTCAACCGAGCTGCGGAATATGCGAAAAGATTTTACCCGTCAACCAGGGGAGCACATCATCACCTGGTTACTCCGATGCTGGGACAATGGGGCCGATGGTCACGAACTAGAAGGTACAGAAGCCAAGCAGCTGGGATCACTTGCTAGAGAAGGGGGAATTGACAAAGCAATTGCAAGAGAGAAAAAGTCCCTCAGCCTTTGGAGGAGGCTCTTGGCAGCTGTGAAAGAAAGGTTTCCGTACAAGGACGATGTTACGAGTCGTTCGGCCAAGTGGACTACTATAGACAAAGGCATCCAGTCTCTGAGGGAATCGGCCATCGTAGAGATGATCTATCACATCAAGCCGAATAACGGGGATACACCTATAGATCCAGATGAAGTTGAATGTACACGACCCATGTGGCGAAAACTTACACGGAATGCACCGTCATCATATGCCCATTCATTGGCAACAGTGACCTGGAATGACATAGTACCACTAACAGTGGATGAAATGGTTCATAAACTCCGAGAGTTCGAAGACAATCTCACTCCTTCCATCATCTCAGCTGTGAAAAAACTGTCCCAGGACCTCGACAAATTGAGGGACGATGTATCTGATTTATCCAGCTCCTCACGTGTACCAACACGCGTCTCAGCTATTAACAAAAGACGTCCTATTGTTCAAGAGAGGAGATACAGAAGGTATACGCCACGGGGTACCCTATGGTTTTACCTGCTGGATCACGGAGAAGACATGACAAAGTGGGATGGAAAACCTACTTCAGCTTTGGAGGAACGGGTGAGTGAACTGAAGAGGGGAGCAAGGGCCAAGACTGATCGTCCCATGAGAGCTACGGCTTCAGTTTCTGGTGAGCAGTTTCCCAGATGGAGTGGAAGAGCTGATTTTACTCCAGCTCCTGTGATAACGAAGAATAATCCCTTTCAACACGACTTAAGTGTCCAATGCTGTGACGACCATTAGAGGGGCCCTGCCTCCAGCCAGGTGGAGGTAGGGGACAATCGGATTTACTGGACTGTGTGGATCAGATGGCCTGGCACATCAGTCCCACAGAAGTATAAGGCTCTAGTAGATACCGGTGCACAGTGTACCCTGATGCCATCAAGCTGTCAAGGGGTGGAACCCATCTATATTTCTGGAGTAACAGGAGGATCCCAAGAGTTGACTGTGCTGGAGGCTGAAATCAGCCTGACTGGGAGGGAGTGGCAAAAGCACCCTATTGTGACTGGTCCAGAGGCTCCATGCATCCTCGGCATAGACTACCTCAAGAGAGGGTACTTCAAAGACCCAAAAGGGTACCGGTGGGCTTTTGGTATTGCTGCTTTGGAGACTGAGGAAATTGAGCAGCTGTCCACCTTGCCTGGTCTCTCAGAAGATCCCTCTGCTGTGGGGTTGCTGAAAGTTGAAGAACAACAAGTGCCAATTGCGACCACAACAGTGCACCGGCGGCAATATCGCACCAACCGAGACTCCCTGATTCCCATCCATCAGCTGATCCGTAGACTGGAGAGTCAGGGGGTGATCAGCAGGACCCGCTCACCCTTCAATAGCCCCATATGGCCAGTGCGAAAGTCTAATGGAGAATGGAGACTAACAGTAGACTATCGTGGCCTGAATGAAGTCACACCACCATTGAGTGCTGCCGTACCGGACATGCTAGAACTTCAGTATGAACTAGAGTCAAAAGCAGCCAAGTGGTATGCCACGATTGATATTGCCAATGCATTTTTCTCCATTCCTTTGGCAGCAGAGTGCAGGCCCCAGTTTGCTTTTACTTGGAGGGGTGTCCAGTTCACTTGGAACCGACTGCCCCAGGGGTGGAAACACAGCCCTACCATTTGCCATGGACTGATCCAGACTGCACTGGAACAGGGGCAAGCTCCAGAACACCTGCAATACATTGATGACATTATTGTGTGGGGCGATACAGCGGAAGAAGTCTTTGAGAAAGGGAGGAAAATAATCCAAATCCTGCTGAAAGCCGGTTTTGCCATAAAACGGAGTAAGGTCAAGGGACCTGCACAGGAGATACAATTTTTGGGAATAAAATGGCAAGATGGACGTAGACAGATCCCCACAGATGTGATCAACAAGATAACAGCAATGTCTCCACCAACTAATAAGAAAGAAACGCAAGCTTTCTTGGGTGCAGTGGGGTTCTGGAGAATGCACATCCCAAATTACAGTTCGATTGTAAGCCCTCTCTATCATGTGACCCGGAAGAAGAATGATTTTAAATGGGGCCCTGAGCAGCAACAAGCCTTTGAGCAAATTAAACGCGAGATAGTTCATGCAGTAGCCCTTGGACCAGTCCGAACCGGACCAGATGTAAAAAATGTGCTGTACACTGCAGCTGGGGAGAACGGTCCTACCTGGAGCCTCTGGCAGAAAGCTCCAGGGGAGACTCGAGGTCGACCCCTCGGCTTTTGGAGTCGGGGATACAAAGGATGTGAGGCCAGCTATACCCCAACTGAGAAAGAGATACTGGCAGCCTATGAAGGGGTTCGAGCTGCTTCGGAAGTGATTGGCACTGAAGCACAGCTCCTCCTGGCACCCCGGCTGCCCGTGCTGGGCTGGATGTTCAAAGGCAGGGTCTCCTCTACACATCATGCAACTGATGCTACATGGAGTAAATGGGCTGCACTAATTACACAACGAACTCGAATAGGAAATCCCAGTCGTCCAGGCATTCTAGAAGTCATCATGGACTGGCCAGAGGGCAAAGATTTCGGAATGTCACCAGAGGAGGAGGTGGTGCGTGCTGAAGAGGCCCCACCATATAATAAACTGTCAGAAAGTGAAAAGCAGTATGCCTTGTTTACTGATGGCTCTTGCCGTATTGTGGGAAAGCATCGGAGATGGAAGGCAGCTGTATGGAGTCCTGGACGACAAGTTGCAGAAACTGCTGAAGGAGAGGGTGAATCGAGTCAATTTGCCGAGGTGAAAGCCATCCAGCTGGCCCTGGACATTGCTGAACGAGAAAAGTGGCCAGTACTTTATCTCTATACTGACTCATGGATGGTGGCAAATGCCCTGTGGGGGTGGTTGAAGCAATGGAAGCAGAGCAACTGGCAACGCAGAGGTAAACCCATCTGGGCTGCTGCACTGTGGAAAGATATTGCTGCCCGGGTGCAGAACCTGGTGGTGAAGGTACGTCATGTAGATGCCCATGTACCCAAGAGTCGGGCCACTGAGGAACACCAGAACAACCAACAAGTGGATAAAGCGGCTAAGATTGAAGTGGCTCAGATGGACTTAGATTGGCAACATAAAGGTGAATTATTTTTGGCCCGGTGGGCCCATGACACTTCAGGCCATCAGGGCAGAGATGCAACATATAGATGGGCCCGTGACCGAGGGGTGGACTTAACAATGGACACTATTGCCCAGGTTATTCATGAGTGTGAAACATGTGCTGCAATTAAACAAGCCAAGCGGTTAAAGCCTCTTTGGTATGGAGGACGATGGTTGAAGTATAAATATGGGGAGGCCTGGCAGATTGACTATATCACACTGCCACCAACCCGCCAAGGCAAGCGCCATGTGCTTACCATGGTGGAAGCAACCACCGGGTGGCTGGAAACATACGCTGTGCCCCATGCCACTGCCCGGAACACCATCCTGGGCCTTGAGAAACAGATTTTGTGGCGACACGGCACCCCAGAGAGAATTGAGTCAGACAATGGGACTCATTTCCGGAATAACCTTATAGATATTTGGGCCAAAGAGCATGGCATTGAGTGGGTATATCACATCCCCTACCATGCACCAGCCTCTGGGAAAATCGAACGGTACAATGGGCTGTTAAAAACTACACTGAGAGCGATGGGTGGGGGAACTTTCAAGCATTGGGATACACATTTACCAAAGGCCACCTGGTTGGTCAACACCAGAGGATCTGCCAACAGGGCCGGCCCAGCCCAGTCAGAACTTTTACATATTGTAGAGGGGGACAAAGTTCCCGTGGTGCATATGAAGAATTTGCTGGGGAAGACAGTCTGGGTTATTCCTGCTTCAGGTAAAGGCAAACCCACTCGTGGGATTGCTTTTGCTCAGGGACCTGGATATACTTGGTGGGTAATGCGGGAAGATGGGGAAGTCCGATGTATACCTCAAGGGGATTTGATTTTAGGGGAAAACAGCCAGTGAACTCAATTGTATGCTGTTGCCTGCTGTATAATGCTTTTATAGCCCATCAACTAGATGTCTCCAGGTCACCAGCGACTGGCCCTGACTTCCCTCCAGCCATCATCCCAACAGAGAATGAACTTGGAACATCATGGACCGAATGGACTCGGCAGCATTATAGGGATTGGTCCATGCACTAAGAAAATGATTTTTTTTCCTCTTGGTCTGTATGTATATGGATGTATATATGTGGGAGAGCGATGGTGTATTGAAAATGTGGGATCTGAGCACGACGTGAATGGTATGGAATAAGGGGTGGATAATGTCCTGGGTTCAGCAGTAGCAGTCATGTTTTTTCCTTTGTGTTAGCTGGTGCAGTGCTGTGTTTTGACTTCTAGTTTTGAGAACAGCGTTGGTGAAGCCGATGTTTTCGGTTGTTGCTAAGTGATGTTTACCCTGACCAAGGACTCTGTGAGGCTCATGCTCTGCCAGGGAGGAGGGGAAGCTGTGAGGAAGCAGAGACGGGGCGCCTGACCCGGGCTAGCCGGGGAGGTATTCCATACCACAGCACGTCATGCCCGGGGTGGGGGGTAACTGGGAGTTACCCGGAAGGACAGGAGCTTCCGGGTGGAACTCGTTTTCTTGGCCGGTGGTATCGTATTCTCTTCCCTTGTTATTTTCCCTTATCATTGTTTTAGCTGATAGTAGCGGTGGTGATTTGTTGCTGGACTGTTCTTGTCTCAACCCGTAGGAGTTGCACTCTCTCGATCCTCCTCCCCGTTCCTCCGGGAGCGGGGAAGGGGAGAGCCCCGGTGCAGGGAGGGGGGGGGAGACGAACACGGACCTTGATTGTTGTCAGCTTGGCACCACTCACTGGGAGTGAGTGAACAAGTTACCTGACTGGGTTTAAACCACGACACTAAGACATTAAAAACCTCAAAAACTGGGAGCATGAGAGACAAGTTTGTTAGATCTCTGGTAGCATATCCTGTCTAATCTCTGTTCTTCTGTGTCAAAAATAACCAAAAGAATCGGAAAAAATATGTAATGTTTCATAATATACCTACAAATTACAGAAAATGTTTGACACTTTTAATTTAAAAGGTAGCATTGACTGGCATTTGCTTCCCCTATGATTCTTACTCCACTCCCCTTCCCCCCCCCCCCCCCCCCCCCCCCCAAAAAAAAAAAGAATCTCCTATGGCTGCTTTTCCTATTTTAAAAAAATGCTTGCTTTTAAAAAATAGTTAATTAACATATGTTTCAATGGATCTATACTAACCATTCTTTACTAAAAGACAAAACTCTTGAAGTTGTTCTCTATTGTATGCATGTATTTACCTCAGTTATATTACTCTGGAACTACTTAGCTCACTAATTATCAGGCTTAATTTCTTATTATGTGGCAACTGCTTTCCTTTTCATTAATGCGATGAATTTAACTCTCTTACTTCATCATGAGATGATAGAATAAATGCTGAAAAGACCCATGTTGATTATTACTACAACTGTCTCATGTTGACACTAAGCATTTGCTTCAGTCCACTAAATATTTCATAGAATCACAGAATACCAGGTTGGAAGGAATATAAAGGAACATCTGGTCCAACCTTTCTAAGCAAAGCATGACCTAGGCTAGATGTCCCAGCACCCTGCCCAGCCAAATCTTAAAAGTGTCCAGCCTTGGACACCATTTTCTTAGGGAGATTATTCCAGTGGCTGATTGTTCTGAAAAAAATTGTGAAAACTGTGAAAAAAATTTCTTACATCTAGTTAGGCTCTCCCCAAGAGTAATTTGTGACCATTACCACTGGTCTTTGCCATGTGAATCCTTGTAAAAAGGGAGGCTGTTAAATACTGGAACAACATGGTGGTGAGGTCTCCCCTGAGCCTTCTTTTCTCAAGGCTGAGCAGCCCCCATTCTCTCAATCTTTCCTCATACAGCAGGTTTCCCAGTCCTTTGGTCATCTTTGTGGCCCTTCTCTGGACTCTTCTGAGCCTTTTCACATGTTTTTTGTAGAGTGGGCACCAGTACTGAACCCAGTATTCCAGGTATGGCCTGGTAAGTGCTGAGTGGGACAATGACATCTTTATTTCTCCTGGTGATGCCTTTGTTGAGGGCATCGTACTGGTTTTCTCTGCTTCAGCTGCACACTGTTCAGTCATATTGAGCTGCTTGTCCACCAGGATGCCCAGGTCTCTTTATATTTCTTTTTGTGCAGTTCCTTTCTTGATCACAGCATGGAGTCATGTGTGTGTTGTCTTCCTCACAGTGGCAGAGAACTTTTCCATGAAAGGCCACATATTATAATTTCCCACTGACTTAATAGCTGAATCCATTAGTATAATATGGCATGCAGTATCTTATGCAGGTTTGTGCCAAATTTATTTTGTCATCGTGATGTCCAGTTTGCCAATTTAATTAAGTCTTTCTCTGGTTTCTCAATTGAGCTTTTTAATCCACTCTAAAAATGGCCATCAGCAAACTTGGCTTCAGTATATATTCTTAGAAGGTAACATCTTAGAAATGCATTTTAAAAAGTAATCACAGAAGAATTTAGGTTGGAAGGGGTCTGTGGAGGTTGTCTACTTCAGTGTTCTGCAGGGCTTAAGTTGCTCAATTTAGTACTGCTGGATTTCAAGATGCACAAACCAATATTGCAAGGTTTCTTGCAACAGTTTTGTAACACGCCTTTTAATTAGGCTTTACTCAACATCTTTCACAAACTAAGAAGTGCATGAAAACGTCTTGAAGGCAGAGGAGCAGGTTTTTTTAATGTACTTAAAGTGCTACGATTGTAGTTCTGCTTTGACATTGTTACTGAAATTGCAATATTAGCGTCATGTCTAATTAGCAGTGCCTGAAAATTCAGTGTGAAACACATGATCTTTACAGTGATTAGGGTATGCATTAACTACATGGAGTTAATGAGTATGATTTTCTTTTTTTTCTTAATATCCAAATAAAAGGTATTTCAGACATGAAAGCCCTAAAAAAAATTAGCGGTTTTAATTTTAATTATACTGTATTTAAGTTTTAGGTCACAAGACTCTGTGCAGCAGCTCGGGTACAGTGTAGCATGTTTTTGAAAAATTTCCATTTTAGTTAGACATTAATTCACGACCCGTAACTCAAGGGGTGCAGAACACATCTGTTTGTAAGGAAATAATCTTGAGATTCATTGATTCTCAAACCTGATAGGTATGTGTGCAACATTTTAGATTAGACAAGCTACATGAATTGTAGATAGAGCTCATTGGTTTTCTAAATTTTAAAGAAAAGTAATACAAGAAACCAGGTAGGTGAAAAGTGTTCTCTTACCTATTGCCTTACCTATTTCTAGATTTGGTTTATACTCTGTGACTAATGACATTGGTCAGATTCAGCTCAAATCTGTTCCCTCAGATAGTGCATTAATAATGCATATGCATTAAGACTTCTTCTGAGAGAATGTTTGAGCTCTGACATACTGAACACTGACATATTAAATTAAAGCTTTCTTATCAGAGCACTTAAAAAGCTTTAGATATCTGATGCATTTTTCAAAATAGTTTGCAAAGATGTTTCATTTGTACCAGCCTCACACAGGTTACCAAAGCAATGAACAAATATGTCTGCCTGGGCTTCTCCATCAGTAAAAATATTTCAGTACTGCAGAAATGAATGCCAAGTTGATGTCTGCCAAAGAAGAAAAGGTTGTCTGTCATTTGCTATGACTCCAGTTGGTTTTGGTCGAATGTTTATCAGGGTTGTAAGCAACCATTCACAACATATTTACAGTTCTGCAATTCCTATAGGTTATTCCAGACACAGCAAGAACTGTGTGTGTATATGCTTAAAAGCACAGTCTAAGGACAGTGTAGAATGTGAAAGCAAAACAGTTTATGAAAAGAATGTGTAAAAAGATTTCCCAGTCCTTATATATTTGCAACTTAACCGTACAACATGTGAGGTATATTACAATGAAAATGGATATTTCTTAAAATTCAGTGAAATACATTTGTAGTGACACTGCATCATAAAAATAGAGTACCAACATCTAAATATTGTTGGTTTTTTTTTGAGAAGGTATTAGATTTTTCCAGTCTTTAAGCATGTACTGCTAGTATTGCATGTTTGTCATACTGCTTTGGCTATATAAACAGATGTCCTAGTTTCTCCCTGCAAAAAAATGCTATCTTTTTTCTGAGGAGATTTAGGTATTTGTCCAGTAATTTGCAAGTTATGGCTATATACATCCTGTATTTTTACATTTTTTTACTCCAAAACATTGACATTTATCTTCAGTTAAGTGTAAGTATATGACAAAATACTTAAACTTATCCAGACTTTGTAAATTTGTATTTGAAAGACTTTGAACTTTCAGTCGTGTATTAAGGTATATTATATATACCTTATATATATATAAAAAAGGTATATTATATATACCTTATATATATATAAAAAAGGTATATTATATATACCTATAATATATATTATATAATAAAGTATTGATGCTTTTGATTTACAAATACTGATGTGTGACAGAGCCTCGTTCCTATCAGGCAGTGCTTAAAAATGTTATGTAGGAATAGATGAGCTCAAAGCAGTCCATCTCCCATACTTTTCAGGGAGGTAGGCTGATAAGAAAAAAGGAAAACCATTACCTTGTTTGAAACAATGCAGTACATTTCCAAAAAGTTAACAAGATAATTTCCTTGATCTCAAAAAAGCCACTCATCATATGATCAAATAAGCAAATTTTCTAGCAGAGTCTTAGAAGTTGTGTGTTCTTCATTAAAAGTACAATTTACTTGTGATATGGTTAATTTAATTGTATAACTTGTCTTCTTGATGGAGACTCTTTGAAGTGACAACTCAGAATGTTTGAATATTAGCATATGGAGAATTGATTGATTAATTTAGTAAATAGTATCTTCAAAGATGATTCCAAAATATAACAGCCTAGCTGGAACAGAGAAAATAAATTAGCTGTAAGTAATCAGCATTGCTTCTGAGAGGAGAAGGCACAAAAGAAACTGAAAACCATCCTTTGTGGAATGGCATTTCTCAACTTTAGTGAGACTAATTCTCTTAAGAATGCCATTTTCTCTCTTCAAGTTTTATCAGTAAATAACAAAATTATTTTAAAGATTGAAAAAACATTATTTATTAGTGGTTGTCTCTGCATGCTTATGTTGTTTTATTGCACAAATGCCTTTATAATAGATGACAGCATGTTGTACGAAGTGAGCCAAAATATTTTGAATGGAAAGGATAGTGCAAATCTAAGGCTCGTGCTCTTTGTGAGGAACAGGGTTCTAAGGGAAGCCTGCTGCATCTCAAAGCAGTGAGGTTGAACATCTTTCAGGACTGACTTCGCATGTAATTTTTCATATGAGGTTTGGCTGAAAGCTTTTTGTCAAATAATGACAGTAACGTGTATGGTTTTCTGTTTCCTAACTTCTGCTGTCCAAGTTATTATAGAAAACATTTGAACATGTGACAAATGTTAGCTATATGCTATTGCCTGGTTAAATTTGCCAAAAATTTGGGATGCTTAGTACCAGTTGTCATGGCTAACTTCTGCAGTGCTTACAATTTCGAAAGGAGGTCATTTTGGTACAAACCAGGAATTTTAACTTCAGATATCTTCATAAATAATTTGTGTTAGCAATTAATAATTTAGAAATACTTATGGCAGATCTACATTTATTGATGAATTTTATACGATGATGTAAAATATAAATTCAATAAGTAAACCTGGAATGACTATTTTCACTGTCCTCGGGTATTAACCTGTGCCATTTTCTTTTATAGGCTATGCTGCCTGAATACAGCATCAGAATTCATGTCATATACACTTTAAAATGTTCTTCAGCAGTTTGTGCTCAGGGTGTCCAGAATTCTGAGCAGTTCTGTATGGAGCATTTTAAATTACTATAAGCATAACATGAAGTGCAGAATAATAACAGCTCTAAAATACAAAGGTCTAACTTGGGGTTGAGAGTTGAGGAGAGTTCAAGGTATTGATTTTTATCTGAGATCTCTGTAGTATTTCTTACTTTAATACTTAAAACAGTTGCAATGCACTGCAGACTCCTTATCCGATACTTCATGCATCTGCTTATTTGTTATGCCTCTGGGCTCACAGGTGGGCATACATACATTAACTGTTATCTAAAGCCAAGTTTCAATCAAGTGAAATGGCATTTCAAATAAAATGCACTTTTTAAATTACGGGATATTTTGCAAGCATCTACATACAGTGGAACCCTGTATAATTTCTTATGACATGATTGCATTTCTTGAAGAGACTGATACGGGGAAAAGATCTTAAAAACCTGGCCTATGTTGCTTTTCATCAAAAACAAGTCAAAACCAAAAATAAGAAGTGTTAGTAGATCTTCCTAGCATGTTTTTCCCCTTTTGTCGCAAAACTGTCAACCCCAAAGGAAGGACAGTTGTATCACTGTGCTGTTTTGCAGAAGCTGTGTCTCTCTGCTGGACAGCCTGTTCCCACCCAAGAGTATCCGTACCTAGGTGCTTGCTGCGGTTCCAGGTCACTCAGAAAGGCATTCTTGTGGGATTGCTCCTGGGGGAAGAGAAGCTTCCTCTTATAACCAAATTTACAGTCCCACTGAGTTATGACAATCTGTCAGAGCATCTCTGGGCTTAAATGACACCTGTGAGGTTTATCATCCCATGAGAGGAATGGCTTGATTCAGTCAGTATTTACAGTGCTTCTGCTTTCTCAGTATCTAACAGAAGCAATGATCTACTCAACAGTGTTAGGTCAGCACCTGCTCTTGTTGATACCCTGTCTTGCTTTGCAGCCAATTGACTTTTGAAAGAAGCCTTCTTAATCCGTTTGCACTGGGTTACTTTTGCATTTCACTTTGGGTAATGTATTCATTTTTTATTGTGCGTATATTTGAGGAATAGAGAACATTTTTTTTTTCCCTGTTTTTTTTCTTCTGTAATAAATTTTTCCTTCCACTTCAAGAAAAAATTTAGTTTAAAAATACTTGATGTCTAGGAAGAAGTTGAGTTGTTAATTAAGTTCTCCAGAGAAACAATTTCTCAGCATTAATTGGAATGTTTATAATGGGTATAAGCAACACCTTTCCAGTGACTGAGACCAAGGGAAGGGGGGAATCTGTACAGGTCTTATTGCTGAAGTCAAGCTAGTATTGAAGAGCTGCCAAGGAAACAATTGAAAGAAATGGCCCTTGAAATACAGCAAGAAAGACAGAAGTGATCACTAGTGGAGGAGAGCACTGGACCTTTCAGGCGGCTTGTTTAAACTGAAGTTTCTAACTGGTAGCATTAAAGGTAATAGTAAATAGATTTAGAATAAAAAAAGGAGGTGAATCTTTCTTTGTGCTGTGTTACAAAGTTTATTTCCTTTAACTCCTTGTGGAATGTGAAGCCAAGGGATGGTAGATGTCCAGTACTCTGCTGATGGATGCATTCTTGTTGCTAGTGCTGCGCTATGAGATTGACACCTGTAATCAGGTGCCAAAGACAGCAGATCCTAGTTGCTTTTACTCTATATTTTTATAATATCACCTCTTCTCTGTTGTGTGCTCTTTTACAGTAGAGGAAGTGTGCTTTCATTACATTAATTTCCTGTTTAAAATTGAAACTTGCCATAAGAATTTAATCTAATCAATGCAATACTTTATCCCTGTGTTATATTTTTGCTAGATTTGGCAGTCAGTAGGCTTCCAGTAATATGTCAATGCAAAACAAACTTGAGACAATTGTTCTTAAAGGCTATTCAGAAACATCTGAAAGGTGAAACAAGCAAGGGAAGAGGTACTCGTTATGTTCAAATTTGTGAAATAAGGGTTTTTTAAATGTTGGTATCTTTAGAAATATGGCCTTTTTGGAAATGAAGACTTGCACTTTAATGCACTTACTCTTCACATATGAAAATAGGAGAGAGGAGCTAGAGAGCTAAAACCTGTCTCTTAGCCTGTTATTTATTTCCTTGGGTCACATTATCTGTAATAATAACCTATTTAGTAGAGAGTTAGCATAGAGTTTTGGGGATGAAAGTTTAGTAGTTTTCCTGGTTCATTTTATTTTTGGAAGCCATAGCTTTGTAAAGGAAGTTTAAATTGACAGTACAAGAAATTGTATTTGTGTCTGGCCCGCTGAAGAAATCACGATTAATTTGTTTTGCCCAACCTCTTCTGAAAGGTACCCTATATAGTTTTTCTTGGAAACAAACATGAATGTAAGAATGTTGATAAAAAATTAAATTGTTGCTATAAGGTAATCAAATGCCTGTTGTATGCCGTTGCTATACAGACACATTCTAATCTTTGTTTTCTCATCAGAATATGGTTTTGATTAAGGAAATGATAGTATCACATCCCATCTAAGCTGCTTGATATTAACGATGTTCATTTGTCATTGCAGTATGCATCCTGGAAATTATTTAGACCCAAGATGATTAAAGCTCAATTTTGTAAGATGATGTACAGAACTTACACTGGATATGTCAAGATTGCCAGGGTTCACTGGTTTGTTTTACTTGAGTATTAGTATTTTGATTGTGACATATTTGTGCCCTGAAAGTTAAGAATTAACCAAGTTATTCCAACTGCTATAGGAGTGTTAGGAAACTAGCTTAAACAGTTTCAGTTTTATTTATCTACACAATTATTTTGCTATTTTCAGGTAGGATAGTAGAGAGAGTTTATTCCCTATTCTATAGGTGTGGGAATAAGCACCTGGATGTCTTGTCTGACAAGATAATTTTGGGCAATCTATAGCATTACTCTCGGGTCAACTGTGCCATTAATCTAGATGAAGATTATTACTAGAATAAATTCAGACTGAAAAAGCTTGTGGGAGACTTGATAGCATGACGCTTTCTGGCACCGTTTATGAAGGTGTTGCATTATGTGGGTAGCTGAAGGCAGAGCTGGTCTATGATCAATTTATTCTTCTTAGAAGTAAGAGTCAAATGTGGAGAAGCATTTGTAAAAGGGGTATATTTCATGTGCACAAGGTCAGCAAAAGTGGAGTGCTCTGAAGTCTGATGATATCAAGGGCAATCAAGTAAGATATTTGGATAACTTTTTCTATGCTGGACTCTGCAATCTTTACAGACAAAAGATGTGTTCAGAGATGCAGGATTGACTGAAGAAAATGGTTATTCTGCTCCTTGAATGGTGGATCCAATGACTGATGCAGAGACGAGAATTGCGTGTACAAATGATGGAGATTCGCAGGACAAGCATCTGTATGTGTCTGGGTTGGTGGTGTGCCAGTGAATTGGTCCCAGTGTGACTAATATTCTATAAGTAACTTGGAAAGAGAAAGCTTTACTCAAAAGGCTCAGGGGCAGCCCAAGGACATTGCTGTAGTGACTGGAGTAAACCAAGCTGTGGGGATATAGCACTGTGCAGAAGAGGGCACTCATGGCTGCCCCTTGCAAAAACTCAGCTGCTGAATTGAGGAGAAAATTGGAAAAAAATTTCTAATTACAGATTCACTCTGTTCCTGTATCCTGACATTTTGTCTCTGGTAGAGTGTAGGAGTTAAAACAGCCTGAGGAAAAAGTAGAAGAGAGGAAGGGAAACTACTTTTGACTCCCCACACTGCTTGTAAAAATAAGAGTTTTACCATGAAATGAACGTGTTCTCTGTCATTATTTAGCTCAGATTAAGTATTCCCTGTTTATGTGCATCTTCCTGCTCCAGCCATTCATCAAGATTGTTTGACAGCAGAAATAGATAAAACATTTCAGTTACAGTGAGCCTTGTGCACCCCATAGCAGAAAAAATTGTTGTGGAATGAAGGCTGAGGGGCCTGTGAGGGCTTGATTGGTGATTGTTCACCTGTGGTGGGGAAGGGATGCAGTTTAAGTCTTCAATTAGTTTTTCCTAATGTTAGCGACAGAAGTTGCTTCAGAATGTGTGAATTTTTATAACAATACTGTGGGGACTGATTCCAAAGCTTATCTTGTGTTACATGTTTTCAGTTTTGTATTCCTCTACTTATGCAATTAGGATGCATGTATCCAAATTTTAGCATACAGTAGAGAGCTGAATTTGTAAGTCTGTTTATCTGGATAAATCTTCTGTCTTGTTTAGGACAATGTAATCCAATAGTTTAGCCTTTAGGTGCAATAAAACAACTTACGTTGAAAAGTGGAAGGTCTTGTGACAACTCTTTTGTGAAGCACAGCTTCATTCTTTGCCATTTTAGCACTATGCTTTTTTTCCTCTCAAGAATACTTTTTTCTATTAAGTACTGTAAAGTGAAACTGAATAGCTTTATTAAATATAAAGAAACTCAAATATCACTTTTAATGTAAAGAAGAATGAACACAGTGTATAATCTTTGTCCTGCTAATAGGAGGTATATTTTAAGTCTTTGTGGAAGATAGCCTTAGAGAAGAATGGAAGAGAATTTTTATATATGAAAGGAAGTTATATAGCAATATGCTTGTTTTAAACAACTGTCTGTATGCAGTTGTCAATTTTTTTCATCCATTATGCTTATTTTTGAAGATTGATCCTGTTTTAATTAAATGAATGGATTTTTTTTCTTTGATTCTTGAAAATTGTTCAGGTGGTTAGGATTAGTTTGATATGAATTAAGATCTGATGAGACTCTGCACATTAGGCTGACTTTTTTGACATGGTTTTGCAAGCTCTCCTGGTCTGAACCAAATGGTCAACTAAATGGGAATGTAAGTACTGTAATTTGTTCCAGGGAGTTTTTAGGATTGTCCATAGTTAATTATGCAGCCTAAGAGATTTTAGCAGTCCCTTGACAAACATGTTGCAAAATACAGGCTTTGCTCTGAAGAGTTAACAGCCCCAAAATGTATAATACATTTTTCTCCTGGTTTAAAACATTCTTTACTTTCTTGAGATTATAGTTTCTCTGGATACCTGTACCTTCTTGCTGTAATGGTAGTATCTATGCTCATTTTAGTTAGCAGGAGTTTTGATACTGACATCTTGCATATCACAGCTGAAGGAGAGACACAAATGATGTAGTTAAAAGAGTACCGAGTGTAAGGTTATTCTCAAGCATAAAAGTGAAATCCCATTTGCTTTTTGAGTACAGTTTCATTTTCAGCACATTGATTTTCAGCTGGTGGATTAGAAGACTCACCTTTCTGACACTAGGTGCTTAAATACATTCGTTTGAACGGGGTATTTTTTCCATAAGCATTTTCATTCAGTCCTGGAGAGACTCATGATTGCGTGGTTACCAATGTTTATGTTTCATTGCGATTTGGGGCTGGTCTGTGTTTTAGTCTAGAAGTTATTTATAACACACATAAATGAAATTTATCTATTAAGTTTATCTCTAATGTGTAAATTTGTAGTTTTGTGTGTTGGAAAAAATTGTGATTGGTCTTTCCTTTGAGCGTCGTAGATTCTTGAATTCTTACCCTCAGGAATTTTTCCTGCTCTAATTCCTGTGTATCGTATATTCCTATGCTTTTGCTAGAAAAATACCAGAAATTTATGGAATCCTATATAAATATTTTAAAAATTCATGAATATTGTTTTTTCTGATCTGATAGTTTAATTTAACATTGAATAATGCACCTAGCATTTTAATGTTACTGGTTTTGAAAGTGTGAAGCTAGTTTGAAGACATTATTGAACAACAACAAAAAACAATTGAACCCCCCACCCCAGTCCAGGAAATGGTGAAGATGACAGGAAAAATTGAAGGGACTACTTGCAAACAGTCACCAGTGCAACAAAATAATGAGTGGGTCATTTTTAAATTACAGTCCTGCTTTTAAAAGGGATCAGTAGGGAGGATAAACAGTACGGTAATGGGCCAGTGCTTTGTATATATATTTGATCGTTGGAAATAAGCTTGCCAATGGTGTGGATGGTATCTTAGCAGTGTGAATAGTGCTCTTCTATTTTATTTATATGTGTGTAGCAACAGCTGTAGGCATTGGGCAATGCATTTAAGAAAGACTAGCCAAACCGGTAAGTATTTTCTAGTTGCTTTTGAAATCACTTGTGTTGTTCGCTGTATTACTGCATAACTGTAATTTAACTGTTCTGAATTTTCTGCTCGTGTCTTCAAATGAGGTGTTTCTCAGTATGAGCTGCTCTTCCTTGTACATCCACATACAAAATATTTGAGAATGAAGAGTGTTCTTAATGTCTATAAAATGATCCTAATTACTTGAACAGCAATAAAAAACAGATGATGTTTGTTTTGATGTGTTATTTTCTAATTATTGTGACAGCTAAGGTAGTCACGGGGTGTATTTTAAAGACCAGGTCTGCACAGTATCATAATTTAGATTTTTCTTTCAAGCTGTGTGATAAAATCTATGTTTGTTTTAACTCTGTGAAAAACATTAAAATATAAATAAGGCCAGTTGTTCCCGGATTCAGTTTTCCTGCTGTGAATGCTGTGTTGTGTTCTATATTTCATTGGTTTAAAGCAGATTGGCAATTTTTATTTTAGGTCAAATATACGGCCAGACTATGCAGATACAAGCTTTCATGAGTTCAAAATGCATACCTTCAGCCGTGTGACGTCTTGCAAAGTCTGTCAGATGCTTCTGAGGTAAGATTTTCGAGTTGTAGGATTTCTCTGTTGGCAGGGATAATTTCTGAATTTGAAGCAGTGTATTTGAGTCACTGTGTCTCTGATACTTCACTAACAGCTCTCGCTGAGAAACAGCTGTCTTCCTTTCAGTACAGGCGACGGAATGAATTGTTCTACATAGGCATGCCAGTTGCTTGAAGATAGCTTGGGTATCCCAAAGTGCTGCCTTGTGTTATATAGACATGTTTCTGGATATCTAAGCTGTATTGAAAGCCTGTTGGACTTAGCCTCAGAAAGTGCCTAAATCACTTTTTAAAAGATTGTTGTTTTAAGCTTCAAACATGAACTAATGTGTAAATATTGTGAGGAAAACAAAATAAATGTGAATGTTAGTATCTAATCTTTATGTAGAGATAAAATCCTTGTCTTGGAAGCTTCTGTAGTGAAGGACACTCTCATGTCCTATAGAACATAATTATGTTGTTATGAGTTATCATCTAAAGAATCTTGTGTTCCTGGGTAGCATTAAGGAAAAAGATAAAAATGGAAGATGGTGTTATACTTTCTACTGTAGTAAATAGCAGTTGCTGTACATTTTAGGTCTATTATGTTCAGTCTTGTTCCGATTTTCCTTTGAAGATGGAGGTGTCGTGTTAGACTAGAATGCATAATCACTCCAAACTGGTCAGGATAATCTTGGAGACAGAGAAATCTAGTGTGAATAGTAAGCAGATAGATCAACTGATGGAACTCATAGAATTGCTCAGAGGTGCATGTAAAAAACCAGGTTCTCTGTTAGCTGTTCAGTGAATCATACCTGAGAGAAAACCCCATGCGCAAATCTGAAAACAAATCTATTTCCTCAGACTCAAATTCTGATTCCAGTTCATTGGGGGAATTGGAGAACACTTAGAATAAGGAAAGTGACTCCTTATTTAGCAGCTTTTTTCCTATCCCCCTGCTTTTTTTATGAGCAGATTTAAAGTTAAGAATATTTGCAGTATAGCCTATAAACTCCTTAATGATTTAATATATGTTCAAACTCACAAATCTCTTGAAATGGATCATACTTTTCATGGCATTTAGGCAAATTTCCATTGAAATGAAATGAACTGTAGATCTATAGTAGGATAGATACGTAAAGGTGCAATTTCAGGTGTACTAGACATACTTAGCCGAAGTTGCTTTGGGCTAAATTGAAATAGATATTGTTATTCTACAAGTAGTCCAGAAGAACTGTCTGGTTTTGATTTTTAAATGGCTAGTACAGACGAAAAGCAGATGAGCTGCTTGTCACTTGTCATTTTTTCTTGAGTCTTTAAGGACTTTTATTATGCAGAACAGCAAATGACTTCTAATACCGTCTGCCATGTCTCTTATTTCCTTAATGTGTGGAATGTCACTCTAAAGTATCACTATCTAATTTTATTTTACAGGGGAACATTTTATCAAGGCTATTTATGTTCTAAGTGTGGAGCTGGAGCACACAAAGAATGTTTAGGAAGATTAGACAATTGTGGCAGAGCTAATTCAGGTGGTAAGTCATTTTTATTGTTAGAATACCATTTTTAATTAGGACATAAAACTTGCTAGATATAATTAAGGTTTAATTTACCTCTAATTTGTGTTTATTGTAACATACACACTTGTGGAACTACCATTCATAAGCACAATTAGAGTTGCATTTAGAATTCATAGGGATTTTTATTGCTACTAAATTGAAATGTTCAAAAGCAGGACATAACTGCTATAGGTCAAACCCAATTTCTTTGTCAATGTCCTATACAGCAAGGAATTGCTCTCATTTTAATCATAGACTGTTCATATGTAACGCCTACTGTATGGCACATCATTTATCATCCTTGTGGTTCTCCCTTTCTATGTCAATTTTTGTATTTTCCTCTCAGCTCCTAAGCTGTTCATTTGTGGTGCCTCAGCTTCCTCTTTCATCTCTTTGGTTTCCATGGTTTCTGTCCACTCACAATACTCACAAAAAGGTGATTGATGGCTCTTTACTTCCCACATCTAAGGATCATTTTTAAACTCTTCTATTTCCTGTTCAATTGGTGGCAATAAGTTTGTGATGCTTCAGCCAGCTAAGTCACATAACCATAGTGCTTTTTGACTCTTCCCTCTGTCTGAGTTCTTAACTAATCTTTCTAGAGATGATTTGGTGCTGATGGGGGAGGACCACAACAGACAAAGATATACCTTCCCACCCCTGAATTTCCCTCCCCATTAATACAGTTAAATTCCTATTGTTTGAATATGTTTGAAAGCAAAAAGCTGTAAGGCATGAAGATTTCTGGAAAGCATAGCTGTATATGTTGGCAAAGTTTCCAATTAGTTGTCCTTCTGACTTCTATAAAATCTGTACAATCCTTTCCAGAATTATTTCATAATAGTTTGTGAAGTTTCTTGCATATCTCACATAAGCTACTGCAACCTCCTCTATTGGGTTATTTTATTTTTGACATTACTATCTACAGTCTTTGCAAAATGTTGTTGCAGAGATAATCTCTCTCCCACTGCTTGAATTACATCATGGCTTTCTTCACTGCTCTTCAGTAAGATGCTGCTTCAAGAGTTTTGCTTCTAGCTCTTTGGTCCTTTCAAAATGTTTAAGCTTGTTCATGTCTTTGTCCCTGTTTGTGTTACTTCCTGACTTCTTGCCTTTTAGCTCACTGTGCTATTTGCTTGCCTCATTCTTTCATGAAATCATCAGGATGGCAGGTACTGACTTTCTGGTGCAGTCTGTGAACTTTGGTTTCTCAGTTGCTTTCCTGTATTGGTGATTATTCATGCTACCCCAAGTCTGCCCAAATGGCTTATCATTCAAGAACTCACTCAGCAAGAAATAACCACAACAGCCACAATAATCTCCATGCTTTAGAATTATTCTTTTACCTCCATCTCACATACTGCTCAACAATTATGCTCCCACCCAACTCCTCAAACCAAATAAAACAATGACATATTAACAAGTCAACTAACACCCTAATTGCCATCCTCACTTCTCTATCTCGTACCGCACTCTCCTACAAACTTTACCACCACACAGAAACTTTGAATAACCGAAACCAAATTCCTTCAAAGCCTTAAACAAGAGTTAAGCACTCCTATTTTTCTGCTAAGATCCACAGGATAATAACCTGCATCTCCTGAATGCAATCCAGATGCTTTAATTAAGGTAGGATCTGATCTAGACAGATGGGCTCAGTCTCACAAAACTCTACTTAAGGGCTAGATGCCTAAACCAACAGGCTTCTGCCTACCAGACTGATACTCTCTCAGTGCATATCAATGAGCTTGCAACTAAACTTGAACTTCACTACAGAGTTAAGAAGAGGAATCAAATCTCTGTAAAAATGCTTACAGCCTTATGCGTCAACACTCGGCCATCTCACCTGTGACCTTCGTTAACCAATGACTATTCTCAACTACCTATAAAGATATTGGCACACTTTATCTCGTCTTTGGTGCATGGGCTTGCATGGTTCTCATAGCCCTTAGCTTACTCATATGTGCAGAACTTGGACAAATAATATTTTGCAGATGTGAAAACTGTATAAGCAATCACAGTATTTTTCATTGAAAACACAGGTTTTTCATATAACCCCCTACAGATAGCCTAAATAAAATATTTAAAATTTTATTAAAATTTGAATATTTTAGAGCAATTACATTTGAATTGATAGAGTGGAAAAGCAGTCTTCTTCACAAGAGGACTATCTTCCCTGGTGTAAACCACCCCTACTTCTTTTTTTTTTTTTTTTTTTGTACCTTTTATTTTAATTGCTTTTGTAGTTTTTATTTTAATTGTCTAGCAGGCACCCCAGCAGGCAGGAGCTTGTATTTCTATTCCTTTGTAAAGATCAGTGGACACATATGGTGCCAAGTAAGAATTGACCGTAAATGCCTAGATAACACAAAGTCTGATTTCTTGCAGTTTTCCTGCATATATGTCTAAGTAATGTTGTGGATTTATTAGAGGGGAGAAAAAGCCCCAATACAGTCATGTCCATCCCTCCGACAACAACAAAAAGAACCCCCAAAACTAAATAACTTTTTTTTTCTTCATAAATAGAATAAATTATCATTTTATAGCTTCAAATGTGCTGAGTGTTATTTTTAATTTTACTTTAAATCGTTGCCCTGATTTTTGTAAAATTATAATGTACTGTACCTTTCTTTAGTGAAATTGGAAGTAACTGGATTGTTAAGATACTGTTTTGTCTTGCATGGTGGGCTTAAGTCCAGGTGTTCTCTGCTCTCTACAATCTCTTCAAGCTTCTCTTTCTCTTTTCAGTCTATTTCTATGCAAAGGCTCCCAGTTTTCTGTAGCTCTAGTACAAGATCAAAGATGTGTGTATCTTCCACCTGCTCATAAGGGAGAATGACAGGAGATGCTAGGCTATGGCTTCCTTACAGCCTGCTCTGAGAGCAGATCACAGCTGCAGGAGCAAACTCTGAATTACAATTCTTGCTATTCTCCCCGTGGCTCTGTGAGTGGAGTATGGAAGGGTTAAATATTTCTGCCCACTTTGCTGAAAATGTGTCCTTTTTCCACGTGGTGAGGGACTTTGGCCCTACACTGTTAAGTAATAACTCCTTATTTAGAGTAGGAAGGGAAATCTTGAGGTTTTTCTCTACTGTTTTCCATTTTTCTTGTCTTTATTCCATCTTTGTCTTTTCAAAGAAAGAAATAGTAGTGATTGAGCAGTGCTGCCCATTCATAATGTGCACTGGGTAAGGAGAGGTTTGAGGAGGAGAAGCATTACCAGTTCCTGCTTCCCCATATGGTCCAGAGGGGGATGGGACAATTCAGATTCTTTTAAATACTGGCTTTGCAACCTGTGTATGAATAGTTTTCTGGAGCTATGTTTGAAGGTGTCCTTGCTCATGTCAGGGAGTTGGAACTGCATGATCTTTACGGTGTCTTCCAACACAAATTGTGTAAAATTTAAAATTTTCACTGCATTTTGTGGAAATAATATGCTCTGCATGCACAAAATTTTAAAATAGAGTTAATTTTGATTTTTTTTTTTCCTTTTTAAATCTTTAGAGAAATTAATTTATGATAAATTCATTTTTTTCTAGTGGTGCTCCCATGTGAAATTAGCAAAGGTGGCCTGAGAGTGAGAGCATCTAAGCTGCTGTGGAGCATAGCCAGAATGCTTCTACAGTAGCAAAATGCCTGGGACATTTATTGTATTGCTATGTATTTCTTTTGTTTCTAGGGGACTGTTATAGCCTTTTTCACAGGGTAGAGTGGACATAAAATACAATAATCCTTTTAGAAAACTGGACATCATTATTCCCCAGTCATGTGGTATTAGTTACAGCCACAAATATGGAATATATATATATATATATATGCACACACTATGATAGATGTGTGGTTTGTGTAATCTGCTGTTCTGTCATTCTGGCAATGATTGATTCCAGACGCTTCACAGGAAAGAGTAAATTCTCCATGTGGTAGTCAATGCCCAGATATGATACTACTTTCTTAAACCTATTAAGTTTTCTTTTTGCCTTTTTGGAGTTCTAAGAGTTTTTACATCTTGTTAATGGTTTTGCATAGCTTCCCAATTTTTGTTGATAGAAAGACCTGACTGTGTTTCAGGAGTTTTGGTACAATGAGTTCTGTAAATTTTTTTGTTTGCCTTTTGTTTTTTGGTGTTTGTTTTCACAGGTTGCATATCTCACCCTGGTTATGTTTGACCTTTTTAGTTTAATGTGTGGCTTTGTGGCTTTTTGTGAGAAGAGTCAATGGGAGGTCTTGACTGGCTGCTTCTATATGATAGATTATTTTATAACTTCTCATGACTTCAGATTACTATACTCTGTGAACTGACTAGTCTTAACTCTTTTTCCATTGTGTTTTCATAATTGGAACTTTTTCTCTACCTCAATTTTCTTTTGCGTATTGTAGATCTGTTTCTAGAAGTCTATTTGAAAAGAGGTGATCAAAATTCAAAACACTGCAATGAGAATATACCATTAGGTTTCATAAAGGCATTTTCATTTTTCTCAACATCTTCTGGCTTTGTAGTTTAAGATTTTGTTTTCTTTTTAGACCACTGAGGAGACAGTTTTGCTAGCCTTTCTGAAATGATGCTTAGAACCTCCCTGAGTGGGTTAAATCTCTTTTGCTTTCATTCTGAGTCAGTTTGTGAAAATTCAAAAGACATCCAGAGACAGATGAAAGTTTTAGAATGACAAATTTAACAAGTGTCAGATTTAGATGATACACTTATGAGAGAAACATTGACAAAATCTGAAGATAAATTGCTGTGTTGTCATGCTATGCCTTATACACAAACATATGTCAGCTTTTCAGATGTTTTGCTTCAAAGAAGGACAGTTAAACAGACTGTAGAAGTTACAGTGATAATAGATGCAGAATTAATCAGTTGAATTAATAAATAGAAGACAGTATCTGTATTTATCTCTTGATGTTTTGGTTATTGTCACTGTAAATCAGCAGAGCTGGTTGAAATTTTCTGAGCTTATTTCTGTCATTAATGATTTAACTATTTTTCCCCTGAAATGCTGCCCTGTACATGCTCAAGTAGTTTTCTGCATCTTCACATATTTTACTTTTATGTCCTATCACTTAATTTTTCTTTGACTTGAAATCCTCCATGCCCTCTCTTTTCTGCTAGTATTCTAAAGAAGTCTGTGCAGCCTTAAACACAAGGCCTTATGAAACCCTTATTCACAAGGGCTATAAAATTTATGCATGTATTTTCTGACAGCTCCATTTGTGAGGACATATATGGTGTTCTTTTCTTTGGTGGCTGATGTGGAGGTCTCCCCTTTCTACCTCTTCTGGCATCTCAGCTGCATTCCTATGCCTTATTTCCAGGCACAGCACTTTTTTACTTATCTGGTGGCGCCCTTCCTCTAGATGGAAGGGTTTACATATGGAAATAGCTCAATAAGCATGACTAAGACATGTTTTTAGTAGACAAAGTGAGAAGCTGTCTGTCCCGTAATTCCCACTTTCATTGTACAGTTTATTCTGTGGCTCTTACAATTTTTGCAGAGGTCCTCAGGATTGATAAAACAGTATCAGTCTGTCCAGAACTTACTACAGAACTGTAGTCTGCTTTATAGTTTAAATCAGCAGAATTAACAGTTGATTTCTATTGTTGGACTGTAATTTTTCCAAGTCTGTCCAATTATATTAAGTATTTTCAGGCAAATGTTTACTGTTTCCACAGACTACTGAATATTTCAATTAGTTGAGCCTCCAGTAATGGGTCTAGAATCTGAAAATATTTTGAATATTTTAAACCCAGTCAGGTAATTCGTTCACTCACTTCCCCCCCTTTCTTGCCCTCCCCCTACTCCCGGAGGGACGGAGAGGAGAATCGAAAAGAATGCAACTCCCACGGGTTGAGATAAGAACAGTTTAGTAACTAAGGTATAACACAAATCACTACTGCTACCACCAATGATAATAATGATAAAGGAAATAACAAGGGAAGAGAATACAACACCTCAGCGCCAGCCGACCGATAACTCGCCCCCCTCAGCCCGACCAAGCACCGACCGATACCTCCTCCAACCCTGCAGACCCCCAGCCCTTCCGGCTAACTCCCAGTTACATCCTGGGCATGACGTGCTGTGGTATGGAATACCTCTTTGGTCAGTTTGGGTCAGGTGTCCTGTCTCTGCTTCCTCCTGGCTTCCCCTCCTCCCTGGCAGAGCATGAGGCTCACAAAGTCCTTGGCCAAACCAAAACATCTCTATCAGCTCTGTTCCCGAGCTGAAAGTCAAAACAGAGCACTGCACCAGCTACCAAGAAGGAGAAACATGACTGCTACTGCTGAACCCAGGACACATGCCAAACCCACAAAATTTTCTTCTTTATATTGCTGTTCCTAGGGAATGTTAGAAGCATCTCTCATTGGGGAGTAAATGGGTTAGAAAAACATTAACTGGGCATTTTAATAGTAATTTTTACTTCCCTTATGCATGGTTTTCTCCTTTGGATAATTCTATTTGAAAAAGTGCTACATTTCCTTGGGTGGAAAAGAAATCTCTTCAACTGTGTGATGAACTTGAAAGTAAATGCTATCATATGAATGGGTCAAATTTAGATTTGCTTTCATATGATAATACTGATATTGTTTCATATGATAATGTTGCCCAATAATATAGTTCATGCTGTTTATGTAATAATTGCTTGCTACAGCACATTAGGGATTATTTATAAAAAGCATGTATTTTTGACAGATGAAACGAAACCAGCAGCTTTCACTGTTTACCTTTTTGCTGGCTAGATCAATAGTTGCAAAATTGCTGGCTCTCCTTCAAGCCTATCACGTCATCAAGTAAAAGTTCAAATCCCGGAATATTCATTGGAGTTATGACACTTTTTATTTAACCTCAACAAAGGTTGTGCTATGTTGCGTAACTCACCATCCTTGCTCAACCTGAACGAAAGTCACTTTGGGGGCTTGATATTTTTTGCAAAGTCCTATACTATGGTACTTCTATGTCATGATTTGCTTTTGTTCTGATTATGCAGTAACTGGCTAAATGACTGTGAAAGAGCAGGTAGTCCCACAGCTCCTTCAAAGTGGCTTGCTTTATAGTTCCTGCATTTTAAATATTTTGAATTTTCTTTTAAGATAGGAAGGTGAGTAGTTCACTACAGATTCTTTTTATTTACTCTCCATTTAGTTAGCATGTAAATCCAGCTGCTCTGTTGCATCCCTGAGGAGCACCTTATTCCCATTTTCCGATCTGTGTTCCCTCACTTATTGAGGCCAGCTGTTGCTCCTGTTGCTTTTATAGTAAAATATAATTATCCAAATGTGACCCAATGGTATTATGGCCTCAGTGAATAAACAAAAACCATAAAAATTTTGCTGAACTGTGGCAGTAAAAGTAGCTTGCTGTCAGAACTGAGAACTCAATAATTTCACTGGCGCATTGGTGATGAGCAGGAACTTGAATTAAAATTGTCATGTGTAAAATATTTGTTGGTGGATATCCTCAGACATCCATTTTTTCCCTAAAAATAGAAATAAGGTTTGGTTTTTTTTCCTCTTGTATAAGATTTGAAAAGAAGATCTCTCCTGAAGAAGCAATTCACATAATTCAGTAAGGAATATCCTGAAATACAGGAATATTTAAACTGTAATGAAATAACAATATAAGCCTAAGTTTTACTTTTTGAATAGACTTTCATGTGCAAACAGAGCTAATGTGTATTTTTCCCGTTTCTGATGCATTTGTTAATAGCAAAATCACAAATGACATTTTGGTCCATCAGTTACCAAAGTTTGGGGCTTTTTCCCACCCCCTTCCCCCCTTTTAATGAATTTTATATTATGCAAGTTAGCAGGTATTTTTATTAGCTGCCTGTGTAGTGATTTATTAAATCCAATTATTGTGAACTAATCCATTAGTTTCCTAATTATTTATTATGAGAAGTTTTGGGATGCTTCAGTCAACAAATCAGATTCATTTCTTCCCACTGGAGGATGGAATGACACTTCCTTTTAATTTTTTGGATAAGAGATCTGCTGCACTAAATATAGGCCATTAAAAAAAAAAAAAAGCACAAGTAAGGGAACAAGAAACCCAGACCCAACAGAAAACCCCACAGATTTGAAGGTTTGCCCGCCTTCAAATACTTCCGTAAATGATTTCCCTTCGTGTCTAGTCATTTATAATGCTGAGAAGAAACATTCAGAGAGGTGCTTTTATTCAGATTTTGGCAAAAATTCTGGAAGCCATGTCAAATTGCCAAAGTAAATATCAAAATTATATTGAATGTGAGCAGCATTTAGGCAATTAATTCCCTCAGGCTCCTTAAGAAGCCTCAGTACTGCATCTCCTCCTTTGGGGCTGGCTTATTTTTCTTCTTTGCTCACTATACAAATGCTAATTAATACCTTTGGAAAGGTTGTGATCATAAAAGTGTTTTCTGTGGATGACATGATGATGTGTCTTTGGCGCGCTGTATGAGAGAGGCAACGGTGATTGAAAGCGTACGTGAGAAGAGAGCTCTGCCAGTGGTAAACAGGCTGTGCTTCCCCAGACCAGCCCAGAGTCCTCAGCTAGCGTGCTCGGTCTTGGCATGCCTTATCATCTTTGCATAAAATTCTAAAAGCCAGGGTTTTTTTTTTCCCCACACTTTGATGCAGTTTTTATTATTTATTTATTTACTTATCTATTTTTGAAGTAGAACAAAATCTACTTGTAGTTAAAGCATTTTACTTCATTTACTCTAAATATGGTTTACTGCTTATAAGATATTACAGTAAAAGTTTTCAAATCTGATGATGTACAGACTAGGCGTGTGCAGTTTGTGCTTTGCCTCAGCAGCATGCACAAGTGCTGGAGCGCACACAGGTAAATACAGCTGTGTTTGCTTTGAAAAGGCACAGAACCAAGTCTAGTGTACACCCAAATACTATTACCAGATTAGACATTCAAAGAAAAATGGACAAAATACTCATTTTGCGTCTTTTGTGATGTGTAGTGGTGTATGTGTGCAAAAGTGCTATTGTCTTGATGGAGTCCTGATTGCCCACAGGACTGTATAATTTTCCCCTTGTTTTTAAATAGTACAAGCGAATTCAAGCGAAAGAGGCAGATGTAACACCAATGGCTTCAGAGTTTGTGGTATACTAATGCAATGCTGAACTGCTCTTAAAAAATGTAGAAAATTTTGAGGCTAAAGGTATACTTGTTATCTTGATCTACGTTGGCATGCTGTGAAGAGATTCAAGAGTAGGTGTGAGCTCAACTTGCAGTGAACAGCGATAGGTTTTGAATTCCCAACAAGTCAGTATTTAAAAAGTACTTTGGAAAAGTTGTAGAAATTCGTGAAGTTCGGATTGCTGTGCCGCTTCTGGAAAGTGCAGCATTAGCTGGCAGCAAGGAGCCTTCCTGGCCAGCTCAGCACAGGACCGATGGGCGGGGAGGAGAGCAGAGCAGGGCACAGCAGGGTTTGCACAACAGCCCCGGGCGGCCGGGGCGGCTGCAGGTATCAGGTAGCGTTAAGAAGGCAGTAGTGTTTCTGTAACTCAGCACGACACGCACTGAGATTGCTAGATAAACAGCGCACGATTTACAATCACCAATAATGCCAATTTTCACTTATGTTTCAGAACACGGGAACCTGAAACACGAGGTAAGGATTTTTTTTTTCCCTTTGCATATAATGTTCATTTTGTCAGTGACATAAGAACTCATTTATATTGTGCATGTGCTGTTGAAGCAGGTATGTTTTTCTTTTGTGTTCAACAACAGATTTCTTTAGGGTGGTGGCAAATAGAAATTGTCTAAAAACCAGTGGATTCATAATGAAATAAAAATGTATTCTGTTCAAAGTGCGAGTCAGTTTTCGGTTGGTATGGCTTAGTGCTGAGAGCACTGGAAGGGGTAGAGATGAGGTGTTTTTTTAAAGTTACAGGTAAAAAACATACACTGGCATCTAGATATGTACTGTTCCTAGACCAAATGTGGTAGTAGAGTTAAAAGTAGCCTCTCATTTTCCTTTTTAAATACTAGTGAGTCCTGCTGGAATACTAGTGTGCCAATCTTTGCCATGCCAGACTGCGGGGTGATGGAATATCAGCAGGGCAGTGTTTGCCTCTTCATCTAAAAAGACTTTAGTTGTTTTAAAGCTATCCATTGAGTGATTATGGAGTTTCTAGAATCTGGAGAGAATGGTAAAATGGGCACTGTACAGAGAAGCTACCATGGTGCACATAGTGTACCTTACAGTCAGGCCAAAAAGGCTGTAAGCTACCCTGGGATGTTTTCTCCTCTGGTGCCTTTCCACTGTAGTACAGAAGGGCATGGCAGCTGGGTTTTGTCTGCCGCCTCTGATAAAGGAGAGGCTGCGCTTCAAAAGTAACATATGATAGTTTCCAGTGTCTATTTTAGATCAGTAGTTCATGGTAATAAGCTGTTTACTTAAATGACATGCTGCTTACGAACAACATATGAGTGTGTATGTTACTTCTCTCCATAAGCGTCTGTATTTGATGCTATCACTAAAAACAGGTGATGGAATCGGAAGGATGTTATTGCTGACATGACTGGTGCAGGGGGATTCGTGGGCAGGGCTGACCACATCTGTGCTCGGTGATGCTTGAGCTGTTTTGGTGTCACTGTGACCCCTGGCACCCTCTGGCAAGCTCCTTGGCCACAGGCCTCCAGGGGAAGGGTGAGGTGGCTCAGGAGGAGCTCTGGGTCAACAGAGGGCTGCACGGGCACCACAGACCGTGCCCAAGGTGCTGCTGCCTGCCTGCTCTCCTCATGGCTCCCTTAGCTGTGTGTCCCACCTGGTGCTACCTGTCCTTTCATGCTTGTGCCTAGAAATACCTGCTATTTTAGAGTTCTTAGGGCACTCTAAAATACAGAAGCTACAGCCTAACTCTCAGCAGTACTGCAGCTGATGGGCAGAGCTGGGATCCATAAACAGATTGCTTACTTATTCTTGTGGAAGAGGTTGCCAGACTTACTAAAGCTAACTGTGGTGAGCATACTGTGGCTGGAAGAAAAGAATATATATACTGGTTGTATTTAATCTGTCTTCCTCCTTGGCTTCTAGCCCCCGAGCTTGATTTGTAAATTTTTTTTTTGTGAGGAAAAAAATGGCTTCCTTTCTAGACCTATTGATTTGCAATTGACTATTGAGTTGATCTAAAACATCGGGATTGTTTCCATTTTTGCCAAGACTTGTATAAATGCCTGCTTTAATTCTCTCTGTGCAGAAGGAAACCTGAGTGTAGATTTGGCTCTATCTCTGCCTATTTAGTTTTCATACTAGTAATGCACTTAAATCTGCTGCTACTGCAGTAACATTTGAGGGTATTTAGCATATTTTCATACAGCGTGAGAATTATTTCTATCTGGTCCTTTGGTGCATATGATTTATGTTGTCACAGAATTAGTATATTATTTTTTCCATTTCAATTAAACATTTTTGTATCTTCCTTCATGAGTGCATTTCCTATGCCTGCCCCTTTCCTTCTCCCATGCAATTCTGTGGTTACTCACCACTACACCAATCCTTATCAGCAATACAGCCTACATATAAAATTAAATATCTAGGATACAAATGAGCCTTTTGTTTTTATTCACCAATATTACCTTCATTGTAGTGGCAGTTTTATATTTTTCTTCTTTCCACTTCAGATGAAAAAAGTTACATCCTTTCTTAAATTAGGATTGTGGGGGACAGGGAGAGTGTGTCCAGAGACTTGGGAGTTTGAAAGCTGCTTTTGTACCAAGCTTTTGATTTTGCCAGCTTGCTACAGCGTTTGGTTGTGCCTCAGGTTACTGCTTTCTGGCTTGCCTCGGTGTGTGTCCTGCACCGGCTTATATCAACTGCAAGTAAATCAGAGCAACCTAATTGTTCCCTTTGTTATGCAACATGCTTTTCTCTGCATGGCTTGATTAAAAAATAAATGCATGAATCTTCATGCAAGCTACCAGTTAAAACAAGTTTGCAAAACCAGATCAGTAGTTCACAGAGATGTGTTATTTCACATTTAAATTTTCAGGGATCCATACTAAGTGACTTGGAGTATATAATACATTAAAAAAGAAAGTCTCAGTCTTGTAGGAGAGTTTCTGATTTCACACAGTTTTGGTTTATCCAAAGGAGTTACTTTAAGTACTTGCCCAGAAAAAGTTAAGAATGCCATAGGAAGTTTTAGCTACCTGAAGTACAAAGTAGGAAGAGTGAAAGTTTTGACCTTATCAGAGCAGCTTACATTGCTTTAATACTTAAGTGTTTGTGGACATTACCTGGGGCAGGTAGTGCTAAGCTCTGTATTTTTCCTCTATCCTATCCGTAAATGATTAAAAATAATTTTGTTCTTGATATCAAAAGACATGGTTCTATGAGCAGACCTTCTATGGACTAAGAATCATTTGAGTCTAGCATCAGAAAAAATTGCATATATGAAAAACCTACATTATAAAGAATATTTTTCAAAGGATGATCTTTCTACAAGATAAAGATAATTGTGGTGGTGTTTGGGGGGAAATAAGAAAACCAGCTCTGCCTAGCAGACTGTGGGAATGTCAGGAGTGCAGTGTGCCTACATGAAAACATGTTTATTCATTATCCTCCATTTGTGTTTTTGTTCTGCAGAAACGAGCAAATGGAATTAGAAGAAATTCTAGGCACGTGGACCCAGGTTTGTGTCATGGCTTTTTACAAGTTAAACATTAAGTAAAAAGAGTGAGAAAGCTTTAATTGACTTTAGCAAGTTACATTGTGAATGCTATTGTAATCTGTGAAATGCTGAGAACTGTGTTGCTAAAATTGTGAAGGTCTAAAGCGACTGTACTGGTTGTGATTTCAAAGGTAAGGTCAGCTGGTTGAACTCTTATTTATTCATTTTTTAATCAGTGAACTTGAACAACCAGGCTTTTTATTTAAAAGAAATAACTAATGACGAAAAGCCGACAGTTGCTCATAAAGCTTCAGTTCTTATCTGCAAAGTTGTTGGTACTCTCAACCCTCTTAACTGTAGTGGTGTTAAGTGCTTAGCTGTATTGAGCAGAAGTTGCTCTTCTAAAAGGCCAAAATAAAGCAATTGCAGTTTTAGGTAGAATTTCAAAGTGATTTTATTCTTTTTGTTAGTTTGTAATAGACGCTTTTGTGGAATCATGGTAACAGCAGCCCTTGAGAAAATTAAATGCTTGTGTACAGGCTGTGTACTCAAGTGGGGGAACATTTTCTCTGGAGACCTATTGTATTTCTGTATAAAATACTCCATGGTTTTCAGTGTAACTGTGATGATTTTAGTGTAATTTTTTGCAGTAATTACATTTCTGTCCTTTGTTTCTTGTATAGTTTAATTACTGAAGATTTGTTATGCAGATATGTAGAATAAAATTCAGCTGTGGATTATTAAATATTTCTAGATGTGAACACCTGAGAATAGTTGGAGTCAAACATTAAACAGAATGGCAGCTCTGTACACCACATTACAGCCTGGCAGAGCTAAGCACTTTTCAAAAAGTAGGAATGCTGGTTGTGCCACTAGCATTACAGCTGCCTTGGCTCTGAAAGTCTGAATGTTGTAACTAGCTGAAGCAGACCACACCTTCCTTACTCACGTACCTTTGACATGTTTTGGAACACGTATTGTCATTTAGTTGCCTGTAGCAAAAAAAATTTCTTCATGATGCTTCTAAATTGTTCTGTGTGTTGTTGGCTGAAGGCATAAAAGAAAAAAGAAAAAAAAAGCGCCCTTTAACTCTGAAAATTAATACGGTCAGAGTGGAAAACATCAAGAATGTCGATTAAATAATGCAGAAAAGGATGACAACAGTCCGAGGGGACTGTTGTGATTTCTTCCCAATCAATGGTATATGTTGCAGTGGTTACGTGTGCTTGCAAAATAGCTCTTACAGGTCTAGATCTTTAAACATCGCTGTCTCATGTAAACTCCTAGAAGGCTAAGAAATTCAGCTTTGAGAACCATTTGAGTATACTGGCAGTTTTACTTGCTGTTTAAGTCTGAAAGAAGTATATACGTACCTTTATATACAATGATACTTTAAAATTAGGTTTTATTGAAGACTAAGTACCATTCAAATCACCAGAGTCATTGAATTAAATAGATTTATAAGAGCCATATGTAAACAGTGCTTAAAATATGTTTCTGCTCCCTCCCCACCCCGTGCATTTACAGTTCTTTGAGGAGGTAGGGTATTCTTACTGAATAAAAGTCTTGGTCCCCATTGTATTTTTGAAAACCAGTAGAAATGCAGAAGATGTTTGTTATGTTTAGGTACCTTTATTGGAGATAGTTTTGCAGAAGACTGTTTATAGAATTCCTTCGGACAATTTGAATTTTTTAAATCAGTAAATAATAATAAAAAAGATGTTGCATAAGAACATGCTCCATACATACACTTTGCCAGTTTTCAAATTAAATGAGCTTTCTCATTTGCATTTTGTTATCATATGCATTCTCAGTCCTGCTTCATCTTGGTGGAGATAACTTTTTAAAAACATGAATGTCTTCAGTAAACACTTGCCATCTCCTATGCATTTTCTAAGTAACATTGTTCATCAGATTGCATATTGCCTTGGGAGATGGAAGATGCTATCCAGAGAGCAGCACTTGCAAAAAATCAGTTATTTCAAGCATATATTACTGCACTGAGTTTTTCAAGAACAGTGGCATATAAATCTCTGGAAATCCTAGCACCATTGTGCTCTTTTTGCTGGAGAGATAGTCACTGTCAGAGATAGCATTCAAATTTTAACTGGGCTATGTGTGTGCTGTTTGCTGTGTGGTTTGTTTTTTTTGGTTTTGATTTTTGTGGTGCTTTGTTTTTAAAAGGAGAAAAAGAAATTCGCTGCTCAGATTAGTTTGTCTTTAGGAGGTATAATATGCTGCTGCTACCTTGTTGCATGTTATGGTGCTAGTTATGGTACTAGTTTAGGAAAGCAAGCAATTGCTGTGAATCATCAACCAGCACCTACATTGTCTAAATACTGATGGAGTTTGATATAAGCAATAAATACAATTATTTTCACAATCTGAATCATGGTCTGTGATTTTGGGCTCCCAGTGTTTTAGCACAAACTTTTCAAATTCATGTTCTGATTTGTCTCTTTCTGGTTTTGTCTTTTTTAGTAAACAATAATGAATGTGGTAGGCATAGCATAGTCAAATTGATGTGTTGTGCTTTTCTTTTTGTGCTTGTTAGAGCCAAATTCAACTTTTACTAATACAGCTTAAAACTGAATGAAAAGATTATTTAAGTTTGAGAAGTACTGCAAGTGGAAGGATGCTTTAAACAAAACAATGTGAGAATACTGGATTAAAATATCTCTTGCTGGCTGCTGGTAAAACTTACTGATGGAGGATCGTTTCTAGCTGAAGTACCCTAAAAGCAATAAGTTGTTCATGGCTGTTTCATTTGTTTCTCTTTGAAGTTTGATTAAAAGTTTTGACTTTAATAGTTCCCTCCTCAATATTTGCTTTGTGCTGAATTAAAAGGAAGGGTAGAAAGAAAACTGATTAGTGGATGTTGAGGCAGAGAAATTCCTGGGAAATGAAGCTGTCCAGAGAAATACATGCAGAAACTGTACAAAAAGAAACGTTTGTGGAAAGTGTGCAAGAACAAATTGGAAATCCAAAAAATACGTGACTGTCTTTTCTGTATGCTGGGCACTGTGACTTCAGCCTGCATATTCCAGTTGTAGAAACCCTCCTGAGTTCATCTGTAAGTTTCAGGGGAGAGAGGTTTTACATAACATTTCTTTGGCTTAATCTGCAGATACAAGCCATTAAGAGAATGAACCTGTAAATGCATTTGCACCTAGACAGCCAGGAAAAATTTGGTCTACAGTTTGCATTTTACTGTAGACTAACATGATTCTGCTTAAAAGTATTTGAGAAATGATTAGATTGGTGTCACTTTTTGCCTAGAATAGGCATATGGAATGACAATCATAAAACATTTTATTTCTTGGGTAAGGCATGTCATGAAAATATGCATGTGTTTAATATTAAGGATATGATTTGCACTATTGACTTAAATGACAAATTCATGGGTATATTCATAAGCATAAATTAAGGCTTTGTTTTCTTGAGAAGGATGATGCAATCCAACTTCTAAATTGTATAAGCCTTTAATATTTTTAATAAAAACATTTTTAATGCATTTTAATAAGACTAAAAATTTTCTTTCGCAGCTGTTGGAATAATACAGTGTATGTTTGCTGTCTACTTATTTTTTTTAATGGTATGAAGTGTCTAAATGTGATAGATTCACAGCTTAGTGTTTTTAAAACTAGTTTTACCCCAAACGCTTTTGCTACTATAAACGTTGGAACTTTAATCTCATAAAGTGTGAAAGTGTATTTCATATCACAAGGATAAACTTGATAAGAATAGAAAACTAGAAGCCTTATATTCAAGATTCATTGCAGATTAAACTCAAAATGTGATCTGTGAAGAACGTCACTGGGCATGTTCTGACTTCTTAACTAGCTGATTTCTTTATAAACATGGATTAAAGCTTAGAAAACCCTAGTTCTGAATGTGTATGCAATATAGTAGCTTGTGCAAAGCTGCTTTTCAGTCTGGGGGTTCAAAGTTCAGATAGGTTTAAAAAGGGGTGTTTGTATTTCTGGTTGATGTCTGGTCCATACTTGGTTTGTGAAGCAACCCTGTAGTGTAGATTTTATGCAGATTATTAAAAAGAAAATAAAAACAGGTGAAGGGAATAACTGGCTCATGGCCTCAAATATAGCTTTTTAAAAACAATCTGTGCAAGAACATGTACAGCATTGAAGTTAGATTTGTTTAATTAGACATAGTGGGAAATGAGCTACTGTGTGCTTCATATTTTGTTGAAATTGGATTGTGGAATCTTTTAACCAGGTCTTGTCATTGGTGTATATGTATTTGATTAATAAGAAGTGAAATGATTGTCAGATGTTTGTGTAGCAATGGTCATGATTGCATCTCATCTTCGTATTAAAAAATTAGGGGATAGTGGAATATTGGCAGTTTAAATTTCCTTTTAACTTAAGAATAAGGTATATTAGACTGTGAGGTATTTCAGCAAATTCTGACACAGTGTGCTCTGTGATATGGAAGTCTAACTCTGATTTCCATTTCTGTGCCACTGTTAACCATATGCCCAGCCAAAAGCGAAGTCTGGTCCGAATTCAAGTGCTGGGATAGCCTAACGTGCATGTAATGCTTTGCCAAGCATGTAGTTGTTATAGATAAAACTACTGTCTAACTGAGAGTTTGAATTGTGTGTCTCGTTTTATGAACTCTCCAGGCAAGTTGTTGGTAGTCTTGAGTGACTTTTGTCTGTCTTGTTCAGCCCAGTATAGACAATATCCAATTTCATGGATAAGAAAAGATAACCTCTGCAAGATGCAGCCTCATGCTGAAAATCTGGTATTCAGCAATTTATTTCTCCATTTCAGCAGTGGGGGCAGTTACCTGTGAATCTAGCTGCATCTCTGGTGGTCCACTGCTAACTGCCTGTCAGTATCATTGTTAAGAACAAGAATTTATCTTGGCTGTAAACCACAGAAAAAGGTCTACCAAAAATAAATATCCAGCACTAAACAAGACCCCTGTACTTAGTTTTCTGATGAGAAGGGAGGAGATGACTGACATGACATATCTCCTTATTGTGATTATCTTCTTCAAGATGGATTAGACCAAACTAGCATTTTTTTTTGCTTTAGTAAAGGAGTTTCTGTGTATAGAATCAAGAAATATATTGATAAATGTTTTGCTGAGGTGTGTGTTAGTGTTATTTAATTATTTTTCCTGTCAATATAATGTAGGAGTGAATAGCAATCCCTTTTTAATAGTTCTTGTCTTTCCGTTCAGACTGAGTAGAGCAAACCATTAGAGGCCATTTGTTTCTGCATCTTTCCTCAGGATTTTGCTCAGAGTCTTGCAGGCTTATTTCTTTGTTAAGTATCTGTGAAAATCTTCTGGGGGAGTTGACGTGACAGCATGATCTGATATACTAAAGTATATATATGACATTCTTTTCAGCTTAAGATACAGTTTGCACTGAGCATAACCATGGGTTTTAATGGCTGGTCAAAATGGATGTATACATGAAGGAGCAGCTGGCTGAAAATAAAATCGGGGAAAGCCTGAAGGAATATGGGAGGAAAGAGAAATATTGAACAAAACTTTCTCTAGCAAAGAGTTTGACAAGGTTGAGGTCTTTCCTACTGCTCACTGGTATGGGCTACCCAAATAGCATTCATACTAGTAAAGTATCCATCACATCCTGTAACTGACCAGGAGACTTGGAGATGTGCTGCATGCAGACAAATCAGAATGACCTGCTCATTTATGTCCTTCTCATTTAGTTTTTGCAATTTCCTACTACAGATAAAAATACATCCCATGGCTTAAAAAACACAGCCTGTATGGTTTGAAAAGAAAAAGAGAAAAATTGCAATTTTAGAGACCTGAAGGACTCAAATGTCTACTTATCTAGGAAGTAAATTGCATCTAATAATTAATAATCATAAGAAAGTATATATAGTTTTGTGTGTTTTCCCCAGAGGCAATTTTGTAAATTTTGTGGATCATTAGATTTGCTAAGTATCTAAAGACTTCTCTGTATGGTAATATATTAAGCTACAGAACAGAGAATGAGCTTTGATTATACATACGTATATATATATGTATGTATACTTAAGATTAACTTTTGTGTGGGTTTTATTGGGTTATGGATGCTTATTCCTTTTCTATGCAGCATCTGAGCACTTTGTTTAAGCTGCATATGAAGTATACAGTGCACGTCTCTAGGAATCTCTGTGAACCAGGTGATTTGCAGGGAAGAACTGGTTTAACAGGCAGCTAGGAGCACTCTTGCTGCAAAAGGAAGGTTCCTTAGCAGGATAGAGGCAGTACTGCTTGCTGACGTGCTGTATAATTGTGAGCATTCTGGAGTTCTTCAGGGACTCAGATAGCAGCTGTAACATGACCAGTTACAGCTGGTTACAAAACCTACAGTATTGATAGATGTGTTTTGACATGTTTTACAGCATGTGGCTGGAATGGTGCTGGGGTTTGAGATGAGTCAGTGAACTTTTTCGTGGTCACCAGATTCTCAGGAGTTAATGGGACAGCTTCTTCTGGGTAGACTTCAGCTGCAGTGCATTCAGAGATACACTGGCCTAATTTGTGACATCAAATTAATGTATCTCACGCATTTATTAAAACTACATATTACTTTCAGGATCTGTTTTTTTATTAATTTTAGTTTTGTTTTTTTTTTTACTACTGTGCTAATGCTGTGTGCTGAGCTGTTGTTGCTTCCCAAAATACTGAATTCATCTTTGTTGTGTTACAAGAAAGAACATGTCTAATGTTTTGCACCGAGAAATTTTCCACTAATGCATTTCTGGAAGGCAAAGCACAGTTTTGTCTTCCAATGAAGTATTTCAGGTGCAGTTTAATGATTTTTGTTTGGGTTGTTATACTTTAAATTAAAATTATTTTTACATTCCTGTTGGGGAGATGTATTTTGGAAGGTGCCTGTCCCTTTGGCATCTCAGCAACGAGCTAACATTCAGAGAAGAGCGTAGCCTTTAGGCTTTTTTTTTTTTTTAATTAAACATCAGAAGACCCAGGTGCCAAAGGGTGAAATATATTTATTTTGTCAAACTCTTTCATCCTTGTCTGGTTGGATTGCAAGATTAGTTCGTAGTTGAAGTAATTTAGGCTCTTTTGTCTTATTGGATGTGTTTTTGGGAGTGTCTTTATATCTTGAGCAACTAATATTTTATTTTTCTCTGAGAGAAACAGTGGTGTTTAATACATGCTCAGCGTCTATTAGCATAATTTTTAAAGAGAGGTGATTTAAAAAACCTACAGTATCTTTTTCTGCATAAAAACATTCTCAGCATGGACTGTTCTAAACAAAACATTATTGTATACCTATGAGGAAGTTGGCAGGCAGAAAAATAGAAGTACAATTGGACAAAATGAGCACACAAGTATGATCATAGAATCATAGAATAATTAGGGTTGGAAAGCACCTTAAGATTAACTAGTTCCAACCCCCCTGCCATGGGCAGGGACACCTCACACTAAACCATCTCACCCAAGGCTTAGTCCAACCTGGCCTTGAACACTGCCAGGGATGGAGCATTCACAACCTCCCTGGGCAACCTATTCCAGTGCCTCACCACCCTAACAGGAAAGAATTTCCTCCTTATATCCAATCTAAACTTCCCCTGTTTAAGTTTTAACCGGTTGCCCCTTGTCCTGTCACTACAGTCCCTAATGAAGAGTCCCTCTCCAGCATCCCTATAGGCCCCCTTCAGATACTGGAAGGCCGCTATTTGTTTTGCATTTTACACATGCACAATATAGTACACCACTATTAAATAAATATTATACAAACTATTATAAAAAAGGAAAAAAAAAGAAGAAAAATGTGGCAACTGAGGCATGGACTCCAGTTGTGGTGCAACCAAAATCATTTATTGAGCGAACTTACAGGCTTTTTATAGACTTCTACCTAGCGGTTAGTAATTGCTAGTATCTTAGTTTCTTTTCTGTACTTTTCGCAACATCGCTTTTCCAGCCAATGACATTACTGATCATGCACCTTTTCAACCAGTTGCATTACTGTCCACATGCCTTTGCTTGAACAGCTTATTTGTACCCAGATGTATAAGTACATTTTTCTGTTGCCGCTTTCTGCTGCATTATTCCTTTACATTTTCCTTGAACACACACTCTTTTGTCCTGTGAGCCCGCACTGGGGACTTTCATTAGCTCCTGGGAAAGTCCCAGGTACAACATCTCATCTTTGTCTTCAGTAACTTCTTTGTTTCAGTATCTACAGTTCTCAGAGATTATCACAGTGTTTTAACTTCAATTCCTCTTGACTCTCATGGTTTGCAGCTGATGAGGGTCAGGATGTTCGTGCTCTCGTTCAGGACTGCTGGCGCAGCTTCTTGTGCAGCATTTCCCACAGAAAAGCATGTGCAGAAATCATATAGGCCAAAGTTGCCTTTAGTTGTCATACTATTTTGCTAAAGTTTATTGGGACTTACAGTTCTCTTACTAATCTTCAAGAGTATTACATTTTTTATCTATTTTCATACTTGATTTTAATCTTCAGGGTACTGTCATGCTCAGAAGGTAAACCAAAGATAATAATGCTATGAATGATTAAATATAGTAAAAAAGTTACTGAATTTTAACAGTACTCTAAACTGTATGGTTTCTTTTTTTGTGGTTTACTCGTTTAACTAAATCAGTATTTGATCACTACTTCAAAGTAATTCTCACACAAAGAATTTGGAAAACATTGGAAAACTGAAATTAGCCATCCCATGGGAGAAAAAAAGACTGCTGAAAATTCACAGAAGAGAAGCTCCCAGAACTGCTTCTGCCTGAGGATGGTTTTACAACTTGGTGAAAGGGGCCAGAGGCAAGAGCCTGAGAAACTGATGCTGCTTTTCAGGAAAGTTTTTAATCTGCTTGCCTCTTTTTGCTTCCCAGAGAAGGGAATAACGAGGCTGAGTTAGGCTGTAGGCTAAGCTAGCTCACGAACTCTTCTTCAACAGTAGCCAATTGAATGGATGCTTAGGGATGGAATATGGGGTAAGAATATGTTGTGGTACTTCCCCGCTATCTTGTGTTGTTTTTTTTTCTTGGCTCATAATTTGTCTTCCACATGTTTGTACTGCCATTTTTTGAAGCAGTCTAAAATCTGGGCATTCACAACATTGTATAATTGCTACTTTCATTATTAGTTGTGTGTTTATCAAGTACTTCTTTTTGTTTGTTTTAAACCTGCTGCCTACTACCCTCACACCTCCTTTTTTTTTGTAATTGAGACAGTGAATAATAAAGAAATAATGAATACTTTCTCTGGTCACTATCTCTATGCTACTTATGACTTGTCTCTGTCATATCACTCCAGTGATCTCTCTTCTAGCCTGAAGAGCCATTATTTGAAAGTAGTGGGGTTTTTAAAGAAACAGTTTACCACCTTCTGCAAAACTTAATCCACCTTTACCCCACTTCAATACAGTTTATTAATGTTTTGAACAATGAAAGTCCAAGCATTGATTCCTTGGGATGACCCTTTTGAAAAATACCTTCAATTCGAAAAAATATTGCTGTTTCAACCTTTTACTTCATGTCCTTTTTCTGCTTATTTCTCGGGGGAGCCTTTGCCTCTCATACTGTGAACTCCGGGAGAGCCTCATCATGAGTCCTGTTAAAATTGTTTTGCTAATCCTTATTAATGCATAATCTTGATTCTCATGTTGATTTTCTACTGTAAAGAATTCAAAACAGTGCCCCCAGTTTTCCTTTAAAAGTATTTTTAGTCTTTACATTATATTTCTCTATATATTTGCAAATTCTGTTTTTATAGTAGGCTTTACCAGCCTAACTTGTGGAGATGTCCTATATCTCTGTTGGGATGTCTGCTGATTACAGCTGAGTTGCTTTAAAACATTGCTTTGACACTTAACCTCGTATTTCTATGGTACTTAGGCTGTTTTTCTTGCAGTTCATAATTAAACAACTCGGCAATTTCATATTAGAATTTATTTAATGTTTAGTCTTTCCAAGAAGTGACAGCATAAAAATTGATCTGATTGATTTTCATCAGAATCAACTCATTCAACCCAGTTGTTTTGACCTTTCAAGGTTTATCTGGTGAGAAAAAAGGTATTGTAACTTTGTAAGGGATAGAAAGGATTCAGAGAAAGCGCTTGAGTTCAGCCCTCGTTGCTGCTCTTTGCTGACCTGCAAATAAACAGAAGACTTGTTCAGTCTTGCTCTTCTCATAACTTGTATTTCTTAAGCTTTAGTGTGTAACAGGGAATTAAATAGTAACTTGATTATCTGATACCTTGAGATCGTGCCTCGGGTCCACTAACATTAGAAGCTATTCTTTAACCAGTACATTTGGAATAAAAGATGTGGGGAGAGGAGAAAGCATGAGGCACTATATCTTTTGGTTCAGATGATAAAGCAACATGTTTACTCTTCTTGGATTTTTTCCTTATTTGGTTTTGACAGTGACAAGTCACGTGAAATATGATACAGCAGCAAAAGTATGCATGTATGGATCACAGCTTTCCTCCCAGAATAGCATCCTCCCCTGCCAGTATCAGCCTTCTTGCAAAGTAGCAATGATCATTTTAGTAAGTGGAATTCACTTAATGCCGCTACATCTTCTATGATTTAAATTTTTTTCTGGTTTTTCCTCCTTTTTTTTTTTTTTTTTTGTAAGTCTGCTCTGTAATTTTTCCACTTTCCCTTTTTTGCTTGATTGTGGGGAGAAGATAAACAAGAAAAAGAGTTATGAGGCTTAATGATGGAGACTTAAATCTCTGACTGCTTTTGTGCATTGTGTGATGGTTTTGTTATTTGTCCATTTCTGGTGGTATTGATTTAAATCCTGCTCTGATTATTGTTTTAAATCTCAGGCATCTGAAAAACATTGAATGATCAAATGAGATCAAAGAGCTGATACTGGGATTTAAGTGCATAAGGGGTATTCTTTGTCAAGGCAGTATTTCTGGGAGAAAGAACCAACTCCAGGTGTTCTGCTGATGTCAGTTTGATCTCTGGTCATTCTTTGAGGCAACTAGTTGTTGCCACAAGGTGCTTTTTCCCACCCAGGGGTCCCTTCCCTGCTCTTTCTGTTGAATCTAGCAATCATCCAGTTGCAGGGCTAAATAGCTTCAATAAGATAACGGAGAGCTGGTCATGGGAGGCGGCCCTGGTGGCAACAATGGGGAAATAAGTGGTTTTCTTTCTGATTGGGTTGCTGAACCAGCTCAGTCCTGAGGCTGCACAGTTAGTGTGGGTGTGACACAATACATGCATCTTGGGTTAAACAGAACATCAACCCATATGCTTTATTGCTTTCAGGTATGGTTTATGTCCTAACAAATTACCCACTGCTTGCCGGAGTAGTGTGTTATCCACATTCAGACTGGAAATGAAAAATAAAAGAACTTTCACTATTGCAAAGATGAATATATGAGGGTTTTTCTCTGGGGAAAGGGAAGATACAAAAAGGTTTTAAGATGGAGCCTGACTGTTCTGGTAGGACTGACAACAGGGTACGGTACTTAATTCCCACTGTTATTGTCTGTGATAATTTACCAATAACTTCTTGATTTTGCAGCAAAGATCAAGTGATCAGGGATGCTTTTATTGCATGTTTTCATTTTTTTTCTTTAAAACAACATCTTTTTCCTGCTTATTATTTCTCATGTGATCCATCTTTAAATTAAGGATTTATATGTAATCATAGGAAATCAAGCTGTTTAATTTTTAAACAATGAAAAGAATTTGTACTAAAAATTTAAAATATTTTTCTTTCATAAAATGGAGGGGAGTTTCTGGAAAATTTAGTGCATCTGTATGTGTCGTGGTTTAAAACCAGGCAGAGGGCTCAATCACTCACTCCCCCCCTTCTTTCCCTCCCCCTACTCCCAGAGGGATGGAGAGGAGAATCAAAAAGAATGCAACTCCCACGGGTTGAGATAAGAACAGTTTAGTAACTAAGGTATAACACAAATCACTGCTGCTACCACCAATAATAACAATGATAAAGGAAATAGCAAGGGAAGAGAATACAACACCTCACCACCAGCCAACTGATAACTTGCCCCCCCCCCTCCCCCCCGACCAAGCACCCACCGATATCTCCTCCAACCCTGCAGTCCCAGCCCTTCCGGCTAACTCCCAGTTACATCCGGGCCATGACGTGCTGTGGTATGGAATCCCTCTTTGGTCAGTTTGGGTCAGGTGTCCTGTCTCTGCTTCCTCCCAGCTTCCCCTCCTCCCTGGCAGAGCATGAGGCTCACAAAGTCCTTGGCCAAACCAAAACATCATTGTTACCAGCTCTGTTCCCGAGCCGAAAGTCAAAACCTGCACTGCACCAGCTACCAAGAAGGAGAAAAATGACTGCTACTGCTGAACACAGGACAGTATGGTACATAATTTTTGCTATGCCAGTCTTCCTAGAAAAGAAAGGGTAACTTCTAAATGAAGACGGTGAGATCGGATAATATGTGTGATGGTCCCTTCCAACCCAAACCATTCTATGATTCTAGAATACGTACATTTATATACCCAGGGGATACTTAAAATGTGATCTGAATATCTGTGTATATCAACTGAATGAGGCTAGGGATACTACAAATGCATGAAAAAATTGAAAGGACTTATGCCTTTTGGATTTCCTACACATTATTGTCATAGATTGCCGATGCTTCAGATGTACAAAGTATGCCGTATAAAAACAAGCAAACAAAGAAAAAAAAATAAAATTGCACAACTCTATATTTAGGGGTAAATGACTTTACATTGTGGTAACAGTGAAATATGTACTTATCCTTTTTCTTTTTTAACACAAATATTTTGTAATGAAAGTAAGTTTTGTTCTCTTTTTCAGAAGACAAAAAAGTTATTCATTATAACATATACAAACCAGAAAACAGTATTCATACTTTTTGTTTGCAGATTTGTTTCAGTCAAGGCAAGTGTCTTTTCATTGCTTAATATAATGGTGTAATTCTTGGCCACGTTTATCTATGATGCTTCCATGCAAAGGAGGTCTATATGGCCTGAATTTTTTTTGCATGTAGGTTAAGAACTGTCAGTTGGGAAGTAAAAGAGGTATCTGCAGTAACAAATGGAGAGGTCACAGTAAAGAAAAATTGCTTGAAAAGGAAGATCACAAGAGCATTTAACTTGAAAAGCTGAAGAATTATGTAACATTGCAAAGAGGGTGCATGCAAGCAAGATTATTCTCTCATTTTCTGGAACCTGCCTGCTTTGCTAGGCATCAGCCACTTCACCTTCGCATTATGTAACAATTTAAAATTCCTCCCTTGTCACAGGATTTGTTTCCCCTAAGTAGCAAAAATGGAAAGTAACTATTTATTTTAGAGGCAGATGCTATTGGTCAATACTAAGCACAAAAGAAATTGCATGAAAGAATTTAATTTTAATTTTTACAATGGTTGATGAATAAAATCTCAGCACATTTTCAGCAATGTATGTTTTAAAATTTTGAAACATGAAACATTCTAGGTGGCATAAGTGTTTTTATGGGTTATATTGTGCAGTTACCATTTGGCTGTACATTATTATTATTTTAATGTACAGTATGTGTGTTAAAGTGTTCAGTGTGTTCAGTAGGATGACTAATTCCATTTGTGCTGAATAGACTTGTTAAAAGGTGGGGCTGCCTTCTGTCATGCCATGCTTTCAGGCAGGCTGCAGGTAAGGTTGGGACAATCATATTCTTACTGCAGTATATTTCTTTTTCAGAAAGAACAAAGTTTATGTTTGTTTATACTTATCAAGTTATTTTTGACATTATATAATCTGTGAATGCTCAACAGCAGAAAAATATCTAGGTCCTCGACAAGATTCATACAAGGTTTCACAAGTAGTAAATTCAAGTGCTCTTGTTTTCCAGCTTTTTCCTCTTAGTGCTTGCTGCAGAAGCATCCCTGGGCAGACAGAAGGTAGTATTAAAAATATAGCTCAAAGTAATTAATTCTGTGGAATAGTGGATTTTTATCTTCCAAGATTCATCCCTGTTTTTCAGGGTCTTTTGCTGCATGTAATCTACTACTGTCTGGACACACCTTCATAGCTCATCTGTAGTATCTGCCCAGTCAGTGTAAGTTGTTAGCTCCTCAGGGCAGGTACTTGTTTGAACAAATAGACTTTTTCGAATGCCATGGCACCACATTAAAAGATGTAATAATTAATACAGGTTAATTTTCATACCGTGTGCTATTATAAAAAGGCAACACCTCATGTACTACACTATTTAATTCATATAAGCAGAATTCTAGTTTGCTCAATTTTAAAGAAAATAATGATGCTTCTTCTTTTTGAGGTAACATTATTTTTAAAATTTATATTCCCAGTTCACCTAATAGACAAAATTGAAATGATGAGAATTCACTACTTTGTCAAAATAAATGAAAACTGTGTTTTTGAAACCTAATTATCTTTATTCACATAATAAGACATTCAGCACTCAGCAATTTCTAACATTTGTTCCAAGTGCTGATATTCTTCTCAGTCTAGAATATTCCAAAATCCTTTCTCTTATAATAATAGCTGCCTATGTCACTGCAAGTAAGGACTAGTTGCTTGAATAAGTATTTGAAGTTAAAATTGCACAGAACACAAGAGCTTGTCTTTAGTACTTTTTTGGAGGAAGACATGCTAAGAAAGGGAAACCAAGGTCTGTCTGCAAAAGAAAAATAGTTTTCACTGTACTTTATCACAAAAACTGTGTGACTGACCATTGTAGTCAGTGACCTTCCTGGCTGTTTTCTGCTTTTTTCAGCACAGTGCTAGAGAGGGCCCTCTTCTTTGAGAGAGGACAAACTGCAGACACCAAAGTTTTAAATGCCAAGTACCTGGTTTTGAGTATAAGTGCTAAGACATTATATTGGAATTGCATGTTTAAGTTCTAGTATTTTAAACATCCTTTCTTGCATTTGCAGTCCAGTTTTCCACCTAGGGCATGTCCAAGTTTTTAAAATAAATGTGCTAGTTTCTGTGTCACGTTTAAAAAAAACAAAATTGACAGTGCAGCTGGAGCTTGTGGTACTTGATCTTTCTAGTGTTTTTTGACTTTCTGAAAATGGGTTCCTTTATTGCTGCAGTTACATATGGATGTACAAACTCAAGTATGTGTATTTTAAGAGAAGACTCCAGTGTTTGAATGATGGCTAGGACAGCTTCTGAAAACATTTGCTGTACAAACAGGAATGGGTTGGCATGTGCATGTCAGTAGATTGTTTCTGCAGTGTACTTGAAGAATTTTCAGATTGCTTTTGTTCTATTGTAACATTTTGTCCCCTGACTTCCCAAAATCTTTCTTTTCTTTTCCTTCTGTTCTGTTGAGGAACAAAAGGAAATTTAAACCTCAGCAGTGAATCTGAGGGTGTTGTGAGCAGAACTACCCTTAAGGGCATGAGAGACAAATGGTCATTGGTTGTCTAAATAATGATAGATTCATTCCTTTCCCTAAAGGCAGCCCTTATGACTTTGTCAGTTTTAAAAACATGGCTGTTGAGAAGCATTTCTGCAGTGCCTGTTTTTTCTTGTAAAGAGGCAAGCTTCCAAATTCCTTAAAATTAATGTCACGATGTGCCAAATGTCCCTGCTTAGGAGTTAAGAGAATGCCTTCTGTTATTTTTCTAAATAAAAATTTTGATTCTGAAACTTCAGTTTGGATTCTGAATTTTCTTAGCTAAATCGCTTATTTCTGATCAAAGTAAATGGTAGCTATATTTACAGGAGCACTAAGCTGATCATTAATGTTCGTTTTGACTTGGAAGACCTGAAAGCTGCTGCTGAGAGGGGACTGTCCACATAAATGAGTGTCCTGTTCCCAAGGTGCTAATTTTACTAATGCTGCCCATTTTGTCCCTAAGCATAAAAAGAGAATTATCCTCAAATATCTTTGTTAAAAAGACATTTGAGTTAAGTCAAATGTGATGTTCAGAGCAGGAGGAGATGTCATTTGTCTATACATTGTTCTTTAAGCAAAATAAACTACTGTAATGTAAAAAAAACAAAACAAAACTATATAGAAATATTTCACAAGTCACGCTATTTAAAAAATGCAGCCATGTAAAGTGAGTAACATATCTAGACTTGTTTATTTTCCTTGTAATGAACTCCTGCTATGATCTGCCATGTAGGATTTTCCTGCAAATCCAAGTTTGGTGTGGCTTTTAACTGGGAAATGGAGATACAGCTACTTAGCAAGGTTTGGGTTTTTTTGCTAATGCTCAGGCCTACAGAACCCAGAGAAGAAAAAGGACTTCCTGGATTGTGGTGTTTTTGTTTCTGATAACAAGTTGTTGATCAGATTGTTAGCAGACAGATTTTTCCTCCCACTCGTCTTCATTTTAGTTGATGGTTGACCATTTTTTGCGAAGGTCACTGCCAAGAATACAACTTATATATGTAGCAGTGAAAAGAAGTGGTAGAAAAATTGAGTCTGATAGAAGATTTGACAGGTATTAAAGGACTGGAGGGAACCCCAAATGTTGCTTCAATAAGTTTTTTTTTTAAGGAGGTACAAATGGTAGGAACAGTTGAAGGAGGACAGTCACAGAAGGCAGGGCTAGGTCTGTAACAAAAAACCCCAAACTCTTCAGTAGTATTATTTGTTCTGTATGACAACAGTCATTAAATCTTCTGTTTCTGTAGAAGAGAAATGCGAATGTTTATCAGATGTGCTTTGGAGAGCATCACAATTTTGTCAACTAAATAAAGAAATAATGGAGATTCTACATCTCTCCCTTTCTTTCCCTCGACTAGGTCTCTGTTTATGGAGTAAAGCTCTGCCAGGGCTGCTTTACTTATATATCTAAAGAAGCAGAATCTTAAACAGCTAGTTAAGGCCATGGTAGCTGTTAAATGGTTTAATAATCAGCCTTCTGAAGTTTTTTGACTTGAAATTGAGTGAAACAGCAAACTCAGGGGTTGTGGTTAGTGATTTGAAAAATATTGAGACTTTTTTTTTAACAGTACTCAAAGACCAAACAGCTAAAAAGAAGACAAACAAGTGAAATATTCATAGCTGATTCTTAGGCACTGTTAGCACTTCAGCATCTTGCCTGAATGTAAGGCTAACAAGCAATGTCTAAAAATAGAACTTTTAATTCTGATGACAAAAAGTTAATGACTTCAGACTGGGACAATTAAAAGTTCAATTTAAGTATCTTCTTTAAGGTATGTTAATGTACTTATTCATTGTATTTATTTTGTCCAGTAGTAATTATTTAAATCACACTCTGAAAAGTGCACTTAAAAAACTGCTGGCATATTCCACGTACACCAGTTCTGTATTTTGTGTTGTATGTTCTTCACCTGAATGTCAAAAAAGAAAAGGCAAATGTCATTGAATTGAGATTCTGGAAACAGTAAAATGTGGCCATGTCAAATAGTCTAAAGTTCTGATGCAAATTGAGATGAAGTCAGGAGGCTTTCTTCCATTGAATTAGTGTTAGATCAAGTTACAAATATTTGGTGACTAGACTATATTTTTCCTAGAGAAAAAGAAAGTCTTTCTTCAAGTCTCATATTAACTAGGAATGAATTTTTAATGTAGACAAAGCTGTTTTGTATTTATATGCTAATGATATACAGTATATCCACAAATTTACCTTTGAACCCTGCTTTCCTATATGCTATATCATTATTCTGTATGTTAAAATAATCTCTGCCCAATGCATAAACCATGTTCCCCATTGCTTGGAAATAACAGATGCTGGAGTCAATTTTGACAGATAGAAGTCACCATAGGGCATGCATTCTGCATGTTAATAGCAAAAAATAACATTTTTGAATTTCTGCATGAAACTGTGAGGGTCATTCAGTGCCATTCATAAATGCAGAACTGCTGTAAGGGATACAAGTTACTTGTATGTTGTTATCATTTCATATGTAATGGGTGTTCTAACTCATGTACTATGCTAATTTTAAAATATAACCTTCTTTGACTTAGCTATGAGATTAAATACTCAAATGCATGACTTGATTTATGAAAGGTTGTTTATTTGGTGTTTTTTTTGGTGTGTGGTGGGTTTTTTATTTTGGTTTGGTGTTTTTTTAGTTATATATATATATATATATACATACACACATATATATATAGTTTTTTTTTTGTAATGTAGCCAAATTGAGCATTTGTAAACCGGACTGTAGTATGCTTTCTGTTTTTCTCAACAGCTACAATTTAGATCGTCAATTTGTGTTAGGTCTGTGACCAAGAGCTTGGCTATGAAGACTTTTCTGGGAATCTGGGGATTTTCTTGCTTTTCAAGTGAAATATATTTCAGCCCTTCAATGGTGGAATAACTGGATCCATTTGCTTTTTGATCTCAAGGTTGGAAACTGCCAGGCTGGTTTTGCATCTTTACATTAGGTAGTTCCCTGACAAAAGCTTTTAGTCATGTGGAAATCTGACCTCGTAGAAGTCAATGGGATTTTTATCATTAATTATAATAACGCATGACTGAAATCTTGACCTTGTCTATTGTGTTGGAATTTTATCTTCTTTTAAATATACTCATGAATAACATTTTTGTGCCAGATAGGTTTCCAGTTTTCTGCAGTTGTCAGTACTGCAGCTATATACATGGTAATGGCACTGTCTCTAGTACTTATCATACTGCACATTTTAGTCACAAATGCATGTTTGTATACTGTTTCTGTCATGAATAATCCATAATTACACTTAAAACATTCCAGGTTTCTGTAACATATGACATTTTTTTTTGTTTTTGTCTGCATTGTTACATTACAGCAAGTACTCAGGAATCTTAACGTGTATATTTGTGGTGGATCCATGTGCTAATGAAGAATGATATTTCAGGATAGACAAAGTATTCTAGATCTTGTCTGTCTGAACTTCAGTAAAGCAGTTGGTATACTGCCTCAGAGAACTTGATTTGTTATGAGAGAAGGATGAAAGAACTTGGCTCATTTAGCGTAGCAAAATGAAAGCTAAAGGGGGCATGATTGCTCTCTATAACTGCATTCTAAAAATTAATGCTGACAAGGAAAAGAACTGTTCAGGCTGCTGCCTCTACATGGGCTTAAGTTAGCCATGATCGAATTTACACTAGAAAGTAGAAGATTCTAAATTTTAGAGAATAAAGTTCTAAAATAAAAAAAGTAGTTTTAGGATAGCTTGCTAAACAGCTGGAAGATTGTATGACCTGATTCCTGTGATAAAGATATATGGGACTTGATCCATCCATACCCCTATGCTTTGTATAGGTTAGGAGGTGAAAGGCTGTGCAATTAAATGTACACCATCTCACTGTTAATCTGCTAAACTGTTTCTGAGCTATTATTATAAAATCTGTAATTCTACTGTGAAAAGGAAGTTGAGTATTCTGTTTGGAGCTTTTTGACTCTAACTCAATTCATTAACTTTTCTGTACCCCATTTGTATCGTCTGTGCTATGTGGTGATATAAGGGAAAGAAGAACATTTATACACGTAGCCGTTCCAGTGTAGGATGTATTTGTTTGATTGATTCAATGATGACATCTAGTCTTTTGTTCCTGAAAAGAACTCATTTTTTAAAAGTGTTTCAAATCATGTAAGGACAGGTCCTTTTGATGATATTTTTATACAATGACTAAAACACACGAGTTGCACATTCACTGCTCTTGTATCTTTGATCAATATACAGGCTGTCTGTGCATGTCTTGTATTGCTGATGTTGAAATTAATATATTCTCTGTGACTCAGACACTTCTGTTGTTGGAGAGTGAATTTACTTTCAGTTGTTATACTTCGAGGTCCAAAGAACTTTTCAGAATCTGAGTCAAATCTAATACGTGCTTAGATAATTAGCACCAGAAATATTTTCCCTTGTTAATACATGTATCTCTTTGGTCAGTGACATGAAGCTGGTGCACCATACCATTACTAAAGTGAATGAATTAATGAAATCACAATGTTATTCTGAATTATTGCAGTGTATGGTTATTCTAGCCATGTATCCTTGTTATTCCAGATGCTGATTTATGTGGGTCTGGTGATAGTGTGTATCCATTGTGCTAGGCAGTGTGTATTCATAGCAAAGACAACACCAAACAAAAAGAACTCCTAAGTAGACCCAAGAAAACAATTAGATAAATGTTGATAGTAAAATTCCTGTGGAAGAATAAGATTTGTTTGTTTCCGTAGTGGAGAGCAGCTGTAGCATGACAGCATTGTAGATATACCAGTTTCTGTAGGCATTATGGCAAAGAAGTTTTAAGAATGGATCTGAAGTATGGTAGTGATCTTTCTTAAGACTAATCCAAAAGCCTGTTTAAATGAATAGGATTATTTCTAGTGATGTCAAGAGGCATTAGATCAACTCTTTCAACATTATATCTACTGTGGGGAATTTTGTAATCAAAATGCTGTAGGATTGTACAGAATTAAGCATATTGATTTATACACAAGTATTGTAGGCATGGTATGTTTTAACATGATTAATTCTGCATTACCTCTTGAAAAATTCTGCTAGATGACACAGCACAATATTTTTCCCATGTTCTCCTGGTGTGGATAATTGTAATTAGCAGTGAAATAGAAGGAAGAAGTTATTTTATGATTACTAATTTCACCCGTATGTTATCTATAAAAAATCCCCAGGATTTCCACAGGAAAGTACATGAGAGTGTTTCTTCATCATCTTTTGATGTTTTAAGTATATAGTTTTTCTGGTGTTTTAAGTATATTGTATCTGCACAATAAAAATTTGATAAACTAAATCACCTGTTACAAGGTTTCATTGCAGGAATAATTTTTTGTACATTTGTTTTGACTTAAAAGTATGTCTGTAAGATGAGTGCATGCTTACAGTTTGTTTATCCACATAAACAGAGCTATCATTTATGTTGTGATAAGGGAGTTTCCTAGCATTAGACCAAAGTTGGCAGCTTTGAGAAGCATTTGTGTGCAGCACTGCTTCTATTTGCTGTGCAATAGATGCAACATTTGTTAATGCTGGATCAGTATTTGAAAGCATGACAGCCTTCAGTTGAGAAATAAAGCAACATCTAGTGTTTACCAAAGTGAAATAAAGGCTTACTAATAATTAGGTACTCATTTTAAGTATGCCAAATAACTTGAAGAAATAGTAAATCTTATGGTGTCATTTGGGTTGAGTAAGAGCTGTATTATTTTACTTAATGTTTCATTAGCACTTTGGATTAGTATTCTTAAATACAGAGACTAGTAATTACTGAAAGTGATCTCTTTTATGTTTCATACAATTTAAAGGAGGTCATGGACATTTGTATTTCTTGCCACCTAAAATACAGTAATGCTCTTGCAATAGGGATGTCTTTTGTAGGCCTGGTGATCCTTTGTTGTTAATCCTGACCCTCCAGCAAGAAACTGGTTAAATATGACATCGCAACTACTTTGACTTTGCATGGTTTCACTCTTACTTGTATTTATTAATATACATTATTACCAATCTTACTTAACCAAAAAGTTTCTGTTTAAGATTATAAATGGAAATACCCACTTAATTGTAGCAGTTTCTAACATCCCATGTGCAGTTAAAACCACAGAAATGATTACATGAAGTTTTATTTAAACATAGAGGAGAGTAATTAAAAATAGAGCTGTTGTGTTAAAACAGTGCTTTCCTTCATAGTATGAAGAGTGGAAAAAATAATTTTCTAAAAGATTTTAAGTCTACTATGTTTATTATGGAGTAGGTGCATACTTTGCTTGTTTTCAAGTATTCTAATAATACAACAGTACATTTTTCAAGTGCAGTACTCTAGCTGTCCATAATGGCTTAGGTGGGTTTTTAAAAATGCCATTATAGTTACATGAACATGGAGGTACAGCACCCACAGTTCTCTGTTCCAGCTGAAATCCAGCCCCATATTTGATACATACTTGTGGAGACTCTTGAGTAGTTATAACCAGTGATTTAGTTCTTTATACAATTTTTGGGGAAAATTTTGTGGAATGCTTGCTGATTAAAAAAAAAAAAAAGAAATTCCATATCAGAACCTGAAATTGACCCAGGCTTTGCTCTGTGTGTCCAGAAACATTGTCAAAAATGAAAATTAAAGTAAAAAATAAAAAAATATAAAAAAGGTCCTATGAGCAGCCTAGAAAGATTGTTATTCTTTACTCTCTTGAATACCTTCATGTCAGAGTAGGCTTTTTGGTAATAGTTGTCTAAAGCTTATGAGGTTATCCATATTGGTTTCTTTAATATTAGATCATAATTTTTGACTTGACCTTCAAAGGTAGCCTTAATAATGAACTTTATGTAGATCCAGGTGTGTGTGTGTAGAGGAAGGAGCCTCCATAGACATGAAATCAACTTTACCCCAAGAAGGGGAGGACAAAAATGTTATTTTTAGTAGCTCTTTCCTATTAAGTCGTATGCGGTGTAGTACTAAGGCATTGTCTCAGTGCCTTAGTTATATGGAAGACATAGTGTCTCTTTGTAGATTGATTGCTTTTGTGGTCTTCAGATTTTATAAGTTGTCATTAAAAATATATGGTGACTTTTGTTTGTTTGTTCAGGTTTACCAAAAATGCAAGTAATTCGAAACTACAATGGAATACCACAGCCAGCGACGCAAGATGGTCCACCATTGCATATTCAGATTGGTGACACTATTGAACTAATAAGAGGAGATGCACATAGCTTATTTTGGCAGGTATTGTATCATTTAGCAAATGGCTATATTCTGTTAGTCCCAGATATTAAATTCTTACTGATATGTTGCTCCTGTAACTTTTTTTCCTTTTTGAATAACAGAAGAATGTCTTTGAGTTTTACCCAAAATAAATGTCTTATACAGGTGTTTTGACTTCTAAAATGCCATTAGTTCGTATGTTGTGCAAAGCTTCATTCTTGCAGCCTTTAAATAAAATTCATGGCGATAAGCCTGCAAGAACATGGCACTGGTAGCAATCCATCTAGTGAAATTATAAAAATTAAGGAGAACATCTAGTACATAAACAGCAAAGTCCTGTGAATTTTCAGTCGCTGCTTCTTTAGCGTAGCTGAACTGAAAGCTATATTGGAAAACTCAGTTACAAATATTAGATTTATAGTAGAAAGAAATAGCTCCACAAAACAAAACACCTAAATGTCTTGACAACCTCTCAGCTCATTTAAGCAGTTTTTTATGTATATGGGAAAAGTATATTCTATTGACGGTACAATTCAGTACCAAGTGATTCACATCACTACCACTGTTACTGAAATTTCTTTTTAACAGACAATTACAAACAGATACTAAACGCTGTCTTGCATTCACTTTAAAGATAAATGCACTAAAGCATATCTTATTTTTCTTGATTGTTTTCTTGATTTTTCATACCAGAGTCCTGCATACTACTGATATTATTGAATAAATGGAAACAGAGCTAAATGGAAGAACTTTCAGGATAGAAATAGAACAACTGGAAAGCATTTGTTTTTGTTTTGATTTGTTGTTCATGTGTTTGTCATTTTTCTTTGAGGCTATAATAAGTTAATGAATGTAATATTTTACATAACAATAGACTTGTTTTATCTAGTTAAAAATATGGAAATAGCACCCTGAAGACCTTCCTAAAACAACCCAAAACATTCCAAACCCAACAATCAAACAAAGCAACAGCCTCCCCCCTGCAAGGTCTTGAGTTCTGATCCAGAGAGGCATTTAAGCACACTCTTGATATGGGACTGGCTAGAATGTAATCATCTGACTAACGCATGTAGTACAAGCCAGGATTATGGGCATCCTCTATTGCTGTCTGCATATATATCTGTCAACTTAATCTACTGGAATTTGTTTTATATGTTATTTGTACCTGTCATGCTAAAGAATTTACCTAGAATTTCGCTGTGTTTAACTAGCAGAAACCAGAAAGCGTGTGAGGCTTTTCTCCCCAGAAGCCTTTGTAATAAATTTGAATCTTAATGAAAATTGTCATTCCCATTAGCATCATTCGGGAAATTTTGTTTTCTCACAAGCTGTCTTGTCACAGACGGCTTAATACAGATTTGCTTAAGCCTTGTAATGACATCTACATTTTAAAATGCATATTAAGAAGAAAACCTGAAAAACAATTTGTATTAAAATATCTAATTTTTATTCAAGAGGCATTTTAAACTAATTTACAGCTGACCTGCAAGACTAATACTAGAATGGATTTTTAGGTTGACCATCACTCAGTTTAGAAAATCAAATGCTTCTAATAGAAAAGTATGTGTTGTTTAAGTACAGTTTTCTTATTCTTTACAGTACATCAAATAAACACCATAAATTGCTAAGCAAGGCTTAAGCTGTAGCTTAAGTGTGATCAATGTATTTTCAGAGACTTTAACATACTTCATTTAGAGGCTGGTCTTAAAGATTGTGATATTGCTTGTTATTCAGATAAAATTAGTGTTGTAAATAAGTATTACTTTGATGGGAGACTGTGTCAAAGCTCTGCTTATAAGCTATGTCTGTACCTCAGAAGAATTCTTGTTTTGGGAATAAATAGAATATATGGATGCAAAGGGTAACCTGTATTCAGGCCGATAGTGGAAAAGAGGGCAAGGAGGTTTTGCTGAATACAGGTTCAGATCTATAAGACTCTCACTGGTTTGACCATATTTATTTATTTTTTAATATCATTGCTATTCTGCATACTATAGCTTAAATACGGCTTAGCTGCTTTTCTCTCTCCTCTGTACTTTTCTGTGAATTTGGTTAAGATGGCTGTTACTGGGGTTAATAGCTGTGTGTGAGAAATTGCGTAATGATCTTCCTAGGAAAATGATACTCATTTACTGTACTTAGGGTATCACAATCAAAGATGGTTTTCTTTCTTTCACAAATCCTCAACACCTCCACACTGTTTGAAATCACTGAATTGTTTTGTGGGGTGACACTAGAGTACAGTTACACAGTATGGTAGGAAAAAAATGAACTAAAACCCCAAAGAAATTCCATGTCTATTCCTGAAGCATTTTTCCCCTTTTAATTTTTTTCTTTTGTTGCACGTGTGCCATATAAAAAAAAAAAAACCAAACAGCAATTTTCAAAGTTACAATGCTTGTGAAATACTCATTCTTACTCTAATCACCAAATGCTCATAGAATATTATGTTTACAGTTAATAAATTAAATAAATGAAATTTAGGCATTTATGTGCTTTTAAAAATCTGTGCTGCACTTTTTTCTTGTCAAAATATACATTTTGATGCTTCATTTTACGTAATTTTAGCTATGTGCTCTGTTCTGCTCTGCTCTGAAAAACGTGTTTTGCCAAAGACGTTACTATTTTGCTGTTCTGTCTGTCTGAGGATGTACTCCTCAGGGGACCTTGGTGGTGAATTGTGAGCCGCTGAGGTCATTGTTGGCCCTTAGAATCCCAGAGTAAATTGGTGATCCTGCAACTTTGGGCAGCAGTTGTGTTGCATAAAAGGCTTGGTTTAGGCCATGCTGGTCTCCCAGTTATGGGCACATGTAGCAACATATTCAGTTTTGCTCCCTGCTATGCAAAAGATGTGGACAGGGTCTTGAGAAAGGCCATAAAAATGATCAAAGCACTGGGAAGCCTGCCGTATGAGGAAAGGCTGAGAGAATGTGGTTTGTTCAGCCTGGGGAAGAGAAGGCTCAGGGGAGATGTCACCACCATATGTCAATATTGAAAGGGTGGCTACAAAGAAGATGGAGACTCCCTGTTTACAAAGATTCACTTGGAAAAGATAAGTGGTGATGGCCGCAAGTTACTCCTGGGGAGAGCCCAACTGGACATGAGGAAAATTTTTCACAATGAAAATAATCAGCCACTGGAATAATCTCCTAGGGAAGTGTTGGATTCCTCAAGACTGGAGACTTCTAAGGTTTGGCTGGGCAAGTTACTGGGACATCTATTCCCATGCTTTGCCAAGAAAGGCTGGACAAAATGATCCTTGACATCCCTTCCGACCTGGCATTCTATGATTCTGTGCTGTGAATATCTCATAGACAGGGAGTTAATCTTTAATTCTGTTAATAATCTTGTGCCCATGTGATTTCCTGTGATTTGTATCATTTATGGAAACCCTTAACTATAGAACTTTGTGCCTGAATTGGTTGATGGATTATTAGCATAAGTTCTCATTGGAGTCAGCATGATTTCTCAGGTGTTGCAACTCCTGCTGCATGGTGGTGTAGTCATTTTTGGGATCTGTAATGTTGCAGTGTGGCAGCTCTCACTAGAGTGATGACAACTGAGGAGTAAGTAACTTGAAAGGAGATAACGTTAATGAAGATACCTGACACTGGCAGACATTGACAGAACTGGGAACTGCAAACCAGGCTCTGAGCTCCCTTCTTGAATCTCATCTCTCAGACCTTTCAGGTTTATCAGCTATAATTAATACCTAATTGTATATCTCTTAAAAAAACCCAAACAACCAACGAAACACCTCTAACAACAAAATGTACACAACTGTTAATTAACATTTTATTGAAACAACATTGTATTTTGTTTACTCTTTATACCTTTATTGTCCTAAATCCTTGTGTGTGTATTGTTTTTTACGATTAACCCTCATTATGTTTCAAGAATTAAAATTGGTGTGTGTGTGTGTGTTTTTTCTCTAGGGCAGAAATCTAACAACAGGAGAGCTTGGATTCTTCCCAAGTGATGCAGTAAAGCCTAGCCCATGTGTAAGTACAGTTGTTTAATCCCGTTTGTCATCTTACAGAAAAAAATGTCTAGTTGATACTATTGCTTTATTAATCTTATCTTATGAAAATCATATCGTTTCTTATTACTCTGTGTTTTCATGGTATGTTCAATATTGCTTAAAATAAAGAATTGCAAAACTTTTGGTTATTAGATTTAAATAGGACATGTCAAGAAAACATGTTTGAGAAGCAGATTTTTCTTTTGGGAATATTAATAAATTGAAATGTCTGAAGAGTTTCCAGAGTATAGAACAAACACATTTTATGTGAAAGTGCACTTTCTTCTTTCCCTAGCAGTAAGGTGAGAGAATGCTGTGATTCTAATCTATTCCCCAGTCACTTTGGGTTAAAGAGAAGGATTACACTATAAGTAGTGAGTTTAAAAATGCATAAAACCAATATAAAACTTTGAATTCAAGTGGCTCAAATAATTTTCTCCTCTTTAGGTTCTTATCTGCCTTTATTCCACCCAAGGGTGTTCTCAATCTAGAAAAGTTCAGGATATAACAATCGGAGAAATTATTTAGTCATGTATACTCTGGAATTTCATGTACATATGTGACGGTGCCTTAATATACTCTACAGTTGCTCCTTCATTCTCTCTATAACACTGTGCATCATATCACTATGTCCCTTCATTGCAGTTAATTGATGTAAACTCATAAAACTAGTGGTGAATCATATTCCTTACTTTGCTTTAAGGCAGCTTTAACTTCTTTTAACTTGATTCACAACAGTTTGGCTTTATTAATAGAATTGTTTTCATTACAACATCAAGATAGACCACTTAAATGGTTTTTAAGTAGGTTGAATCAGCTGTTAGTGGCTACATTTTGATACGCCTTTAAGGTCTATATTGTGCCTTTGTCTCTAAAACAAATATACATGTGATCCTAAACACTATAAATACATCGGTGTATCTTGAGACATTTTTAGTCATTTCAGAATTTTGAAGAGGGACACACAGAGTTTTTGTATGTTTGGGTATGAGAACAGGTCTAGAATAAAGATAAAAATGTCATGTGAACTTAGCTGTTCTCTCTCCATCCCTTGTTTATTGGAGAAGTTGTGGATTTCCTGTACCATGGTGTCGCTGTCCTGGACACAGGCAGTAGCTCCTGCATCTTTCTGTTACGTTCTTGGAGCCACCCAGTCAGTCATTTTGTAGTACCATTGACAGCAACAGTAGCAACATATTAGGAACCACCACTATACTTTAAAGTAGAGGAAGCAGGATATCCAAAGCTAGAAAAATACTACTAGTGTGTTGTGAAGACTGCTTTCTAGTGATAAAGCTTTCTGCAAAATTTAAAATATACTATTTAGAGGACTATTGAAAATAATACGGTTTTACAGAACGAAAAAATACTATTCATGAAATGTTTCCAACTAGTGTTATGATCATAACAAAAAGATAAATTGAAACTTCACCACTGTTAACGTGGAAGGATGAAATATAAACATCTTATTGTGATAAATGATGCAGTTAAAGATACTGAAACATCAATCAGGTTTTAAACATACTATAACTCTTACTGTTATTATTAAGTCTAACAGTCTTTACAACTGGCTGATATAAATGCCCAGAAACAGCATAAAATACATACATCAAAAGACTTTAGGAATGAATATTGAATGAAAAACTGCTGAGCTTCAGAATATCTATATTCCAGACTTATCACAGATGTACCTATAAACAATTTTTTCCTCTTTGCAATAACTAGTGTATGTCAGCAGACATTTTCTGCATCAGCTGAGTAATATCTTTTTCTTCTAGCTTTCCTTCAGTTTTCTCATTTCTATAGAGCTACTGGATACATAGCACAGTATGAGCCAAGAAAATGAAACAGCATTTGATATCTATCTATCTATAGATATCTGTCCATTAAAAATTAGTGAAAAGGGCTACTCATCTATTGTTTAAGTGCTCTGGAAGATTGACTTAAAACATCTTTGAATTTTTATATCCTTTCCAGCGTTGTAGGACCACTTGAAAAACTAAGGGTTTTTTTTTGATATTTTTATTTAGGGCTTTTTGTTTTTTCTTTTTAACTATTCTTTCTTCTCCTGCTGCTGATAGAATGCATGTTATTTAATTAGTCCTATGGGGATAGTATAAATCATTAAAGGTGCAATTCCTCCATAGATGAAATGTTTTATTGAAATATCTCACAGCATGTAATGACTGCGTAAGTACCTAGTTTGCCTTGAAACATCTCATTTGGTTGCTTCACTAAAACATTTCTCATAGGAATTCTTTGTTAGTATATTCATAATATGTTAACTTTTTCCAGATCTTGCTATTAGAAGTGGAGGTGCCCAACTACCACCACTGGTGTATTTTTTGAATGTGGACACAGTTAGAAAATCTTGACAGTTCTATTAAGTAAAAAAATCCAACCTGTCACAGCAGAAGAGAGTTAAAATAGTCTGCACTGCTTTCAGAATATATGGAATATTTATCCTTTATTATAACTTCCTTCAGAAGAAAAAAGACTTGCAGACTAATTAGGTCATCTGTTTCTTTTAACTTGTTTCATCTGGGTATTGACAATTTAATCAATGCTGTCTAATTTGTGTTGATTAGAAAAAAATCTTTCTCTTCATTGTGTCTATCTTTTTATGTCTTAGGTTCCTAAACCAGTAGACTACTCTTCACAACTGTGGTGAGTCCCTGTCTAGTCTTAGAGGAATCAGTTTGAAAGAAGCAGTTACAGAAAGACAACTGTATTTATTACAGTTTAATTTGTATTGGTTTAATTTGCCTAGGCTTTTGAAAGCAATGCCATGAATAGCTTAGAAGCATTTCTGATGTAATAAAGTACTTAAAGATTCTGACATTTTGTTTACAAGTCTGTAGATGTGCAGCTGAAGTCCCAGAGATCTGAAACAGAATGAGAGATGAGTATAATACGAAGTGTGCAAGTAGATCTTACATGTTAAGTGACTAAAGAGAAAGAATAATGTTAAATACATCTTATCTAGTAAATAATTATGCATTGCCTTTTTTTTCAAGGGGGTGGGGCATACAAATATGGAGGTAAAGGAGAAGAATGTAGCAAAACTACTGCTACTGTTGGTTTGGGGCTTAAGTAGCATGTGAACTCTTTACCAGAATTCAGCTCACTTGTTGAACAGATATGGTTGGTGATACTGGGAGAACAGAAGAAGCATCACCTGCCTTCACTGTTTTTTATGCTTTGTCATTTAGACGTGACTTATGATTTCCTTTAGTTTGCCAAAAGTGAAATCAGAATTGGAACTAAACAATTACAGATTCATTATTTTTTTTTAATAGCAACCCAGATAGAATGTTTAATATGTAAAATTGGTATTTTTAAATTAAATCTGCTCTATTTAAATTTTTTTTTTAAAGAAAGCGTATCATTTGGATCAGTCTTTATCTTTTAAGAATTTGTAAGGCTTTACCGAAAAGTGACTTTAGGATGAAACTTGCTATGCTGTAACAAATCATGTATTTCATGATAAGCTTCAAAATGCATGTTTCCTGGTGTGTTTCAAAAAATAACTATTTTTTTGACTAAAGGTCTTTTGTAATTGGTGCCTTAGTGTAAACTTTTACATAGTAATCGTCTGTGATGTTGACCGCCTTTGGACTACTTTGTAAAATTGTAAAATAAGCATCATTTCCCTGGAAACCAGGTCACTTCCCTCAATTAGCAGTTTATCCTCTAGTTTTGCAAGTAAACATGTGCTGGCAACATCTCATGAAGTCCTACCAAGGCATCAAAGCAGAGCAAGAGCACAAATCTGCTTATGCAGTCAGGTTGCAGAATAATTGACTTACTTGTCATACTTTTCAACTCTTAGTATCAGCTTTCCCAAACTTGCATATATTAAGACTTTTTTTGTTGTTGTTGTTTCTTGCGGATGTGCAGTCTACCCATTGCGCTTAGCCCTTAGAGGTTATGTATAATTAGGAAACCAAATAAAATAGTGTGTTTGTATGAATATTAAATTTTTGCATGGGTCCCTTTTTTACCTAATAAATTGCCGGAGGCAGATTCTCCACTCTGTTGAGATAAATCCCACTAGATTTGAGGGAGGTTCAAAGGTTCTGGACCAGTGTTTATTGTTTCACTTGCAACACATGATTCAGAATTACGCTTGGCTTTATGAGCTATTCAAGGTAGTAGTCATTCAGCTAATGATCAGGCTCAAGTACTTTCCTTACCAGGCACTGTGTTCAACATGTGCACAAGTACCTTTCTAATTAAGGATTCTACCCCACCACCCCCCTGCCGTGCAGATTTTTCTTTGTTTTATTCTTCAGTCAAAGATCAGTTGCAGCTGATGTATTTTTAGGTCCCCATCATATGCAGTATACTGGGACTTTGCATTGCCTATTTGATAGACCTTTCCTCATAGACTTTTAAAAATTATTGGTAGTTTTTGTTATTCTGTTACAGGTTCGCAGGAGCAATGGAAAGATTGCAAGCAGAAAGTGAACTTATTAACAGAGTAAATAGCACTTACCTGGTACGGCACAGGACCAAGGAGTCAGGAGAATATGCAATTAGTATTAAGTAAGTGGAACAAGATCTCTCCTATGGCAAGTTTTAGTGTTCGCATTTATGTCTAGATAATATTTGAAATAAATAAGGAAAATAAATCCCTGTTTCAGTTGTATAATCATACACAGGATTAAGAGTTAATAAAAGAAAACTGAAGTTGCTGACAAAAATACCCAGGATTTACAGTAGGAAGGTAGCAATGGTTTTATAACGCTGGTGTAGCAAAATGTTCTACAAAAATAATGATCTAGTATATTTGGTAAGAGTAAGCAAGTATTTGGAGTGTAATGCGATCTGCTTCTCTGAAGTGAATAAGAATGTTTCATTGACTTCAGTGAGAACTTGTGAAAGCCCTTTGCATCTCAGACGTTACAGTAAAATATGGGTTCATAAATTCTGTGGATGCAAATTATTGTGAGGGTCCTGTTGGCTTTTGTGTGATTTCTCACCATGAATGTAAAAGTAAGAAATATATGGGAATTCCTAGATAGAATGAGCAGTTAGTTGTGACTTTTTCTGAATGCAGATTACCTCTTCAGCTGTCCTTTAATAAATATATTTGGTTAATTAGATGTCAACTTTGCTTTGGCACAGATATACATTTTGTCTCAAGAATTTATTTGTGTGGTGTTATTGAGGCATGCCCTCGGGTAATTATTGATTGCATCTGATTAAAACCACATTTATATTCATAAGTTATTCATTGCCCACAGGTACAATAATGAAGTGAAGCACATCAAGATTTTAACAAGAGATGGCTTTTTCCACATTGCAGAAAACAGAAAATTTAAAAATTTAATGGTAAGCATTGATTAGGTTTTTAACAAAGTGTGATTTTCTATGTAGATGTTGCTGTTAGTGAGAGCTACTTTAGTTTGTGAAATTACAAAAGGCTGTGAGAGGTTTGAATAGTGTCCATACCTGCTAATAGAATAATTTTTGGTAGTTATGAATCCAAGTGATAGTAATATGTTCTTAAAACTACATACTTACTACTGGACTGTGTCCCTTGCAGTGATGTGAAAGACAGGAGGAACTTGAATCCTATGCATCAGCCCATTATGGAGTTAGACTGAATCTTGAAAGGAAGCTTTGATGTCTTTGGCAATTTTCTCTATAAAGTAAGGATCCCTAAAAGTAGCTAGGTGAAGGTTCCTTCCTAGCCTAGCACATTTACATGTGTACTGCTGAACATAATGATGCTTATAGATGTGTAAGTTCAGAGGGAGAAGGGTATAAAGTGGAGCTGTGTCAGAGAGTCCAGAAAAAAACTCAGGGGAGACTAGTCTTCCTGGTCCTGATGCACCAGGCAATGAGAAGCAGATAGAGAATGGGGCTGTCTAAACTGCTAATAGCTCAGGAATCCTTGTTGGAATGATAGTAATCTGGAGTCAATATCAGTGAGTTTAATTAAAGCAACTGTGTGACTACTTCAAAATTAATACTTTGTGGCAGCAAACTGCTCACGCAGAAAACATGGGCTCTTGTTAGCTTTCATTCTAACTACAGGAATTATTTATTCCCGGAAATCAGTTTTCAATGTTATGTCAGAGTCATGATGTACTGGTAAGAAATTCCTTTTTTTTTTTTCTCCTTATTTTTATAACTTTAATTTGAAATAATCTCTTGATAGCTTATTATGCTCAGACAAGCCTCATAAATACAAGGTGTCTGAATAAATTACCTTAGTGCATTTGTAAAATTTTATTGCTTAAGCAATTTTTTGATGCATTGTTAAAGGAAGCTCATTCAGTATATTTAGTGCAGTCAATTGGATTAAAACTTATGCTGCAACCTATCATAGTACTCTAAAATCATAAATAGAAATTAAGCACAGTGCAAAACAACAGCAGGAAAAGAAGCTTTAAAATCAGAAAGCCTTAGAAATTATTTTAATTTAACCAGTGATACTCTGTAAAGCAAGAACATACTACAGGTCATGGTAAATCAAGCAGAAATCTATACTTTGCTTGACCCTATTGAAATAAGTGCTTGTTAGAGTGGGAAGAACGTAAATTTACTGATAAAGAATGCACCAAACTGTTTCCACACTCTAATGTCTTCATTTGACACTTAAAAACCAGCAAGTGTTTAGTGTTAGGGCTGGGGACCTTATGGGTAGCAACAGAAATCATGGTGTTCCTCAAATGCATGCAAGAGGCGGTTACTTAGTCTTGCAAACACTACTAATGGATTCATTGGACATATGAGCGCTCTCAGGCTTTTGACAAAGCATGTAAACTGGATTTGCATGCTGCCAGATACGTGTTTATGGTGATGATGCAGTTTAATGCACTGATGCAGGTTTCAGAATGGAGCTGATCAGAGATATAAGTACAAGACACAAACTTGCACAATAAACAAAAAGAATATGCATTGCATTAAAGAATTGAGAAAAGAAATTGCCAATGTTAAGGCCTCATCGCTGCTGACTTAGCCTTGTCAACATTCAATTAGGAAAAAGTAATTTCAGAACTTGGTTTTTAGAGCATTATGAAGTCTGCCCTTGGGAATTAAGTAGGGAAGTGGTAGTGAAAGTACTGTTTGCATGTGCTGTGGAACAATTGCTTTACTCTGGGTAGATGCAAGAGAAAAAGAAACAGTCTGGAAGAAGAGAGTGAGGAAAAAGGCAGTCTGAGTAGAACAGGGAGCAGAAGAGAGACAAAGCCAGCGGCCAGGGAAGCTTGAAGTAGTGATCTGCAGTGACACAATGTTCTGTACTACTTTGAGGGTAACAAAAGTAGAACAGCTTTTGTACATAGTTTTCGTAGTACGTTTCAAAAACTTTCAGATGGGTAATTAAAATGTGCTGAGTGCAAAGCAGGCCAAGGTGTAGAGACGAGTCATCTCTGCTGCTGATGTGAATCATGGTAATGTGACAGACTCCTGGGGAGCCCCGTTCACACTGGCAGGGGATACTTACCTTGCTTACCTGTGAGCTTGCTACTGTAATTTGTGTAATGAATGTTTCAGAGGCCAGTTGTTTGCCTACTGTTTTCCTGGAAGAATGGCTTTAAAAACTAGCTTTTAAAAGCAACTTAATCTTTGTGACCCAAAGTAAAAATTTTCTTAGTTTGGAACCCTTTTACTTATTTTGCCAATAACTAAAATTTTTCCAGTTGAAATTGTTACTAGATTTACCAAATAGCATAATTCCTACAGACTTAGTGCAAAAAGATAACAAAAGTTTCAGACTGGTTATTTTTCCGTTTATCCAGAAATCCTATTTTGCATGCTGCTTACTTACAAATCGCCTTCTCTGTTGCCTTGGTAATTTGAATGTCTGGGTACTTGGTGGTGATACGTGACAGAATATTTGGTTGCTGACTTTGTAGCTTACATGCTGTGCTGATATCAGACAGCAAAGCCCAAACAGCTCATAGCTTCCTGGCTTTTCTGCTCACTTGGATTGCTTGGCAGGTCTGTGATTATGAACTGTTAAAACAGGTGTAGGTTTTACTTAGCTTTGGACTCTGCCTTAGAGGCAGGCTCAGAGACATGCAACAGCTTACAGTGTGGGGAGTGAAATGCTCCAGAGTTCAACAGGTAATCTTCAGACTGTTATCAAGAACTTACAGTTTATGTACTCAATCTTGGACTACATAATTTGAGAGTCATTTTATTTGGCTGGAATTAATTCATCACTGATGTAGTCTCTTGTAGGCTTATAATTTTGTTAATTTTTAGCTAGAAGGGATGATTGAACAGAGTGCTATTTTTTTATTTTGACTTAAGCTTGGCTTGATCAACTTTGGTTTAGAAAATCTAAATATAAGTAAGTAGAATGGAATGACAGAATTACTGGTAGGAGTGAAGGATTCACAGTAAATACATTGCTTTGTGCTTGCATTTCTGAACAGTGAAATTCCACAGTTGAAGTATTATTAATCAAATTAAATAATTTGCTTTGAATTGTCTGGTTACTTTTATTCTGCTCTGTGTACAAACTGTGTAATATTAACATTATTTGCTAATGCAAATGTATGAGATAATAGCAGGGGTGAAGATTGCAAAGGAAAAAACATGAGCTATCAGTTTCTTTAAAATGGGTAGGTTTTAGAATAGAAACTGAAGTAACTTACCTTCCTGGTTACATGAACTATTTGAGATAGTTTTTTATATTTTTATGTATGTGTGCATACATATATATAAAATTTGTGCATGTATAGATATATACATATAAAATTTTTCTATGTGTGCATATGTATGTTTATATATATGCACACATACAGACAAATTTTTGGATTGGGCACAAGGAGAGTGTGAAATACTGTATGTTTCAGTCAGTGTGTGGTATCTGAAAGAGCTCCCCACAAAAAAAAACCCAAAGCACCAACAAAAAGATAACAACGCTTCCACAACCATCCACTCCCCTGAATTTTAATGGCAGAGCCTTGAAAGTTTTATATGGTCCGTGTATCTGTTAAGTAAGCTGCTGTTGACTTACATGCAAGCCTTATGCTTAAATTTGGATTTGTGTATACTTACAAATGCATTTGTGGATAAACATCACTTATCACTGCTCAAGAAATTTGAGAAAACAAAGGCGGTTACCATTATATACTTATCAAGCAGCTGACCTTGCCTTCTGCCTGAATTCAGAAAAGCAAATACTTGCTCAGCCTGGCACAAAGGAGCAGTAAGTGTTGACTCTGACAACAAGGTTTTACTTACTCCCCTCCCCACAACAAACCCCCAGACCAAAAAAACAGTTAAAGAAGTGTAAAAGCAGTCAGTATTTGGGATACTCGATTTAAACAAAATAAACATGTACTGTGGGGTATAGTATTATAAAATAAGGTTACAGGTATGATTAAACTCTCATTGGCTGTACAACAGAATGTTGACAAGAATGTGATTTCAGTTTCCAATGACCTAGTGCTTTTCCTTTCTGAAAGGAACTTGTAGAATATTATAAGCACCACTCTCTCAAAGAAGGCTTTCGAAGTTTGGATACTACTCTCCAATTTCCCTACAAAGAACCTGAAAATTCAGTAGGACAGAGGAGTAACAGAACAGGTGGCAACTGTGAGTATTATAGATGTTTTTATGTTATTTTTTATCATAAATATTAAAAGGACAAGGTACTTTGAACATCTTCATTTTCCATTTTTGACATATAACCAATTAATATGGTAATGCTTTTAGCTATGATTTTTTTGAAGCTAAGCAGATTTAGATCTGCCAGGAGGTTTATAAACATGTCTAGCAGGTTTGTCTTGCTGCCAAACTTAAAATCTCCCTGATAGTCAAAAATCTATTAAGCATGCTGGTGAGAGATCAAATTGCATCCTGCCTAGGGTTTTTTTTGAGACATTTGCATTCATGCAGCTACTAGTGTTAATAATATCTGTGACAATTTCTAATCCTTAAAAAGGGATTTAAATAAGTCAGTCACGTAGTGTAGCCTTATGCATTATCTTCTTAATGATATTACATAAATTTCCCAAAACCACCATTACATTTACTATATCATAATTTCTATGCCTGCCCGTTAACCTTATATGTTTATTACAGGCCTCTAATCTTTGAAAGTTAATGAACTACTGTACACTGTAAATAACAGTTTAAAAGTTTTAAAGTTTAGAGATGAACTGAGAAGATCTACAATGCACATGCTATTCTTAATGCGTTATGATTTAAGTTGATGTTAGCATGGTTTTTAGGACATGTACAAGTTCAGTGTTAATGGTAAAAACTACCACATAGCTGGTCTCTGGAAGGTGTATAATGTTTCTGTCAAAGAGCAAATATTAGATTTGCGGTTTTGCAGATAATGGCTGTATCTTTGTACTGCAACAGATAATAAGAGGAAAATAAAAAATAATGGTGATTTTAACGATATGAAGACTGATGTGAAAGACCATACGGTCTGGTCTAGTCTAGTCTTTGTGATGATGAAGTTGGATGTGTTATTTTCATTTGCTGTTTGTGAGCTTTTGTTTACTTGCTTGCCTCTGTTCCATAACATTTCTATAACTTTGGAGACATTATTCCTCTCCTAATTAAAATGAAGATAATTTAGGACAGATAATTGTAGGATACCAGTGTGTCTCTGTGCATTTCATTTATGCTGTCTCAATCTCCCATCTCCTCTTTATTCCTTCCATTTCTGTTTTCTTTCACTGCTTCCTAGGACTTAGTTGTCTCCCTGCTATGCTGTATCACAGTACCTCTCCATTCTTGGTGAATTTTTCCATCGCATCCTTTTTTTTCTCTTTAGCTTGCCATCTCATTTTGCCTCTTTCATCCTCTTGTCATCTCTCATGCTTTCTTCATCCCTTGCCTCTTCATAGCATTTGAGGCCTTAACTCTTGAGAGGATATGACCCACTTAGTTCGCTTTGCATTTATTTGAACTATTATTGACTGTAAGCAGAACCAATTTGTGTGTTTTTCATTCTTAGGCCAGTTAGAATCTATCTGTACTGTCCAGCAACTTATTAGTCTGCAAGAATATTAGCCCAATTGTTTCATGCTTTACAGGCTACAAGATTTACAGTACATCTTCATTACCTTCAGTCCACATACAAAATAAAAGAACACATCTCCTTTGACAAGATCTTATAGGTAGTATATGGAAGAGTAAGAGAAATAAGTCTGGGATGCTCTTACTTTAGTCAAGGGGATGAGAAAGCGCCTCTCCACTGCCATAAATATCAGTTGTTTAATGTTACAAGCGATGCTGGTGGGAACTGGAAGGTTTTGTCTTAGGCCAAACTGATCAAAAAGCCTCTCAATTTTAAAGTACCTCATATAAAATGTAATAGATTTCTGCAATTCTGCTAGACTACCTGTATTGTCTCTGGATGACACTTTCATTTAATGGGTTTGACAGTTTTTCTTTTGAAGTGTTAGCGTGTCCCTGTGGGTGTGTCCCCATAGTTTTAAAGCTATCCTTTTGCTTTTTACCAAGGTGATGCTTGAATAACTATATCTAGGCTGTGTGAATCCTGCTGAGCTGAATTTGAACAGAAGTTGGTAAACATTAGGCTGTAGTTTTGTTTCGTAGAGGAAACAACTCATGGGACAGAGTTAGACGCTGAGTTGACTTCAGAACTGTCGCGGTTTAAACCCTAGCCTCGAGCAATTGAGGCCCCCCCCCCCCCCCCGAGGCTCTCCCATTCCCCGCTCCTGGAGGAACAGGGAGGAGGATCGAAAGAGTGCAACTCCCATGGGTTGAGACAAGAACAGTCCAGCAACCAATGTACAACACAAATCACCACCGCTACCACCAACGACAACAATAAGGGAAAATAACAAGGGAAGAGAATACAATACCACCGGCCAAGAAACGAGTTCCACCCGGAAGCCCGTGTCCTTCCGGGTAACTCCCAGTCACCCCCACCCTGGGCATGACGTGCTGTGGTATGGAATACCTCCCTGGCTAGCCTGGGTCAGGCGCCCCATCTCTGCTTCCTCCCGGCTTCCCCTCCTCCCTGGCAGAGCATGAGCCTCACAAAGTCCTTGGTCAGGGTAAACATCACTTAGCAACAACCAAAAACATCGGCATCACCAGCACTGTTCCCAGGCTGGAAGTCAAAACACAGCACTGCACCAGCTACCAAGAAGGAGAAACATGACTGCTACTGCTGAACCCAGGACAACAGCCCTCAATGAGAACAGCCACACAGCCGTGTTTTTGACCTCTTCAGGCTTATTCCGAGTACAAGAAAAACAGTTGTTGAAAGGAAGCCAGAGAAGTCAGCTGACGAGAGAGAGGGACTCTTTACCTTTTTTTTTTTTTTACCTGTTAAGCAACTACTCAATGCCACATTCAGCATATCTTTAACAAGCTCAGGGCTGTAACCAGTGAATGCAATGGACTTGAGCAGCTTGAAGCTGATTTCAAGGAAGTTTTGGGTTTCAACTCGGTTTTTTACACTATACTGCTCAAATGACTATATCTGGATTTTTTTAATGAGGTCGTCTTCTGAAAAGACATCAGTTTCTTATTGAAAGCAGCTGTTCTATAGCCTATATAATTGACAGAATAAATGTACTTCTAAAAAACATAAATTAAACCACTGTAGACTTTGACAGAGTTGTATCATTCTCTGCTGCCAAAATCTTTGTGCTGCTGTGAAATTGAACGGTAGTACCAAAATCCACTTTCTAGAATAACGTGAGGATTATGTTAATCTGTAGTAACTGTCATGTTTTTTGTTTACCAATCAAAGGAAAGAAAATCAAGTAGCATTTAAGTTTACTTGTAGTTTCTGATATGAATCTTAATAAATCACCTTGAAACTTCTTAAATTTGGTTCTCCTCGGAGCAACTACTAGATTCTTAGAACAAAAATTCATTTTATGAAGATAGTTAACTTGAATTCCGCCTTTAATTAGAACTTTACTTTTTAGTTTCCTGCTCTTGAATAAGTCACTCACTCTATTCTGATATTTATTGTGGATTTTTAATGTGGCTGTAAAAGCTGTCAGACATTAAGCTTTTTCAATATAGAAATTTAATTTAATTATGAAGATATTCTGGGAAATGGGTACACTTGTTTTTAATTTTCCAGTCTTAGGCTTTTTTAGACATAGTATGATCATATTTTGTTTTGTGACACAGAAAAATACTAATTCTTACATTAGAGTGGTGATTGACCATTTAATGAAATAAAGACAAAAATGGAAGAAAAGTTGATGTTCTTCTACAGAATAATTTTTGGCACTTCATTCCATTCTGCTGATGTGGAGCACAGTCATAGTGAGAAATCGGAGTCTTTGTGATATTTAGATTTTAATGTAACCTAAATCATGAAGCCAAATACTGAGTGACTGGCTTTCACCATCTATGGACTAGGGACATTAATTATTTCATGTCATTCCACTGCTTAATGCATGAACTCTGCAAAAGTATCTGTTAATAAAGTAAAATTAAAAAAAAATAACTATATCACCCTGATCTTAAGGGAACCAAAAGGATCCAGCCTTTCTCCTTAAAAGCCAATGCCAAAGCCCTTATCAGCGATGTTTAAAAATAGACTAGTTATCTGTAGAAGTCTGTTAGGATTTCCTTGCCCAGATAGATTTAGTTGTCCAGCATTTGACACATAAAACCAAACCTCCAGTTACATCTGACAGAAAGATCTCAAAATATTAAGGTAATGCATACACAGGAAAGGATCAGCCACCCCCTCTATAGCACATAAGTTGTCTTTATACCTGCCCACTGCTTTTACACTCTATCATTATGCTTCTGTAGAAACAAAGGCAGTTACTTGTCTCTTAAGAATGGGCACACTATTTCAGTCAAGTTGCCCTTTTGGTTTGTTTAAAATTTCCACACACATCTGTCACCTGGGTTTACTACCCTTAGTATAAAGGAGTACCTCAGGTTACCTCATGCATTCTCAGGTAATCCTTTTAGTATTACAGGCAGAGAAAAGAACATAACTGTGAAGGATCAGAAGGGAGTTCATAGTATGCAAGAGGCCCTTGAGTATGTTTCTTTTGTAGTACTTTGAGATACTAACCTAAACTGCTGTTGGTTTGTGTTGTAGGATTCATTATTATTATTATGAAATAACTAACCTGTTGCTTATGAACATTAAAATACAGCACTGGTCCTGTTTATTTTACTTATGCTGGTAGTTTCATTGTCACAAAAGTATCTATTCTAATCCAGGTAAGAGGCACAAAACTGTATCATTACTTCCACCATGGATTCTTTGTTAACTCTTTGCATTAAATAGTTCTAGTCATCATTCCTGGAAATAGCCATTTTGAAGCAAAGTGATTTTGTTTCATATGTAGTCACAAGAATAAATTCAGGCAAGCATCTATATGTGATGTATATAACTTGATAAATTTTCAAGGAACACTTTTGGTCAGTAATTATAGGTATTATTAAGCATAACTTAAATGCTACTTTCATCATTTCTCTGTTTGAGGATGGACTTCCCTTTCCAAATCATAGCTGGGAGCAAAGATTCCAACTTTATTAAACTTTGTACATTACATATCATAGTTGCCTCTTCAAAAGAGGGACAAAATATGAGAATATGTCAACAAACTGTAGTTACATTTGAAGCTATTCTAGTTCATTTGATCTGATTTTGTTTTCTAAAAATATGTTGACCCTCTGTTGGTGCTCGAGTCTACCTCAGATTTTTCACCTATGGAAGCTGTTACAGGGATTAGGATGATGTGCTGGTTCTGGCTAGGCCAAATTTACATTTTTTTTTTCCTGGCTCAGGGTTTTTCTCTCAAGTCAGCAAAAATGGCAAAGATAAGCAATACTGTTTGGGCCTTAGAGGATGTAGTTTAGTTGTGGAATTCCTGTTGATGTTAATAATTGCCAGGGCAAAATAAATAGATTTTCCCATGCATGTTATGAGACCCCAATTCAACTGGTACTTAAACTATATTCCTAATTAAGGATGTGTGACTAATATTCCTGGACTCAGGAGGAATTCTTTCCTGTGTGCAAGTTCCTGCTTTTGTACTGCTAAGAAGTGAGACACACAAAATCAAAGAAGAAAAAAATTATCTGTTAGATCTGAAAATATTTACAGGCGTCTGCAGTTTTAATTTGCTTCTCTGAAACCCTGAATGTGGGTGTCTTCTTTCTACTTTACTCTTTGAAAAATGCAGTTGTTAAAAATTAAATCATAAATCCAAATTTTCTAGTTATTATAGTCAGTTTCCTTCCAGACATCCTTAGTAGGGAACCTTAGTTTCCTTATTATCAATGAATTATATAGTTAAAAAACTATTATTTAAATCTTGTGCCAATATTTCAATGTTCTTTTGCTTTTCTCTTTTTCTCTTTCTTTCTCTAAGCCCCTTCTTTGTTCTGTGGGTTTTCTTTTGTAACTCCTCCAGACTACAGCTTTGTTCCCCCTTCTTCCACTCCTTTCTGGTCAGGTACTGCTTTACTGCTTTATATTTCTTCTAAATTTGTTTCTGTTGTTTCTGTGTGCAGCAAGTGAGGGAAGGGACGAATCTAATACTTCTCAGACTCCAAAAACTGAGTTATTACATGTTATTCTTGGAGTATAACAAAAATCAAACTCTTAAACTTTTGAAAAGTGTATATTGTAATAAGCAGTTTGAATAGGTGTTGCAAACCTCAACAGTCACAGCAGATTCAATTAATGATCACTTAATCACATAGTGTTACTTTGCTACGTAGTTGACATCTATAAGCTGTATGTATTTTAATGTATTTGCTCAAATGCACGAACCTGAAAATTTCACTGCTTGTAGACAATTAACATATTCGTCCCATCCCTGCAGCAAACCATACTGCAGTGGCATCTTAGAATGCAATAGCTTTTTTCCTTTTTTTTTTTTTTTTTTTGGTAAAAAAATGCTTTCTTTAAATTCTGCATTGACACTGTTAACTAATTTTACCCATCTGTTTTCTAAATACTGTTTCCTTTATTCTCATTTAATCATCTTTGGCTTTAAAGATGCAAACATTTTAAATTAAGAGACTGCATAAAAATGCTTCGAGTGGTAGCAGTTGTAGTCTTGATTGGTGCATCAGTATGTCTATGACTTGCTCTGTGTTCAAAGAGGTGAACTGCACTGCTGGACAACTCAAGAAGAATTTTGCTAGTAGAAAGGTGAAAGCCTTTCAGGAGCATATTGAAGAGTTACTACTGTTGGGAATGCAACGTTCACTCAGGTTACACTGACACAACTCTGTGTACAGGGGGTGGAGAATGAGGTTATGCAAATTGGGGTTGAGGCTGGCTTTTGCACTAAGTAGAGGGAGCTGTCTAGCATGCATGAATGTGGATGTAATCATAATCAAGATCTGAGTGGGCAGTAAGTTTTACACCTGCCCCACAGATGTCGTCCAAACCGTTTAGTGCTCAGAGATGGTTTTTTAAGGTTTTCTGTGGTTTCTCAAAGGGAAAAGGAGGTAGGTAGCAGCTCAGTAGTAGAATGGCTAGTGTACGTTCTTGTGCTGAGGTTATCTCTAATGAGCTTTTCCTCAATTTATCCCAGGGATTTAAATCTCAATGTTCTATAGTGGTCTTGTATGTTTTGCCCCTCAGTTGTTCACTGTGGAGTCTGTTTATTCCATTTCTGTCTCTTTGCATACAGATTTTTTGGGGCGGATAATTTTCTTCCTTCAAGTAGTCAAAAACATTGATGGACAATTCAAGCTTTAAGGCATTCTTCCAGTTGAAATATAAAGGGACACATCTGTAGAAAAGATGAATAGAATACTGTTATAGCTGTTTACTCTGTGGTCCTGACATTCAGTGGAATTTCTGCATCACTCACCTCATTTGAATCAAAGAACACAAAGGAGTTAAGTTCTGGCTCTTGTTTGTAGGTAAATACTGTGTATTTCTATCCTTTTGGGTGAGGATAGAAGATGACCTTTTTCATATAGCTTCACAGTACTTGATTGTAAGGTCCATTGTTAGTGAAACTGGTCTGTATTCCACGAAAACACGTTCCATCTGTTCCATGGTGAAGTGGCCTACAGTAATAGAGCAGCAAACAAGACTCAGTATTACTTTAAGCCTATCACACATTCCATATATTCCCAATATGGAGTCAACAAATTATATTTCTATTCCTTTTTTCTTGTGAAAAAGTGCTTTGCCAGAAATTATGAAGTAACTATAACAGAAAGCAAGGATTCAATTTCTTGCCTTCCACAATAAACTCTGTAAAGTATTGCCTTATACAGGTACAAAATATTAAAGGAAGATATTGATTAGTAATTCTTAACTTAAGAATTTGAGCTTAAATTTGAGCTTATGTACCTTTTTGAATGGAATTTCATTATCTAATAGGCTACATTACTTCATATGTTCTTAGTAAAACCAGGTTGTTTTTTTTATTTTTTAAAGAGCCAAATAACTTGCTTATGTAAGTGAACAAATTCTTGTTTCATTATATCAGATACTTTCTTCAGAAGGATCTTCAAAGCTGATACAGAATTTGGTATCACAGGAGAAGGGTTAAGCTGACTACTGAGCACTACTGGAGGTGCTGCCCATGCATGTATAGTAGAACTGAGGTTTGGTTAAAGAGTGCAAGTAAATACACACTACTTCAAGGAGCATGGAAACAAATGCACAAGGGCAACCCTTAGGGGATATGGCTGCAGAATTATGAGAAGGTCATACGACAGGGAGAAGGAAAAAAATGTTCACAGCTTTTAAAATGATCCATTGACCCTTGTGGAATTTAAAGACAGGCAGAAATATTGATCTAGACCAGCTTCGTGTGATCACATGGGGTGCCTTTTATTTGCACCCCAGTTCTTTCATCAGTGGCCCAAACTAGCATTGAAATTCATTCGCAGCACATCTATTTCTCTGTCAATGAGAAACTTTTCCAACATATTCTAGTGTAAATCAAAGCTAGCTGTCTTTTTTTCTCCTGCTAGGTTAAGCCAATGTGTGTTTTTCTCATTCCCAACTGCATTTTTTATTCACCTCCCTGAGATTTCTCACTCTGTTTCCTGTTAATCCTCTGAGTATCTCGCTCCTAATGCACAAGGTTTATTTATTAGTGCTTTTTCAATATTTTATTTCTTTTTTTCTTACTTTCTGTTTTTTTCCCGTTTAATTTCTCATTCACATTCTCCTGTTGGGCACTTTCTTTACATCAGTCTCTGCTGTTAATCCCATTCTCTCTGTAGCTGTCCTCTCTCTCTCATTCACTCAGTGTTTGTTCTCTCTCTCATCTGTACAGATGTCCTTTCCAAATGCTGTCTTTCCTCAAGTTTCATTTATCTTGGGAGAGCTCTGATTGGAAATTCAGTCTCTGCTAAAGTGGGTTTTGTGACTCTGTCACCAGACATTTTTTCCAAAATTAGGACTGTCATTTTCCTGTATTTCACTTCCTTTTATACATTTCCTATCATGATGTCTCTTAATTTCCTGGATTTATTTTGCTCCTTTCTCCTTTTCTTCTCGGGCCTCACAACTTGAAAAATAGTTGAAGTCCTCCTTTCCCCCAGATCTGCCCCTATTTCTTTTTCTATCCTAATTTTCCTCAGTATTTTCTCTTATTAATATTCCATGCATTTCTTCCCTCCCTAGTACTTTTCTTGTGTGTTTTCCCAGTTTTTTCATGTTCACCTCATGTAATCTTCCTTGCCCCTTTACCACCTTTCTAGAATCTGAAATAATACCCTGCTCCCCAGAATCATTCCTTCTGCTAGTGATATTGCTGCACACCTATAAATGGCTACTGATCTTATAATCAATAGCTGCTCTTTTTGTTTGTGTTGGTTTTGTTTTCTTTCTCCAAAACAATTGCTTCCCATGATGTGCTCTTTCCCTGTAAAATTGATTACAGCAATGCTGATAAGGTATAGGACATAACATTCATGTCAGGATCTAAACAAGTAGCGTTTATATCTGACTTGCTTTGAGGGGAAAAAGTATGTTTGAACTTTAATATTATATCACCTAAAATTTTATGACAAATGTAAGCAGTGAGATGCTGGTTTTTTTGCATGGCATCCTGTACATCCTTTCAAGTATCGATAAGCAGAGTCTACATAAGTAGCCTGATATGTTAGAATAAACTTTTAATGGCATAATATAAAAAGGGTGTAATCTGTCTCCAAACCAGTTTTTTCAGATATTCCATTTTTGTGATATATCTAATAATATTTTGAACATAGTGTTTTTCATTTTAAAATAAATTATTTGTATTGTATCTATAAGATAGAAATATTGGAGTATATGATTTTCATCTATTCAGTATGATTATGCAAAAGCCTCTGTTTCTATGAAATGTCCCCAGTGGGGTCAGAAGAAATCTTACATACAAGCAGAGCTGAAACTGTCAAGATTTTCAAGCTCATTTGCCATGTTTTGTGTTCCTGGTTTGAATTAAAGGCAACTAGCTATAAACTTTTAGTGTTACATTGCTGAAGGCATTGCTAAAACTAAAATCTGAATTGTTCAAGTCCAAGATCTTTACTTCGGAGGTGCCATGCCCACTTGCCTCTCACTGGAAGATTCAGGGATTTCTTTTGCAACTTTGGACATTCTGTAGCAGGGTTGAAAACATAATTTCCCATAAAATTGGGAGTAGGGGGTTGTTTTTCAAAATTAATCTTTTTTTTTTGTGATTTACAGAATAAACTTATGGAAAAAAGTAGATTTACGTCAGTCAATGTTAATGCAGGCTGTAGGAAATGATCCATATAAATTTCTTGTGGAAACTCTTTACTTTTTTTTGCTCATGTTGATGTTAGCTTCCAATTATAAGCATATTAATATTTAACTTGCAGTTGTTTTTGAAAGAACAGCACCTTATTGTGTTTGTTTTGCTTCATTAGAGGTTTAAAGTTAAATCAACTGTAAATACTAATAATTCTTTTGGAAAGAAGCTAGTGACTTATAAAGTATGTTGCTGCATGTTAACTGGCAACAAGTTTTATTATGAAGCAAAAAAATACAATAATTGTGAACATATTCTGTAATTTTGGGGTAGGAGATTTCATTTCCTGTTCATGTAGTTTGATTCTTCTCTAAAAATAAAAAGGACAGTTTCAAAAATAACATAAAATCCCTTCAGCTTTTGTGTCATTCACCTATGTTTGAACCTTTATCTATTTAGTGCAGCTGCTTTTATATTTGCATAAAAATAATGACAGTGTATGTTGTTGTGAAATCATTGTTTTATATTTTATAATACTTCTCTCTACCTTGTTTTGGTAGCCTTCAATTTACAAACCCTAATAATATCAACATCTGTTTCATTCCAGTGCTAAGCCCAAAGGTGATAGGCATTGCCATTGCCAGGTATGACTTCTGTGCAAGAGACATGAGAGAACTATCCTTGCTAAAAGGGGATGTTGTAAAAATTTATACCAAGATGAGTGCGAATGGCTGGTGGAGAGGTGAAGTAAATGGAAGGGTAAGGTTGTCTGATTTTTTTCCTTTGTCTTGTTTCTGCCTTCACTGAGTGATTTTGTGGAGAAAAAAAAATAATTAAAAAAAGGTGTTCCTAAATTATAAACCCTCTTTGTATATTTAAAGTCACAAGATAGAACATGTTCTCATCCTTGTTTCATACAAGCCAGGCAGAATCTTGCCAGGCAGCTTTCCCAGCATCTAAATTAATTGGTTATTTAATGTTAACTACCAGACTGAATATTTGGGCAGGATAATATGGTTGGAAAATAACCAGGATTAATAATGCAGCTCCAGCTGAACTTTTTTGAACCGTTTCTTTGTATTTGGGGTCAAAAGCTCAGGTTTCTCATGTTGTGGAAGTCTGTTTAGCAGTTTAATACAGAATGATTTCCACACCTTTCTGCCATACCACAATGTATTGGAATCAGCCATCTTTTTATAGGAGGCTGCTTCTTTGGTGTCAAAGGATGTGGCTCATAGGAAGTGACATATTTAGCAGGCATTTTCACAAAGTTACTTCACACTGCACTCTAAGACTTGCGTGGAAGTGAGGTTTCAGTTTTGGTTTATAAAGGCTATATTGTTTTAATCTTTGTATGTTGCTCTTTAATGCAGATTGGTCAGAGGTATTTGAGGCTAGTGTTTCTATGTCTAAAGGGCAGAGATGCAGGGTCAAGGAATGCAAGGTGGAAGAAACCTGGAAGCTGGAAATTAAAGTTGAAAGTCCTGCTGAAACAGATGTCCAGATTTACTGCTTTATGCAATTAGAAGAACTTTTTTCATGTACATGAGCCTGGCTGTGATCTAAAAAGTCAACTAGACGAGGAGTAGGGAAGCAGAAGCAGTGGTCATCCTATATATTTATTTTGCATGTGAAGAAAACAGAGCATCTCATTCTAATGCAGCTACCCGCATACTAAAGGATGCCCGTTTTATGCCAGCATTCTTCCTGATAGCTTTCACAGCCTAGGCTTGAGATCTTAAGCTCGCTTCTGGAAATATTTTGGCAACAAGTCTCAACCAAAATTTATGCAGTTACTCCTTGCAGTAGTTGTCTAGGTTTGGTTTTCAGGTCTTTCATGAGTGTTAAATTGACTTAGATATAAAGAAGTGTGAGTGAAAAGCCTAAGCAAATAGAGAAGACAAGAAGAAATACATGACTGTGTGTCCCTTTATGTCTCATATAAACCTTATTTGACATATAATTAATTTCAGAATGGAAATTATATTGTAACTTATGAAGTATAAAAAACTGCACTCTGTCTTCCAGTTTTGTCATATTTAAAACTCCTCTTGGTAGCAATGGAATTTAAGTTCAAGTAATGCAATCAAATTAGTCACTCTTTGCTTTGTAAGAGGATTCCCTGGACCTGACTGAAGCCTGTTAAACATTTAACTGCTCATTCAGAAAACAGAAGCATCTTTCCTGTAGTAAAACTACTGCTTCTGGCATTTTTAGATGTCTATCTGAATGCTTAAGATTTCCAATTTGGGCATATTTTGGGCAGGGGATAGGGGTGTGGGGGTTGTGTGTGTGTACAGTCTCCAAATCATCATATCTGCAAGTTATTCCTTAATTTAGGGTACTGGCCTGTAGCAGGTCAGTCAAGTTTATCTTTGTAATCTTATTCCTATATTTACTTAACATACCCATCCTTGTTTTGCCTAGTTCAGCCACTTTTGTGAAAAGAAAAGAAAAAATACATCTCGTGTTATTTTTTTCTGCTTTTCTCTTTTTTAGGTGGGCTGGTTTCCATCAACTTATGTAGAAGAGGATGAATGAATTAAAAAGTTTCCTCTGCTGACCAGCAGTTTCAGGGACTGTAAAAATTTAATGTTAAAAGTGTTATTTGTCAAGTATTTAAAGAGCAGCATTTTTTGTCTGTCTGAACCTTACAGTCTTAATGTTAGGATTTGTACAGAAGTCTGTGCTGACAGATTATTACCTAGCCCAGAGCTGTGCAACAAACAACCTGCTGGTTTGCCGTCACTGGGGATCAGTACAAAGTCCAACCCTTACCTTCCTGCAAGATCTCTGGAAAACAAATTTTTTATGCTCCTTTTCATTTCACCCTGTACTACACCATGAAATACTAGCTGTGGCTGAATATTTAATAAGTCTTTTTTCTTCTAGCTAACATCTGTGATTGTATGAGAAGATGAAGGCTTATTATTCCTTATCACTGCATGCAGAAACCAGAGTTCAGTCATTCCATGTGGGTATAGTCAGTAGACTTGTCTTGAAACATCAAACTACTTATCATCTTACAAACAGTTTTACACTCACAAAAACGTTCTGAAGGAAATACGTAGTAAACATGAATAGTATTAATGCATATATAATTAGTTGACTGACTACTTTGAGGTCCTGCCTAAATCTTCTACTAAATTGTTTAAAGACGACATCTTAAAAATATGTGGTGATGATGTAGTATTGCTTAAAAAAGCATCCACAAAGTGGAACTATAGGATCCTTTCTTTGTTATCCCAAGTCCTTTTGTGTGAGTGTTTTTTTCATTTAAGCAGCTGACCCTAGAAGTACAACTGAGGACTTTAAAACTCATGACAAGATCAGTTTTAAAATTTTCAATGCTAATATTAAATACCATAAACCTGTTCTGTAAGAGAACATACTAGTGCAAGATGTCACTTCTCATGAACAGAACTGTTTATCTTAACCTCTTGATTGATTCAGATAAACTTTGATGCTTTCAACTGCAAGCTGTCTTTTCATAGTTAGAAAGGAGTTTCTATCACCATCTTTGTTCTTATAAGGTAATGCAAAGGGAACTTTCAGACTTCTTTTTGCCCTTTTGTCTCTTGTTCCCTGCAATGTTAACAGCATTTCAGTGACTGAGTGATCTTGTTACATTCTTAAGAACATCACCAAGGAAAAATATGTCTAGGTTAGCTAGCTTGAAATACCAGGCCTTGTAAAGTAGTGTCTACCCCTTTGGGAGATAGCGTTTTGACATATTTATGCTGAGTCAGGTGCTGTAGTTATAAGCTAAAATAAACACAGGTGAGGTCTTCAGATGTGCAGTTTTGAATATTTGGATAATGTCTGACCTGAATTGAAAAATTCTAAGAAAAATGAAGGTCTTAAATGCATTTAATTTCTAGGGTGTTGACCAATGAAGAATTCATCCTGTCTCACATCCTCTCTTTTGCCTTTCCCCACCGTCTTTTCACATAGGCATCTTGCAATTAGTGTGCATAGACACTGCACAATTTAACACTTGCAATTTTTCCCACTCTACAAGGAACATAATATCCACTATTTGGCCAACAGAGCAGAATCTGCCAGTACATATTTCAGATTCTTATTGTCTGTCCCCTGTGTTCTTTGCTTCTTTCTGGCCTCCGGGCCAACAGGAGGAGCCAAGCACAGCACAAGAATCCCGTTAATTTCTGCCGCCATTTTACCCATTTTCTACACCTAGCATACACTGCTGAGTGACCAGGTGAAGAGAGGATCTTCTAATTACAAATCCTCCACTTGTGAGATTTAGCTTTGCAGATGAAACTCTGCTGGTGTTCTAACTTTTCAAAGATTTACCTCAAATTTTTGTAAACTGTGAGTGTGTTGAGTACATTACTTGATGGAATAATTGAGAGCATTTGTAAATATGTAGATTATGCATAAAACATATTTTGTAAATTATGTGTATAGCAGTGTAGACTATGGTATACTGTCTTTGATCATGTTTTGCCATGCAGGCTTATTGTCTCTTGCGAGCTTGACCCTAAATTCCTTGAGTAGACAAAGTTGCTTCTTTCTCAGTTTTGCCTGCTCAAGGAGTAGAGGAATAGGCTCTAGGCCTGTGAAGTGTTTAGTGCTTTGTTGTCGTATAGTTCTGGGAAGAGGCAGCTTAATTGAATATGAGCTGAGAAATATATCAGTCATTTTCAACAGCTTGGTTTTGGAATAATTTTGAGTAGTGTCTCCATCCTAAAGTTGCTGTAAAGCTTTTAAGCAGTTCCTGAGTCCAGTAATCAGCCTTTAGGAAGAATGAAAGCCATAGCTAAACTTATTTTCTGGCATAAATCTACATATCATTGTTTGTGTTTAATGCCCTGTATTGATTGAGTTAATGCTGCATCTTAAACTATGTTTTGAGTACCAAAGACTTCCTAAATATTCTGGAGTGTCTCTTTCATGTGCTGCTTTTGCCTGTATGGAGGTTTTGTTGTCATGCACTAATGGAATTACAGTAATTTGTAGTATTTTGTAAATATGTTAAATATAATAAACTGGTTTTTTGTTTAATGATGTGTCAAAATGCGTAGTTGGCTAGTATGAAGTTCATTTGTCTAACCGTCTCATTGTGAGCACATGTTGATAATGTTCTGTTTTGGTTTCCCAGCTTTGTATAATCCTTGTTTAGCTTTAAAACTGAGCTGTCAATATAAATGGAAAGCATAGCTTTCCTTGAGAGCTTTTTATTGTTGGGATAACTTGCCTTCTGCTACATACAGGAAGGTGGTGGGGATTTTTATTGGGGGGGGGGGGGTGTTTTAGTTTGGTTTGGCTGCCTTTTCCTTTTTGTGGTTGGGTTGTTTCGATTCTTTTTGTTTTTTGTTTGTTCCTTTTGTTCTTTTTGGGGTTTGTATATATAGACAACATTGTGGAATCAGTCATATTCTATTGACTTTTGTCTGTCAAAGATGATACCTCTAGTTTTTTGATTTAAAAGTTTTCTTAACTACTCTTTTATGCACCATGTTTCATAGCAATGTCCTTTCTCTTCCACATTCTGCTTTCTTCCTCTGTCATACGTGAATTAACTTACAAATTCAGGTTGAATTGAGGTCAGATCTGAAAATATACTGTGTCTTAATTTCATGGGCTACTTGATAACCTTTTCATGGTGTTACTCAGTCATGCATTTTTAACAATATTTCATTATTAATATGTTTATAAAAATATTGCTGAAGATTAATTAATTCAGCAAGGTCAGTGATGCTGCAATTGCAATGTGGTTTTATTGTGTTGCTTCTGTTTTTTCAGTAGGAGAGATTATCTTGTGGAACTGTCCTAACAGATAATTATTAACCTTAATGAGGCATTTACACATCTCTACAGATGTAAGGCATAATTCTCCTGTCACCCATGAACATATCACATAGCTAAGTCACACCTAACGTGAGATGCAAAAGTGTGTCTCAGTTAAATTCTCCTGTTAATAATATCATACTCTGTCACAAATGCTCTCCTTCCCCTTATATGTGAGATGGAGATGTGTGTCCTCTGATGGGTTGGAAACTGAGAAAGCACTGTGATTAGGGCATCAGAACCACTTGTGACTGTGTTTTGAATATTTTTTTCAGTTGTAAGGCTTGGAAGCTTATTTGAAAATCTCAGCATGAAGAAAAAGGAAAAAGTCTTAAGTTGAACAATGAACATTATGTCGATGGGTACCTTTCTCCTTTGCCTCACAGGCAAATCCTGGGTGCTCTACTGTTGTGGTTTAAACCCAGTCAGGTAATTCGTTCGCTCACTTCCCCCCCTTTCTTGCCCTCCCCCTGCTCTCGGAGGGACGGAGAGGAGAATCAAAAGAATGCAACTCCCACGGGTTGAGATAAGAACAGTTTAGTAACTAAGGTATAACACAAATCACTACTGCTACCACCAATGATAATAATGATAAAGGAAATAACAAGGGAACAGAATACAACACCTCACCACCCGCTGACCGATAACTCGCCCCCCAAGCCCGACCAAGCTCCGACCGATACCTCCTCCAACCCTGCAGTCTCCCAGCCCTTCCGGCTAACTCCCAGTTACATCCTGGGCATGACGTGCTGTGGTATGGAATACCTCTTTGGTCAGTTTGGGTCAGGTGTCCTGTCTCTGCTTCCTCCCAGCTTCCCCTCCTCCCTGGCAGAGCATGAGGCTCACAAAGTCCTTGGCCAAACCAAACCATCTCTATCAGCTCTGTTCCTGAGCCGAAAGTCAAAACACTGCACTGCACCAGCTACCAAGGAGGAGAAACATGACTGCTACTGCTGAACCCAGGACATTATCCACCCCTTATTCCATACCATTCACGTCATGCTCAGATCCCACATTTTCAATATACCATCACTCTTATCTCGGTGCACTCTTATCTTAGTGCATGGACCAGTCCCTATAAAGCTGCTGCATCCATCTGGTCCATGTCAGGCTCCATCTCTTGTAACAGGCTTCCAGAGCAGGAGAGACTGTGTGCAGTGTTCACACTCGTGAATAACCTGGGCAATAGTGTCCATTGCTAAGTCCACCCCTCGATCATGAGTCCATCTCTATGTTGCATCTCTGCTCTGATGGCCTGAAGTGCCATGGGCCCACCAGGCTTAAAATAATTCACTGTCCCCTTAAGCAGTTTCTGCAGCTTGTTGCTGGGGACTCCATACAGCTGCCTTCCATCTCCGACGCTTCCAAAGCACTGGAGGGGCCCAGTGGACTAGATACTTGCCCATACTGTCCCACACACCCTGCCACTCATGACTCTCCAGCCTTGGGGAAAATCTCTTGGTCCCCCTATATTGTCGTCTAACCCCAGACAAGACCCAAACCTGACTCTGCTTAACATTTGAGATCAGACAAAATGGCTGTGGGTAGAACACAGCCTGTGTGTGTGCCAACATGCTGATCCCCATCACAATCAGCAGGCAGGTCCCAAGGATACCCAAAGGCCATTCAGAGCCTTCAGAACTCTCAGTTGATGCTGCTGTGCTTGTCACTGGGGCTGGTGTAGCTGCTGTGCTTGCCGGCTCTCCCACTGCCAGCTTCTCTTTTCCTGAGTCCAGCTCTTCCTCCTCTGCCTTGCTGGGAAGTGCTGCGTGGTCTCCTGCATCCTCCCGGGGCTCGGCGGGTGGCTGCCGGGGAATGCTCTCGGCCGTCGCGGAGCTGGGCTCCTCCGCGGGGCTGGGCTCTTCCGCGGGGCTCGGCTCCTCCGCCGCCTTCTTCCTCTGCTCGGCAGCCGCCTCCTTCCTCTCCTCGACCGCCCCGACCTCCTCCACCGGCAGCCGTCCCCTCGCGGCCTCCGGCCCCGCTCCCGCCGCCGCTTGGTCCCCGGGGCCGCTCTCCCGGGCCGCTTCAGCAGCCGCCGGCTCCCGGGACCGCTCCCCCTCAGTTCCCCGCAGCCTCACGAAGATGGAGAGTAGGGTGAGGGCCAGGCCGGTGAAGAGCAGCCGGACGGCCAGGTACAAGTCCACGGCCACGTCTGTCCCGCCCTGCTGCTGGAGCCCACCCGTATTACAAGCCATTGCCATAAAGCACAGTGAGACAAGAACCTTAGCCCAGGCCCCACACTTGATAAACACTATCACAGCAAATACTGGCTCTACGTAAGTTACAACGGTCTGAAGCTGTGAGATCAAGAAGAACAACTCTGATACCCAATAAATCAGCATTGTGACGAGTGACTATTAATCCAGTCAAATCTGTCGTTATCTCAACCCTTCGTGCCCCACGTTGGGCGCCAAAAAGAACTGTTGTGGTTTAAACCCAGTCAGGTAATTCGTTCGCTCACTTCCCCCCCTTTCTTGCCCTCCCCCTGCTCTCGGAGGGACGGAGAGGAGAATCAAAAGAATGCAACTCCCACGGGTTGAGATAAGAACAGTTTAGTAACTAAGGTATAACACAAATCACTACTGCTACCACCAATGCTAATAATGATAAAGGAAATAACAAGGGAACAGAATACAACACCTCACCACCCACTGACCGATAACTCGCCCCCCAAGCCCGACCAAGCTCCGACCGATACCTCCTCCAACCCTGCAGTCTCCCAGCCCTTCCGGCTAACTCCCAGTTACATCCTGGGCATGACGTGCTGTGGTATGGAATACCTCTTTGGTCAGTTTGGGTCAGGTGTCCTGTCTCTGCTTCCTCCCGGCTTCCCCTCCTCCCTGGCAGAGCATGAGGCTCACAAAGTCCTTGGCCAAACCAAACCATCTCTATCAGCTCTGTTCCCGAGCCGAAAGTCAAAACACTGCACTGCACCAGCTACCAAGGAGGAGAAACATGACTGCTACTGCTGAACCCAGGACATTATCCACCCCTTATTCCATACCATTCACGTCATGCTCAGATCCCACATTTTCAATATACCATCACTCTTATCTCGGTGCACTCTTATCTTAGTGCATGGACCAGTCCCTATAAAGCTGCTGCGTCCATCTGGTCCATGTCAGGCTCCATCTCTTGTAAGAGTCTTCCAGAGCAGGAGAGACTGTGTGCAGTGTTCACACTCGTGAATAACCTGGGCAATAGTGTCCATTGTTAAGTCCACCCCTCGATCATGAGTCCATCTGTATGTTGCATCTCTGCTCTGATGGCCTGAAGTGCCATGGGCCCACCAGGCTCAAAATAATTCACTGTCCCCTTAAGCAGTTTCTGCAGCTTGTTGCTGGGGACTCCATACAGCTGCCTTCCATCTCCGATGCTTCCAAAGCAATGGAGGGGCCCAGTGGACTAGATACTTGCCCATACTGTCCCACACACCCTGCCACTCATGACTGTCCAGCCTTGGGGAAAACCTCTTGGTCCCCCTATATTGTCGTCTAACCCCAGACAAGACCCAAACCTGACTCTGCTTAACTTTTGAGATCAGACAAAATGGTTGTGGGTAGAACACAGTCTGTGTGTGTGCCAACATGCTGATCCCCATCACAATCAGCAGGCAGGTCCCAAGGATACCCAAAGGCCATTCAGAGACTTCAGAACTCTCAAACGATGCTGCTGTGCTTGTCACTGGGGCTGGTGTAGCTGCTGTGCTTGCCGGCTCTCCCACCGCCAGCTTCTCTTTTCCTGAGTCCAGATCTTCCTCCTCTGCCTTGCTGGGAAATGCTGCGTGGTCTCCTGCATCCTCCTGGGGCTCGGCGGGTGGCTGCCGGGGAATGCTCTCGGCCGTCGCGGGGCTGGGCTCCTCCGCGGGGCTCGGCTCCTCCGCCGCCTTATCCCGCTGCTCGGCAGCCGCTTCCTTCTGCTCCTGGACCGCCCCGGCCTCCTCCACCGGCAGCCGTCCCCTCGCGGCCTCCGGCCCCGCTCCCGCCGCCGCTTGGTCCCCGGGCCCGCTCTCCCGGGCCGCTTCAGCAGCCGCCGGCTCCCGGGACCGCTCCCCCTCAGTTCCCTGTAGCCTCACGAAGATGGAGAGTAGGGTGAGGGCCAGGACGGTGAAGAGCAGCCGGACGGCCAGGTACAAGTCCACGGCCACGTCCGTCCTGCCCTGCTGCTGGAGCCCGCCCGTATTACAAGCCATTGCCATAAAGCACAGTGAGGCAAGAACCTTAGCCCAAGCCCCACACTTGATAAACACTATCACAGCAAATACCGGCTCTACGTAAGTTACAACGGTCTGAAGCTGTGAGATCAAGAAGAACAACTCTGATACCCAATAAATCAGCATTGTGACGAATGACTATTAATCCAGTCAAATCTGTCGTTATCTCAACCCTTCGTGCCCCACGTTGGGCGCCAAAAAGAACTGTTGTGGTTTAAACCCAGTCAGGTAATTCGTTCGCTCACTTCCCCCCTTTCTTGCCCTCCCCCTGCTCTCGGAGGGACGGAGAGGAGAATCAAAAGAATGCAACTCCCACGGGTTGAGATAAGAACAGTTTAGTAACTAAGGTATAACACAAATCACTACTGCTACCACCAATGATAATAATGATAAAGGAAATAACAAGGGAACAGAATACAACACCTCACCACCCGCTGACCGATAACTCGCCCCCCAAGCCCGACCAAGCTCCGACCGATACCTCCTCCAACCCTGCAGTCTCCCAGCCCTTCCGGCTAACTCCCAGTTACATCCTGGGCATGATGTGCTGTGGTATGGAATACCTCTTTGGTCAGTTTGGGTCAGGTGTCCTGTCTCTGCTTCCTCCCAGCTTCCCCTCCTCCCTGGCAGAGCATGAGGCTCACAAAGTCCTTGGCCAAACCAAAACATCTCTATCAGCTCTGTTACCGAGCCGAAAGTCAAAACACTGCACTGCACCAGCTACCAAGGAGGAGAAACATGACTGCTACTGCTGAACCCAGGACATCTACAAAGGAGAAGAAAAGGTCAAATATCAATGTTTTAGCAGTTCATAAAGGTGAGAGAGGTGCTGCCTAGGAAAAAGCAGGGCTTGTTTATACAAAATACTCAGCCTCAGACCCAGGTTTTGGTCTGTTGACTTTGATGTTCAGTGCAAAAATATATGTTTCTCTTTCCTGATCAATATTGCAACACTTCAGAAAAAGAACTGCAGTGGCAGATATAATTTATGCACTAGCACTGTCATACAGTTTTACCAACTGTATTGACACAACAGTAAATTAACTCTTGTCTCTTTACTACGAACTGGGCTGCTGAGAGCCTTATATCAGTTTTATCTGAAATTCAAGTTGTTCTGTTCAGAGAGCACTGCTTATTCCATTTGAGTGACAGATGAAGCACTCCCTCCTCCCCATTTTATTGCTGAGCATGACATTATATGACGTGGAGTATTTTTTTGGTTAGTCTGGGGACCTGGTTGTGTCCCCTACCAACTTCTAACCTCTGGGGGGCAGAGCACAGAATGAGAAACGAGGCTAAAACATGAGGGTGTTTGTGTGGTTTTTGTCGCAGATGTAAAACACAGCATTGTAAGAGCTGGTGTGAAGGAAGTTTAACACCATTGTGACCAGGCCTAATACAGCAGGCGTAAAGGTAAAATGACAAGCAGAGATGCTGTGTGTGTATGTAATACATGGTGCTCTAGCAAGCCACAGCAGTATCTGTTCTCATCAAATTCAGGTACAGTCATCACTGGCACACAACTTTGATTCTTGGAATGTGTTAATTTAAGAGAAAGAAGTTAATACATTCCCTAGCCTTTCTTGAAATGTGCCATGCAATTTTAACTCTTACCTAGATGTCCACTATTTTGAGAAGGAGCAGTTTTGAGTAATTTAACTTCATAAAGCTGTGAGATGAGATGTTAATCATACCCTCTTTTTCATAAAATGCTAAAGCATATGATGCATGTATAATTAACTAATAGAAATATAGAAAGGATTAAGCATCAGAAATTGACTGCAGAAGGGTGATTCATTGCATTATCTTAGCAACTTCTTTTTCAAGAGCTAAGAGCCGTTTGTTTTTATAGCAAATGAGATTTGGGCTTCTAATTTAGTTTTATAATTCCTGATCTGCTGTAGTGTATTCTGCCCATTCATTATAAGGATCTCTGCTGCTTACATGACTGTGAAGTTAGATTTTACTTAATAAGCCTCCTGAAATGCTTGAGTGACTGCTGCCTTTGTCTGGGTTACACTGTTTTACCTGGTGGTGTGATTTTCAGAAAATACCTGAGTCAATCTTAAAATATTGCAATCTGACCTTAGGTAGACTCACAGTTACAAGCAGTGGCAGGTTTGGAGGTGGCAGTTTGCCAAGGGGCACGAGGCTGGTTTGCTCTTTCAAAACTATCGTTTTTTTTCATATTAATAGCATAATATGTGGCTTTAGATAGAACAGAAATATAGAAGATCAGAGAACAAGAAGTAAAATGTTGATACCGTACCATATGTGTTAGAAAAAACTGGTGTGTGATATCTTTTCTAAGTGATTGCCCAAAATACTAAATGTCTATTGATAGCATTGGATTGGAAACAGAAAATTCTCTAATGCTTCTGTATGGGAAGACTTTGTTAATGCAGTAGAGGGATCAAGGACCCTTGGACTTGGGCCCAGTTTTACCAGATAACTCTATAAGTCTGTCTTCAGTTAGCTGTAATTTTTCCCCAAAGCAATTAAAAGATTTCCTTAGGAGAAGCAATATTGTTTCTAGGATTCAAATCATTACTCATGCGTAAGGCTAACAGAAATATATATATTCTCTGGTAGTTTTACAGTGTTCCTGTAGATTGTAAGCCATTAATAATGTCAAATGTGCCAGGAGGCCCCCACCCTGCTGAGTTACTGGGTTATGTACAGATACCTTTGGTATCTCTTCTCCCAGATATACGTGCACTTTTTAATCCTGACTTTGTTTTCCCTTCCCCATCTTGTCAAGTGCTACTTAGCTGATACCTCAGAAAGGCCAGTTAGTTAAATACAGGGTGAATGCAGTGGCCTGGAGCTTTTTCTCCTTTGCTTCCATACTGCTTAAGGTAGATTCAGAATGGTGGTAAGGATGGTACAGAGAACTTGTTGATTTAATGCAGGAGAAGGGAATGCTTACCTTCAGAGGAAGTCATAGGCCAGTTTTACTGTCTCAACTTGATATACCTCTGAATATTGCTTCATTAAACTTGTATTGCCTTGTCTTTGTGACAGATGAAAGATTAAATACCCTGGAACGTTGGGTTCTGTAACGTTTCGGGTGTGACTTTTTGGTGTCATCTGTTTTGGCTGAAAAACTTGAATGTACTATATGCCGACAGGGAAGCTTGTTTTCATTCATTCCCCCCCCCCCCCCCCCCCAATCATAAAGACACTTATAAAATTCAACTAAGGTGTGGTGCAACTCAACATGCTCAATCCCATAAGTATATAAATCATCAGGAATATTAATATGGAATGAGGAAAAATATGGGCAAAATATAAAAGCAATCATGCCTAATTTTTGTTTTGGTAATATTCATTTTTATTGTTGAAGTAAGTACGGAACAGGACTTTCATTATCCATTATATCAACTGCTGTGTTCCCAAGAAAAATTCCAAGTAGAGTACACAATAGCAGGTCTTCTAGTCAGTTTTTATTTTAAAAAGAGAGATCTACTGTTTCTACAATTGTGTAGCAATGTAAGCATATCCAGTTGGATTGGGTAAAAAATATTAATTAGAAGATTAAAAGGCAGTTTGCTCTCCAAATCATTATGTCACTGTGACTTTTTCCAGCTACTAAGTTGTGGAAAATCAAGACCCAGCAACCTGAACGAAACCTAGATGCAGCTTTTCAGTCTTTGCAACTTTGATTCACGCTTTGGGGAAACATACTTTCTGTTCTACATTCTCCTGCACATGGATGGGAATGCAGGCTTCATCTTCCTGACACCAAAGGTTGATTACAGTTGCTCAGGGCTCCTCGTCATTTATACAATAAGACCAGATGCACAAAATCCTTTTTATTTTATATCTTCTGGGACATGATAGTAAACATTCACATAAATACAGAAAAGATTTCTCTGGGAAAGTATATCTGATCACATTATTTCCTTTGGCTACTACCCCAAATAGCTACATGGCTTTAGAATTAACAAGCTTACAAAAGCAATGATTCCCTGCTTGCACATTCTTCACTTGCAAACCTCTGAGGTTACAGTCTCTCTATAGGGAGTTAAGTTTTATACTGTGCTCAGCGATGTCCATTTCAAATATGACCATTCCCTAAGAAACATTATTGACAAACAGTACTTTTTCTTGTCTAGAAGATCTACTTAAAATATTTTCAGGTGATGTCATGCAAGCAGGGGTTGCAAGTGGGCTGGAGGATAGGATTTTACCTCATGCAATACTGACAAATTAGTGATTTAGAAAACAGAACAGAAATAAGAATATCAATGAAATTACATTTACAGGTGGAAAAATTGTCTACAGCAGTTAAGGCTAAGGCTAAGCAGCAGTACTGTATTAAAGGACTGAAGGAGAAAAGTAAAAGTGAATCATGGGCAGAACATAAGCTAACCAGATTTTACTGTGAAGAAGGTAAATACTGTCTTGGTGTATAGTAATGGGTACATGATCTATAACGTGAAGTAATCAGTTTGTTAATTTCTCGTAAGGCTTCAGCTGAAAACCTTTGTCCAGCTTTGGGCACTAAATTTTGTATAAGATACAGTCTCATTGAAAGCACTCTTGCAGAGACTAACAAGGAAGCGTGAAGGAACTGGAGTTGTTAGAACTGAAATACAGCTTAGGCTAAGGAGGGTGGTGGTAATAGTGTCCAAATAAGTGACAGGTTTTATGTAACTTTGAAAGTGACTGAACAGTTCTCTGTAGTCAGCGTAAATAATAGCAGAAAAAAGCAAGCTGGAACTGGAGTAAGGAGACTTAGTCTTTAGGGAATCTTTCTGAATATCAAGCTACCTAGACACAAAGTTGTCTGGGGAAATCGTGGAATCTCGAACACTGGAGGTTTTTAAGATATGGATAACAACGTAAGGATAGTTTATATATAGGTAAAGGTTCCCAAGATACATACCAGGTGTTCTTTTGGAGCTCCTGCTGTACTACATTTCTGTAATTGCTCTTCAGCTGTGTGGCATTTCAACCAACTGATGGTGTTTGCCAAAATCCCATAGAAATGTGAAGAGGAAAAGATACAGGAAAAGTAATAGGGTGAATGTCCGGCACAGAGCTAGCAGGGTGCTAAATACGCAGTTTGAATGTTTATGAATTGAAACAGTTTCTTCAGGAGATGGAGTTGGCTCATACTTAACTCACAGTCATGTAAAAATAAACCACAGTCTTAAGAGGTGGTTCACAATGGGAAGTATGAGCTAAACGGCATTATTACAGTTTCTAAGTTCTAACATATGTAATGTTGTCAAAATCAGAATTTTACTTAAATACACATTGATTTCAGGGAAGGTTGACAAGGAAGGCAGTTCCTTGTCAGATACCATGTTTTCTGCTCGGTTCCAAAGAGATGGCAAATGAAAGAGCTGAGAGAGATGACTTTGCTTCAAGTATCCTTCCCTGAAGTAATCAGAAATGACATTTTTATAAACCAAACCCAGTTCATTTAGTTCTCATGCAGAATTTTCAAAAATACTATAATAATAAAATTTGTCAATAAAAGAGAGTGGCAAACAAATTATCAGCTTGAGTGCAGTTTTTTAAAATGTCAAACGATTGAATACAAATGCTAAGATTAATTTTACCTGGTGTCAGAATGCTTCTTGTTTGACTTTTTTTTATATGAATAACAAATAGCAGTGTTAGCTTTTGGCATGGCATCCTTTCTCTCTGTTCTAATTGTGTATAAAGAGATGCAATGGTTTGTTCTACACAGAGCTGAATTTAGTCTCAATTTTTGTATTGTCATGAGTATTTTGTACTTACTGGTGAAATAACAAGCACAGAAAGCAGCTGTAGTCCAGATAAAAAGCATCTTGTGAGTAAGACTGATAAACAGGTATTTTCTCTTTCTGGCTCTTCATCGGGAATGCACTGTGAAGAGAAATGTTTTATTTGAATGTCACTGCATGAGCAGTTCTAATTACTAATAGAATTCATCAAATCATTTAGTAGTGTAGTGACATTAAGTAATAATTAATAGGCCGTGTGATGTGTGGCTGCATGAAGTGACAATGATTAACCTGTGACATAACAGAATGTGCCTGGAGAACAACTGGCATGAGATGTGATGTATTTGTTCTTCCCTCTGTCACTGGAGTTTGGCCTGTCTGCACTTGTAAAATTAAACTGGGTTCAGAATCCAGAACCTGTGAACATGACTGGTGTTTGGAGCCTATTCATGGTTCACTGCTCATCAGCCTGAGCTTTGATGTGGTGCTTGAACCTCTTGTCATTTTGGCTGCTTATTTTGGAGCTGATATTAACGGGGCCTTGTGTGGTTCCACCCTGCCTACAGAGAGCTGGCAAAATGTCAGGATTTGCTCTACTGATCTATTTGTTTTTTTATTTTTATTTGATTCTACAAACTGTGTTATCTGGATACTGAAGTTACAGCTCTATCTGTTTGATAAGATTGCATTACACAGTGTGCATTCACATGTGCCTGCAGAATAGTCTTCTCAGTCTGTGTCGTTAGCCGGTATTTAGAATCTTGCTGCTTTTAGAAAAAAAATTGAGGTGCAGCCAGTACACTTACAATGAGTATGCAAATTTTTCCATTTTTCAGACCAGGAATCAGGTTTTTTTTTTCCAGAGATTGAGGTTCCTGGTGAATACCTTGTTAAAAATGCTTAGTCAGGCATTAACTTCAGCTTGTTGAAGTATATATCCAAGTAGCTTGGAATACTTTGCATCACAGTAACACAGATGTATTTATATAAATATTAGAAACCCTATGGAATAGAGGTAGTAGCAAATTCAGTGCAAAACACAGACAATCAAGTATAATCAACATTTCCTCTTTATTTGAAAGTGAACATTTCTTGTAGATACTGTATATTTCATTTTTCTTTGGAAAAATATTGACATTGTATATTGAATGTTTTGGTAAGAACGGAATCCAAAATTGAATTGCTGTATCACCTATTTCGGTACATTTGGTGACAGCATTTTCTTAGGTAAGCCCCTATAATGCACTCTGGGTTTGACTTAATTTTAACAGCATTCTGTCAAGTAATAGAACTTTCCACAGATTTTATATTATTTCAAAGTATTTTGTACAGTTGTTCTACTTAAATGATCTGATATGATTGTGCAACAACATAGCTTATTATAATGAGGGGAAAGACTCTAAACTGAATCATCCTTTATATGTATCTGGTTACTCTTGAAGATCATAATTCACTTTTATACTTCCTAGTATAACACTGGAATCGTCTTTTCTTTAAAGCTCCTAAGACGAAAAACATGACTGAAGCACGGACCATGAGGGATGTAGAATATAACCAGCAACCTCAGAAACAGCTCAAGCTTGACCAGATAAGTTTAGTTGTGACTGCGGACCCTTCATTTGCAAAAGGACACAGGCTGGTACAAACTGAAGGCATATGGATCAGTCAAGATGCATGTTCTTGAGAATTGTTCAGCTGCATGAGTTTGAGCAGTGATAGTGCCTGAGGCCATGTCTTAGAGTAAGTCTAAGACAGTTCTCTGCCAATCACATGAAATAACTGTCCAGAAAATTATATTCCAGCTGCATCTCAAGCAAAGTGATCTTCAGTGCATAGGGAGGAACATGTCAGATTTCTTGTATCACATGCATGAAAGCTGAGGTTAAAGACATAACCCCAAAGTTGCACAGAGACCTCAACTTCAATTACTGCAGTGGGAGCTAAGCATTCCTAAGCCTGAGCCTAAAAGCTACAGTAATCCTAGTGTCAGAAATAAAGTAGACCAAAAATCATCTATTGCTTTTACCCAGCTCTGACATCCATTAAAGGAAATCCTTTGAGAACAGCTTTTAGGAATTTGAATGCCTGATATTTGTGACAAAGCTCTCTAGGATAAAGAATCTACTAAAAAAAAGCTTGAGAAGCATTAACTGAGACTGCATCCCCCCACTGAGTATTACTTGCTTGGGGTTTCTGATTTCAAGAGTAAATGCAGAACAAACCCAAGTATTTCCACATTTGTTGGATTCAGTTGTGATTTACTCAAGGGGCAACAAAGGCCTATTAGCTGAAGAGCCTGCTCTGTCTCTCTGTTCTTGAATTATTGGGAAATTAATGTAATTCTTCCTAAACATGTTAACGTTATGAATGAAAAAAACAGCCAAACAAAGCAAAACAACAAAAAACCAAAACAACTAAACCATTCCCCAATCTATCTACTTTCATAATAATAGAAGGTGGTCAACAACTATCCTACATGCAGCCAAGTCGGGAGGTTCAAAGTAAGCTTATATCTCAATCCAAACATACTGAAATGAAATGCAGTTACCAGTACTAAAAAGCTGTAGGTCTAGTTGTTGAAATGTTATGCACTAACCAGGTGAACAGAAGTGTGAAACTTGATGATTTTAATCTACAGGTGCTCAGGCAGTTTGCTTACTTGAATGGAACTTGTTTTTTTTATGATACTGCAGTTACTGTAGTTTCGGACAAGATGATGTTCACTTTTAAAGACACAATATATATTGCTGGGAATTTGTAATTTATGGGTATTGCAGAAATGATCAGCAATGATTCTAGGACACTGTTTGAATCCCATAGAGAACAATTGTACTCTCCAGGGTAATTGACTGCGTTTCCTTCCTCTAGTATTAGCAGAAACGGTTAAAGGCAGACTATTATTCTTTCAGTGGCAAAAAACTTATGATTGTTGAGGGCTGCTCCTGGAGTGCCTTGGACCAGTGAGTGCTCATTGGTTAGTAGTTAGATAAGTGCTTTATATTTTTAGGATTCTGCATGTACCTAAGATTAATTTGATAAACATAATCACTTACCATCCAGACAGCTTTCTGTCAAGTTGCCGTTCCTCCATACCTACTATAAGTGCACCTCCTTCAACCTGCTTGTCATGCTTCTTTTGATGCAGCCCAGCACATGGTTCGTTTCTGGGCTGTGAGCACACACTGAAGCTGGCTCATGTGAAGTTTCTCATTGACCAACACCCTCAAGTCATTCTCCACAGAGCTGCTCTGAATCTCTTCTCTGCCCAACCTGTAGCTGTGCCTGGGATTGCTCTGACCCAGGTGTAGGACCTTGCACTTGGCATGGTTAAACTTCATGAGGTTGGCATCAGCCCACCTCACAAGTGTGTCAAGGTCCCTCTGGATGGCATTCCTTCCCTCCAGCGTATGAACCGAACCACACAGCTTGGTGTCATTGGCAAACTTGCTGAGGGTGCACTCAGTCCCACTGTTTGTGTCACCAACAAAGATGTTGAACAGAATGGGTCCTAACACTGAGGGACCCTGAGGGCTGCCACTTGTTACCAGTCTCCACTGGGGCATTGAGCTGTTGACCACAACTTTCTGCATGTGACCATCCAGCCAACTCTTTTTCCACCAGGTTGTTACTTGACAAAGTAGCTTAGTGGTTCCTATGTGCTGATTTGTTTAGCTTGCTTCCTTTGGGGCATGCTGACATGTTGCACTGGAGTCGGTGTCTGTTTACAGACACCATTTGCAGTAATTGAATCCCTTGTAAACAGGCAATACTTTTGCCTGGTTTTGCATACAAATCAATAGTCCTTTTGCAGTTGAGCAGATCATGTAATTTCTAATATACCTGAAAAAGCAGCAGCATGAGGATATTATTGCCTAAAAACAGGTGCTAGAATTAAACAAATGGTTTTACTGATTCTCTTAGGTTTAATTAAAATTTCAGAAAATCCCCATCCTGTCTCTTCCTTTGGCCCTGTGAATTATCAATACAGTGACAGGCATGGTTTCCTTACTAGTTTCTGGTACTTCTAGAATGAGTAACATCGTGCTTAGACTTAAGGGTATATTCTGCAATGTTTATACATGGGAAAAGTAGATACTTGTAGTGAAAAGGTTAGTATCTTAAGGCTTTTTTTTTTTTTTTAAAGGTCTTTCACTTCATAATAATATTGGAAATTGATTGATTTAGAGAATTCAAGAACTCTGTTGCTGAAAAAACCCATAATATTGTGAGGGATGGATTGTGAGGACTGTGTGTGAACAAGACAAATGATCTATGGGAGTAACAGCGGTAAAGCAATGGGCCTGAATGACAGAGTATTTTGATGGCTAGTTAAAATGGAAAGGGATATTTTAAGTTCACTTTTAGGAAATTGCCAAACTTTCCAACAAGAGTTGATCAGTAAGGTGATGTGTAGTCAATGGGCTCTGGAAAGCAGCTCAAATGATATATCCATCACCCATTTGTCCCACAGGCAGCATGAGGATCTTCTGGCTTGTTCAGCAGTGATTAAGTGGCCAGCATAAAAAGAATAGTCTCAAAGTCTGGATTGCCCAGTTCTATGGATACATGGGCAAAGTCTGCTCATGATTTATAGCCATTGTTCCTTAGAGGGAGGCTGGTGCATTTGAATGCAGAAAATCAGACGCTGCTGTGTTTTAAATGCATACTGGAAGATGTTTAAGACTGTTAATTTAATTGTTATGCTTAGTGCAGTCCTACAGAGATGGGATTCAGGGGAAGCTTTTGATCAATATTCTAATCATTGCTGTGGTGGAAAAACTGCTATCCAGAGAGGCAGAGATCTCTGCTAGGACTGGAGAGGGAAGAGATTAGTTCAGGGGCACCCTACAGGGTACAGCCTGAACTTGTACTGGAAGGAAAGAGACATTTTAAGAGAATGACATATAATTCTAGCACACACTGTCCCCATAGGAAACACAAGTCAAGTGCACCAATAAATGAAAGAGGAAAATGCCATGGAAGGCAGTAAATCAAAAAGTAATTGATTGGAATATTTAGAGACCTTAATTTCAATTACTGAAAGTGAAATGATGGCATACTGTAAAAGTCTGAGGTTCGGAAGGAGAGAATTGCAGTACTCGCTGTTCAGCCCTCTTCCTCTTCCCAGAAGGGGTGGGCTGGAGGAGCACAGCAGTTGACCCTGGGGGACATGGTCTTATTCCTCGTTTTGGTACACTGTATAGCTTCAGTTTTTCAATAGCATAACAATTTAAATTGGTTTATAGCTGAAGAATTAGGCCATTAAAGACTACATTTGGTGGGAATGGAAACTCCCTAGGAGGACTGCTGCTCTCTAGTTAGCATTGAAGCTCACTGGGCACCTAGGGTACCCTACGCTCAAAGTGCTGTAACTACCATTTCCATTTGCTTTTGTGGCTTGTACTGCAAGGCTTATTAGAACTAAATTAAGGTCAGTCAAGCTGCTGATAATTCCAGCAAAGTTATACACTTCTGTCAACTCCTACATTTTTCACTAATAATTTCATGTTTGATTTCAGTTATATTTCAACATTTTCACTGAATTGGCAATTACTCTGTCATAACCCAGCCATTACACTTGTCAAAAAGACATATGATGCATTAGCTTAAGGGCAATTGCTAATAACTATGTAGGTGACATTTGGTTACAGAGGATGGGCAAGCCTACATGTATCTTTGTCAAGTGGCCAGGGTTTTCACACCCTGTAGTTTACACTATTTAGGAGCACTGCCGAACTAATCGTGAAACCAAACCAAAGCAAATTTCACTTTGGGTTTGATACCATTTTGCTGTAATTAACATCTGCTCTTTCCTGGGTTCACTGAAGCCTTTTTATGTTGTGTTTTATAATTGCAACTGAAATGAGCTTGCTGAAGGGAGTGAAAAAAAGGGGAAGCATTTGGTTGCCATGTAGTCTCTGTAAGCCTCTGTGATGAGAAAGCTTTCTGCTTACTTGGAGGAAAGAAACAAATGATATTTTCTTACACTGTTTCAGCTTGTGCAAGATAGCCTTTGCTTTGCCCAAATGCTACTATCCTGCTCGCATTATGTTTGTTTCCACTTGCTACCTCTCAAGAATGCTTTGGAACATGATAAAACATTGTGTCGTGTTTCATTGCTAGTGGACCTGGGGCCAGATTTTAGAGTATTCAGGTGCACTTGGGAATCCCATGTCATATCTGCATCTTTGTAACTTTAAAAGTCAGGTTCCACTAATATACCTGAAAAAGGCCCAGGTGCTTTCTCTGTTGTAACAAGGAGAGTGGGAGTTTGCATCAGCTGTGCATGAGGGAGGGGAATAAGGTACTGCGCTGGTATGATGCAAAATGTATTTTATTTCCCTAAGAAAAATTCTCATGGCAAATATGTTTTATTTATGTATTTTAAGACTGAGAGTATGCGGTGTTCCACACATCCTAACACACTGCCAGGCCTCATCTTCCTCACAATCTGTTGTCAGCATTCACCCAGTCTTACTGTGTTGATATAGTGTAGTACCACATCTTGTCTCTTTAGGGATAGGTAAAGATCATGCCACCTTCTCAAATTGTGTATTTCTTATTGACCAGTTCCTGCAATTTCTTGCCTTCTAAAAGCTGTATTTGTCGTTTGTGCCCTTAGTTACCTAAGGTAATCTAGCTAATCTGGGACCTAGACATTCAAAATGTCCCTTTTGGGGAGTAGCAGCTTTCAGATGATAAGCAGAGCCCTTCAGCTGTCATCAACATTATTTTCCAAGTGATCATCCACATGGAAAAGGCTGGTCCTCAGATGCATACACTGAGAACCTAGTGGCGAAAAATCCTCGTGGACAGCACTGTGGGTATACAGGATGATTTTTTTCCCCAGCTGTTACTGCAGTGCTTCCACCAGCAGGTTTCCACCCCAGATCACCTTTAATTTGCGTCAAGAAAGCATAAATCCTTCATGAAGGAATCCTACATGTGTCTGTCTTTTGCAACAAGACAGTTGTGAACAGAAGTTTTGAAGACAAACTGGCTACAAAATTTGTGCAGGTACTGAGTTCCTATAAATGCAAAAGTACGTAACCTTATAATTTCCTTCTTAATCAGATACAAAGTGGTAGTAAACTTTTCCTTTCTGCATCTTATAGGAAACCTCTCACTTGCAAGCAGAGTAATTAGAACAGACCCCAAAGCTCCACGGCTATGGCAACATTTCTGTCACTATTAAGAGGCTGGGTTTTTTAAAATAAATTAACAGGAGATGATTTAGGAATTTTGGAGTTGTTGTAATGCAGCCATTTGAAAGCTGGGGGTCTGACTTTCCAGCCAGTCCTTGCCCTGGGGGAGTTTGTCTGAACTCATGACTTGTTTTTTCCTGGGAACACTCACGTCCATCTGACACCGTCTTTGAGGTTTATTCAGTCACCGGTACATTAATGAGATTCGTCTTTGTCATTGCCACTTCCTGAGATCTGTGGTCATTAAAACTTAATTAACAAATAAGTAACAGCTTTTAGCTGCTGCAATTCTTTATAAAATTATTTGTCATTCGAATCTGCTTGAAATCACAAAGAAAGAAAACCCAGAGTTAGTCAGTGAATGGCTGCAGTGCCTTATGGTGCCAGTGAGAAAATGAAATGAAAATCGTAGGCTGAAAGAGGTGAAAGTGCAAGTCTGTAACAGTAGTCAAAATTTTTCCAGCAACTTTTTCTGGCTCTCTTTGAAGACAATAAGCACGGTGATGCCTTAGCTTCAATGGGAACAGGCGCAGCCTCTCAAAGAAGGGTGATGAGACCCGTAATGTAAACCCCACTGCTAATAGCTCTGCTAAATGGCTTTGGTGTTGACTACAGATGTGCCAGCTGCGCACACTATTGGCTGGAGAAAGAGTCAGGGAGATGTGAATATATGTGGGAACATCTGGTGCGGAAACTAATCAAACTGCACAAATTATCTTCTCTGTGTTATTGTTTGATTATTCTTGTCTATGCCAAAAAGGAGAACAGGAGGCGAGTGTTGGACTCTTCAGACACTGCAGCAAATCCTCCTTATGGGAAAAATCTTTTTATTCCTCTGAGATTCAAGTTATTTTTCTTGAAAATGAATCAGTAGAACAACTTTTTTAGGAAAAGAAAAAACAGCTACTTTTCATAGGGTGGTTGCTTCCCTTCCCCCCCCCCCCCCCCCCCCCACCACATACATACCTGTGCTATGCCTGCATTTATAAGCAAAACACTCTTTTAGTCACTTATCTTCCTGTCCAAGAAGACATTTATTTTCCCCATGTAGTCTGCTGCACCAAAGTTCTGCTCTTGCAGCAGGAGTGGTTTGGTTACTGTGACCAAACCCGAAGTTATATTTAGCATAGCAATATCAGAACAAAAATTGCAGATAGCCTGGAAGTTCTTATTTCAGAAGAGATAACAATGTGAAATACTACCTGCAAAATATTACCTGCCTTAGGCCAGTTGACCAAAGCTCTGCATTATTTGTAACTGTGGTTTGTCTTTACAATTCCATGCCAGCTGGTCTTATCAGAACATGATGCTGACAACACATCATATCTAATTAAGTGAAATAATTGTCCTGCATTGCTCAAGAGCTGTTTTGTATTTGCCTAAATTTTACAGGTACTAGTATGCTTATCCGGATGGTATTCAGATGTTTGGTTAAACTGGGTGCAGCCACAAGATGTCAGGCTACTCTGAGTAAGGAGCAGTGCTTCGGCGTTAGGGCACGGTGTGCGCCTAAGCTTATATATTTATGGGTATCTGTGTGCGTGTATATAGAAGTAAAAGCAATGATCAAGATAATGATTAATATTTGATTTTTAAAGGTATATAAGGAAGCCAGACAATCAGTTCTTTCTAAAGCCCAAAGACTTGGATACTCACTTTCCTTAGAATGATTTAAAACTCTCAGCCCTTCCTCTTTTGTGCTAGGACACAACAGGCAGAAAGCCTGCATAGTGCTGAGTTCTACACACTGAATGCAATGATTCTGAGTTTGGCCTGTTGTTCTTTGAGTCAGTGGCCCCAGTGACTTCAGTTGGGAGCGGAGGTATGTGAATAATGAGTCTGAAAATGTAATCAATGCTTGGTTCTAAGAAGGATTTTCAAACACACCCCACCCCTCCTTCATCCCCCACTTGCTCAGCACTGTTGTGAGAAGCTTAGAAAGTTTTAAGGTGTACTAGAAACAAGCTGTGGTTTTTCAATATTGTATGGGGGGAGAGGGGGGAGGGTGGCAGTTCTTTTTTTTTCTTTGTCTTTTTTTTTTTTTTTTTTTTTTTTTAGATTTCGTAAGACTTGCTCCATGGCCCTTCTAATTTAGCAGAGAAACATTAAGCAGTCAGGAATCACCAATCAGCACCTGACCTGCTCTCAGGCAGAATGAGTGCTGCAAAGATATTTAACTGGGGGCTAAACTAAGTATTTTTTAGATTAGTCGATGATGCTTGTGATGTTTTCAAAAAGTATAACTGTTCCCCCTAGACTGGCCAATAGCCATTATTTCTGCTGCCCACATTACAGACCCTTTTCGCTCGCTCCGCCTTGCTCCAGACTGCTGGCGGACATCCCTGTGGTCCGTGGCTGAAAGGTGGTGCAGTTGCTCCTCTGTACTATACAGGATTGGCCTCTGAGGATCGCAGCTTTGGTTGCACAGATCAGCACTCCTTTCTTTCTCTGTTTTAATTAACATGGGTAGATAGAGTCAAGGCACAGGCTCAGAGTGACAGAGACATCAGTTCATAAAGCTGTTAAAGACCATGGGTATACACTCAGGTTTTACATAGAATTTCATCTTATGCTTGCTGCCATCCTACCTTTATATGCTGCTGCTACCCTTTTGTGTGAAAAAGGGTATTTGGTGACTCTTGTATTTAATATTCCCAGGGTGCATTGCTTTTTTGCTGCAAAGGGCAATACAGATGAAGCAGATTCTGTTGATGAGGGACTGTAGAAGGTGTCTCAATCTTCTATACCAAGAAGCAGATAGTGGGCAGGAAAACATCCTTTAGCTGAGAAAAAGTACAGCAGATAAGGTTATTTAAGTTAGAAAGCAATTTGCAAATGAGCAGGTGGGTAGATACTCAAACACAGTTATTACCTGTGAATGTTCACATAATTTGCAAATACTTTCCTATGTAACATAATTGAAATATTTGGAAAGCCCTGCAAAATCATTGGTTAGCAAATACTGTGAGCACGAATATTCAAGTATATTCACCTACATAATTCCAATGCATGTAAGCATGTATTACTTAAATAATGCACCTACAGTTGGGTCCATCTTTAAAGGTTGCCTTTGTCCTGCTGTGAAAAAGTCTATGCATTCCATTTTTTCCAGTTTTTGTCTTTTTTCTCCTTTGACTTGAGCCTTTTTGCAGAGACTACCCTTTCTGTAGCTGAAAACTTTGAGCCCAGTGTCAGAAGATTCAAGAATATGTCAGTTAACAATAAGAGATGATATGTGCAACGTCTTGAGCTGTGTCACATATTTTGAGGACATGTATGTGTAAAGAATCTTGCACTTTGGGACAAAGATCCTACCAAAATATTGGTAGAAAACCTACAGGTAGGCACACTAAAATTTTTATATATTGATAAAAATACAGACCCTGAATGGAACGGGGTCTTCAAAACTGGCTGCAGGAGTTTGCCTGTCTCAGTCTGGAGCAGAGTAGTGACTTAATGACCCATTGCAACTTTCAGCATCATTCATGAAACACACGGAGGTCTTCAAGTCCTTTTGTAAATGAATATGTGTTTCTGTCACCAAGGATCCAACATGTGGTACTAACTTGTGAAGAGGGAATTTGAGGGTATTTGCTTCTCTGACACTTAGGTAATTTTCATTCATACTATCTCTGTATGTTTGGGTATTGGTTTCCAAATAATACAGTAGCTAGTTTCTATGTAGGCAAAAATAGAGAGAACATATTTGAAAGCTGCCCTTGATTTGAGTCATTTTATGTTGGGTCCATTTTGTTCACTAAGTCAAGGAGTTGTGACAAATTGGGCTGGAAAGGAGAAAGCTTCATATAGCAGCCTAACAACCTGAAATGTCATTATTTTCCTCCTGCTCTCATGAACCCTTGCTGATTTTGTGCTGCTGCATGTGTCTGTCCCTGTTTCTTGTTCTCAGTGGATACCAAAGACATGCTAGGAAGCCTTTTAATAAGTTTTAGATGTTTCTGTGAGAAAAATGATGCAGGTTCAACAGCATGTGCAGGTATTTGTAGAAAAGCGAGTGTGTTTCCCTCTTGGATGTTTAGTTGTCCTTAACAATAATATCATAAATAAATAATGTTTCCGTGAGGGAAGAGAGAAGATGCTTATCAGATAGAATACATGCCAGTTAGGATAACTCTGAACAAAATGCTAACACGAATTAAACAGGAAAACATGCTGCTGGCAAACAAATTGTTGGTGAAAAGAGCTTCAGCTAGGGAGTTCCTTTCTTTGTTGGATAGAAATGGTGCCTGCCATGCAGACCAGCTTTTAAAATTAAGATATTTGTGACCGTAACTGCTGGGTCTGTGGAAACATTCAAATGAGAATAATTTAAGCTGAGATAGAATAATGCATGATAAATAGTACATGGAACTGTACAAATGTTGCAGATTATAGTAGGATCAGAGAGATAATGCCTAAGGGATTACTTTTTCCTTTCCTGAAATTAGTTTTCAATCAAATTTAAAATCTGATTCTATTTTGTTGAAATCAAGGTGAGGCTTTACTTTGCATTTGGTGGATTCTGGAGCAGGTCATTAACAAATGCAATGGAGAATGAATCCTTGTAGTCCACAGAATAGATAGCATCATGTACGCTGAAGTTCTATGTTTTCTAATACTGTTTTGTCAATCTATTTTCTCCTTCTCTGAGGCCTGGCTTTGAGAGATGCAAGGCTAGTTCAAATCCATTCCACTTCCATTTGGCTGTTTTTGCCAAGATTGACAGCTGGGGAAAAAACACTGATAGCTTTTTTGTGCACATCTCCATTAGCAGCTGTACTGAGACTGCCAACTAATTGCCGCACAAGAATTACCACTTGGGAACTTAAGTCAGCAGAAATAATGTCAAAACCATGACTGTCTTTGCTGGTTTGTTTGATTTTGTTGTTTTGGTTTTTCAAGTTGTAGAGGGCTGGATGGCTAGCATAAAAGTCAAGTGATACTGCCTCAGAACCGTCCTACCTCTTCTTAGCCATTGCAAGCCGTTTGAGGAAAATAAAGTAGGCTTTATATATTAGGGTGAAAAAATATTAGAAAGAGGTCTTCAGTGTTATTAAAGTACTTGCTTCAAGTTCAGCAAGTGCTTACACTTCTTTTTAATACGGCTGCCATCCTGAACTGACTTCTAATTTAGTCTTTGACATCTGTTACGGGAATTTTACATTTGTAGTTTTCCTCTCTTTTAGAGACAATTTTTGCTTGAGAATTGGCACATTTTAGATATCAGTAAATGGCCTTAATAAATAATGTGAAAATGGAAAGCATGTAAAAAATTCTTATGACAGAATCAAACTGATTAATCTGTGATTATCTGGTTATTGCTTATTTATGTACTTCACCAGCCCACTGCACTTGGTTCAAAACACAGGAAAAATCTAGTTTTTACTAGGAAGTATGCTTATTGGTTAGAGTGGGCATATTTGAAGGATGGGAAGAGAGGAAAAAGTGGCAAGACAGTGTCTGAAATCAGCAGAGGAAAATGCAGAGACATTAGTGATAGCTGGATTATGAAGAAGGTAAATACATTCAATCAGTTGCTCTCTATTAGCTTGAGGGTAATCTCTGCCATATTACAGTGTACTGATTTATGGACTAATTAGTTGCACAAAACAAAAATATTTATAGAAAATACTTCTCTCAAGCAGCCACCAACCCAACCAAACAATACAAAAGTGGATTTTGTGTATTAAAAGATTAAATTCAATATATATTTATGAGCCCATTCAAAATGTAGAGTCTTTCTGCTGCCAGATTTCCAGTAAGCAGAAATATCTATCTATCAAAACCTAATTGTGTCAGTATCTAGACATTTATGGAAGAAATGAAGTTCCTAAGCTATATGTATTTCAAGCTATAAAAGATTTTATATATTAATTTATAAAGTCATATTATTATTATTATATGAGTTTTAATATATCTAATAAAGAAAAAAACAGACAAGGAGGGGGGAAAAAACTGCCATAGCCATCTCATTATTTTGGAAGAGTATTTTAGTGTTTTACTGTTTTCTTTTCTGTATGTATGTCTTTTAATTTCTTAAGCTGTTAAGATGCTTTCAGGCGAGGACAGTGTTTTGGGAGGTGCAATATAAAATAGATTTGGATAAGATAATTTGAAGTAAGTGGGTGGCAAATACATGCAGATGGAAGACTATGTAACTTCAGATTTGTATAATTTGGATGGAATAGGGAACTGTAGGTCTTAGTACTTAATGCAGTGGATGAGGTGTCAGAATTAATCTCTCTTTCTGTAATTGACTTTGTAAATCTCTCAACATCTTCAAGCTTCAGCCCCCATGAATAAAATGGAAACAGCATGCCTCGCTGCTTTGCAGTAGTGTCATGAGGTTGACCTCAGTAAAGGGTGATACTCAGATGCTAGATATTGTCAGTAAATGAGAAACCTGTCAAAAAAATTGTTCGCCACTAAATCTACATAGTTTAGTCATCGTTCCTTACATCCTACTCAATGAGAGATTGTAAAAGCAGTTGTGACACTCTACCAGTTCTAAGGAGGCAAAAGTGCACTGCCAAGACTAATTCATAGGTACCAGTCCACCTACTTTTTGTTCGTGGGAGATCTCTAAAGGAAATTAATAAATATATTTTATGAGGGCATAGAAAAAACTCTGACATGAAGGAAGAAAGCAAGCTGTAGCATGGCAAAAGAAAGCAGTATAATAAATGTAATTACCAGAGTGCTCTACATGCTGGTTCTCCCATCCTACCAAGCAACAGTAATTAGAGGTAAGAGGTGTTAACAAGAAATGCATTGAATGAGTCAGTGTAGCCATTTAGTCCTTTGCTGAATATGGTGACAAAAGATGCCAATAGAAGGCCTAGGGGGAAGATGTTCTCTTCTGAATAAATTGCATCTGCTATGTCCTTATAAGAATTACATTTAATGATTTATGAGGTGTGTGGTGAAGAGCAGATATAACTGCTGGCCCTACACAGATCTTGGCAGTGTGGTTCTTCCCACACTAAGCTTGCTGTGCTTTGGCCTGAGGGAAGCCTGTGAGGTGGTTTCTCAAAAGGTGTTGAAAAGCACTAGATCTGGACTAGATGGCCAGGCTGGTGCTGCTAAATTCACAGCTAGAGCCAAAGACAAAACAGAAGTGGTGCTGACAAAAGTAGGCTCTTTCAGCAGGTAAGTGAGGTGGATACTCAAGCAGAGAGTGTCCTGTCTGTGCGAGGCTCAAGTCCTGCAGTTTCCAAATCAGAGATTATAATGCCAAGTTCTGTGTCTATGCGTATAGTATCTAGATGGGCTTTTTCCCTGAGATCCTGGTGTATTTTTAGCCTGGAAGCGCCTTATGTCTTCTTTCGTTTCACTCTTACACTGCTGGGTTTTCCCCAAATATTATAACTCTTGAGAAAAGTGGATTTTTTCCTTTTTTTGCTTTGTATCCGTTTGGATTCCAGTGCCTTTCATGTATATTTTTTGGGACTGAGGTAAAATTTGAGTCTGATTGGTAGTGAGAACAGAATTGTCAATTCCACTTTGTCTTGTTCTTGCTGGTCTATGTTTTCTGTTCTTACAAGGTGGACTCCAACCTTCATTTTTGTATTTAACCTTGAAGTTTCTACACTGTGAAGCTGAAGACTTTGTCTTGGTACTTGAATTCCATCCTGTGAATGCTTTTTAGCTTCATTAGGTGACCAAATCTCAACTTATAAATGTGATTGGTTTTATACATTAACTGACTGTTTTTTGGCATATGTGTCTGTTTTGAGATGGGCATGTATTTAGCAAGCCTATTTTGCAGGAAGAATTTAATAGACCTATTATCCATAAAGTCAGTAAAACTAGTAAAATGTAAATAATAAGTTAGTACTTGTGGTCCAAATTTATTAGTGCATTTTTGTAAATAGATTAAATTCTCCTGTCATTCAAATGCCTTCTGTTAATCCTTAGAAAATAATTTATGTGATACCATGATATTTAAAAACATGATTACTATCTTTAACTTAACATCTTCTATGTTAATAATTCTCATTTAAAAAAAATGTAGAAAAAAAAACTTCTTTATGACCTTGTTGTTCATAATCCTTGATGAAGTGTCATAGTTACCTATTCAGGCAAGGTATAATTAGACATCATTTCAGATACATGTATTTGTTCTGCATAACACTTGTAAGAACACATATTGGTTTGATTCCCATTCTAAAATAAGGAGGTGTGAAGTAGTATTTTGTAAATAGTTACATACATTCTGCATAATAATATTACATGTTATATAGTCCTGATACTATATACAGTACTATATATAGTACTATATATAGCACTTTTATAAATATTGTTCTGTTGGGATCACTTAGAAAACTCTTTGATTTTCATCCTCTGGTGATTGATTGTATGTCAGGTTTTATCACAAGTGGGTAAAAACCCCTTTTTAACCTATTAAATACAAAAAATTTGCTGAGATGCTTTGTATAGTGATAGTAACATTATCCCAGCTGAAACCAGCAAAATTGTTTGAAGGGATTTTATACTAATTTTTGTCAATTTTGTTTTGAAGATATTAATGGAAATATTATATATATATATGAACATATATTAGTATTTATTTACTTGGTTTTGTGGTTTGTTAATGTTCCCTTCTGCGACATAGCTAAGAATATTTTGGTTTGGACAATACATCGAAGAACTTGAAAATACTAAAATTTCTGTAGAATAAATGAGGGATCTAGGTTTGAATGCCACTGAAAATGGAGGTGATGAAAGACAAAAGATATCACTTGTGTTAAGATTTGAGTTGTGGTTTACTTCTTCACTGAGGAAGAACAAAGATGTATAAGACAAGTAGACATGGCACTTAGGGACATGGTTTTAATGGTGAACCTAATCATGTTAGGTTAACGGTTGGACTCGATGATCTTAAACTGGTTTTTCAACGTACATGATTCTATGATTCTGTGTAGAGGACAATGTTAACCTTTCCTCTCCATTATCTAATCAATATTATAATCTAAAAACTCTTATGGCATTGTCATGAGGGTCTGATTATAGATTAAGTAAAAATCATGATTTTAAAGGTTATACAATGATTTCTGGAGTAACCAGTGCTCCCAGAAATGGTATTTTGGAATACACATTACTAGACAGCTAAAGAAGACAATTTGAGAATTTAAAAAGCCTCACTGTAATTACAGAGACTCAGACTTTGTTGACCAGTAATCAAAATTCTCAAAGCTTCTTGGATTTATAGAGGTTCTTGCCAACTTACAGTTAAGCATGCCTGTTAGATCAGGAGTAATCCTAGTACCTCCAGATGTAGGCTGCAGTGATGATGTTGGGATTCACTTCTTTATTAGATGTAACTTGTGAGCCTGCTATATTTCTTCTGGAGAACAAATTTAAACTTAAACTGCTTTCTGAGTTCTGACTTCAGGTTGCAGCTGTGGGCTCTGTAAATTACATCACTTGGATTAAGTTAGTAATGAAAAAAAACTTGTTATTTAATTATGAGTTTCCCAAAAAATAGAAGCAACTTTTTTTTTCATAACATGATGTTTGAAGAATATTACACTCGAGATTTCTACCATAAACTTTGCATAACTCTTCTATCCACTAATTTCATAGGTTATCACATACGTTGCTTTGCAAAATACAGTATGATGTAGAAAGACTTTTATTTCCTCTTCCACTAGGCCAGGAGAATCCACTTCACTGTATATTTGTTGTAATGGTAAGGCACAGCCTCTGGGAGTTGTGAACATGGAGTATTTGTGAAAATCGGGCAGTTTCTCTCAGAATGATAAGCATCCAAGTTAGAGATTTTGGCTTCAGTGTTGGGCTGTGTGTATATATATAAATTTAACTTTCTTACACTTATATGTAGGACTTCTAAAGTCCCTTTCACCCCTAGCAAGGCCTCTAATAGTTCTTCTGTTTGAGGAAGAGTATGCCATCCTGAGCCTATCTGGCTGTCTTGAACTGTAAAGACTGCTGGTATATAGGATTGAACTGGCATCATTATTCTTGAGAGGTCTTGTTCAGTCATATAAATGTCAGTTTAACTTATTAGTAATTGGTTTCTCAGGTGTCACAAAGACCTGCACAGAGTAATTGAGTGAGAATTGCTCTATGTGAGAGAAAGAAAATGCTCATTCAAAACTAGTCTTCTTTTCTCAAAACAAACAAGCAGTAGCTCCCAAACCCACTCCTGACCCTCTTCACCCATAGTATAGTGTTATTACTTCCAGTTCTCAACAGTGGTTCACTTCTAGTACAAAAGTTGTATTGCCAGTGACAACGGTACACTTGAACATGTGTACAGAAACTCCATTAAGCAGGATTGTGTATAGTCTTGTCAACTGTAACTAGAATGTGCACACAATAGTTTTGCTGGGGGAGTGATGCCTAGGAACGTCTCCAGGTGAGATGTGGTTACCCCTGTTGACAAGAGCAGGACTAACACTGTCCTGTTCTGCTTTCTGTAACTAGACAGTCACTTTTGGTTCTACTGACTGCTGTGAAAATGATTCAGTGCATCTCCATGACATGCACGATTATCAGAAACTAGTATTAGCTAGCAATCTATGCAGGAGTTTAACCCTGAAGTGTTTACGAGCTATTTAGGTCTACAGATTGCAAAAGTTAGTCTTCTCTGTTCCTTGAGGCTGTGAAATTTCATCATGTATATGTTTGGGTCTGTACAGATGATGGCCAGAAAAACGAGGAAGGGAAACATACACTTTGTACTGGAATTATATCTACTGCATATTGTGGTAAAAATGGTGTGTTGGTGAACATACTGTACTGATGATGAGCTTTCATTTCATTAAATTAAATGCACCATATGGTGCAAAATGCTGCTGTTCTGCTTGTTTGTTATGCGTGTACTTCTTACATCCTTTTCTTTCTGATACTCCATGATGATGGGAAAGGTATTAAGTTAGCTGATATAAAATTTCTGATTTGTATCACCAGATCTGTGTTTGGTGGATAAATGCTTGCAACCATAAATGATTAAGCTTACAGTTTTTGTTAGGAATGAATTGATGATGTGTTAATATTTACATCTGTAACTTTGCATTTGCAAGTACAAACATGAAGGCTGGTCTGGAGGTTGGCTGAAAATCTGGTCTTGCATATTCTATGAAAAATATTATTCAAATTTCTCACAGGTGAATAAACCTCATGCATGGATGAACCTAGTTAATTCAATGGTTTAATAAATCTAGAATCCCAATGAGGCTATAACAAATCCCCCTGGTATCTTAGAGTTATTAGAGGGATGTATAAAATAATATGCAAGCATAAGAGCTCCTTCTAAATTTGAGTCGTCTTTTGCTCATTATTTTTTTGTTCTGTTCAGTACATGAAATAACTTATCTGTGTCTCAGTCATGATAAAGTATTAGATCAATTATTATTTGAGGGCAATATCTGGGGTCAATTTGTGTCTGACTAGATTTTTTTTCCTTTGGATAGTTTGTTTTTGAAACAGTTTTGCAGCACTAAGACTGATGCCTTTCCATTAATGTTCCTTTGAAAAAGATGGATAGCTTGAAGTGGAAATTTCTGTAAACCCCTTGTCAGGGAGAAGCACCTTGTCATAAGGTGCTCCATTTTCAGACATTAAACACGTGAATCCTGGATCAGAACCAGTTCTCTATTTAGAAACATAGGAATTAGAAGCTGACAAGGACTGACTGAATTAGCAAAACAACTGGAACTAATAGGACTGCATAAGTTTAATTGAGTGCTAGGTTTAAGGTCATTGTACTCAGCTATAATTTGGACAACTAAGCAATGTAATGCCTGGTCAGATTTGGATGTTAAACCTTCCAGGAAAGAAATATCATACAGGAAATAATAATTCTGCAGTAGGTTCCTTTTGCGATGTTTTGATACAAACCAAAGTCCTAGGTTAGCAGTCGTGGTGCTTTTGTAAATTTTTCAGTATCACGTGTTACCTATTTTACAGGCATTCACAGGGACAGGATACCCACTCCAAGAGCCCTAGAATACATTGGAAGGGGTATATATTTTCAGGTGAAAAATAAAATAGATATTGCAACTATCTGTTATTATGGAAAGATCCTGCCATATCTTCAGGAAAAGGAATCTGTTGTTCTTCACAGCTCCTGAAATGGGGAACAGGATCTGCCTTCATTTTCCACTGAATTAAATAAGAAAGCACGTAAAGCAGTGCTGACTGATGTAAATCTCCTCACTCTAAGATGCACATATAATTTTACAAATATACTTGGAACAGAGTAACAGGAACTTATATTCAAAATTTTCAACTAGTGAAGTTATGTGGAGTTCAGAGGAAAAAATAATGAAGCTGAAGAAAAGGATGATAGATAAGAAAACTTTCCACTGAATGTACTCCGCTATAAAATTGTAATTTTATTAATAGGTGAGGGAGAATTAAAATGCATGAAATGGTAGCTAAATACAAGGAAAGTCATATACTCTGCCCTGGTTTAGAAGATCATAAGTTTATGAAATTGGAATGCAGCTGAATTGATTGAGATCTGATATTCATTATACTTCAGCACTGCTGGCAGAATCCCTTCTAACCAGACGTGCATGACATGTTTTCTTAGAACTTTCACAAAGCCCAGAGTTTATAATGACAATTAAATTGCATCTTTTCCCAATAATTCCACAATCTGAATTTGGTCTGTGCTAATAACTTTTAAAAAAACTTAAATACCACATTTTAATATTAGAAATCCATTTAATTATAGGAAATCTCTGGCTCTGCTTGTCACCTGTATTAACATTTATATTTCTTATTGAGTCTGCAATATAATTTCTGGGTTTTGTCATGGACATCCTTCTTATATATATCCAAAGCCTCATGTAGGACATGTCTGACAACCAAACTCCTAATTTATCTTTGCCTTATCTTATTTTGTCCACTGAGATTGGCAGTATGAGCAGCAAACATCCTATGTGAAGGGCCAAGATAACAACTTGAACAAGCACCAGCCTATTGTTCTCTTCAACACTGGATTCTTTTAGGAACGAAGACTTGATCTGCATACCTGTTTCTGTAGGCTGGGTCCTGTCCTGCAAAACTTGCTTCCTCAGCAAAAAAAGCTTATCTGAAAAAGCAGTGCCCTAAATTCTGTTCACCATTTGGAAGAGGCAGCCAGGTGGGATTTATTTCTCCCAGGAACTTTTCTTTTGCTCATTAATTGTTTTCCACACCAGGCTATTATGTTGGTAAAATATTTATAACCATTATGATGAAAATTGCCAGAAAGTGAATTTACATTCTCTACCTTTTGACTTTATATTTTTTTCTCATGGCTTTGAAACATTGCTGTGGTTTTGGCTTGCCTCTCTGTTCTTGCTACCCCTTTCTGTCGCACTCAGTAATTGGCCTAAGAAAAGGCAGAAACAAGAATTTATTACACCTTGGGCAATACTTGAAACAAACTTTATTTGCTGGAGCAGCACTTTTTATCTACTTGCTGCTGTATATTTTGACATTCTTCTAAATATTAAATTTGACTTTTTAATAAAGTTAAATCTTGGCTTTTTTTTTTTTTGTAATTGCTGCTGGTTTTGCAGTTTCTTAGGCAGACTTGTACATATATAAACATATCATTTTAATGAAGCTTTTGGAAAAACAATATAAGCTGTGACTATATCTACTTCATTACTGCCAGAACCCACAAAAATGGAATGAATTAAAGACTAGCTTCTGTAATACACTGTAAATTAGACTTGGAATAATTTCTGCAATGAATTGAGAGAACAAAGGTGAGAACTATTCAACTTTTCATATGTTTTCCAAGCTTGGGACTTGACAAAATATTCCTCTAACAAATGACTCTCTTTACCTTTAAAATTGTTTGCAAAAATAATGACAGTAGTAAAAACGAAACCAGGTTAGAATGCTAAGATAGAATTTCCACTGTTGAATCTATTTTTTAGGTGGAAAAAGGATCAAAATGTTTTTGTTTGCTAAAAAGGCCTTAAGAAATAGCAATACATCATCCTGGAACTGTTTATGCAGGAATTTTTATTCTTTGAAATCTTCCAGTGTTAAAGCAACAAGAAAACATTTAGAATGTCCTTTGGTGGAATCTTATTACACTTGATATATATGTAAACTGATATTCTTTGATGCCAGCACGTTGCCCATACAGAGAAATCTCTGCGCAATTAAATGAAAGGAAAAAGAAAAGGACTAAATAAAAAGTAATATTTTTCTCTTATCTGAGTAGAATTAAATACATTAACAAATTGTCTGGTAACACAAATAGGCAATAATACAAAAAATCTACATTGTACATTATTTCAAGAAAAATAACTTCATTTGAATACAAAAGGATAAATACACTTTTTGTCCTATAGTCACTCTTGTACAGTATGTGAACACAGCATCTTACTGATGCAGTGCTGCTAAGGTATACAAGGATATGACTGGCTTGAATTTTATTGAGGGGGCTGTTACACATGTGCATCACTAACATCAGACAAAGAAATCTTTCAACCAACAAGGTTACAGAGCAACGTTCACTAAAGCACAGGTTGGAAAGGTTTCGGGGGTTGAAGCAGGCCAATATGGCAGCTTTTACAGATTTCCTTATACCCACAATGCACTGACAGCAAAGAATGCCTTTATTTGGTCGGTCCACACACTGGGCAGAGGTACAGTCGTGCACCATATAGGAGTAGCAAATGTTTTTTAGCTCCGATTCCCATCCTGGGGGCTGTCAAAGATGTCTCACTCCTGTGTAAGCTTTGCAGCTGGCATTGATTTGACAGAATAGGCAGCCACCAACTTGTCTCGAGTCAGAGGTGAACAGTCTTGACTCAGAGCCCTGTCTGTAACTGATTAATATGGCTTAGTTCAGTTAGGCCTTCTTAGTTTGTATGTGGTTGTTTTTTTCCTCTTTTTTTTCCTTTTTAAATTTCAGTAGCAAACGCTTGGATTTTGTTTTGTTTTCATGTGGCACATTCATTTGGAGTAGTCTGAATGTGATGCCATCAACCACACGGAGTCTAGCATATGCAAAGCCCAGTTACACCTAGTAGAGCAGTCAGCAGTAATAGAGGCCTGTGTGATATTGCCTCCTGTCCGGAGTTCTGGCTGCAGCCTCCTGGATCCCTTTCGCACTTCAACTTCTCGCATAAAATGCCAGTGTAAGCTGGAGGGCACTGGCATCGCACATTGTTGATGCATGTTCCTCCGTTCTGGCAATGCAGTAGCTCATTGTCACATACATTTGCTGCAAAGATAGCAGGGGAGGGAGGGAAAGAAAAGTAGAATAAATATAAGTCCGTCTACAGGAGAAACACTGCACTAAAACCATGAAATCACTGCCGCTTCTTCTCATGCCGAGACGTGAAAACAAGGGATGCGGTTTTTTTTTTAAGCATTTCAAGTATGAATTTTTTTATTTTATTTGCATTTTCTCATATCCCCACCCCCCCCTTGTTTTTTTTTTTCCTTTAAGCTGTAGTATTGGAGAACCATATAATTGACTTTGGACCACTGACTATGATAATGAATTAATGTGAATTATGATTAATAATGAAAGAATATGAATATTAATACCTGCCTTGTGCCACTGTCTGCTTTTTTATAGGCATTACTGTACTTGAACTAAAGGTGGGTGTGTCATTATTTGAAGGGGGCAAGGTATCTAGAGCTTTTGAAAAGCATGAACGGTGGTTAAAAGTGCAATGTAATTTTGCTGAAGTGAAAAGATCTGTGTGAGGAAGTGGGTTTTATAATTGAGAACTGCATGTATTAATGATCTGAAAAAATTATGCAAAAAAGAAGGCAAGCACAGGCAGGAAATTCAGCATGCTATTTGATGGGGATTATATGTTATATACATATGAAAATAAAAGAGAATGTTATTTCCATTACAGATCAAATATTGCTTCTTAATTAGATTTGCTACTTTGGTAACTGTCACCTTAAACTATCTTATATTTTAACCTGATATAACACCTTCAGAAGTCAGATTTGACAAAAGAGAAAACAAGGCAGGCAAAAGTTTTATTGTATTTGAAAAACTGGCAGCTGTACTTTGTATTACTTAGTATCAATTGAAATATTTCACTAGGTAAATATGTAGACATATGAGGAACATACTACTTAAATGTGTCAATCTGTGTTTTATTCCATACAATATCACTAGTAGAATATATGCTAGATTCCAGCCCTGTCTTCCATAGGAAAAGCAATCACCATAATGAACTAGCACCTACTATCTAGGCAGAATGTAACAGTAAAGATTTTCATGCAGAACATTAGGGAAATTTTATTTGGTTTAGAAGCAGACTCAACATTATATGCTGTTTATGCATACCTTAGCCTAGAAATACCCTAAATAATTCAGAATAGGGAAAATATTGTTAATTTTGCTTTAAACATTGCTATTTATTGCTAAACAGAAGTACAATTTCATAAATCTTAATTTAATTATTTTTAAAAGCAACCCATATAATCTGAGAACTAAAATTGAAACAGTCCAAGTTCTGAAGTGACGTATTTCTATATAAATCTGTACAAATTTTTGCACCAGCAACCTTCCTGATTATCTTACCTGTTCTGGCTTGCTTTTAGAAAAATAATTTTCTCACTCTAGGATTCTCTAACAACTGCTTTCTAATGTTCTGTATGCACATGGGCCAAATAACAACTCGTACTAGAAACTGATAGGTGCAGTTGGGAGAAAACAGTTAAATGATCTTTTTCAGTGATTCCTTTAGCAATTGAAGGTTTTTACAAAGAGCTATCGATTTAACATTGTCCAGTTGCTGAATTGTAATATGAATGTTAAGGTACAATGAACCACATATTATTGATGACAGGCTCAATGTCTGAATTCTAAAGTTTCATAAGTTACAAAGCATAGTGTTTATATTATATACGAGGAATCGTAAATCACCATAAAAAAAAAAAGAAAAACGACCCAGAAAAATATAATGTTAACAGGCTGAAAAAAACCCCTCTATTTTTGAAGTCAATATTTGAGTTAGATCTCTTAATAACTGAAGCTATGTATCCTTGAAGCTGACTTTATTCATATTGTATATATTTAGCCCTATCAATGTGCAAAATCTGATGGTACAGCTACTGAATCTACTTGTCCTAGGCTGCTTATTGCTGGGATGCTTCCTGCAGTTCAGGCAATGAAAATGTGAAATATCTGTCCCATCAATACTGACTATTGTTTGCCTTGAATAATGGAGTGGAATTCAATGGCTAATTAAATACCACTTCTTAAACAGCAGATGGGATATTTCACTTCGTGTTTGTCCTGGAATACATTATCAAAATTTTCTCAAGTATTCAGCAAACCAATTTTATTTTCCAATAGCCTTCCCGTATTTAAAATTATTCTGAGAACTAAAGCCTGTTATTTTCAGAGGCCCTCAGCCCAGGCGCTGATCTGTAGTTACAGAGTGCTGGAGATGGGTGGCTGAGGTGGTGTTTCGCCACACGCTAGCTGTTCTGCCTGACACACTTATGCAGGTTGTTATCAAATACTTCCAATTATTTCTGTCTACAAAATTCTGGATACGGTGTTATAGATGCTGATTTTTAAATCAGTCCATTTATTTCTCATTAGAAAGCTTTGTAAATGTACTTGGAGAAGGGAATGATCAAAAGCTTCTCTCCTTCATTATTCTTGCATGATTTTAAAGGTTTGCCAAAGAAAGGCATTAAAGTAAAACCAGGTAGATCTTAATGTTCTCAGCAAACTACTATGCAGCTGAAAATTCTTGAATTTTCAATCTTGTATTTTCACAGCCTCCTTTTCCTTAGTTTCATCCTTGCACGCACACATGTACACACATATACTATCATGTTGATAGCAACTGCAGTGATTTGGATGTTAAATGAAACAATCCGAAAATGTTCTGAAATCCTATTATTTATTTTTGCCAATTTTGTTTTATTTTTATTCTGAGCAACTCTAAAACCATTTCCACCTTCCTGAAAGCATCATTAAGATTACTTTTAAAACTCGTATTAATTAATTATGTTTATTGAGTTTAGGAACTGGATTAGCTATATCTAACAAGTGTAGCACATCAGCAGCATAAAGAAAAGCACTTTGACTGGAATTTAAACCAAAGTTTATGCCTTAAACCAAAGTAGTGGACATGGTGCCAAGATCAAAGCAAGACAAGTATATTAAATGTTACAAAAATTAACAATGTTTCTAATGTTAACACAGTATTTTTTTTGGGTTATGTGGTATATTGTATTTCATAATTGGCTCTAGGCTTTACTCGGTGAAGGCAGTGACCTGGGAGCTGTTGAGCAGGGGACAAAGGGCAAAGACCTTGCCGACCCCTTGCTCTGCTTTGAAGCCCAAAGAGAGCTGCTGGTGCTGGTGGGTGCAGATGGGGCTGGTGGACCCCCAGCCTGTGCTTGGCCCTTGACCTTTTCATTTCCCCAAGGAGCAGGAGCAGTGAGGTTTACAAAACAGGGCTTTCTTGCCCATTGCACCCCTCTTACCTTCTACTGCCTGACATGCCCTTACCCCTTCTTATACTCCAAGAAGTGAAGCGTTGCCTCCACTGCTGAGAGGTGTTAAACAAGGTCTGCTTTATCTTCATCATTAAAAGTAACAATAATGAAAAATTAGTTTGAATTAATCTGAAAGGCATCAGGTATCAAGATCTGATCAAAGAATGAAACAGAAGTAATGCAAGTGAAAGCACTAATTCTGAAGTAATCACACATGACTGTTAAGACTCGTGTGGATGAACTAGCTGTGAGTTTGGTGGTGAATCTTCATTATTAGAAGACAGGACATAAACCTGATCATTAAGAAGCAAAACAAGGATATCTGATTTGCCTTGGAGGACTTTGTAGGCCTTTTGGGGGGATGTTTTTTGGGCACAGTCTCCAGATCTGTGCTACTGTGGGAAATGAAAGATGAGTGAAAGTAAAATAAAGGAAATTTTTTAATGTTATTTTCATAATTCATCAATTTACAATCTAAGCTATGGTCTAATTATGGGATCCTTAAAACACTCTACAAAGGAGACAGGAAAAGCCACATGTCAAAATGGATAGCTATTTGAAGCTTTTCTGTCCTTGGGGCGACCACTGCTCCTCACCCTCAAACCAACAACCCTATGCAATTAGTAAGAGATACTATTATTTTTAATTAAAATGTAATCATCTTTTCCAAGGTAATTATTAATAAAATACTGAAGCCTTTTTCTTAGGGTAATACCATTATGAGTGATGAAAGATGTCTTGCCATAAGTAATAAAATATTCTTGATTTGTAATTCCAATGTTATTACATTTGGAAAAGGAATAAAAAAGGAAAATAAGAGAGAAATACCCACTTTTTCAACCAGCTCAAGCAGTTAAAGGGGTAAGTGATGTGCTAGTGTTTCATAGAATTTATATTGGATGTTAGATGAAATGTATTGAGACTAGCACAGTTGTCTGACAAATGCCTCCTTCCTTACCTCTTAAATGCTCAAACCTGAATAATACATGAAAATTTCTGAGGCTGATCAAAACTCAATTTTAATACCTTTGCAGCTTCTTGAAAGAAAAGAGATAGATAGCTGTGGTTGGTTTTATTCTAAAGCGGCAACATAGACACAGTAATGCAAGTGGAAGTCTCGTTCTCTTCGATCTGGTGGGCCACCTCAGGCACAGCATTGTGCTGCTGGCTTTTGTTCTTTCCTGTTACTGTGTCTGGGCAGCTTCAGAGCACATGCCCAGGGCTTTTGGTCTGCCTGGTGCTCAGACAGAAAAACAGTACTCTATCTGACTTAAATAAAATTTCTTTTGCCTTTGTCTTTCACAAAGCCGTCCAAGAGGGGCGAAACTAAATCCTGTACCATCCTTTGTGCTGCCTTAATTTTTGTGCAGCTTGCCTACAGTAGCATCTTATTCAGGTGGGTCAGCCGCATGAAGATGAGAAAGGACAGGCTATTGACTTAAGGAAAGAGAAATGAATGTATTCAAAAGGACATCTTTTTTGATCTGGGATAGATGGTGTTCTCTTTCTTCATCAAAACCTGGGTTTATTATGAAATTTTCATTGTTTGTGGGAACAGCATAAAGACCATTAATGATAAAGTCACAGAAAGAAAACTTTTTATTAGATGTCCTTGCTTGCTTTCTTAAAATCTGAAGTCTTTCATTTCAAGCAATGTTTTGTGTGATCTCTTCCATTGCTGTTTTTCTTCAGTGTGCTCTTTTTTGCAGGATCATTTGTTACAGCCTTCCCTCTCCCTCTCTCTCTTTTAAAAAACATTTCTTCACTTTTCTCCTTTTTGTCTCCCAGATCATGAGTATTATAGTCCCTGGACAGGTTGGTGAGTTGACAGCTCTGAATATATTATACAACATTTTGGTCTATTCTAAAGCACTGATGCAAGCTTTGACCCTACTTCTACTGCAGTGAATTTCCCATGCTGTTCATCAGTAGTTTGTAAGAATGGTACTACTGAAATCGTAAGAAGCTTTTGACCTTGGATTCCACCACTGTTCAGAACTTTGAAAAGATGCAGGTTTAGTGGCTAAAGAAATTATTCTTGACATTTTTTTTTGTCCCCTCTAATGCATCTGTTTCCTTGGTACTTTTTATTTTGTAAAATATTGTTATTTGAATTTACCTATGATTAAGTTTTCAACACACATGATAACAGAATATTCTGCCTTGGCATAATAAAAGGGTAAAAAAACAAGTTTAGTGAAACCTATGTTTTCAGTAATGATGTTTATAGGTAGCTTCAATATATGCAATGGTTGTCTATATATAGAGAGCTGCAAACAGCACTTTGAAATGCCATGAAAAAATTAGGAAGTTTCATCTCACTACATAAATAAGCTCAGTAAATTGAGGCGGAGCACAAGTGATTTCTTGTCAAATACAGAATTAGTTCCTATGAATACTATAAAGATTCTGTAGCTAACATGCATTATTCTCTAAATATGTGATCATTTAATCAATAAATGGTAGGACTAATAAGAAAATATAAAGGATATTGGAACAAATGAGGAAGATAGTGTGTATGCCTAACAAGAATACAGACATTTACACATACATATAGCCAACATGCACAAGAAAAGCTCTGCAATCATGAAGGTATTTGTAATATTTTTCCCATGATTTTTCAGATAGACGCTAATGGAAGCGGGGAATGCAAACCACCTAGTCTGATTCAAATGCAAAGGTTTAAAATTGTTTCCAATTATACCAGAATATGAGTGACCACAATCAATATATTATTTTCAAATTGCCAGGTTTAACAACAAGAAATCATTTTCATTATTTGAAAACAATCCTAAAAATGCAATATTTACTTGCTATGTGTCAAAGATCTCTATGTGGAGCTCCATTGACACATGAGATTTCAGCCACTAAATATTAGGAATAAGGATGTAAGGACATGGGAAAAGCTTATAAGTAGTCAGAGTTCTTCAGAAAGGTTCCAACTATTGCTGTTAAAAATTAGTGTTGCACAGCACATGACAAAGCCTCAAATTTTTATAACTTATCTTATTCATTTAAATAACCAGTGGTTAATAACTGAATTGGAAGCTTTGTTACTTAGATTTCTCCCCATGTTTGTCTTCCAACTAGATCTACGGTTAGACTATTATTAGAATTTCATTTATTCTTACAGTTACTGCCAAATGGTTTTTAAATGTTTCCCTGCCGTGAATACATGTGCCACTGTTGATCAGACTTTGGACGATTTAAGCCACAGACATATCTTATATGAAAAACAGCTATTGATCTTTTAAATAAGATATTCATAATGTTTTTTTTTAAGTGACCCTAATTCAACATGTGCTGTAGTGAGTTCAGTAAAACTATCTTAAGATACTGTCAGATTGAGATAAGGTAGATGCTTTGATAGCATGAAAAGAAAACTGGTTTGTTCTTATCTATCAAGGCACATTCTGAAGTTAAGACAAAATAAATCAGTGTAGACAAGTTACAAGCCTAAAACATATCTTATTGTGTCAAAATTACAGTCATAAAATGACAAACGTTACTACAAAGGTCCCTGGTGCAAAGTTGAAACAATGTTGTGATTAATTATATTGCCAAGAATGCAAGGGAATAAACATCGACCAAGTGAGAGCAGTTTGTAAAGGCAGACATCTCCATCTTGACTTGTCTTAGAAATGCCTGTTAGAGGCACAATTGAAATGATGCTTGACTTTTTAAAGGTTTTTTTTTTTATTTTTTATCAAACCAGTTTTATTAAGTCACCAGAGGGTAAATCCCTGGGTGGGCAATGGATGTGCTGTGCTGACAGTTTTTTGGTAGAATTTTTAGATTTTTTTTTTTGCCTGTTTTGTATTTTTTTTTTCTGCGCAATTCTCACTTCAAAACTAAGGCAGTTCTAATCAAAGTGCAGGAAAAGTCTTCAGTTTCTACAAGAAGATGTATCTACTATGCAGTTCTCCCCAGCACACAGCCACAGAATGTGTGGTGATTCTTCTCTCCTGTAAATAGGTACCAATTTATCCTAGCATCCACATGGGTGAGCTTAGGTGATTATGTTGTACTACTGAATGTGCAAAATCCTCTACAGAGCAGATTTTATTTTAACCATGGTGTAAGGATAGCAGAGATAGAAAGTTACTCAATTTCATGGGTTTTGTCTATGCTTTCTCATTTTCCTTTTCTATCCTTAATCTAAAATCCTTGGATTTGACTAATAAATGATAATGAGAAGCAATAAGTCTGTCAAAAAGACAAGGAGAACTGAATTTTGGAATTGATACTCTTGCATGATAGAGAAGCCACGGCAGCTTTGGTAGAAACGGCACAAGACTGCTTGTTAAAACGTCTGGAAACAAATCTAGGTTTAGTTATCTAAGATTTATGGTTGAGAGAATTACTTCCAATCTTTATGTGTTTCAGGAAGTGATTGATTAACCTTTCTGTTTTCTGATTTTGATGGTTCCATTTTGATACTTCTCCGAAAGAGGATGATTCCCAAAATGGGGGAAAAAAGATTCCCCATGCTCTACCACTTTGCTTTTGGAGGAACACCACTGAATTGGTATGACTCTTATCATATTTTAACATAATCTCAGGAGAGCAATAAACTACATGATAGCTTTAGTTGCTCAAAAGGGACTACATACCCCTATCATTCATATTCCACTTAGAAAGTTGTGAGCTGCAGTGCCATTATTCCTATCTTCTTAGAGATAAATGAACATTCTTATCTGATCTGTCATCTCTTTCCTTACCAAGGAAGAGAAGCAATTGAAACTACAGGGCTTTTTTTGTTTAATGCCAACAGCAAGGTCAGGGTTTGGATGTAACCACTATCAATAAAAACTGGCTAAGCACAAAAACTGCTCAGATGCAGAAGATGAAGTGGTCATTAAAAGGCCCTGTGAACACTTGGATGGTAGGATTTGGTTCCCTAAATACAAGCAGCTACTGCCATTACAGGTGCCAGAAGGCATTTCAGACATTTACATGAAACTGGCAGGCCTGTCTGAAGACCTATGAGAGATTTAGTCTTGTGGGACTGGTGGTAGGAGGCCTGCCGCGGGATGCCTCAGGCAGCTCCTGTTGCCCTGTGTGTGCTGGCAGTCTCTGGCTGCTGTGGCCAGTCTTCCTGCCTGCAGGCTCCCCACCCGGCACATATTGCCCCTGCCTGTGTTCGACACTGGCTCTCATCCAGTGGAGCTGTGCAACACTGGACATGGTTTTTGTGGAAAACCCTAAGCAAGGGCTGTGGAAAGCCTCACTGGAGGCTTCCACTCCAGCACCCTCTGCCCACCAGCCCAGGAGTGCATTTGGACTCTGTTTCCCGACTTGGTCCTTGCCTGAGTGACCTGGTGGGCTCAGCCCATCCTGGCCTTGCACCTTCTGGAGAGACTCCAGAGCTGCCTTGCTACTAGAGGTTGGTCTAGCACTCTGCAGGCTGTGACCGACCCTGTTACTGCTCTGCTCACCTGGCTGGGGAGCTCCCTGTTCTGCTACTCCCCATCCACTGCCCACCAGTTCTTTCCTGATCCTGTTCTGCTGTCTCCTCATGGAACCACCAACTTCCATTGTTCAGTGCACTAGACACTTATGGTTAAGCAGCTCAGTTCTATCCAAAAAGCTAGCAGGAGGTCCTTGCCTGAACAGCAATATTTTGAGCTTCATGCATGACAACGGTATTCTCCTTAAAGTTCTCAAGAACTATAACAGACCTGCAGCAAGTATTGCTTTTACAGAGCAAAAAAAGGCAGACAAAAGCCTGCAGAGCAAACAGAAGCAGGAGCAAGCAATGGTCAGCAATTCAAATACCTGATTATGCATTACATAACAGGCTAAATGTTCCTGCATCCTTAGCTTCTAGGGTTTTGGACTTACAATAATGTTTTGGGCACAAAAGAACACAATTAATTTCTCTTTTTGTTTACAAAGGCAAAAGTTTCTCTTCCTGCCATTTTTCCCAATGAATGCTGCATTGAAGACTTTCAAAACCAATGAAATAGTTCCTCACGCTTATTACTTTATTGGGCAGCAAAACCAGAGAATATGATCACAATTAGAAATATTTCCTAATGACTTTCGGAATTATAATTATTCTAATAATTATATATATATATATTTTTTTTTTAGGAAGTGGAGAAAGAGGATGTATTGGTGGCTTCTGGTAACAATGACATTACTCCCACAATAGTACTAATCTGAGGACAAATATTGGATCATTGAGGTAACACCTGCATGGCCCTGGATCCTAGAGTTCTTTATAGGCAAAACTTACAATTCCTTCATAGAGCTGCTGAGTGAGAACCTTAAGATTGAATCGTAATCTCATGTTATTTAATGACAGTGTTTTTAAACAATCTCTCCTAAATTTGTGCTTCCAAAATACGATGCATCTGTGCACGTACGTACTCTGGCAATTTGTGCGAAAGCCTTCATACTGTGTTGTTAAAGAGGAGGAGTCTAATGAGCTAATGTGCTAGTTTAATGTATGACCTTATTTGGGTGTTAATAAAAGGCTAAATTTTTAATAATAATTTTAATTATTTTTAATAATCAGTTTACTATCACTCAGATGGAGTTAGGATTGTTTTGCAAATTTTATTTTACAATACTTACTTCTTATAACAAATACTGTGTTGAAAAATACTTTGAATTAAAAATAGCAGCTTTGTAATGGCTATGCAAACTTACTTGTATTTATTGTTTACACAGAATACGTTATATCCATGTCATGTTAGACTTTGAACACTGCTTTTCTAAAGTTATTTGTGATAATAATTTGAATGTTGCAAACTTTCTTCTTGCTACTTTGGCTTACAGCCAATTGCATGGAGCATTTTGAAAACTAGTAACAAAATCTACTGGAAATGTATGTTATGATCAAGTTCTAAATTACATAAAGTAGTGTTAGTAATGGAAACATCAGCAATCTTGAATTACGCTATGACAAATGTCAAAGATATTAAAATGGAATGGGTATGTAACTAGAAAAAGGGAGTCAGACTTATGTAAGTGTGACTCATAAATAGCTATGTTACAGTGACCATAGGTAAAGCCAAGTTTATATTTATCATTATGTTTTCCTCTTGTGTGCATTTTTCAAGATAGAGAGATTTAAAATACCAGGAGAATACTCCACTATAGGAGACCACAACACCAATATGCAAAATAAATGGCATAGCTTCCTCAGGAGATGCACATTCAGTTTGCGTGAACTTCAGTTACAATGCAAAGGTAAAGGTAAAACATTTATATAGTTCTTACAAAACATATGAAATGTGATATATATATATATATATATATATATATAGTTAAAGCAACAGCGCTGGGAATCAGATCTTCTGAACCTAAATTGATTTATTGTTTTGAATGTGGAGGAAGTGCTTCAGAGTGCTTTTGTTTAGCTAGCTCTTGAATAGGGATAAAAACACTGCCCTGTCGGTGTCTCAAAGCTCTTGAGAGAAAAAATTGTTACTGCCAGTGAACAATGGAGAAGTTGATGCCAAGGAAAGTCAAATGCTCTGCCTACGCTAACTAAAGAAGGGAATTATCACAGGTCCTGTGAATTCCAGTTCTGTTTACTAGATTGTACTGTTAGATAAATGCAGCAGCAGAGTTAATTACTGTTTCCAAGGGAGTTTAGAGATTCTTAGCTACAAAAAGGCTTATAAACTATCAATTTTAAAAAAGGAATATGCATTCTTGTCCATTTATGTGTCATAAGCAATTGTATAACATATTTAAATATTCTGACAATTAGAAATACTGGTATCGTGTGGTACCTCCTTCTAACGTTACTTGTCAGAACTTTTGCAGCTTCATCTTCATATACTGGGAACATGGTAAAGATTTCAAATGTTTTTTTCCCCTGTTTTATCTTGGTCTTTAAAAATATGTCTGCTATTGTGTATTTGTAATTATAACAGTAAAAATAAAAGTTATGCTTAACAGCCAGATTCTTATCTCATCATTCCTTTCTGAGATACACTGGATGATAATAAGCTTTCCAGTAAGTAGGGTTTTAAATGGTGTAATGCTTTACTTTCCTACTCTTTTCATCGGAACGTCAATAAGATGACTCAAACAGCTGGCACGTAGCACTAAGCAAAAATGAGAACTAATAAATTCATGTATCAAATAATTATAATTAAAGTTACTAGCTGCTTCATGATAGTTTTCAACAATAATATTTATTGTTACACACAGACTTGCCCTAGGTGTCATTCTGCATTAATCTTTATGACAGAACAGCCCCTAGACGGAAAACACAGGTAATAGATGCTCGCTTTCCAGCAGAATTCTTTTCAAGCACTCTAGTTTTTCTGCAATGTGCTGCACAGGTTTAAGTAATGTGATAGACTTTGCCAGTGAAAACACATTTTAAACTGATTTGTAATACCACATCATTCAGCAAAAATACAAAATATGTTCACACCAAAATACAAAGTAACTGTCTTTATCTAATTATATTGCCCCTTAACAGCATTTCCAAGGCTCTGATTATTTGTCTTTTCAGAAGGAATGCTTTGATAAGGACACAGTTAGAATTCATAATTCATTATTGTACATTGACCAATACAGATGAAAACTGCATATAGGCAACCTAAATATTTTTCACAATATTATTATTCAGACTACTACTAGAAAGTTATTGCAATGATAACAGGATTGCACTAATCTCATTTAATCAAATCTACAGTTTTGCTACAATGTCGAAAACATCTGAATAACAAAAGAACGGGCTTAGACTTAGAAAGAGAGCACTCAATGTGTTTATTTTGGTTAATGTCTGAAAAGTTCTTTCTACATGCATATGAACTAAAAATGATGCATCTAAACATGGTTGTTGATAGTACTTACTATGACAAAATGTTAATTAAATCAGGGTATTAAAAGTCCAGTATTAAAAGACTCTCATGAGTAAGTTTCCTTCTGTGCTTGATATGGTTCTTGCATTACTTTTGACATGCGGATTAACATGTTTCTGTTTATCTATCCTAATGCACAAAGGTGTTAATGAAGACTGAAATAATCTGATATCCTCAAGGAATAGGTAATTACGAAGTATGATTACACTTCAATGTACTTATTTTATCTTGCTTAAAATGTTTTTCTTCAAGTTTTAGATTGCCAAGCCATGCCAGAGTTGAAAAATAACAAAGATATGGCCCTTAATGCAGAGAAAAAACCCTTTTAACCAGTGTGTTATATATTCCTAAAGATACTTTGTATAATACCCTTAAATTTCATGATGAAAAGAAGTAATTATATTACTCAAAAGTCTTCCACTTGCACTTAAGGCAGAAAAGCCAAGACCTTGGTAATTTTCTCATACTCCTGAGAAGTTGTTTATGTAACAATGTTACAAACTCATATACTCACCTTTAATTTAGAGAAGAATCACACAAGAAATGCTCAATTTTTATTAAAATGTACTTCTAGAATGCTGCGTATTCTTTTAAAACATAATCTCTGTCTATACTTTAAAACACAACGTCTGTTTCTTAGTAGCACTCTCAAGAGAAAATGGAAACAGATTCCTGCTAAATGAAATTTAGATGAAGCTGTTCTTCCTGATAAGTTTATCTCCTTGGGTTCAGTCCTGTCTTCTGTTCCCAGCCATCCCCCATACTTATCCCTGCCTTAGATAACCTGAACCCCCACAACTCCAGTAACTTGCATGTCCTTCCCTTTCAGTGGCCTCAGTAACAATGGAAATGGAAATCTTACTCCTTTGACCACAACTCCTCCAAAACTGTTTGTGTTCCCTTACATTCCTCTTATGGTGGGAGCTAGTGTTCGCTGAATGTCTGTGTAGAGTGCCAGCTGATAGGTGCACTTGGTATTGGAGGATGAAAAAAAGCTGTAATTCCAGGTAGGACGACTTTATGTGGGATTGGTCTATGCCAGGACCTTTGAGGGGGGGTCAAACACTGAGACCAAGCACTAAGCCTTCTCCTGCTCTATAAGGTCACACAGCGAGCATGGCTAGGCAGCACGTAAGGCAAGTCCCCCGACAGATATGCCACCTTGGGCAGCAGTGGCTCCTGCTCAGGTTTGAAACACAGGCACAGTGAAATGAGAGCATGAGAGGAGTGTGAAATGCAAAGGTTTTATGTTGCCTGTGTGAGACAGCATTTTTAAAGTGGTAACATGGCAGATCTGAGTGGGATGATGGTTTTCTGAAGACTCTAAGAAAGCTACAGAATAAGTAGCTGTTAAGCTAAAAGAGAAAGATGAGTGCTAAAGGGAGGTGGTTGGAACTGGAACAGAGGGGTTTGGGCCAAAGCCAGGGTGAGTGGGAGGAGGTGAGGAGGTGCTTAACACATCTTAGCTGGCTCACTGTTTTGTATTTGCAAAACAGTCAAGGTCTTCTAGTGGTGTAGAGCAGCGTGGGCTGCAGCGTCATCATTGAGTTGTCATGTTGCCACTGAATAAGAGAGAAGATGTAACTGGAGTACACTAAGCATCTCATTGTGTTTTGAATCGGTAATGGTTTTGCATGAACTAGCAAGGCTCTAAGGTTGTTGCAGAAAAATTATAGCAGTATATGGCTTTATTTTGATATGTGGTGTGATCTTGACCCAAATTCTCAAACCTTTGTAGAAGGTATGCTGTGTACATGCAGCCTTTCATGTTTCTCCCCAGTTGTGTACCAAATGTTATGTGTGCATACGTAATTTGAGGCTATTCAAAACATCTGGCTCAATTTGTAATACACTATTGTAATCTGTCTGTATATATATGCAGAATAGGATGCTTTTTTGAGAACTGAAGTCTCCTTGCAAAGAGCTGTGCTTTGCTGCATAATGTCAACATAATAGGGTTGATTTGAGGATGCTGTGTTTTGCTTTCAGTATGAACATCCTTGCACTAACAGCCCCAGTTAAAATCTCATTGTCAGATAGTCTTGTTCTTGAAATCAGTAGGAAGTGAGCCAGGTTTTTGAACCTTGTGAAAGTAACTTGTTCTCCTTGGACACTAGTCAGTGCTTATTGCCTTGCTATCAAAATGCAGCTTCAGCTCTTTCTTTAGAGAGCTACATGTGGTGAAACTCTCTTTACTCTCCTTGGAAATGAAATTCTAAACTCTTCAAAGTAAGAGTCCTATTTCAAGTAGCTTCTGACTTAAAAGGGAAGTTTATTTCCCATTTAAAGAATGTGTAACATTCTTTAGTGATGCAGCATCTCATTAACAGAACACCCTGCTGAATTGTCTCCTGGGGACAGCTCTTTCTATACTGAGGATACTGGAGGTGTTTGTTCCTTCTGCACCTGTCAACGTAAATAGGCACAGGTTAGTGTATGTGGGTAACAAAGCTGCTAGCTCTTTTTGATTATAGCACTTGTGTATCCCTGACCTACAGCTGCTTGGTGCTATTTCTTAAGGCTAGCTTACATAATTATTCCAGGAGAATTCCTTCTCTAAAGAGATCATGTCTGAGCTCCTTATAACTTAGCAGTTTTGATGTATAAGAATAGATTCTTGGGTCCATTAGAAAAGCCTTAAAAATTAAGCAAGAAATACAGTAAGAACATAAGAGAGCACATCGGTGTTAGAGAAAGGTAAAGGTGTCTTTGGCTGTTCAGATAATCAATATATGGCTTGGCCATTGGCTTCATAAACTGGAGCAATATTTTGGTCTATCCACAGTGAGATTTTGTTACACTTAGTTCTACATACATCTAAAGAATACACATGGTTTCATAAATGTCTGAAAAGTGTGAAAGACTACAAAAGTTACTCGATCTCAAAAAAAAAAAAGAAGTAGGTAAATTGATCTGCTAACAGAAATACAAATTAGAACATTGTGTCTAGATTCAGCCAGTGGCATCAGTCTAATATCTATGACATGGTTTTCCACTTCCATCTGAACAAAGAGATATAGTCATTGGAAAGAAACAAAATACCATATAAAGAAGTACTTGGCCAAGCTGTGGTTATAAAAAACATAAAATAGTTTTGGGCATAATGCTTTAATCATTGTAAACCCCAGGTGTACATTGAAATCAGTGGTTAATGAACACAGTCTCTTTAATATAATTATTTCAAGTTGATGTCAGTTATAAGTAATCTTCTATAGAAATTAATTACCAACAACTACATTATAATCACTCTTTCTTTCCCCTTCCCTGTAGAAATCTTTAAACTTCCAGCACTGTCACATCTTTCTTTTCTTACCTGATGATTAAAGGTAAAAGTTTTATTAACAATTTAATTATTCTCTTTTAAAAGCCAAGATAATTATAATGGGCTTGACTTGGCTTCCATTAGAAGTCTCTTTTAATGATTTTGCCATTGACTGCAGTTCAATGTGAAAGAACACTAGTTGGTTATCAACAAAATAATTTCTTAAAATTGTGCAGGGATGAAAGAAATTGAAAGAACAGAACCATTAGTATTTTACAGAATATCAAGGTACTTTTGTATGAGCTATCACTCCCCTCTAAATATATACTGTCTGAATCCTGTAAAGCTGCATTCACTTTCCTAGTTGTTATTCGTATGAATAGCTTGACTAAAATCTGTGCCATAAAGGGTAGTAGTCAAAGGTCTGACAAAAAGCTGGATTGACACTTAGAAGATGAATCTTTAGTTCCTGATTTTGACACACCCATGTTCCTTGTAGAAATATTTACTTGCATGCTTAATTTTAAGATGAATTTGAAGTTCCTGGAAGGGTTAGTACATGTCTCAGGGGTATGGATCTAGAGGAAGAGATGATGATCATGTAAGCACTTACCAGAAAGAAATGCAAGGAGAAGCTAAAGAAGCAGAATGCTTGCAGATGATTTGTTGAGCTGGTCATATTAGAGATACAGAGTGAAGTGAGTATCAAAAAAAAAAAAAAAAAAGGAAAAAAGGACCACTATTTTAAAGGACTTTTATAAAAATTGCATTGTCAGCAGCAGAGCAAAAGAAAACTTTTATAAAGAAATACATTTAAAATAATAAATATATTGAGAAAAAAAGTTGAAATTATGGCAAAATGAAGGGAAAAAGCACACAGTTCCAAGAGTTTAGGTACAAGAACATGCTAAAGTTTCAGGAAGACCAGAAATGATTGAGTACTGTACTGAAGTCATAAATACTGTGTTTTTTGTTTTTGTTTTTTTTTTTTTTGGTCTAAGCAGAAACTTTTGTCAGAAGCAGAAACTTTCTAAGAAGTTCTTAGAGCAAATGGATGGTGTGAAATGTAGAAGGGAAAAATTTATGCAGTATTAACTATGGGAGAGGTTTACGAGGTTACCAGGTGACTGTCTCTGTTGGTGGGGACAGATGTGTCTCAAAGTTTATACAAAGCAGTCTATAGAAAATGGAACGTAGTTGCATCAGATCACCAGCAGTCAGTAATATTGATCCAAGAATTTTTAAAAAATACAGAAACTGATTTCTGTTACCTGTGACTTTACTAACTTAATTGCCAAGACAGGTTTGATTAACTACAAGCAGGGACTCTGGCAGATGGGATTTCTATAAAGAGCTCCAAGGAGACTGACAGTAACTAAAGGCTAGCAAGTAAAGCTTCTGCAGCAAGCAAGTTCATGGAAATTGTAACAAAGAATAGAATTAGCAGGTAGATGAATGAGCATGATAAGCACAGAACTTAATGTATCCGAACCTCCAAAAAGTATTTCACAAGATCCCGCAGCAGGGGTTATCAAAGAAACCAAGAACAGAGGTTTTTTTTGGTAGTTCTCTCCTCCACCCCTTACACCCATGGAATAATCATGGATTGAATAGTAGGAAAAATGTTAAGAAACTGGTACTCAGTGCTGTAAGAACTGTGTTGGGACTTACGCAGAATTGTGATACAGAACTGAGTGAACAGTAGCGTAATAAAGTTTGCTTATGTTACAAAATTATTGTGGATGTAAAGGCCTTCAGAAGAATTTCTAGGGTGCTGGGTGACAGCACAGTAAATGGTAGATGAAATTCAGTGCACAAGAGTAATGTACCTCTAGATACTTGGCTTTTGCCACTTAGGAACGGGATCTTAAGGGTAGTTTGAGGGTTTTTTTGAAAATATTGACTTAATGATCATAATCTCTCAAAAAAGCAAATTGATTTTTTTTTAGAACAGGAAAAAAAGAATGAAATGGAAAACACCATAATGTCGCCATATAACTTCATGATGTGCCCATCTCTTTAACACTGCATGAAGTCCTGTATGTTGAAAAGGTACTACCAAGAAAAATAGAATAGAGAGCAATCATAGACATAAGCAGTTCCTGTAAAAGTACAGATTAAACTGATTAGGCTTCTTCAGCACAAAGAAGAGAAGATAGACTGAAGGAAAATAAAATAGACTTTATAAAATCACAAATGTTACGGAAAAGGCGAACTGTAAATGATTATTCATTTATTTTTATTACCACTTTCAACTAAGAACTAGGAAGTACCAAATGAAATTGCCAGCCATCCCATTAAAACAAATAAATTATTATAATAATAATCACTATTATCATCATCATAATTGTAAACTTGTGCTCAGGACATTTGGAAAACAAAAGTATAAATATCTCAAGAAGTGATTAGGCAAATCAGTGCACGAAAGGCTCATTGAGACCAACTAAATATGAACATACTGATGAACTCTTTAGCTAAGAATATCTGTAAGCTGTGGCTTCCTAGTGTTTGGATGCTTATGCCGAATAAAATACCACTCAAGCCCATTACTGTGAGACAGAGGACACTGGGGTAAATTGATCCCTGGTCAAATTCAGTAGAGGCTTTCTCATTTTCTATGTAAGATATTCTACTGTCTATAAGCATACAGTTATGAAGATAAATACATGACTCAGAGGAGTGATATACTTTGAAGACTACCTCTAAAACTGTCTAGGTAAGATAGTCAGAAAACAATAGGGTGAAATGGGAATTGAGAAATGTAAAAAGGCACTTCTAGTAAGTGTTTTAGTTAAGAGCTCAGATCTTGAAATGTCTTCATTGTTTTCAGAAATTCATTGCTGAAGTACTCAACTTAGTGATGCTAAGTAATAACTCCTTTACTTCAAGTAAATGTCTTTACAACCTTCAGTCTGAGATTTATTTTTTTTTCCACCTCTATATATTACTCATAACAAATACTCTCAATGAGGAAAGAATCATAAAATCACAGAATAGTTTGGGTTGGAAAGGACTTTAAGATCACCTAGTTCCAACCCTCCCTGGCATGAGAAGGGACACCACACACTAAACCATATCACCCAAGACTCCATCCAGCCTGGCCTTGAACACTGCCAGGGATTGAGCATTCACATCAGGACCTCGAATAGTAGTAGTAGTTAATTAAAAGCTTTAAGTTTATTAGCTGTTAGGTACTACAGTACTCAGCTGTGTAGAAATACAAACTTGAAGTTAGAAATGATGGTTACTTACGGATTATATCCTTTCAGCATGTTCAAATTCAGGGCAGAAACACACTTTTTACGTCAGATGTGCCCCAATGTACCTAGAATAACTCTGAAATCCATTAAAAGTGGAAGCTAGTCTTTTGTAATCTAAATTTACATGTACGCTGAATCTTGGCATACCTAGTTCCATGGTATCCACTTATTAACACATAATATTAAAAGGGTTTTTTTTTTTTTTTTTTACTTTAAATAACATTGGCAAAGCTTACCTTCTGCTAGGGGAGGCAGTCAGCAACTTGCAAGTTAAAACCTATCAGCTCCTTCTAAACTAAACTTTAGGTTTCACATCTCTTGGGAGAGCTGTATTTGCACATGTGTAAAGAAGTTAATAACTACTAAAGTTTTAATAATCAGCATGTGCTGGTGTCAGCAGTGCCATCAGCTGCATTAGTGTCAAGATAGGAAGTGTTGACTCTTTAATTGCCTCAGGTCAGTAGTTTTCATCTGCAGTTAAATAGGATAAAGATTACTTATTTGTAAATGATCCTTTTAAGGTCCCTTCATAAAACCATCTCATCTAGGCCTGTCTGTGGTGCTACTGATCTCTTTATTTCTGTCCTCATAAAAGGCAGTAAGCAGGCAAATTACATAGAAGTTATGGCCACTGAGCAGGGTTGAAAGTGTGACAGAATTTTGAGAGGAAAAGCAGTCCTGCTCCTCATTGTTCAAATGAACATTTAATAATTTATAACAACTGAGTTATAAGTTTCCCCTTCAATACATTTACAAACATGAACAGATTAAATGGTAATTGCTATCAGGCTTTATGTTCTATTTCATGTACCTAATAAAAGTTTATCTAGTGGAACTAACTTGTATGTTTTTGATCTACTCCTAACTGACAGCAATATACTATATTAAAATATCATTGTGCTATCAAATATTAACCATTTTTAAATTATCTGACTGAAGAAAACAAATAATGTTACTTGTTTAACTTTTCATGAATTCCTTATATTTAGTTGTTCAGAACCCTCCTGTGATACAGCACCAAAAATACTGAAGACCCTGGAAATTGCATTCAGTCATTTTAAATTGGGCTGTTTTGAAATGCACTCTGCTCACATCCATCACCACTGTTCATTTTGGCTCTGCATGCAGAATTCTAGTTTTGCTGTCTGTAGAATTTTTGATTCTGCTTCAGTACAAGAGAATATTAGAGAGCTGATTCTTCTTCTGTAGGTTAGTGGGTTTTGTAACTATTTTTGGGAGAGTTTAGAACTCTTTTCCTTCCTACCCCCTGGAAAAAAGTTCTTAGGAAGTTTCCCTAATTATCCACTTGCTCATCCATCTGAAATTATGTGGCTTTGTCTGGTACTCAATACCAGCAACTTGCTAAACTAAAAAGTGAATGATCTAACAATGGAAAGGGGAGAATACTGATCCTACAGATGTGCTACAGCTGTATGGCAGCCTAGTCCAGCCTAAGTGCCGGCTACCAAGGGTTACGCTACTCCCCATCTGAGTGGCTTATGCTCTCCCAGGGTGCTCCTGCTTGCTCAACCCGTTGCTGATTCAGATCACAGAACTACCACAACAGAAAACTAATCTATTTTTTTTTGTTAGTATCCTGCTGAGTTAGATCTGAAATGGTTCAATGAAAGGTCAAACAAGTGCCTGAGAGATTGCTAGGGGTGTGGGACTAAATAGCAGGGAATTGAGAGAAGAGGGATTGCAGCACTTACAGTTAGGGCAGTTTAGACAGCCATGGAATAGCAGCTTTGAAGTTGACACCTGGGCAAGATCAAGAGCAGAGCAACCTCTTTGCTCCAGTCCAATCCTTCACCTTGCTGGGGAAAAATTCTTCCATTAAAGGTCAGGTGTATAAATGTTGCTACTGAACCGTTTCTTTTCACTTTGGAGAAAGCAAGTCCGATTACCAGGTTATCAGAGTAAATCTTTCACAGAACTGCAGATCTTTTCACAGAACTGCAGATCTTTTCACAGAACTGCAGATCTTTTAACTGCAGTTAAAAGCCTGGTGCCTCTTAATAAGATGTTAACTGTGCTAACTAGCCCCATTTTCTATGCCTCATTCTCTGGCTGTTTTATGATCTGTTATTTTCTTTGGCTTCTCCCACTTATCCCCCCAGGTGTTACCTGATTCACCATCTCCATCCTGTTCATACAAGCCTTCCATCATAGAGATGCTGCAACCTTGTCCTTAAGGTCTCACCAACACCCCTCTAGTCCTTTCCTTTTGCAGGTTCTTCCATTGCCCCAATATTCTACACATTTTGTAGGTAGCAGTACTAAAAGCAGCTTGAAACTTGATCCCCAACCTAGCATACTATAGCAACTATGTAAATCTGTGAATAACTATGCAGAGAAAGCATTCCATGTTTTTGTGTTCTCTGTGCTCTTTGCAGAGAAAAGATACTTCATTTAAAAATGGTATTTAACAAAAACTGTGTTCTGACATGTTTATTCTGACTAAAGTCTCTCCCCAGACAGGTATCAACCTTTTTCTCCTACTTTTCTCCAGTGTCTCCAGTATATAATTTTTGCATTATAAAATAATACCATTTCATCAGATGCATACTTTGTTGAACAATTTTCTAGGTATCCCTGTATCTGTATGGTTATTCTGTGGGTCATGTATTTTGTAAGAAATGCTTTAATATGCACGTTCATGTTGTCTTTTCTCAGTTTTAAAACTCATAGGATATCAATATGGCATTACACATGTAAGTAGTCAGCATGCTTCCCCTGAGGTGAGTGCAATGTGTCTTTTGCATTGTCTGAGAATCACGAACCCATAACACTGTAATTTTATTTGTCATCTTGCCTTACATCTGTAAAACATAATTTGCCTTGAGTTGCAGCAGTGGGATTCTGGATTAATTTAAGGACAATTATTCTGGATTTAAATTGGGAGTCATTAGAAGCAAAGTCTGTTCCTCTTCCATTCAAGCCCCTGTACACACACAATTTTTTTATTCTGCATAACAATCATGTGAGATAGGTACTGTGAAAGCAGTATTTCATGTATGAAGATCAGAGACAGATTGCTCCTTGTGGACAGCAATGTTCACACTTTATCCTTTTCAATAAATTCTATTTTTTACTTCCTCCATCTCCGAGCATGGCAGTGCACTTACTAGCACCAGTCCTGATACCAAAACACACCAGAACTGAAAGCACATACACAGACACTGTAATCCTGACCAGGTGAAAGCATTAAAACTGCTACTGGTAGAAAGATTTTAATAATATAAAAAGCTATAGATGGATTGTCTGTGGCTCCCCACACAGGCAGTTGCAGAAGTGAACTGGAAGGCAGGGCACAACTTCAGTGTGTAGGTACTGAGGATTCGCAGGGTACATTTGTATATAAGCATGCATTAAAGATCACTAACCTTCTGTGGGGGGGATTGTATTTAATATTTAAATAAATATTAAAAAATATTTAAATATTTATTCTCCTCCCCCCAAGGAAAGATTTATTTATTTATTTAATTTAGAAATGGATGGCAACACGTCTTTTCTTGCTGTACTGTAAACACAAACTTCCAAAAGCAAACGTTAATATAAGTTTCAGAGTTACAATTTCAGGTTTGATTTTCTTTGGCAATCCAACCTGCATGACGATTTTGATCAAATGCCTCAGCTTCTAACACTTGTAATAGATAATAAGATCCACGCAACCCCCCTTATATTTAAATAATCATATAAGAAATTGAATTTACAATGTGATGGAATATGAATTATCTAACAGGCTACAGAATAATACAAGTTCAGTCTGGTAGACAGATACCAGTACTGAGTGCAGCTTAAGCATTGAAGATAAGAGTGTAGTTATTTGCCTGCTTTAATAAAATCTATTTAAAATGAATGAACTAGGGTAAAAAAAAAGTAAACTATTCAGAGCTTGACTTAAGGCATCCGTCTGAAAACGAATTCACTAATTGTTTAAGATTTGCACCATTGAACAAAGATTATTTGATACAGTGATTCACAACAAATAACACGCTGAATTTAATTTGGGTACAAGCTACCGTTGGGAAGTCTTGTACTTGGTCTAGGCTTTTGTGCGGCTGCAGCTTCGATGTCTTTATTTGCTTATTGACAATATGAAGAGAGAGAGTGAATAATATTAAACATTGGACCTTCCCTCACCTTTCCTTCTGTGTGGGCTGATCATGCCTAATGAAAGTTCAAGCTGTGCTCATAAATGGAGACTGACAAAAGAGTCACTTTTTCTCTTCTTGACTGGATAAATTTGCAGCTGGTTTTGGAATTGATTCTTGCATGCATGAAATTAAAATGTGTTATTTTTAAATGCTCCAGAATATATGCAAAAGAATTTAGTCACCTGAAATGTCATGGCCCAGAAATAAGAAATATGCTAGGCTATGAGCAGTACACTTAGAAAATCAAATTACTGTTCCTCTTAATATCTTGCCTTCATTCAGTTTTTAGAAACTCTGGCAGTTCTTCTGTGTATAAATGTTTCTACCCTTTCTTACAGGTTCCTGTTATCACAAAGCACTGTCTTCAGTTTAAGACTGGCCCAAAACAGCTAGAGTTGCTGGTTAAATTTCTTGCCAGGTCTGGAGCTTTTTCTTCTGTTTTTATTTTCATTTTTAACAGAAATAATTTATAAATTATATTTTTTTCTATTTATAAAATAGAAAAATGGAACATATAGCTATGAATTTTCTCATGTTTTTGCAATTCTGCAGAATTCTCATGTTTCTGCAAAAGGTTTTAGGAACAGACTGCTCTGTTCTTAATTCATTCCTTGTGCTTTGATCTATGTATGCATGCTGGTGAGAAAACCATTGTCAGTATACGGGAGGGAGGCAGACAGCTAAAGCCCAGCAGCTTCCCCAATTGCACAATGCCTGCAGCATGAATGGTTCTGGGGAGGGCTTAGAAGTAGCACAAGGCACAGTTGCATCTATTGTGCCTCTTTTTCTGAGGGCAGCAAACCTTCCTGTACCAACCAGACCCTGCTGACTGCTATGTCTACACAGCATAAACCCTGAATTCAATAAGATAGCCGTGCTTTTTATCTGGGAGGCGAAGTCTAAAATTGCATCTGACCTCTATATGCACAGAGATGCCAAATGATGAGTGCTCTGCCTAGATCCTTGGAGGTTTTAGATGAATCAGTACCTAAATGAATACTTCTGAGGATAATAGCTTTTGTGTCTTTTGCCCATGTGTGGTACAAGGTAGATTCTGAACAGTAATTTATCAAATGGTAGATTGTGAGTCTTAGAAAACACAATGAGGTTTGAACATTGGTTTTTCCCAAAGACGACTGGTCATGTACAAAACTAAGTCAATCCCTGTACTAATAAACTTGTACAACTGATTAAACTACCTATGGTACAGGTTTATTTGTAGGTCAAGCTTCTGGTTGCCCTAGGTCAACGATTTTTAGCAACAAACAACCATAAGACTAGATTTTCTTAATAATGCCAGCTGTCTATGCATAACAAAAGGTAAAGAAACATATTGGTCTGTTGAGTCTGTGTGTGCATCCATCTTTGCATGTATACATTTCTGTACAGCACAAGCTCAGCAAAACAGATCAAACCCACATGCTACATGTCCAGACAAATAATCTTTTTGAGCTTTGTTAAAGCAGCAGAATGAGTTCTCATTTTAATTCTATATTGGGGGTTGCTTGCTTGCCCAGTCATTTGTTTAGATTTCAATGGGAAAATAACAAACAAAGCTAAAATGCCACACTACAAAATTAAATGAATTGGAATTCTGTTCTTCCATGAAAAGACTTGAAATGAGATTTAAATCAGTGCGTGCTTGGTAAAACATAGCAATTTGATATCTGTTCCATAAAACTGACAACTGCATCTAGTTGTTTTTCTTCTCAATTTGATCAGATAATTTGATCATAAAATCCTGGAGTAAATTGGGTGGGAAGGGACCTTAGAGATCACTCAGCTCCAACCCCTCCTGCCAAGGGCAGGGACACCTTCCATTAGACCAGATTGTTCAAAGCCCTGTTCAACCTGGCCTTGAACACTTCCAGGGATTGGGCAATCACAGCTTCTCTGGGCAACCTGTGCCAGTGCCTCACCACCCTCATAGTGAAACTTGGAGAGTATCAAACAGTTACACAGTCAGACTAAGATTTGTTCAGCAAATTACAACAGTGAAGGAAACTTAGTTTTGTCAGCAAATATAAAGGCACTAGCTTGCATTTCCAGAAACTATCTAAAGCTTTTAAAAATAGGCTGATTCAGCTAAAATCGGCCTAATTATATGTTTGGCTCAAAAAAAAACCTCATTAAAAGAACACTATTTGGGTTATAATGTCCAAACCTGAAAAGATAGCAAATACTGCAATTAATAAGTAATTGGACTGACAAGCTAGTATATAGATTATTATATTAATTACATGACTGTAAAATTTGTTCCACAGACCTCCAGGCCTGTTCAATATCTCAGCTACTTAATATCTATTTTAGACCCACTGTGTGGATGTGGTGTTTACTGTACTTGATTCAAACTCCACTTCAGAGAATCACTTTGATTTCCTTTTCTGTTTTTGTTTTCTTGTGGTTCCTTTCACTACAACCAGTATCTCAGCGCCCCACAAATTCTAATGCTTATTTTGCCGGCACCCAGGGTAAGGTTACAGTGGTGGTGACAACCTCCTTCTGCCTAAGGGCTGGAATGCAAAGGGAGATCTTATGATTTCTGAGTGCCTTGTTTTTGAGATATCGATGATCTGATTTTTTGAAATATTAACAATTTGAAACACTACTTTGCTTACTTTCTGCTGCAACTGTAAGTACTCAATAATCTTGTGACTCAAAACTCAAGTGTAGTCATCCAGAAAATGAGAATACAGTTAGCAACCACATGTGAAAAGTATAGTTTAAATAACCTGCTAAATATAAACAGGAGCTTTCTGGCAGAAGCTGAGGAAGTCCAATTTTCTCGGGTAACGTTTAACTGCATTGCTTATGCAAACTTCCTTTCTCTTCATACACTATTTTAATGCTAATTGGGTAATTATCACAATCTTTCCTGAAATTCTTTATTGCTTTTCTTTCCATATACATTTGCGGAATTATCACAAACCTTGATTTTCTACTTCAGAGGTATCATCCCTTCAACAGTCAGCAGTAACGTCTAACTTTATTCTTTGTTTTAACATTTATGATATAAGGTTCATGTTTTTTTAGAGTATTTAGAGCATTTGTGTGGCTATATGGACAATTCTAAAAGATCTGTCTAATCAGTGTTAGCAATTACATTCTGTCTTGTGTTTCTCAGTCTTAAAAATCAAAAGCAAGCTCTTGTAGAACTCTGTCGTTAATGTGCGTGTGAGAATGTAGAGAGGCAAGGAGAAAAGGTGGAAGAAAAACATGAGAGGAGTCTCCAGAGTTTCTGGAAGTAGTTGATCAAAACACTTATGAAGAATAAATCTTAAGAAGTTACTACAAAAGAAATTTGCAATAAAAGAGTAATCCTGTATATACCAATGTGGTACTTCTACTCACTTGTTCACAAGACCTGTTAACCAGAAGAGAAAGCTAAATATGCAGCTAAGCATTGAAACAACATCTGCTGTAGTAATATTTACACAAAATTTCAACTCCTGTTTTTAAGGACTTTAAGTATACCTCCATTTTTTATTTATTTTTTTTCTTTAGCTTTTTTCTCATTTTCACTAATTAGAACAGGTAATGAGCCAGTGTTTCGCAATTTTATTGTCCATGGACAGAGTTTTAAGCTTTGAAAGCATGGTTAAATTACTCAAGAAGTTGAAGTTTACTACAGAAAAAGTGAACATGCAGAGAAATCACCTTTTGTCTTTTAGTAGGAATTTTAAATTTGGAGTTAATATACTGATGCTTTAGTACACAAAACTTATTTCACAGGTGGGAAAACATGCATATTTATATATTTCAGTGACAGCTTCTCCAGGAGTTAGCAAGAGAGAGGACACTGAAGGCATAATGAAATAAATGGACGGCACAGCCAATGTCTTCATCTGGGAGTCTCTGAAAAGGTTCAGACACTATGGCATTCTTACAGCTCGTAGAATGTTTTGCTCATTTTCTGCTCTTAAGTAGCTGCACGTGATAACATACAGACACAGAGGCAGCAAAGCTGCAGAAGAGGGGCGACTCTCAGAGTTACTTACGTTGACAGCCCAAGCTGTGCCAGATATATCCCGGCAGACATTTATCACATTTAGGCCCTGATGTTCCCTCCTTACACTCACAAAATCCTCTGTCATTACAGCGATCATGGACTGAACCAAAAGGGTTACAATAACAGTCTGCAGAAACAAGACAACACATACACACTGGATTCAGGTCTACATACGGTGATAATTCATTCAATACCAATTAAGGGTGCATTTCCAGTGCTAAAGGTAAAGGAAGACTGTCTATTAAGGATATCTGAAGTAGTGAATATAACTACTATAAGCCCATTTATTTGTTTGCGTATGTCATTTCAGGAAGAGACCTTTTATGATGTAAAAAGTAAACAGAAGAGATATAAAAGCAGAAGATACCATGGACTTTGAGGAGAAGTGATTGTAGCAGATTCTCTTTTGGTAAGATATTTTCAACAATTTAATGAAGATTAGAATAGCTTTGCATAGTATGGATATATCAATGTGCCATCAGGGTGAAATGTTTCGCATTATTAAAATAGGCTTATCTGTATTATTCAATATTTTCAGAAGTGCTGAATGTCTTTACAGGGGTATATAAATGCACTTTACGAATTTCCAAGATAGTCTTCCTTTATAGTTTTGAGCAGCATAATTTGTGTGGATATTTGCCATTAAATTGATGAGATTGCATTTATCAGTGACATTAATAAACCTTTTCCTTATTCCACAATGAAAACCTTGAGGTGAGCACCAATGTAATGCAAAACTTATCAGAACTAGCTTAACACTGCCGTTTTAATTTCTCTCACGTCCCAGTGGGCAGATGGAAAATGCGATGAGACTCATTGTCTGCTGTATATTTTCTACGTGTGTTCAACTAATTAAAGAATGACTAGGGTAACCCACTTCCTCCCACAACACTTACTGTGTTGTTCATTCACAGTCCTTTTCTTTAATGTGATTACAATATCCCTGTTCAGCTTTTGGCTAGCTGAACAAAGACAAAAGACTGTAGCAGGCAGAGCTCATTTTTGACACTCCTGTTTTTCAGTTTATTTTTATATATATATGTGTGTATATATATATGTATTCTAATGAAGGGTTATATCTTATTTGTATGTAGACCCATGTAGACCCAGAGTAACTCCACTGTCAACTGAGACCACAGACACTTTTTGGCAGCATCTGATCTCTGCTGCTAGTGAAGGCAAAAGATACACAAATCGATTCCTGAATCTGGGCGACCTGCTGGGAGTCTGGCTTTGTATGTCTCTGAATCAGTGCTACTTTGATGACTGCCTTTGGCAGTTGTGCCCCAGCATGAGGTTAAACCTGAGCAGTATTGTAAATAACAAAATGGAGTTTAATTGGGAAGTAAAAAATGTATTTATATAAAAAAAAGTCCAATGGAAAAACTGCAACAGGAAAAAATTACCAGGAATACATTTGTCATCTGTTGTCTCAGTGTTTATTAATTATAAATTACAGATGGCACTTTGAACATTTGGTATGCTGAAGAATAGTTACCTTTGGCAAACAGAGTTCCACAATAGTAATATAGTCAATTAGCTAGCACCATTCATTAATGAAGTTGGAAACTGACACGCCAAAAATACTGTGCAAGACTGAGCAGAAATATTGGACATTGAGTGCCATTTGAAAAGCTGGCATTTCTGATGTTAATCAGATGTATGAAGCGTTTATGTAAACAGGCATAGAACTGAGATACATATTGAATGCAGGAAGTAAAATTTGCTTCAAAAATGTTTATAGAAAATCTTGAAAGACAAAAAGTTTGGAATTATATTATAAAGAGGGCCCGGTTCTTGTAAACTAAAAATAGCTTGGTTAGACATAATGGAGTTACAGTGATTTAAAAAAGTGTGAAACAAATGTATGGCCTATGATCTGAATATTACAGGTACATAACGGTATATTTTCCAGAGAACAAGAACCTGATCCTGAATCAGTGAAAGCTTTCCTACTGAACTCAATCACATAAATACATAAAGAGTACCAGGCCCACATTGTGCTGTTTAAGGGAAAGTAGACAGTGGAAACAAAACTTTAAGCTAGGACTTTTATAAAAGTAGTAGATCAAATCAGAACACTAAACAGACCCAGTAACCTTTAGCAACTGAATCTATTCTCCACCTTGCACAGTACACAATTGATACCACAGATATATAAACTACAGAGGTCCACTGAAGATCCAAGCTCATTGTCAAACACAATATTATGGGCTGTGGAACACTTCCTAAGACCTGCCAATTACTTAAGATTAAAAAGCTCAAAAGCCAAAATTCCAATGTGCCACAGGAAAGCAGTATCTTCAACGCCCTTACAACAAAAGGGCATTTAGTAGCATTAAATTAACATTCCCAGATCATCCTGATAAGCACACCATACACCAGGTTCCAGGGTGGGGGAAAAAAACCTGAACTGGGAAGGAATTTTCTTCCTAACCTCCATCTGGTGATTGACTGTTTGAAATATGGGAAGATGACAGTAGTAGTCATCTGTTCGCTGAGATTCACAATATTAATGTGATGTTGCCAACAAAACACAATGAAAATAAGTGAAAAAGCAGGTTGGGAAAATGGGCTGAAGCTTGCATGCGTGCTCCTTATCAGTCTGGGTTGACAGTGGTTACAAGACAACCCTCAGCATTCACTTAACTATATATCCTTGGGATATATAGTTTAGGGTTTCTAAAGGTCTCATAGGTGTTAATTGAAGCTTAAGCCTAAATGACTGTAAGGCTGGCTTTCATGTAGGTGTGATGATAATTACCATTTCAGTGTTTATGTTGTAGGGTAAAGGAAATATTTTATTACTCTGGGTCTACTTGGTGGTTTCCATGCTATCCATGCTTGCTAGCGTGAGTATTCACTGTAATGAGGGTTATTAGAGGACTTTATCAAGACCTTGTAAAAATAAAAAAGCTTGAGTTATTAGATTCTTTTTCACTATAAGCATGTCAAGCGAATGATTTTTAGAAACTGGAGTTGCCCGTAAGAGGTAATTTTGCAATTAACTGGCAAATCCACAAATTTTTGGTATTTCATTTTATGAAATACAATTTATTTTGCTTCTAAAGAAATTAAGGGCATAATGAAATTAGATTTAAACCCACTGTATAATGTGTTGCATTTGGTTCACTGGTAAAAACCTTCCCAGGATTTATATTTTTTGTAATTTGTCAGTTAGCATCATCTATGATTCACAGATTTGTTAGCCATATACTTACCATATATATTTATGAAAATTATGTAAGTAGTTTTGATAAATCAGAGCCAAAGCACTGTTAGTTGCCATTAAATTAGCTTATTCAAACATTTTTCACTTTTCTACATACATTGCTGAAGAGGAAAGAATTAGCCTGGAAAAAATGACTTTTGTATGGGAATAAGACTTGCATATGTCACTGGAAATCTGCTTATTTAAAATATTCATGCCAACATTTCAGTCATACTTAAACCCCAAAATGCTGCTTTTAAACTCAGAGAAAAGAGAAATGAGCATTTCCAATAGAGCAAGACTCTTTGTGCTTGACCTAGAAGGATGGTGAATCCATCAACTCTCTCAGAGGTGAAAATAGTCTACATTTTGCCTGATTAAATCCTAGGAGCCCCAGTTCAGGAAAGCACTTTAAGCAAACCCTCAGTTTTCTGAAAAGTGCTTAGTTATCTGCTTCAATTCACTGACTTTAAGCTAGTAGTAGTATAAAAGTCTCCTTGAGGTGGCAAATCAGCTAGGATACTATATTTTGTATGCAGTATGATCACCATGATCCTGAAAACTGTCTTAATCCAACCAGAATATTATTTATTTAAAACGAATTACCTAATATGTAACAAACCAGGGTTTGATAATATAGTTATCCCACATAGTATAGTTCTTGTGGGAGCCCAAGAAAATTCTGCTTGCATTAAGGTAGGAAAGTCAGCAAATACATTATGTTAGGTTTTTTTTTTTTTTTTTTTAATAAAAAAAGACTCCTGTTAATGAAATGTTTTTTCATTTTATTTCTCCAGAGGCTGGGCAATTTTGAGGTACACGGTTGTTTTACTAAGACATTCTGAATATATCACCTCAAAATTAAAGTGTACTTATTTTTGATTTTTGGATTATTGACTTCCTTGCCTTACGTAGCTACAGCTACTGTCTTAACATTTCAGTGTACATGGGAAAACAACTTACTGAATGAGCTGATGAAAGTTCCCAAATAGAGTAATTTAGTGTCATATTCATTAGGCCTGTTTAGGTAACTAAAATTATGCAGCCCTGATGACAATACCAGTGATGTCCTTCATCTACAGCCAACAAATATGAGGGACAGCAGATTTTTTCCAAGAAAATTTGATTGGGTTAATCTCCTCAGCACAGTCATACAAAATCATGACTTGCCTGCTAAAGTTCTTATTAACTCAGACTAATTAATGTCAAAGGAGATAATGCATTTTCTGAATGTGCTGCCAAGCAAAGTTAAAAGAAGGACACATAAAATGCAGTGTGTGGATAGATCTGTGGGTTTATCACAAAATAAAATGTAAATCTATCAAGCTGCAGACTGAAACAAATAATAGCAACCTATATAGTTTCTGGCTTGAATCTCAGCAATGGATTATAAACAATATTGAAATATAATTTATTCACCCATAGTCTATTTTGGCATGAAAACATCTTATAAATACTCTTTGGTTTTGCTTCCTGGAAATGGAAAGAAAAAGAAATTCACAATGAAAATCCAGAACAGATTCTACTGATTCTTATGTCTCTAAGAGACATTACCTCTGTTATTAGAGCAGTGTCTTTTGTGCTGCCTGTTAACTACTGCTCGTTGTGTGAGGCTTCCTTTATTGACTATTTTCAGACCTCACCTAGTGTCCTAATTTTTACTGTCTGTGGTGACATGAGAACAATGCATATTCTTCTACTATGATAAGGATCTTTTTCTAATATTCTTTTTTTGCTGCATTTTGACATTTTCTTTAATTCTGCATTTTGGGTGTTTATAACAGATGTTAGGTCTAAAGCACTGTTTTCACCTAGGAATCCCTTTTCTAAACTGACATCATGTCAAACTGCTTTGGCTAATTCTGCTCCTAACCACATGGACATAATTTCAGTTTCTTCTGTAAGGAAAGGGGAGGTAACACTGCATTTACAGGCCTGTGCCTGGGAGCAGAACTAGCTGCAACCTGTTTTTATGAAGTGAATGAAAGGGATTCATATGCACAGCTTCCCATGTGCTGTTGCTGCAGCTGGCAACTTTTTTAGGTCTCCAAGCAAGTAATCAAGAGTCTGCACTAATTATTCCAAAAATTAAACTGGGAACAGGTATTTTTGACTCAACCCTTCAGTTTTCACATGTGCAACTCCAGCAAGGTTCCCTTCTGCTGAAGGACAGCAGAGTTTCTTGGGGTCTTCTGGGTAAAGTCTTCCCAGGACCTTTAGTCAGAGGGCTCACTGTTGTATACAGATTCATAATACCTCCTTGAGGCACTAAAGAAGCAACAGAAATGACGTGAAAAGTCTACACAGATGTTCTTATCCATTGAAAAAGCTCATTCTGGCTCAACTGGCAAGTAAGCAGCAGCGATCCCTAGCAGTTGCCAGTAGTTGAAAATGCACAGAAGAAAAGCCGCAATCATCCCGGGACTGACCTATGCACACATTTTCATCGTCCAGCTCTGCAGAAGCATTTCTGAAGTAGCCCAGCCTGCATAACTCACAGTGCTGACCTCTAGTGTTGTGCTTACAGCTCACGCAAATGACCGTATTGAGCAGCTCGATGTAACTGCACCGGTTGGAGTGCCCGAAGCATTCACAGTCTTTCAAGGAAGAACAGAAATGTATACAAAATGTATACAGCAGCAGAGTAATAGCACATTACATGCTTAGTAAAAATGAATCATGAATAGAAGTATGAATGAATGCACATACATGTTAATCAATGTAACATGGACAACAGCAGATGTGTATCTGCAATGGAAGCGAAGTTGGTTTCAGGCAGGTTAGCGTGAACCAGCAACCATGGCATGACATCGAAGGTTGGCTGTTGTTGGCAGACCTGATGGAACTGAAGCATTTGCAGTTGTAAACCTTTCAGGGGTACTGAAGTCTCAGTTCCCACTGACAGAAATGCATGTCTTTTTGGACATTTGAGATGAGTATAAATCAAGACCTGGGAAAAAACTTCCTTGTATTAAAAATATCAAATACAGTGGACAAACCTGTCAAACTTCATCATGCTTAAATCCACAAATGTAAGTAAAATGAAAGTTTTGTTCTGACATGAATGGCGATTATTAGAAAATACTACTGAATTCGGGATACTGTAACTGGTAGGCACTTTGGGAACCTAACTGTTTCAAGACCAAACAAATCTCTAGTTTGACAATTTTGCCAGCACTTGCTAAAACAATTATCAGAGAAGAAAGTTAAGGAAGAGAGGTGTTACTTAAGAGCTGCTTCTGCTGTGCTTCTGAGGTAAGTATTAACCCATTTTTTATATTCTGAGATGAAAAAGAGTTGGGCCAGAAAAGATCTCAAAAATTCTGAAATGTGTACTGAATAGAAAGCGTGCTTACTTCAGCCATATGAAATGCAGTTGGCATAACAGCTGCTTTTTAAAAATCCCTTCATTAAACATAGAATGCTGGTGCCTTTTAATCTTTATTCACAAGCAGTGATTGGTTTTATGCAGAAAGAAGGAGAAATTAGAAATGTATCAATAACATTACAAAAGGCACAGCTATGCTTTGTGTAGAAAGCCTGTCTAAATCTGATCACTCAACTCAGATTACAAGACCAGAATGAATGCAGGAAAGGCTATTAGGATGATCAGAGAAGTAGAGAGCCTATTTAAAACGTGAACGCTATGATAATTTGGCTTATTTAGTCTAGGAAGCTGAAGACAGGGGCTATCACTGGGCTATAAATACATCAAGGAGATAGCCTTCTGCCATTCTAAGTGAATATCTGTGGTAATGGACAACACTGGCACAAGAACAAATGGGTGTTAACTGCCCATTGAGAAATTTCAACTGGAAATTAGGAGATGGTATCTAGCCATTACTGAGATTCTTGAACACTCTTCCAATTTGCAGCAAAAAACCTGATGCTTTAGAGATGTAGTTTATTAACAGATGAAAGAGATTATGATATGTTTCCTTCAGTAACTTCATACTAGATGCAATGACTTAGAATGGCTTCAAGGTCTTGAAGTTAACTCTAGCCTGTAATTAGATAAAGCTGTAGCAGAGGGTGTAAAATGTTTCCATATATGAAAGGGGCCAAGTCTCCTCTGCTGCCTTTCGTATGGTATGCTGCTGATCATGTTGGGGTACCTGGTGAGCTCAATGATTGTGACATAGGCCATCAGAGCAAATATTTGTGCTTGGCTGTATTTTTATGATGCAGTAACAATACTGGTACATGTTTATGAGTATGTTATGCACACTTAATACATATGTATTTCCTTGGCCATTGTCTGACATAGCGTACTGTAAATAGATTGCGACTTTTCCTATACGGTGCAACACTTAGCACAACACAGGTTTCAATCTTGAGAGCTGTCTTTCTGCTACCAGAAAACATTAATTCAATTTACATTTAGTTAACATATATACATTCTTGTTCTTTTCAATGTTATACTGCTACACCAATGTTTTGTAGTTCATGCTAACCTGATCATTTTGATGCCTATAAGCTGCTGGAGCACAATAAAAACATTTGATGTATTGGTCTCAGTATGTTACCACTTGACATAATTGAGTGGGGAGGAAAAAAGTGTTAATGTTTTGTTGTCTTTTGCAGCTGGTCAGTGTGATTCAGTATCTCAGCCAGCAGCTGAGTGGGTGGCTTTCTCCCCTAGTATATCCATCTTGCTTGAGTAAGAACTGCCTGTGTGGGTCAGAGGCAACAGATCTAAAAGTGGAAACTAGCACTGGCAAGCAGGAGTCAACAGGGAAAATTGTTGCAAGTTTTTATGTGTTTCATTTTTAAAATAAGAAGGACTGGTTAGTGACAAGCAATCTGATCCTTCTGAATCTCAAATTCAGAAGCAGGGTTCTCTTAGTATCTATATCTGACAAAGGACCTGTCTTCTGCAACCATTAGACATTTTTATGTTTCAAAAATATGTAGACTATAAAGAAGGGCTACTAAATCAGACTATGCTACATCACCTTTTGTGTTTAAGTAGCAGAAAGAAATTGAGACTATTCTCTGAACGAATGACTGTGCTATTTCCACTCTGAAAGTGCAATATGACCTTTAATAATATTACTACTACACATAATTAGCCATTACAAAAGGACAAGAAACAAAGCTGCACATTAAGTAATTCACTCTCTAATAAGCCTTGCTCCCAGCCATGATTTATGAAAAGCTCAACATGAACCAGCAATGTGTGCTTGCAGCCCAGAAAGGCAACCGCATGCTGGGCTGCATTAAAAGAAGTGTGGCCAGCAAGTTGAAGGAGGTGATTCTCCCCCTCCACTCTTGTGAGACCCCACCTTAAGTGCTGCATCCAGCTCTGGGGGCCCCAATATAAGAAGGATGTGGACCTGCTCGAGTGAGTTCAGAGGAGGCCATGAGGATGATCAGAGGGCTGGAGCACCTCTCCTATGAAGACAAGCTGAGAGAATTGGGGTTGTTCAGTCTGGAGAAGAGAAGATTTGGGTGATTCCTTATAACAGTCTTCCAATACCTAAAGGCATCTATAACATATCTGGAGAGGAACTTTTTACAAGGGCATGTGGAGATAGAACAGGGGAGAATGGCCTTAAACTGAAAGAGGGGAGATTTAGATTAGGTATTAGAAACAAATTCTTTACAATGAGGGTGGTGAGGCACTGGAACAGGTTGCCCAGAGAAGCTATGGCTACCCCATCCCTGGCAGTGTTCGAGGCCAGGGGTTTTCGGCAACCTGGTCTAGCGGGAGGCGCCCCTGCCTGTGGAAGGGGGTTGGAACTAAACGAGCTTTAAGGTCCCTTCCAATCCAAACCATTCTATGATTCTATGATTTGGGATGAAGAAACTTCTAATAATTTTGAAGGACTTAGTTTGATGTACACACATGCCCATAAACATATGCAGAACTACTACCCAAGTTCAGACATGGCTTATCAATATTAAAGGTAAACCCTACAACCAATTCTTATACTTGGTTGCATTCCTATGGGTACTGCTGTTTTTTAACAACTATACTGTGTGAAAGAAAGCCTTTGTCTCAGTTAACTTATACTAAGATATAGGAAATCCCTAGGAATCTTGATCACCACACTAGCACATGGTGTAGAAAAAACCCAGTTAACTCAAAACCAGCTGAACATCTGTTCAAAGATTATCAATGGTGCAAAAGAAAAAAAAAGACACAGCAAGTAAAGATTAAATAATTTTTTTTTTTATAATTTTAACCTTCTCCCCACCAGTATCCCCATTTTGCAAGTGCAATGGTATGAACTTATTTTGCTTACTGCTATTGGCCTAATCAGTGAATCTTTTTCACATCCCTCTGTGTTTATATAAAAAATTAGGTAAAGGGTACTCATATGAATGGAATTATTTTCTCCACTGGTTACATGAGGTGCTGCTTTACACCAGTCAATGTACATACATGAGTCAAATCTACATAGCATGTAGAATTGCTTTCAGCATTGTGCCAGCTGGGAAGCTAACAGCTATCAATGCTGTATGGCCCTTCTATCTTATCATGTGGTTCACCTTAACCAGCACACCAAGACCACAAAGTAGCCTGTTAATTAGAATTGTTAGACGCATATCTTAAGGCCTCTGGCTATCAGCCCAATCACTTTCATGTACCGCAAACTCATCCAATCACTGAGAGAGATGGGGCAAAATATCAAAATCAGGCTGCAAACGGTTTATTAACAATAAAATGACAAGAGCTTACGGTGCTAAAAAATGATACTTTCAGTTTTGAGTACCACATGTCAGAAGAGACACAGATAAACTGGAAACAGTTGAAAGCTGAATTACAATAAGGAGTAAGTGGTTTGTAAAAAAAAAAAAACAAACCCCCCAAAAACCCGAAGAGAAGAGTTAAAGACAGCTAGACAGTTTTAATGTGAAGGAAAAAGGGAGAAGAGATAGCCACATTAGATTTGATAATTGTTTTTGGATGATTCAGGAATGGCCTAATCCCTTGCCAACTCACAGAAGAATTATCTGTATCAGCATTTAAAGACCAGATCCAACACAATGATTCTATTGCAACCATCTTGATCCTGTTGTAGAAAGCATGATAAAATTACCCATTGAAGGAAGCTCATAAAGAGGTGCATCATTTAATTGTTTTGTTCTATAAATTGAATACTTTTTTCCCCATTACAATGCCATGCATTTACATCTTTGAGATGATGTACTATTGTGCTGTGGGATCAAGGTTCAGCTGAAGCCTCAGCTGCGACCAATAAAACATGAAACGTCATCACACGAAACAATGGCAAACACACACGGAAAGGAAGCATAATTAAACTAAGACAGCTAATGCATGAGATAGCTACGAGTATCATTTTCTAATTAAAAGCACGGAGAGTATTTCAAGAAAAGTGCATTCAGAAATAATCAAAATATTTTTTCTTTTTGACTTTCCAGTAACTCTGTGCTCCTCCTTTATACAGTAACAAAAAACAACAAAGGAGATTTCATTGTAACCTTAAGGTTCATAAGAAACAGTATGGCTCATTATCATGGTCACGTTAAATGGGTCAAACTAAATTCAAACACTTGTTAATACCCCTATTGCTTGTTAATATCTATTTCATGAATAATGAGATATTCACAATAGCTACAGAAAGACAAAACTTCTTCATACATACTCTTGACAGAAAAATTGATGAAGAAAAACAATGAGAAGATCTCAGGATTCAGAATGTGAATGACAGATATGCAAATGAAACAGGTTGCCTGTAAGTCAGACAGAATATTAGTGTCCTTCATTATGCCCACATAATTCCATTATTTTGATAAAGCACTGAAACATCATATCCAAATGTAATGCCTACACTCTGAATTTGTGCACTGTTACAGTAAAATGAAGATGTAAGGCACACTTACAATGCATTAAAAGACATATCTATGAATTACACTCCATGGCGTTTACAGATACTTCTTGAGGATACGGACAATTGACATTTAATGTTTTGTTTACCCTCAACTAATCTGCTTATGTATCCTCTTTTACAATTTATGTATATCACTAAAGAAAACAGGAGTCTAGCGAACATTTGCTTTATAGGTGATGATCTGAATGGTCATATTCATACATTTAATTTCTTTAAAAACAAATGCCATGTCACTTCATATGCCAGCAGTGACTGTCTAAGCAGCACATTTATTTTCTTTGTATGGCTTATGTTTATGCAACTTAATGCTTCTGTTGTTGTCAATGAAGATGTCTCACCAGTAAGCTGATGGGTACACTTCACAGTATTCCAGATTCATACAGCGCAATGTTTTCACAACATAGAGCACTATGGAATCACTGTATGAATCCAAGAATTCCTACCTCTCTTGTGGTTTGCAACTTGAACAGAAGAAACAGTTGACATAGCTAATTTGGGAGCAACTGGATAGGTAATAAAATGAACAGTAAATTAGAAAAGGTATCATGTAGGAACAAATCTAAATATTAAAATAAACTTACTTTTAAACTAACTTAACAATGGTTATTGTTTTGTAAGGAAAGGGTGAAAGTTAGGGAAAATTAGTTATGTACTATCAACTCCAATCATTTCACCTGTAATACCCAAGGTAAAGAAAGGAAATGTAATTCACTCCTACACACTTTGGCAGCTTTGTGTTTGAGTTTATTTGCTGATTTCTCCCAGTCCATGGCCAATGAGTATATGATAATCAGAGTGGTTGCCAAAGGGTTTTATTAAAGTCATATGTATATTCATTCTGGCCTAATAGCATCAACAAGGAAAACACAATAAAATATTATTAGGTATAGGCAGATTTCTGTAATTATTCTCTTCATACACTATCCTTGACTGAAGGATTTATTCTACAATAAACATTAAACACTAACAATACGCTGCAAACACAAAAGCTTCTAAGTTTGTGTTTTGTGCTCACTAACAAAACATCAAAACTAAGTTTATTAAAACCTCTTATTTTCACAGAAGAAGCACTAAGCAATTTTGTTCTGTTCAAGACATATTTTGCAACAGTGTTAAGTCTTAGATCAGAAGAACAATAATTAAGCTGTGAAATCCTTTAGATATGCTAAATATAATTTCTTTGGGCATATTTTGATTTAAAATTTCTGTGGATAATGTAGGCTAATCTTCATAGAGAACAGAGGAGCAGAGATCAATCTGTTTTTTTGTTTGTTTGTTTGTTTAAGGACCACGTGTAAAAGCTTGGAAAACATAACATGGTCTAAATGAAGTTATTGGAATGCTAAGTATCATCAGGGTTATTTAATTCAAAATATATGTGAATAAAGCAAACTAAAATACTTCGCTAATACTTATAGAAAGCACAGATCAATTAGTATTTTCTATTTTGCTGGGCACATAAACTCCCACATATAACATGGTAGATTTTAAATACATGTGCATATGTTTTGATTTGGCCATTGTGAACAATGGATTTAACTACAGCCCTTCCAATACAATTCTCCAACAGATTCCCAATGCATCTTGTCCAGTCTAGTAGCTATTTTCTAGATCACCTTTTCATTAATTTTATTCTTTATCTGTATGTGTTATAGTATAGAAAGGACCCCCCTTGAACAGTCAAAGCAAGCCATAGGCCAGATTTCTGAAGGGATTATTTTGGGCCTATGGGCAGTAAATGAGAACATTATTTTTTATAATGAACAATCATTTTGAAATGTGAAGTATAGCTGAATGCAACTTCAAATAACAAAGACTTACTTTGATTAATCACCATAAAAAGTTGTTCTATCTCATTCAGTGCTAATCATCATGCCATAGTCTGAATGATTTTTTTGTGTGGCACTCCTTGTAGAGAACTGAGTCTATCCTGCAGAGAACTTGCTTGTATTGTGGATGGCACATAAGCTGAGAATGCTCCTCAGTTCACTTGGGAATAGAAGACATTAAAACTGGGTTTGATGAAGACAATGACAATCTTTCTCATGCAAAAATCTCAAAACTTACTCAAAATATAGATTGTGCTGTCTGAACAAGTCTAACATTATCTAGGGCTTTCTGTATGTCAGTTTCTGGAATCTGTGTGTCTGCTTTCCCAGACTTTGGCAGTAATGTGCATAATCTGAGTGCTGAAAGACTCGTTTTTCAGGTGAGGTTTGGTTTATGTTTTTTTTTCTCACAGGATAGCATTACTTAGCAATAGAAGAAAAATGAGTTGGATTATCATTGTTACTACTTTTGCCAACGTGTGGGACTCCTTGAAAGCAATTTCAGTAATCTTAGACCACTCGGAATTTTACAGCTTCCTACCTTGGTTTGGTTTAGAAACCTCAAGGGAAGAAATATTCGGCCATATCCTATCAAACTTGGGAGGATCTGCATGCATCAGGAAAAATCAGGTTTTGTTATTTACATCTGTGATATTGTTCTAAACAGGCAAGCACATGGACAAAGACATAGATTACAAACATCCATTACTGGACTAGTCTAGGTTGCACTTGAACAGTACATGACTCCACAGTGAACGAGAAAACAAGCAATTGATGATTCCCAAAACACCAAATGTACATAAAATACTTTGCATAACAATTTATTCCCTGTGGTAAAAAATACATTTTTTTTCATGATAAGAAGATATCCTAGACCAATATATATGGTTCTAACACTAGGAACAAAACAAGAATATATTCTGTTAAATCTGCTCTACAGAGATAAAATGACAGTATCAGACAAATATGGATTTCTTACCAAAGAGACATATCTTACCGTAACATCCTGTCTTAGTACTCTTTTGAGTGAATTATATTTCTGTTATCAGAGGAATATATTTACCAGTAGAGTGGGCTTTTTCTTTTGCTCTCATGCTTTCTTGTGTTGCATCTATTAACTGTCACCTCTGCTAACATTTTACAGCTTGATTTTGTAAGAACATGAAATGTCTACATTTCTTAAAAGCCCAACATAATGTTACTTTTATCTCTCAGAGAAGGAATTAGCTGTGACTTTTTACAGCTTCATCTCCTTTGGTCAATGTTTTTTGGGGCTGGGGTAGTGGGGAGTGATAGTCCTTAGCAGAATGCTGCTGGGTGTTGGAGCTGAGAGTAAATTAAGGGTACGTGGGCTGTGGGGGAAGGAAAGAAAACTTTCCTCTGAGCCCAGATCTGGGAAATGGTATTTATATTCTCTGTATTTCTCTGTCATAATCTTTTTTCTGTTTCCATCTGCCTAGCTTTGAACATCAGATTTCGACCACATGTTCTGTGAGTACTGCAGTGTTTGGGTTCTTTCTGAGCTGAAAAGAATTTCTCTAATGGTCATATCAGCATACATAGTGGTGATATTAGTGGGGAGAGAGCTATTTCTTCATGTCTACCTACAAGGAATTCAGCTGACTATTGAGTAGATTACATTTGTCACAACTTGGTCAGCATCAAGGGTCTTTCTGAAGAAGGTGTGTTTCACTGTTAAGTCCATCTTAGTGGAAGGCCTGCAGGGAAGTGATGACAAAAAGATTGGGACTTTAAAAATTTGATGTGGAAGGAGGACATCCCATAATATCTTCTGACCCATTTGTCAAGGGTGAAGAGAAACTGTTCGGGTTGGACTGTCTGTTCCAGAAGTTTTTCCACATAGAGAACAATTCAAGGAAACAGTCATGACCTGCACTGTGTCATTTAGTGTTAGATAGCCTTCTGCAATTGAATCTGCAAAGCTGTGATATAATTGCATCATATTCTTGATTTTTTTTTGCTTTTTTCTTATCAATCAAGAAAATGGAAGAGCTGAGTCAATCTGGCAGATTCTCCAACAGCCTATGTATTGATTAAAAATAATACGCCTCTACTGGTCAGATCCACCAATTCACACACATAGGAAGTGCAAACACAGTAGTCTGAATGTACAACAAAATGTATCTAAAAGCTGTACTTAGTGATTTGGCATGATAACGGTAGCCCACTGAAAGACTAATTCCATACACGTGAGATATGGACTTCCTCCTCCTTCTCCTGCTGTAACACTGGTTATGTTAAAAAGTTTCAAGTACACACAGACAATTACTCACACAGTGAATTCACTGTTAAAATTTTGGTCAAATTAGGATCAATTAGACTTGACTTAAATATTTTAAAGGGGTTGGACATTAGAGAAGGCATATAAAAATCAGTAGGTATAAAAGGAAAAACAGTATTGATCACATTGTCCTGCTTTCCCCTGAGCCTTTTTCTCTTTTAGCCATTGTGCAACATCAGGGTTGTTGCCGAAAACCTGTTGTAAATACCGTGTGAACTCTACTACAAAAAATCACATGCATAATTATCTATTATTACCATAATTACCAGAAGTAAAAGAAATAGTGTCAAACATTATAATGCCTTAGAACTAACCCTCTGGAATATTCTGTCATTTAATAAACTGTAGGTCCTATATATGAAATTGGATTTTTTACATAATCTGATTCATATATTAATATAATCATATATTCATATATAATATAATCATTACTATTTAATATATAATCTTATTCTGATGACTTCCCCAATTAATCTCTTGTCCAAATAAAGTAATTCCTTGTACGACAGAAAAATCAGAGTTGTATATTTCTTAGTAATCCTATAAATGCTATAGATCGGTGCTCGTTTTAGCAAACTTACTTAAAATTGAGGTTGTGACTTACTAAAAATCATTAAAAATTCCCTGACATGTTAAATTTGATCATATTGAGCTGAGTTTTTAATGGGCACCCAAAACAAGAAAAAGCATTTTTATAATGCCTAAAGATTACCAATTGAGTATTATTACTAGTGATTTTTGCTAGCTATTAGTGATAGTTATAACCATCTTAAAGGGACTTGTGGTGGTCATTTGTCTCCTCCCTTTGTGCATAACAGGATCAACTTTGAAGTTAGATGAGGTTGTTCAGGGTCATACCCAGCTGAGACCAGCTGCTGTCTTCAGTGTTTCTGGGCTGCTTGGTAATGTGGTTAATGCTCCCAGAGACTTATGGCATCTATTGTGGGCCTCTTTTTTAAATCTTTGGTAAAGACATAGTTTTTTCTTATATCCTTATTCATGGAATGTATTATCATCATTATAATAAGAGTTATAAACAAGACTACAGGAAGTTTCATGAGAAAGACCTTCCTTCTTATCTTTGTAAATTTTTTGTTTGTTTGTTTGTTTTTAATGGAGATTAATTTAAATGCTTTATCTTAAAAGTTACATAGGAGGTCCAAGTCAAAGAATATTGCCTATCATTCCCACAAGTATATTGGAGCAGATGAGTCATCCTTTGAACAGGCCCTGGGAAGATTCATTTACCAGCTAGTTATTCTTTTATAGCAACTTGTGAAAATATTTCTAGTCCTCAGTGATTACCTCTAAGGGTTTTATTTATAGAGACTAGATAAAGATTTTAAAGCTTTTCCAGAACAGTTCTACGTCTGGACACTGTATTCTGTAATTAAAGTAATTATTTACCTGAATAATTAAGGAATTTTGGTGTAGGTGTTCTCTAAGATATGCTAAGATGTAGTGTAATATATTCTGGGCAAACAAGGCTACAGAAATGTGAAGAAGAGTTTCTAAAATTATGTTCTAGTGTTATTTAAAAGCGAAGCTACTGTAGACACCTTTTAAGTGTAGAGGTGTGTGAGCTATATGACTGAGCAGAAAATCAGATATGACATTTTACATTTGCATTGTAAATGCATGCATTTTTAGTTACTATTGTTGCAAAGCCGATTATACTCAGAAAGTAACTACTGAAAAAAAAAAAAAATCTTACTTTGATGAAGTATGGAGAAACTGATTGCATTATATTTATTAAATGCATGACAATTTTAAATTATTTTTTTTTTCTCTCCTCCCAATCCTTTTTTTGGATATACAGTGTCAGAATTACCTCTGATATTGAACAAAGGAAGTCTGTCTCAAATGTTCATTGGAACTGCAGTCTGCACCATGGGCTACATCATGGTTTCAAACTGGGGATTTAATGCAAATGAATGGGTAGTTTCAGCCTGGTTCCAACAAGACAGCTGCACATGAAAAAAACCTGTCATGATGTTGGCAGAAATTAATCAGCACTTTGTTGGTTTCTCACTCCAACCAAGTACTGAACTGCAGTAAAATTAAAATGTATTTCCACTGAGAGGGGCTATTCTTCCTCAGGGATGAAGAACGCAGGTGATGGAGCACATGAAGAATACATTGCTGCCTGGGCATCTGTGCTCTATGGCAGATTAGTGTATTTTCATCTCCTAAACTGTTTCTCCTGACCCAGTCCACAAACAGGGCATTTGCTAAAAATTACTAATAATGAATCAGTAAGTCTTAAATAATGCTCTCTTGAAGGGCAGACAGGGAGTGCTTGTGTTGGCAACTATCATTACTTATTTAATTTATAATAACAACAAGGAACCCTAAATGAGAGACTCCAATGATGTTTTTTAACCTTCCTCCACCTTCTGTTTAAAACACAAAAAACATTACAAAAATTGTCAATGTAAGCTTAATGATTATAGTAGAAATCCATGATTCTAGTAATAGAAAACTGGACTTTCCACTGCCTATTGTAAACCAAGAGTAGTTGAGAGTAAATATCTATTCTAAAATATGGATGTCTGCTAAGCACAATGGAATTATGACAGTGGTTTTAGGTTTTAATATTAGAGAAAAAAAAATTAGGAAGAATTAAAAATAATGCTCTCTGAAATCAATGTCAGATTAAGTAACTGCTGGAATAATCGAGCATGTTTTTATTGGATCATACTCCATCACTTCTTGCAAACATCACACTATCATTATTACAGCATTTCTATATCTTTAGGTCCATTTCAATGGAAATCATGATAACCTATCTCACAGAAAAGTTGCCTTTCAGCACTTTTGTAACACTACAAAATCTAACTCATCAAAAGAGATGAAATGCTGAAAAGTTTGTTGTTTTTTTTTTTTAAATCATCCCTTTATTTTTTTTTTAGTTACAAAGAAAGTATTTGGCCAAGGTTAGGCAATCTTTTTTGGAGCAATGTAGGAAGTTTCATACCTGTTCCTTTGAAGAAAGGAGAATTCTGCATAAATGTGAAGATGTGGTTGTTTTATGGCAGCTCCTCAGCCATAACAGCTTTTATAACTGTTGGAAGAATTTAAATGCAATTAGTCCTTTACGTGTCCACTTGTCTTAGAGGAAAAGAAAGTGATCTTTTTAGAGGCTTAAAAATAAATAGATAAATAAAATGATCCAGCTCTGGAAGCTTTTAGATATCAGAAAAAAAAAAAAAAAATTCCACGGATTTTGACAAATGTGTTGGCTAATTCTCAGACTAATGCGGTATGAGAGATAATTCTTCAATTTCAAGTATTTTCACTAAAATAGTTGCATAAGTGCACAATAAATTCTAATATTTTGGAAGGAAATATTTAGGTACTTTCTCAGGGCAAAAAAAGTAAATTATTCTGTTGATAGTTTGTAAGTGTTTTTTCTTTCTACTTTGATTGGTTGCTTTTTCCTACAAATATGCTGAAATTGGCTGCTTGACGAGGACTACTGTACAGTAATTCTCAACTGATGAAGAACAGTAAATCAAGAGCCTTTTTAAAGAATCAGGATGCTGATTTGGAAACCTTATTCTTCCCTTATACTCTATGAAATAAACTGACTACATATCTGAGGGACAGAAAGAAAAACAAGAGAGGGAAAAATATAGCAGTGCTTTTTTTCCCAGCTATTTCTCTCCAACCTTGATAATTAGATTTTTAAGTATCTTTGTGAATCGTATCTGCTCTCTATAAACTTTCTTGAGTAACTGCAGCTAAACTTGCATATTGGAAGTGCAATGTGTTCTGCATGGGTACCGTGGTATATATGGAAATGTTGCTATCTCATTTTCTCTAGTGTGCTATCACTTGATTGTTTATTACTGGTTAAAACAAAGGTAACTGTTAACTAAGTAATTTCACATATATTACAGCAAATCATAAAAGTGTTGAAAAGACTATTTGATCGATACACTGTTTTTAACTAAACCAAGATGGTGAAGGTAAACTAGGATGAAGAATGAGAAACAATACTCAACTTCCAGTGACCTTGTCTACTAGACTGGTGAGAATGGCTCTTCTTATCTGTTCAAATTGGTGGATCTGGCAAAACAAAAAGTGAAACAAAGGCTCCCCCAAATGCCACCCCAAGAACCTGCCAGTGCTCCCTGGAACAGTGCTGGTAGTTTTTGACCCTACACTAGAAATCACTTGGCAAAGAGACAGTTTCTGTTCAGGGCTGGGGATCGGCATAGGCACTCTGCTTGCTGAACTTCAAGGGTGAAATTCTAGTTATACAGAAGAAAACTGGCTTTGTTGTGACTCCTACCTGGTAAATAAACTATTCATAAAGTCTTTTATTTGGAGTGATAAATTTCTTTCAGATCTAGCGTTCAAATGTATGCATTACATCACATAGGCTACCAGTAGTTTCTTCTAGCCCAATAATGTTTTAATATAATGGAAAATCTAATTGTTAAAGTGAAAAATTCCTAGTCCTTCAAAGTATTTAAATAAAAGAGGGGAAATAAATACTGTTACTGGTTGGTATTATAATCAGTGACTTAGATAAGGTGATCACCATAGATTATGAGCCTGATTAACAGTATTATTTATTAAAAATTCAAATTTAGAAAAAAATGAATTAAAATGAGAACATTTTGCTATTATGTCCAAAATAATATATATAGTCTGAAGACAATATTTAAATGTTTTAAGGAGTTAAATATCTTAATGGTCTCTCAACAGCACAGCTCTCTTTGTAAAACTTGACCTCAGATAATAATAGAAAAATAACATACAGCCTAGTTATGCATGTTTATATCCTGCTGGCATATGTGAGTGTTGTGTATAAACTGTAGTCCAGACCTTGGCACTGTAATGGCTTTGATCCCATGACTGTAAATTTAATGAGACAACTTCTCAGCTACTGCAAGGGGGCAAAATTAGGTCCAAAAAAGAGGGGGAAAAAAAAATCCACTTGCATTTGCTCTCACAATCTTTTAAGATATATATTTACCACATTAAAATTTCATAACAAGTACATAAAACAAATAAAGCTACACTCATCCTGACATTATTTTAATTCCAGAAAAATACCTACTAGATCTCTCAAGGTTAAGAAAACAATCAAGGAGTGCCCATTCAGTATTTTTTTTTTTTTTACTTTTGCGTCTTGCACTTATTATCATAAAAAAAAGGTTCTCTTAATTTGAAATTGGCTATAAAGAAGAACAAAACCATACAGAACAAAGCAGAATATACCATTTAATGATCATGACTGCATCTTGCACTTGGGTGCAGGGTCTGTCTCTAAACTCTGACTCATCTGCCACCAGCAGGCATTAAGGTGATAATCACCCACACAGAGTTATTTGCACATCATGTCTATCCTATCCTGTATCTAATTATAACCCTTTATAACAAACTGTTTAGCATAATTAGTGGAGTTATGCTTTACAGGGAAAAAGACAGAAGTTATAGTTTAGAAGAGGCAACTTTTTGAAGGCATACATGTACAGATTAGTAACTTTCGTATTTGGTCACAATAATGGACATTTTGATGCATTGGTCTATGTAAAATCATACAATCATTATTTTAGCAAGTAAAATAATGTAGTTTTCAGGATATTTACATACTGTATGTAAGCATTGATTAAAATTATGACATGGTTTTGGGACTCATTAATTGTTAAAACTTTCACCAGTATTTTTCCAGACATGGCTGAAAAATGTTGAAAGGGCCAGCACTGGGATCAAGAATGCTGGAAATGATCAGAGAATCTACTTTTCAACTGATAGACAACAGCAGGTACAAATGACCTTAATGGGAAAGCTCTGATTTTTTTTTCTACTAGATGATCAGAAAGGATGTTTACTTAATGACCACTGTTACTTTGTTTAAATTTTAATAAAGAGCTGCTTTAATACAAGATCCTTTGAGACAGGAATCTCGAAAAGGAATGGAGAATGATACATATATGTGCACATAGGTAAATCTATTTTATTTTTCTTTCTTGCTTTCATTGCAGTTTTAAAAGTGTTGAGTAAATGTTACTTGCAGAGGAATCTTCATATGCTGGCAGTGTTGCCTTCATAACCCCATGCCCCAACCCCATCCTCATTATATACTAGGAAGAGCTTGGAGCACACAAAAGCCAATACCCCCTCCTCCCATTAGTGTTTGCTGCCAGGCAAAATAAACCCCAAACTATATTTCCTGAGAGTAGCTCCCCGTCCCCATATGGGGAAAAATTCTACTGATACGAACACAAACATTGTATTAGCATAGACAAAAGAAGAAATCATGCAGATTCATTAAAGCAGCCACAAGTAATTAATCTTGTTTGTTTTTATGTGTTAATTGTACTTCTGTTAAATTCTCTTAGAGACCAGTATAAATTTATGGGTTCTATCCTTGCTTTACATTCATTTTGCTATTTCTGTCTTATAGGAAAGATGTTCAGAACATTGAGCAAGTAGAGCTATTTTCCCCCTGAGCTATTTTGGAAAAAAAACATGAGAATACCAAGCAGAATATCAGTATTTACTTGTGCTCATCAGGAAGAGATGCTCATACTTCATCCTTTCCAGGTAGGCAAAGAAATCTGTTGAATTCTACCACGTATTATTCCAAGACATTTACAGTCGATTAAAAAGAAAGCATATATTTCCTATGGAATGTTAAATAGACTTTTTCTCCATTTGTAATAGACAAACTGTACTAATCACCCCAGTGTAAAATACGAAGAGGTCAACAATGCATCCTTTCAGGTCACCGTTGTTTAAAATGTATTGAGTTTCCCTATTAAGTTTTCAAAGGCCAACATCTGCTGATGCTCAGAAATGGTAGATGTGGTGACAAAGGCTGTATGGAGCGTGAAGTGAAAACACGACCATATAGTTCATGCAACACAGTACTAAGAAAGTATAGCACAATAAAACTCCAAAGAGCTATTTTCCCATTCATCCAATTTCTGTTATTAATGGCAGGAATATTCCTGAGAACAGTGACATAAATGTCTTCTCTTTCATTTAGTTTATTATTGTCATTAATAATAATAATTTATAAACACAAGGTTTTGAAAATAGCATATCACAATGCATTTGTAGTCATGCAAATACCAAAGACAACACTACAGCAGGGAAATTACATTATTAAGATGGAAGGCTTTCATTTGCACATTATTGTCATTGATGCTGTTTCGCTATTTAAAGCTGCAAAACAGATGCCATGGCATTCAGCTGTTAACACTGCTCTCTTTTGTAAGGAGGCTAGTTTTGGTGCCATTGAACTTGCTGTCTAGAGCTTAACAAATCAGCACCATTCATGAGCTCAAGTAAACCGAGCTGATTTATAAATTCACAGACCTGACCCTGCATCATAAGAAGTGAGACAATTTTATCCAAATTAACAGAAGCTTTTCAGTTTGGTATCAGGTCTGGCAAATTGCATTTTACTTCTGTGATATTTTTATCATTGTGATATCCCCATATCACGCCAGTTGTGTCTAAAGCCTCTGCAGAGCTGAGGCTGCAGGGAATATTCTTTCAGTTAGCCACAGCAGGATCCATTTTTACCTCCCTGCTTTATTTGTAATTAACTAACGTGGTATGACTGTGTGCACTTCTCTGTTATGGAACTCATCTGAGACTCGCAGCTGAGTTATTGTGTACTTAGTCCTTTCAAGTGTTTTATTTACTTAATCATCTCTTTCACCGATATAGTAGTTCTTTAGGTAATGGTGTTACGGTTTTGTTGTAGCTTAAGTATCATATTTTGGTGCTTTAATTGCATATAAGAGAGCGGATTTTGGTGAAGGAACACAATTCTGTTTATTTTGTGGAGTAAAGCCCAATTTAAAGGCTGCTTGCAGTAATGCAAAGATTCCATCAGATACACTGTATTTGGTAAGCTACTTCATAAAAATGAAAACTCTTCCATATTCTCTTTGAATTTACACACACATGCGTGAAAATTAACAGTCTTGTACTTCTCTGTTATTAGCAAACACTTTTTTTTCCTCCCCCACCCCGAGAAGTTGCTCAACAAATATTTTCTGTGGAATGCTGTTTTAATTTTCTGCATAACTTAGTTTTATAGCACTTGGTTTCCACCTGCTGATCAGAACTGATCAGAAAATTCGTGGTTGAAGGCAGATGTGTTATCTGGAGTGATGGTCTCTCTGACCACGTAATACAGTTACATGTCAATACAACAAAGGCCAATACATAGCATCTGCACCATAGAGCCCATTTTCAGAGAAACATTATCTACAACAGAAAGGGATGTTGGGAAATTAGATCCAAGAAGCTGAATGACAATGCAAAACAAGACTGGTTTTATTACTTACTACCAATACTGGAAATACTGGGTATACCTGTAGAGAAAGAAAACACAAAAAAAGTATAGTTAGAAATTTACTGCAGTTGGCTAAGCTATTGCATCTAAGATTCTAAACCAAATTTTCTCCTCATTTTCAGAATGTTCTGTCAATACATAGTTAAACCCAACTAACTGCTAAAATGTACCCAGCTCTTTACAAATGCAGTCTTTAGATTTTTCAGTATGAGGCTGCAGAGACCACTAAAATGCATTGACAGATGGGTATTTCTGGGACCTACACCAGCTCCCTGAACTTCATGAATTTGTTCAGAACAGTTTTATATTTCAACTAACCAGCCATTAGGTTTAATGCTCTAGATAAAAATATCAGTCATGCATGTGTTACGCAGATCTAGGAGAAGAATTTAACCAAGGGATAGATGCACTGCTAACTGCTTTGGCCAGCTGCTTAAAATCAGTTGATACCTTCTGTTGCATTAACTGTATATAGCTGTTTCTTCCACTTTTACCTGACAGTTATCTAAATTAAGCTATGGAAAAGTAATGTAATAGAACAAAACAATCTAATGCATTAGGTTGGCAATATTGGCTAAGCCACTCAATGATTTTTAAAAGCTTTGTATTTGTTTATTCTCTCCCCTTCATTTCGATTCCTAAGCTGAATTAATACAAGGAAACTATTGCAGAGGCAGGTGAGATTTACCAGAAAAGGTGGGGCTGCTGAGGAGTAAAACTCTGCTGGATTAGGAATGTGGGATCTCATGTTGCATGATGCAGTCCCAACATGTAGCTTGTTGTCAGATCTGCCCTGAAAGGTGTGTAGCACAAAAATATGGAACTGAAATCTCTCCTGAAAAGCCATTTTCTGTAGATTAAATGGCATTGCTAATGGCACTATTACTAGTCTCTTGGGTTGCAGTTACAAATTGCAGATCAGTATTTAAATCCTGGGTATTTGCATTCTCTCAGTTAAATACAGTCTCTCTTTTGTAAGTTTTATTGACTTTTGACGGCATGCATTTTACTGCAGAAATCTGTCTGTTTCTCCATTAAACATCTGCTGTACTTCTTTCAACATCTATCTTGAAGTTCTGTCTTACTCAGAGATGGCATGGACCTCATTCTGCAATTAAGCAAACTAGAGTGAAGGGATGTCTTGGGGATAAATGATATTCACTGTAAGCAAGGTTGTGAAGTCAAGTTAGGAACATTTGTGACTTGTGGTATGGCCAAGACAATGTCTAAGTAATTGCATTTTCAGAATGACTACAATAAATAGATCTTTTGTGCTTCACCGTATCAGTTCTGAGGCTCATGTCAGAACTGCAGCTCTCTGATTTCATATTCTGCGGAACCTGTGGTTGGGCAGATCACTGGGCACCGCACTGGAGAAAGCACTTGCTGCTAACTGAGCCCTGCACTCAGATGTTGCTTTCAATTCTAATTATTTCTAATTCTGCTGAGATTAACATGTATTTTAAAAAATATTAGAATCATGAGGTATTAAAAGCTAAATAAGGATATACTTAGAACAATGCTATTATAATTTCAAAAGTGTTTTTTATTTTCAGTTGGGATGATGTAAGAGAATTCTATCCCTTTGTCTTAAATGTCAAAAAGGCAATCAATTTTCAAATATTTTTCCCTGAAGTTTTAATAGCAGCTTCTTTACATTTTTGCAAGTCATTGTAGAAGTTTTAAATTAGCAGGATTCACTTTCCTTTATACACTGATGGAACCAGCACAAATATTAGAGAAAATACAGATACTGTGTTCTCGCACTCATGCTTCCACTGTGAAATGCTATTTGTATTTCCTTTGGGTATGCTCCCCCGCCACAAACCTCCTTCTCTCCTACACACACATACAAATATCCTTCCCCTTCTCTCCTGAGCAGATTGTAGCAAAGGGAGAGGTTTTCCTGAAAGTCTGCTCTCCTCATTTTACTGTATTTAAAATTTTTCAATGAATTCATAGTGATAAATAATTCCTGGGCAGAGAATAATGAAAACAAGATGCCTGTTAGCCTGAAGGGCTCTGTATTAACCTTGCAAAGTCGTCTTTCAGGTTCTCTACAAAAAGCTCTTTTGCTATTTCTGCACAGAGTTTCTGGGTTGGTCTGACATTCTGTAATCAGCTTGATTTCTGTAATACCAGGTATCCCTGTGTATGATCATGGGCCTTGATGGTACACTATTTTATTTCCTTTCTGCTGGAGTGAGAACAGCACTTAGGAGTTTGTCTGGAAAAGAGCTGGTTATGTAGGGCCATGAAGCAGGATCCATTAATACTGTGTGAAAACCACACATATGATGGAAAATTATTCTTAGTACAAGTGTTTTTGTGAGATCTGGAGCTACATATTGAGGCTAGCTCTTGAATTCAGCTAGGCTGTATTTGGTGCAAGTCCTTAGGTAAGGAGGCACAGGAGGTGTGATTCTGTTAGCGTGGAGGCACGTGGGGTCTGACCACACAGCCCCCAGCGGCAGTGCCAGTGGGGACACCCAACAGGCTGCTGGGAATCATCCCACCACTGCCAGCATTTTGGATGGAAACTGGTACGTTATATGTGATACGGATTGTTTCCAGTAAACCTGGTATTGAAATCTCTTGAGTATTTTGCAGCAGTGAAATTATGTGAGCAGGTTATAGAGAGAGATGAAGAATCAGGCCCATTACCTCCCTTGATGCACAACTCTATTCCTCTAGACATAAAGAGTAAATAAACCCAAGTGATTGCATTTATGTCTATTCAGTTGTTAAACCAAAGCAGTGTTCAGTCTGAATTATCTTCCAGTTGAAATCACTGGGATGGTTATTAATGGTAATAGTTTTACAGTAAGAAAACAGCAAATGAAGTCTGCAAAGAAAGTTCAGGGGTAGCTACTGCCCCCGAAATGGCAAACATTGCAGAAGAAAGTCTCTAATACTATTTATTAATTTTTATTTGACCTGAGGGTAGTGGTTTGGTATATTACATGTTCACTGCAAGTGCATCTAAATATACATGTGTTAACTTGAGAGAAAAAAAATCTGGTGTTTTCATTTCATATGATCTTCTGCATCTGCCTTGTAATTTTCTCATTTCCCCTTTTACCAGAAAGGGGTTGTTTTAGCTTTTAGCTATTAGCTACCATGTAGCTGACTATTGAGAATGGAGAAAAAAGCAAATCAGATGCTAGCAAAGAAAGCAAGTTTTTTATTTCTTCTATTGCTTGTGTCAGTGTTAAATCCATGAAACAAAGAAAAAGCATTTAGCTTTTTGTGAGAAGAACCACACTGCCACTTCCAGTCTCACTTCCAGAGCAGCTGCGGTCCCCCTGACCACCATCCTCAGTGCTTGTGTGTGCTTCCTGTCAGAAGTGCATTTAATGCAGCCAGGCTACATCTCTTCCTGGGGAGGGACTACACGTGGGATGAAAGAATTATTCTGTCAGCTTGGTCTTGGGTACCATATTTCCCACAGACTTTTCTATCTCTTCTCCATCACAAGCTGAATGTGAACCCATTGTACAACAGGGATCTGGGGACAGCTTCCTGCTGCTATCAGAACACTATACCCACCCAGCTCGTAACTCACATTCAGGGAAGGAGTGTCACCAAGAGCTCAGTTGAATTATCCAGGTGAGGTGAATGCAGCACAGAGACTGAGAATTAGGTATCTCTTCCTATGAAGACATGCCAGGATATGATGATAAATTATGCAGTGCAAGTTTGGATTCATATTAATTGCTGATCAGAGCTGTGTGAGATCTTTTCTGACAAAAGAGACATCCTTATAATTGCACTCTATACCACACATTTTAACTCTTAATCAGGAACAAAATGTAGAGCTTTCCAAGGCAAAGAGTCAGAGCAGGGCTGTTAATGTCACCTCTGATCTTTTGCTAGAATAGCTGTGCTGCATCATGACAGCACTCCCTGTATTGTCTTTTTTCCCTTTGCAGCTCCTCCACTGAGGCATGATTGCAGTATCAGATCCTCAGCAGCAATTCCCAAAGTTTTGAATTCTCTAGTCATTTAAAGCCCTGAGAAGCTGGAGGAACCTAGCATCTTGTAATCCCTTAAAAGGAGTGATTGTTATGATCATAGGAATAAACTTTCATTTATTGTCTAACCTGTATTCAGCCAAAGGACCAGACACAGTGGAAGACACAGCTCTTAGGAAATTTCACTTGTATTTCATTGCAACAGCCCTGGAACTCCTGCTTTTGTTAATTTAGCAGCTGCTTGCTCTGTAAAGATTGAAAAGTTTTCAATTTTTAGAGGAAGACCTGCTTAGATGAAGCCTGTTATCCTTTACCTCTGCCTTCCTATGCAATATTGCCACAAATAATGGGACAGAGAAAATATTTAGTTACTGGTTTATTGGGTAACACCTTTAAAAACGTGGATGACTTTTAATGACTCCAAACCAGTATTGAATACTCTTTGTTGAGGAAACTACCACTGAGACCAAAGTATTTTTTCAAGTAATCCTAATTTATTGAGAGAATATTGGATATTAAAAACTTCAAAATCCCAAACCAGACCATTTTTGGAACTTTGAGTATCCTAGAACAGACATTTTGCCTTCCCACACTGCTGCTTAAGGCTTAGAACCCTCTTTAATTGCTTCTCTTCACTGTATACAGCAAAAATAGAGTTGTTTGAAACCAGTGATGGATGGCAGTAATTAATTTCCCAGCAACAGATGCCACCATACCCAGCCCAAACAACCAGCTCAGCAGGGGTCACACAAGCAGGTAGAATGCTGCAGAAAGATTTTTCAAGTTCTTTTGAAAAAAAAACCCACCAAAAATGGCACATTATTTGTAGCATGTTGGCTTTTAGATATGTATTTGCAATGTTTTGTTGGCCACTCCACAGGATACCAAGTTGGAGAGAAGTTATTTTATCATTTGCAGGTGTCTCTGACACTTCTGCCTTCCTGAATCTCTTGATACATTATAGTTTTGCCCTCACCACCAAGTCTCCTAGCCTGACATAGCTTTTGTGTAACATCTCCCTGTGGCTTTACATCCTCTATAAGCTTCATGAGCCCCAGACTAATGTGCAATATAAAATAGGAACAATAACAAGCTTTGCTGTTTTGTAACATTGCATTCATATCTTTCTTTATGAAAGTTCAAAAATCTTCAAGGATCAAAAATTTACATTTTATGTGTCCCATTTCTTCAAATTGAAATCATGTGGGATCACCTCCTCTGCCTCAGTCCTGAAGTAGGTACTGCAAAGCTCCTTCCAGTTTTTAGGGAGGACACCTGGAAAACGGGACACTATATACTTTATGAGTCTGCTTTGATGGGACAGCAGAACGTGTGATCTTTTCAGTTACAGGGATCCTTACTACTTGGATTTCTGAACAGAAAGCCTGTCCATCCCACAACCTCTTTACCAATTTAATTTACACAGGTCCTTCAAGATGGCTTTTTGTTAGCAAATATTCATGGGGGAAACTACAAACATGGATGAGGGCAATCAGTGCAATACTTCAAGTGCCATACTTTTTTTGTCAGAAGCTGTTTACGTGGCAGGTATGTTGCAGTGATGCCTTGTAAGTCTTTTCCCATCCAGGGAGGATTAAGGCTGTGTGGCTAAGACAAAGACTCTACTTTCAGATGTGGGGGGCGGAGATGCGCAGGGGGACACGACCCCCTGCAGGAGAAATTCAGTGAACTGATTGGGACTATCTGCCTAACTGTTGACTGAAAAGAACTACCAATGTTCCCTGTGTCCTGCTCAATTCTTTGTGTTGCGTTGAACTATGAATTAGAAAAGCCATGTAACAGCTAGGAGGAGGTTTTCACTGAGTGTCAAGCAGTTCTCATACAGGTTATTGGTTGTAGAGGGACAAACAAAAAGCTAGCAGGCTTTGATGGATGGAAGCCCAGCACAGTCTTAGACAACTCTGTCTGATGGAGAAAAGAACATAAGTGTCAAAGATGATCTAAACAACAGGAGGAAGAAAAGGGCTAGTGCTTTCAGACACATATGACTGCTGAGGAGAAAAGCTGTCTTGTAATACCAAGTATAGAGAAATTCAATAAGTTCACTTTGAGTGTCAAAACATATTGCAGAAAAAAACTATCCATGGAATGTGGCAGCACAAGGGAAGAAATGTCATCACAAAATAGTCAATAAGATAGAGTGGAAATATAAAATAAACGCTATGCAGTAGACAAATGTGGATATATTTTTAGTACCAGTAAACAACAGAGTACTAGGTGTCTTTCACAAGCAAAGCAAAGCAAAAATGTTTTGTGTTCTCCTGAAAAACTCAGGAGAGTTGACTTAAAATGAGAAGGATACAAAAACCAGTTTTATATCAAGGTTTAGGCTGCGCTTGAAGTATAATCTAGAATGGTATTTCATGATCTGTAGCTTGAAATGGTGTAATAAAGTCTTATAGGCCAAAAAAAAAAAAGGTAGAAGCAGAACAATGGAAACAACGTAAGTTCCAGTTGGGAAAGATAAACCAACCAAACCTCCAAAAACCTTCCAAGTGTTTCATTTATACAACTATTTTTAGCTATATCTTTTTTAAGCACACTCATATATAAAAAAAACCCCAAACTTCAAATCCCTTTAAAATTTAAATATTTTGGTCTCCTGTGGAAAAGACAGACTGAAAATTGGATGAAAGAAGAGTATCAAAGGGACACTATATTATACAAAACATCCCCAGGGAATTAAGTAATATACCAAGGGAAATTTAGGGTCAAAACAGAGAAGCCAATTCTATCAACAAGTTCCAGCAGCTATTTACAGAATTCACTCCTGACTAGGGAGAGTATAATGCTGCATTGCTAACCACACGGTAGAGATGGTGACGTAAACACAGCAGGGTAAGTGAAATTACATTGGATGTGTAGAGTTTATATAATAATGCAAAAATTCATATTCTCCAACATATGCAGCACTAGATCAGGAAATGACAAAAGAAATGAAGCTTTTACATACCATAAATGACTGCTGCTGCTAGCAAGCAATCAGACAGCCCACAAGAAGAGAACCTAATTTAGTTCTGACTAGTATGTAGGACCTGATTCAAGAAGTAGTTAGTAGAGAACTACTTCTGGACTGAAAGTCAACATAGTTGTCCAGAAGGAACAGGATGAAAAAATCCACTGTAGTAATATTTACCTTTCAGAGAATGAGCAGATAAAAATGACTTAGTTAAAAGAAAAAAAGAATAGTTAAAAAGATTTAATGGCAACAGCATGGAGGCAGACAAAATGTATGAAAGAGTGAGAATCATAACATATAACCCATCTTTTTTTTTTTTTAAATTATAAAAATCAACTATCTTATGAACAACAATAACAAAACACCAACCAACCAACAGAAAAAAACTAAATCAAAAAAAAGAAAAAAACCCCAGTCATACAAAACCAACGCCCAATCCAAAACACCAGAATGAAGATTTTGGAAAGTGTTAAGTCATCTCAGTATCTCAGTGAAGAAAGATAGGGAGAAAAAACCCCCATAAAATCTGTCAAGTTAAATGTAAAACACAGTCTTTTGAGAATCAACTTGCTACAGATTTAAAAGTTAATTATACCTTTTTGTTAAAATAGCCAGTCAAGAAGCAGGAGGCCTCTCAGAGAGATGACTGGGTAGAAAGGCAATCAAGTTATTGGAGTACTGAATACTAAATTAATCGTTTTCACTGATGTTCACAACAAAGAATGTTAGAGAGATTCTCACAATCTGAGGGCGTTTCTCACTGTTTATCATAATCTAAAGGTATTTTAGTAGATGTAAATAATACCAAACTATAAGAATTGCCATAGGTGATGTTCACCCAGGAAGTGTTTTAAAGGAACAAAAATATGACATTCTAAACTAACTATTGTAACCTATAACCTATCATTTTTGTCAGCCTCAGTGCCAGAAGAAGTGTTGCAATTGTGGCACCGTATTTAAAAAGGACTCAAGAGCTGATGACTGTAATAACAAAATAGAAAACGGACATTTTTATGTATTGTAAAAAATTCAATTATACTGAATTGTAAAAAATTCATGTTGTTCTTATTTCTAGAATATTGTGTAGTTTTAGCCTCACCAAATTAAAAAATGACATTAGAGAACCATCACAGATGACCAGAGATGTGGCATGGTTTCATACATGCTTAGATTAAATAGATTAGGAGTCATCATTCAGAAAACAGGCTGGAGGAGTGGGCATTGCAAGTCTGTATAATCATAAACAGTATAACGGACATAAATAGGGATACATTACTCTGTTTCTCCCTATCTAAGGAGATATAGGCTTAATGATATAAAAACATTTAAAGCAAACAAAAGGAAATACCTTTCACTCACTGTGTCTTTAAAATGTGAAATGTATTGCCATAAAATGTCACTGAGTTAAAGCTTATGACAGTTGGGTCTCTGCTCGGCAGCTAGTAAACAATAAGATGTGTGTGACTAAGTTGGAGGATCCAGCTCAAAAAGACATTTTATTGCCGGCAATTGGGATGGCAAAGAAGAAAACCTTTATACTTCTTCCTGTTTGACATGAATTCCTGCTGCTGATCACTGCTGAAGTCAGGATTTGAGGGTGTGTGGAGTATTCATCAGCTCAAACACGTTTACATTTTCGTGATGATATCATAATAATAGTAAAACCTCGGGAAGACTGCCTATTAGTTGCAAAAAGTTTTGATTATTGATGGAGTTGTACATCTGATGGAATTCAATAAAGTTGAAATTTGTTTTAACAAGCTTCAGGCATCCTTTTGGTGGGTGCTAATTCCACAGTTCTGTCTGGTGTGTGTTCAACTGATTGGAAATGATGTAACTGACAGAGCAAGCTGCATTTAGACAGATCCCTGATGTTCAGATGTATCTTGCCACTAGTTTAGATGATTGCTGGGGTAGCAACTGAATTTGATATATTTATATATATACACATACACACATATATATACGTAGAAAGAAATATATATGTGTGCATACATATGTATGTATGTGTGTATATGTATATATAAAATATATGAATAAAACCAACTTGGTAAATCTCATCACTTTTTCTGAACATAGCTTTAAAGTATTTATTCTGTGATCCACACTCACTTTTTATAACATGTGAGAAAGTGAATACTCTTACAAAATGTTTTTCCCCCGCTTTTTGGAAGTTCATTTTTTTTCTGCTCAGTAAAATTTTTATCATAATTTCATGCTCCCACACTTCATGGTTTGTTACTTGGTCTACTACTCTCACATGTAACTAGATAAGGTCCTGCTTCCTATGATATTAATTTCTGAGTTTTGATTCCTCACAGCGGCTGCTTTGAAGTCTTAGATAACATTCTGAGCATTGCACATTGCTCCTGGTATTAAACTTTTCATTCAATTGCAGTACATATCTCTGTTTCTCCCAAATAACTTTTCAGTAAATTGTTATATACTAATCTTTTAAAATGAATGTTTTGCTTTTAATCAGGACAAAACTGTGGACTATTCTTAAGCTAGTAACTTCTGTTAAAAGATTTGGTGATTTATTTTCATCTTCAAGCCTTTCTTCAAAGGAATTTAAGTCTGCTATTCAGAAGCATTCTAAACTATTGTGTATTTCATACATGCATGAAAGGAAGAACTGGTGCTTGTACTTGTCTTTGTGACCTCTCTTTCAGCAGCTTGTTCTTTTCAACCCAATCCTGTCCAGGACCAGGAAATGCATCTGTCAATAACTTCCTTTGGGTAATATGTGTGCTGAAGTAGTGTGCACACGTGTTGTTGAATGGTTATTAGCTGGAAACAAGCAGATACAAAAACTCTGGGCTTGAGCTCCCCTTCCCCCTTCAACAGAATGGTTTAAAAGAATGCATGTGAATCTGGACTGCAAGTCAACATCAGGTAAAAATTTCCTTTACCAGCCACTAGATCTTTAGCTATTAGTTGAAAAAACTTGTTCTGAGAATACTTAACTTCCTTAAATGGGCAAAAAAAATGAGCAAGGGCCTCATCTCACATGTTGAGCTGAGGCTGTTTTGACACTCGAGTCAGGAAGGACGTATGAATGGAGGTGGGCACTGTGGCTGGAGCAGTATTGCAGATATTCCCATGCATTTCTCTCCTCTGTATATAATATTTATGTGAAGGGCCTAATTCTTCCATTCGTTAGCCCTTTCTGTGCACTGTCACAGGATTTGTCTGTGGATACAAATATGCAGTTCTCACGCAATTTATTTACAACTATGTGAGTGCATAGATATGTACACTATGACAACATAATTTGCAGACAATATGTAGACACTTAAAACAATTTGACACCTTGTCCAGTTATATGCACTGAGTCATACAGACATGACAAACTTTTGCCAGTATTAATCTTCCTTCAGAGTCATAACATGGGGCAGAATTCTAATGATGAAATAACCTTGTTATATAGAACTACTTACAGATATTAGCAGTGCCCTTAGGTATAGGCAGGTAAGAACCAGGACTCCATGGTCGGCCCTGATAATTCTTCTTGCATTTTCCACAGTCTGGGCCAGTTGTGTTATGCTCACATTCGCAAAGTAGTCTTTTGTTTTCTTCTTTACAGCCAGTAGCATGAAGGTTGCACTTACACCTATTTTTAAAAGGCAAAAATAAAAAAAAAAAAAAATTGATATTATTTAAAGGTGAGTTTACATTTAGGTTAAGTCTTAGTAAGCCATTGGAACTATTCTATTTCTGTGTGTTGTGTCTGTATTATTGTTTTAGCATGGTTTACAAGACATCACTCAAATAGCATGTTATAATATCTTCAGCTCTCACAGATCTAAAAGCAGTAATTTCACCAAGACTCCAAGATGCTGAATCTTTTCTTATTTTCACTAACACAGCTCTACTGAAATCAACTGAATTATTCATAATTTTCACTACAGATAGATCTATAATGTTGCAGAAATTCAAGAGTTACTACTCCCAGGAACAAAACAAGACTTCAGCTCATGTCCTTAGAGAATCTGGCCCAAATTAGGATCCAAGTTAGGCCCCTGGAGTCTGAGAAAACAGACTTCAATTAAACATTCTCTGCAACGCCACACTTCAATAGAAGGGAAGCTCACTATCGTGGTGTTCTGCCATTCTTGTTCAGCGAGTACTTTATTGCTCAGAAAGCAATTTTTTTTCCTACTTTAATTTGACGTAGTTCTAGGAGCTGAAGGTCAGAGGAAATATTATGGTAGGCACATTTAGTTTTACTTAGTAAAGAACACCTAACCAAACCTTGCAACAAAACCATTAGCTAAACCAGATTCTGTATCTGGTCTTAGAACAATCTTGTGTTCCTTAAACTCCACTCTTTCTGTGAAACTAGGACACTTACAGCATGGGATGCTGGTTTCATGAACAGTAAGGTGTTGTCACGTCTTTCCATCCCTTTCTGATAGATGTCAAACCCAGCTAAAATCTGTTTCTGTTTGGGTCTGGGCAGAAAATTAATATATTCAACAGCCCTGTCTGTTTGTTTTCCTAATGATTGTACATTTAGTGAGGTAAAGGGTTCTCATGTAGTCATCTGTCACCTGTTCTATATAGTGACCAATAATTAAAGCAAAACAACACATGGACTGGCCAAGTGGAAATTAACAGCTGTCAAACTGACTTCCATTTGGCAGGAAAATGACCTGAAGTAACTGGCCACATACATATATATCGCCAGGGTAAAACAAGCTTGCAGTTGTCATAAGTGGCTGCTGGAGAAAATCCACAAGAATCTGTAATACAGAAGATGATGGAGCATTCTCCTCAGTGCTAGAAATGAGACAGACAAAAATGCCATTATTTGAGCATTGCTCATTCTAAAGAAAAAGAGGTTCAGCTCCTTTTAAACGAAAATTAACAAAATGTATTCAATATGCTAGACAAAAAGTGTGATCATTTCCAAAATATTGATGCTCAAACACTACATCAATTGTAAAGTAAATTTTCAATGACTAGCTACTGCAGAATGAAAGATGCCTGTTTGCGTATTAGTAGATGAGATGTGCTTATTCATGTACAGATAGAAGATTCTGGTGAATGGCACTGCTGTTAAAAAATGAGAGATGTGTGGTTTTACTGTCCACAAGAATATGAAAATGGAAGACTCCCAAACAGGAGAGATACATAATAATGACAAGACCAAACAAGCAGATAGAGAATCAGAAGAGAAAAAAGCTGGAAAGACTGTGGACATCATGGAGTCACTAGAATGAAAGAGAGAGGAACTGACAGAATTTCTTTCAAGGGGAGATTTGTGTTTTATTGGAGGGACTCATCAGTGTCAGAGGCAGCAAGTGTTCTGACGAAAAGCTGTAGTTCCTAGGGCTCTGAAAGGATGCTGCAGGCTAGAACTGGAACTGAGGTGAGAAAAATAAGTGTAGGGTATATCTGCTAATTGCTGTAACTGTGCACAGCTCTCTTAATAAGCACCTGAAAATAGAGAACTGTGTCAAGAAAAAGATTGTGTCAGAAAACCTTGTGCTAAGTCTGTTTGCACTTCTTGGATGCTGTACTTGCCATATGTTCCTGAAGAGATAGACTGACCCTTCCTCAATTTTGCTTGCACGGTTAAAAGTCTTGGGCAGACTCTGGCCTTATACATGTTCCTCTGCTTCCACCCCCTGTCCCATCCCTCTTCATACATATACAAAAAAATATGCATGTGTTTCTAGGTATGGATGCATATGCACATGCACAAACAATTCCCACAAAAACTCACGCATATTAGTTTCCTTTTATTTCCCCCCATTCCCTAATTCCACTGTGATTCATCTCTTCATAGGCTGCCTCCTCCTTCTCCTTATTTCCCAGGCAAGAGAGCATGGACAGCATGGAATAGATCTATTGATGGTTCTGGTGCCCAGATTTTTAATTTCTTAGGCCAAGATTGCTGCAGAGGAAGGACTTCTTAGCCCAGAGCTATGGCATCGTGCCATGGTATCTGTTCTGCGGTCCACATGGCAGGGCCCATGCAGTACCACAACAGACATGGTTTTTGCACAATGCAGCTTCTGTGATTTTAGCAACCAAGATCCAACAGAAAAAGGAAAACTACGTATTTTGGAGTTCTGTGTTTGTACCAAATACAGGCAGGTTTTCACGAAACCAGCAAAACGCATTTTCTTGTGGAAGTAGCTGGTTACCTTCTGTGAAATTTTAAAATGCTATTTACAGATCTGAAACAATCAGCCCTCATACAGGCATTCAGAACAAACACACACAAAACAGATAACGTAGGGACATCTTGGTCACTTAGCTTCTTAAATGGAGGAGTTGTTAAATGGCTCTTTCTGCTCTAAACCAGTAAAATAATCACAGATTCATTCAATCAATGCCTTTTTGCAAATCCCCAAAATGATGCATCCTGCCATAAAAGAAAATTCCAAATAATATTATTTTAAGAGAAACAAGAGCAAACTCCCTCCAATTAAAAAACAAAATCCCCCAGAAGTAAACAGCCTCCCCCTCCAAAACCACCAACAAAACCCCCCAGCAATGGGGAGAAAAGTGTAGCTTCTTGGAGTATGATTTAAATTGAATGAGAGAAAACAACAAATTTCATCACTGCAAAAAAGAAGACTGATCAGATCTTATGATCAGACATAAAGGACTGATCTAACACCTTTGTAAGTAGAGGATAGTCAAAACCTAACATTAACATCCAAGCAAAAAAAGAACTGACAATGCTGAATAATCCTAAAACCCATGAGAATAATTAGATATTGCTGTGTGTAATTTCCCAGGAGAAGAAAGTAAGGAAAAATGGGGTCGCTGTGGTGTTCTAAAAGATTAGCTAAAGATCAAGGTAAAAAAATACATTTATATTAAAAATGTCAAATGTAGAGTTAATGAGAGTGTTCTGGTTTAAGTCCAGCCAGTAATTCAGAACCACACACCCGCTTGCTCCCTCCCTCCCTTCTTCCTCCCCTGCTCCCAGAGGGATGGGGAGGAGAATCAAAAGAATCCAACTCCCACGGGTTACTCCAGTCTGGTAACTAAGGTATAACACAAACCACTGCTGCTACGACCAATAATAATAATGATAAGGGAAATAACAAGGGAAGAGAATACAACCACTCACCACCCGCTGACTGATACCCAGCCCGACCTGAGCAGTGATCTAGCCCTTCTAGGTAACTCTCCCCAGTTTATATACTGGGCATGACGTGCTGTGGTATGGAATACGCTTTTGGCTAGTTTGAGTCAAGCGTCCTCCTGGCTTCCCCTCCTCCCTGGCAGAGTATGAGACTCAGAAAGTCCTTGGTCAGAGTAAACATTACTGAGCAACAGCTAAAAACATTGCTGTTATCAGCGTTGTTCCCATGCTGAAAGTCAAAAACAGAGCATTGCACCAGCTACTAAGAAGGAGAAAAATGACTGCTATTGCTGAACCCAGAACAGTATCCACCCCTTATTCCATACCATTCACATCATGCTCAGATCCCACATTTTTCAATATACCATCACTCTTATATATACACACATACACACACACATAAAGAGCTGCTGAGTTCATCCGGTCCATGATGTCAGGCTCCATCTCTTGTGACACTCTTTCAGAGCAGGAGATAGAGTGTGCAGTGTTGGACTGCTGCCTGCTGATGGCACCACGGAACTCGTCCAATCACTGCGGAGCTCGTCTGGTTTTGTCAAGTTCATTCTTTGTTGGAATGATGGTCAGAGGGAAGTCAGGGCCAGTCACTGGTGACCTGAAGACATCTAGTTGGCGGGCTATAAAAGTGCTACATAGCAGGCAACAGCATACAATTGAGTTCATTGGCTGTTTTCCCCTAAAATCAAATCCCCTTGAGGTAAGCATCGGACTTCCCCATCTTCCCGCATTACCCACCAAGCATATCCGGGTCCTGAGCAAAAGCAATCCCACAAGTGGCTTTCATAGAATCATAGAATAGTTAGGGTTGGAAAGGACCTTAAGATCACCAAGTTCCAACCTCCCTGCCATGGGCAGGGACATCTCACACTAAACCATATCACCCATGGCTCTGTCCAACCTGGCCTTGAACACCGCCAGGGATGGAGCATTCACAACTTCCTTGTGCTACCCATTCCAGTGTCTCACCACCCTAACAGTAAAGAGCTTTTTCCTTTTATCCAATCTAAACTTCCCCTGTTTAAGTTCTAACCTGTTACCCCTTGTCCTATCACTACAGTCCCTAATGAAGAGTCATAGAATCATAGAATAATTAAGGTTGGAAAGGACCTTAAGATCATCTAGTTCCAACCCCCCTGCCGTGGGCAGGGACACCTTACGCTAAACCATATCACCCAAGGCCTCGTCCAACCTGGTCTTGAACACTGCCAGGGATGGAGAATTCACAACCTCCCTGGGCAACCCATTCCAGTGCCTCACCACCCTAACAGGAAAGAATTTCCTCCTTATATCCAATCTAAACTTCCCCTGTTTAAGTTTTAACCTGTTACCCCTTGTCCTATCACTACAGTCTCTAATGAAGAGTCCCTCCCCAGCATCCCTATAGGCCCCCTTCAGATACTGGAAGGCTGCTATGAGGTGTTCACACAGCCTTCTCTTCTCCAGGCTGAACAGCCCCAACTTGCTCAGCCTATCTTCATACGGGAGATGTTCCAGTCCCGTGATCACCCTCGTGGCCCTCCTCTGGACTTGTTCCAACAGTTCCATGTCCTTTTTATGTTGAGGACACCAGAACTGCACACAATACTCCAGGTGAGGTCTCACGAGAGCAGAGTAGAGGGGCAGGATCACCTCCTTTGACCTGCTGGTCATGCTCCTTTTGATGCAGCCCAGGATACGTTTGGCTTTCTGGGCTGCAAGCGCACACTGCCGGCTCGTGTTAAGTTTCTCATCGACCAACACCCCCAAGTCCTTCTCTGCAGGGCTGCTCTGAATCTCTTCTCTGCCCAACCTGTAGCTGTGCCTGGGATTGCTCCGACCCAGGTGTAGGACCTTGCACTTGTCATGGTTAAACTTCATAAGGTTGGCATCTGCCCACCTCACAAGCATGTCAAGGCTCCTCTGAATGGCATTCCTTCCCTCCAGTGTATCAACTGAACCACACAGCTTGGTGTCATCCTTTGCCTTTACCTGAAGAAGGAATAACCCAGACTGTCTTCCCCAGCAAATTCTTTATGTGCACCAGAGGAACTTTATCCCCTTCTACAATATGTAAAAGTTCTGACTGGGCTGGGCCAGCCTTGTTGGCAGATCCTCTGATGTTGACCAACTAGGTGGCTTTTGGTAAATGTGTATCCCGATGTTTGAAATTCCCACCACCCATTGCTCTCAGTGTAGTTTTTAACAGCCCATTGTACCGTTCAGTTTTCCCAGAGGCTAGTGCATGGATGTACCATTACCCACTCAATGCCATGCTCTTTGGCCCAAGTGTCTATACGATTGTTCTGGAAATGAGTCCTATTGTCTGACTCAGTTCTCTCTGGGGTGCTGTGTCGCCACAAAATCTGTTTCTCAAGGCCCCGGACAGTGTTCCAGGCAGTGGCATGGGGCACAGTGTATGTTTCCAGACACCCGGTGGTTGCTTCCACCATGGTAAGCACATGGCACTTGCCTGGCAGGTTGGTGGGAGTGTGATATAGTCAATCTGCCAGGCCACCCCTTATTTGTACTTCAGCCATCGTCCTCCTTACCAAAGAGGCTTTAATTGCTTGGCACATGTTTCACAGTTGTGAATAAACTGGGCTATAAGTGTCCATTGTTAAATCCACCCCTCGATCACGAGCCCATCTGTATGTTGCATGATACAGCCCATCTGTATGTTTGCAAAGATGTTGCAAATCTTTGTCCTCTGGCCAGTCCATGATGACTTCTAGAATTCCTGGATAACTGGGATTTCCTATTTGAGCTTACTGTATAATTAGTGCAGCCCACTTACTCCATGTAGCATCGGTTGCACGATGTGTAGAGGAGACCCTGCCTTTGAACATCCAGCCCAGCACGGGCGACCAGGGTGCCAGGAGGAGCTGTGCTTCAGTGCCAATCACTTCTGAAGCAGCTCAAAAGCCTTCATAGGCTGCCAGTATCTCTTTTTCAGTTGGGGTATAGCTGGCCTCAGGTCCTCTATATCCCTGACTCCAAAAGCCAAAGGGTTGACCTCAAGTCTCCCCTGGAGCTTTCTACCAGAGGCTCCAGGTAGGACCGTTGTCCCCAGCTGGGGTATAGAGCACGTTGTTCACATGTGGCCTGGTCCAGACTGGTCCAAGGGCTACTGCATGAACTATCTCTTGTTTAATTTGCTCAAAGGCTTGTTGTTGCTCAGGGCCTCATTTAAAATCATTCTTCTTCCGGGTCACATGATAGAGACGGCTTACAATTGAACTGTAATTTGGGATGTGCATTCTTCAGAACCCCACAACACCCAAGAAAGCTTGTGTTTCTTTCTTATTAGTTGGTGGAGACATTGCTGTTATCTTGTTGATCACATCTGTGGGGATCTGGTGAAAACCATCTTGCTATTTTATTCCCAAAAATTGAATCTCCTGTGCAGGTCCCTTGACCTTACTCCGTTTTATGGCAAAACCGGCTTTCAGCAGAATTTGGATTATTTTCCTCCCTTTCGCAAAGACTTCTTCCGCTGTATTGCCCCACACAATAATGCCATCAATGTATTGCAGGTGTTCTGGAGCTTGCCCCTTTTCCAGTGCAGTCTGGGTCAGTCCATGGCAAATGGTAGTGCTGTGTTTCCACCCTTGGGGCAGTTGGTTCCAAGTGTACTGGATGCCCCCCCAAGTAAAAGCAAACTGTGGCCTGCACTCTGCTGCCAAAGGAATTGAGAAAAATGCATTGGCAATATCAATCGTGACATACCACTTGGCTGCCTTTGACTCTAGTTCATACTGAAGTTCTAGCATGTCCAGTACGGCAGCACTCAAGGGTGGTGTGACTTCATTCAGGCCGCGATAGTCTACTGTTAGTCACCACTCTCCGTTAGACTTTCGCACTGGCCATATGGGGCTATTAAAGGGCGAGTGGGTCCTGCTGATCACTCCCTGACTCTCCAGTCTGTGGATCAGCTTATGGATGGGAATCAGGGGGCTCGGTGCAATATTGCCGCTGGTGCACTGTTGTGGTTGCGATTGGCACTTGTTGTTCTTCGACCTTCAGCAACTCCACAATAGAAGGACTCTCTGAGAGATCAGGCAAGGTGGACAGCTGCTCAATTTCCTCAGTCTCCAAAGCAGCAATACCAAAAGCCCATCGGTACCCTTTTGGGTCTTTGAAGTGCCCTCTCCTGAGGTAGTCTATGCCAAGGATGCATGGAGCCTCTGGACCATTCACAATCAGGTGCTTATGCCACTTCCTCCCAGTCAGGCTGATTTCAGCCTCCAGTACAGTCAACTCTTGGGATCCTCCTGTCACTCCAGAAATATAGATGGGTTCCACCCCTTGACAGCTTGGTGGCGTCAGGGTACACTGTGCACTGGTATCTAGTAGAGCCTTATACTTCTGTGGAACTGATGTGCCAGGCTGTCTGATCCACACAGTCCAGTAAATCCAATTGTCCCCTACCTCCACCTGGCTGGAGGCAGAGCCCCTCTAATAGTGATCACAATATTGGTCACTTATGTCTGGTAGACAGATTAGTCTTCGTTATCACAGGAGCTGGACTAAAATCAGCTCTTCCACTCCATCTAGGAACCTGTTCATCAGAGACTGAAGCTGCAGCTTTCATGGGATGATCAGCCTTGACCTTTGTTCCCGTCTTCAATTCACACACCCATTCCTCCAGAGCTGAGGTAGGTTTTCCATCCCACTTTCTCATGTCTTTTCTGTGATCCTGCAGGTAAAACCTGGTGGCCCGTGGTGTATAACTTCTATATCTTCTCTCTTGAGCAGTAGGACGCCTTTTGTTAATAGCTGTGTGTTGGTACACGTGGGGAGCTGGATAGATCATAGATCATCTCTTAATTGTTTGAACTCCTGGGACAGATTTTCCACAGCTGAAATGATGAAAGGGGTGAGATTGTCCTCAAACTCTCAGAGTTGATGAATCATTTCATCCACTGTTGGTGGTACTATGTCATTCCAGGTTATTGCTGCCAATAAGTGGGCATATGATGATGGTGCACTCCATGTAAATTTCAGCCACATGGGTGGTATACATTTGACTTCATCTGGATCTACAGATGCATTTCCAGCATTCGGCCTGCAATAGATCATCTCTACAATGGCTGACTCCCTCAGAGACTGGATGCCTTTCTCTAGCATGGTCCAATTGGCCGAATGACTCATAACACTGTCCTTGTATGGAAACCTTTCGTTCACAGCTGCCAAGAGATGCCTCCAAAGGCTGAGGGGCTGTATCTTTTGCAATTGCTTTGTCAATTCCCCCTTCCCTAGCAAGTGATCCCAGATTCTTGGCTTCTCTACCTTCTAGTTCATGACCATTGGCCCCACTGTCCCAGCACCAGAGCAACCAGGTGATGATGTGCTCCCCTGGTTGACAGGTAAAATCTTTTTGCATATTCTGTAGCTCAGTTGAGGTCCGGGGTCAAGAAGTCACCTCTTCTTCTTCCTCTTCCTTTGATCTACATAATAACTCTTGTTCAGATGCTGTCCTGTGTAGTAAGTGCGTTGGTTCTTCATCTTTCTTCACAGTACAGGTTGCTTTTTGTGCCTCTTTTTTGCTTTTCCCCTTGCGTACGGGGGCAACCAATAGTGGCATGAATTGGTCCTCTGGTTTAGCTGCAGTGATCATCACTGTGGTTGGAATGGCTGCAGTATCTGTTGTCATGGTTGGTACAGCCGCTGTGCTTGCGGATTGAGTAGCACCAGCAGCTACCCTGTCTGTTTCTGTCGGAGTTTGAGTAGCTGCTGTACTTGTCGCTGGGGTTGCTGTCGCTGCTGTGCTTGGAGTTGGAGTAGCTGCGTTGCCTGTTGTAGTCAGAGCTCGAGTAGCTGCTGTACTTGTCACTGGGGCTGCTGTAGATGCTGTGCTTGGAGTTGGAGTAGCTGTGTTGTCTGTTGTAGCCAGAGCTCGAGTAGCTACTGTACTTGTCGCTGGGGTTGCTGTCGTTGCTGTGCTTGAAGTTGGAGTAGCTGCGTTGTCTGTTGTAGTCAGAGCTCGAGTAGCTACTGTACTTGTCACTGGGGTTGCTGTCGTTGCTGTGCTTGGAGTTGGAGTAGCTGCGTTGTCTGTTGTAGTCAGAGCTCGAGTAGCTGCTGTACTTGTCACTGGGGCTGCTGTACTTGTCACTGGGGCTGCTGTAGTTGCTGTGCTTGGAGTTGGAGTAGCTGCGTTGCCTGTTGTAGTCAGAGCTCGAGTAGCTACTGTACTTGTCACTGGGGTTGCTGTAGTTGCTGTGCTTGGAGTTGGAGTAGTTGTGTTGTCTGTTGCAGTTGGAGTTTGAGTAGCTACTGTATTTGTCACTGGGGTTGGTGTAGCTGCTGTATTTGGAGTTAGAGTAGCTGTGTTGTCTGTTGTTTTGCCATCAGATCCAGAGACATTTTCTTCCCTTTGAAGGTGCTGGATAGTCTTGAACAGGACTCTGTAAGCATAGGCCAAGCCCCAGAACGTTGACATGATTTGCTCCTCTCTGGTATGACCAGGATGACAACACATCTCATTTACATGTTTTACTAGTTTTTCTGGATTTTGCAGTTTTCAGTGGTGAAGTTCCAAAGCACTGGAGGGGCCCACTGGCCTTGATACTTGCCCATACTGTCCCACACACCCTGCCACTGATGACTGTCCAGCTTCGCGGGAAATCTCTTGATCCTCCTGTTTCATCATTTAACCCTAGACAAGACCCAAACCCAATTCTGCTTAACTTTCAAGATTTCAGATGAAATGGTCGTGGGTAAAACACACTCTGCGTGCCAACATGGTGATCCCCATCACAATCAGCTGGAAGGTCTCAAAGGTACTCAAAGGCCATTCAAAACCTTCAGAACTCTCAAATGATGCTGTAAATAGGCTGGTGAGGGGGCTGGGAACATAAGGGAATGCCTCCTTCACACGTTGACCACCCGAGGAGGGGAAAAAAAAAATTACGTAATCGCTAAACATTATATACTTCCCAAAGTATAGAGGTGATGACCACACTGGGAACACAAGCCAGATCAGGTTCATAATCAATGAGTCTATCATATTACAAGTCATTACCATAAAGTACAGCGAAACAAGAACCTTAGCCCAAGCCCCCCAGCCGATAAACACTAAAACAGCAAATACCAGCTGTAAGTAAGGTATGACATGCTGAAACTCTGAGATCAAGAGCAACAACATTGAGAGCCAATAAATCAGCATTGTGATGAGTGACTATTAATCCAAAACAGTGAATGCTTATCACAAATATGATTAGACACACTCTGGTCAGATCTGTCATTATCTTAAACCTTCAAGCCCCACGTTGGGTGCCACAAAGAACTGCCATGGTTTAAACCCAGCCAGTAATTCAGAACCATGCAGCTGTTTGCTCCCTCCCTCCCCTTCTTCTTTCCCCCGTGTCCGGAGGGAGGGTGAGGAAAATCGAAAGAATGTAACTCCCACGGGTTGAGATAAGAACAGTCCAATAACTAAGGTATAACACATGCCACTATTGCTACCACCAATTATAATAATGATAAGGGAAATAACAAGGGAAGAGAATAAAACTGCTCACCATCTGCCGACCGATATCCAGACAAACCCGAGCAGCGATCTAGCCCTTCTTGGTAACTCCCCCAGTTTATATACTGGGCATGACGTGCTGTGGTATGGAATACCCCTTTGGTTAGTTTGGGTCAGGTGTCCTGTCTCTGCTTCCTCCCAGCTTCCCCTCCTCCCTGGCAGAGCATGAGATTCAGAATGACCTTGGTTGGAGTAAACATTACTGAGCAACAACTAAAAACATTGGCATTATCAGTGCTGTTCCCAGGCTGAAAGTCAAAACCACAGCACTGCATCAGCTACTAAGAAGGAGAAAAATGACTGATACTGCTGAACCCAGGACAGAGAGCTAGTTCAAGTGAGCATGAAAAGAAATGTTAAACATACCCCAACAAACAAACACAAAAGGTCAGATAATGTGTGGCAAGACATTACCTTTGCTGTCTTAGTGTATAGGCAATATAAAAGTTGGGTTTGGTTTATGATCATTAGTGTTACATAAGTATAAAAAAATTTATGGATTAATAAAATCTGAAGAGATTAAACTGGAGTTGTTGTTGATGTTAGTAACTATGCATAGGGAGCAAAAGAGCAGAAGCATAAGAAAAAAAGACATTCAGAGGAGTGAACCAGAGGTTCTGATTCTCCTCTTGCACCAAGTTTTTGTGAGGTCACTTCACACATCTTGGAGAGATTAATCATGTTTCACAGCAAATGAAGGACATAGCTGAATACTGAATTGAGTGTAAACTGCAGACAGTGCTAAAACTTAAAGAGAAGAAAAAGCATCTGTGGAAAGCAAATTGAACATAAGCTGGAGGGTACTGTGTCTGGGGAAAACTAAGCTGATAACCACATTCCGTGCTGTATGTGGAGGGGCATTTTTACTGGAACAGGGAAATGATATTTTGTGTATGTCTGGTTTTCTAGGGAGGCTGCACTTGGAATTGGGCAATCTGTCCCAGGGACCTCATGAGAATGTATGTATGGACAATCTCAGAGACTTCTGCAAAGAAGAGAAATGCCTGTTGTGCTCAAGGGATAATACCTGTTGTGCTCTGGATGAATAAAAGAGGTAAATGTGCATAGTGGGGCTGAGAGATGACTACAGTACAATAAAAGGTACTTCTTTTTGCAGGATAAGCAGTAAGAAAAATTGAAATATTTAAGGTTGCAGAAAGACTATTTACCTAAAAGTACCATCCAGATATGCCATGAGAGAACCACTCTTGTGATGAGATATACTGGCCTGTGAGCAGTGCAAAACCAAAGGAGCACAGGATGGACCAAAGGCATTTCTGGTAGCTGAGAATCAGCTGAGCACCACTGACCTGGTAGTTGACTTGGGCTCTTGTCATATCACTGTTGGGATGTGGACATCAGCTTCCTATGGAAGACTGCCCAAGTTCAGAGTCCTTCATCTGTCTCATCTCTTTTTCTAAGGAAAATTACCCTTCTTCTCTGCTCCAGAGGTAATGTTTTGTTAACTTATGTGAATATATAATCACAGAATCATAGAATAATTAGGGTTGGAAAGGACATTAAGATCATCTTGTTCCAGCCTCCCTAGTTAGGGTTGGAAAGGACATTAAGATCATCTTGTTCCAGCCCCCCTGCCATGGGCAGGGACACCTCACACTAAACCATGCCACCCAAGGCTCTGTCCAACCTGGTCTTGAACACCGCCAGGGATGGAGTATTCACAACTTCCCTGGGCAACCCATTGCAGCACCTCACCACCCTTACAGTAAAGAACTTCTTCCTTATATCCAATCTAAACTTTCCCTGTTTAGGTTTTAACCCGTTACCCCTTGTCCTATCACTATAGTCCCTAATGAATAGTCCCTCCCCAGCATCCTTATAGGCTCCCTTCAGATACTGAAAGACTGCTATGAGGTGTTCACACAGCCTTCTCTTCTCCAGGCTGAACAGCCCCAACTTTCTCAGCCTGTCTTCATATAGGAGGTGCTCCAGTCCCCTGATCATCCTCGTGGCCCTCCTCTGGACTTGTTCCAACAGTTCCATGTCCTTTTTATAATGATAAATTACTACTGAAAATCCTAGTAAAGTTTGTAATTCCTTTAGACACTTGCTTGGAAGGGCTGTTCCTAGCTGTTCCTGGTTTAAACCTGAGAGAGTAACAAAAGCCTTAATTAGATTTACATAAAAAGCACATTGAACACAAAATGTCATATAGTCTTTGTAGATGTTCCCATTAGGAGAACATGGTCACTTAGGCTGCATGTATAATAACGGAGAAGTTCTGAAAACCTAAAAGACTGCTTCCATAGCCTGTGTACTGAGTTCCAGATGACAGTACTTCATGCCTGTATGGTTTCTTGAAATCCAAAGAAAAAAGTCAAAGTATTTTACAAGGTAAAATTCTGTACATATGGCCAGAAATGCAATTACTCGGTAGCAGTGGGTGCATAGCAGCTGCCTGGCACATCAAGAGGCAATTGAGGAAACTGTAATAAATACAGCAGTATAGAGAATACAGGTTAAATTATGGTAAATGTCAGGATGTATGCTGCAGCTTTTGCACTGCATTGTCAAAGAGCTTAAGGGCAAAAAAAGGGATAAAGCAAATGTTAAGGGCAAGGTGCAGTTCTGAGATACAGTGTACACTCACCATAAATGGCATTGCTGAGGTGTAATGTTTCATACATCTTTACAATGAATGCCTGAAGACCATGATTACAAATATCAACAACTCCCTGAGCAATTACAGGGAGATGCAGGCCTTGAAACAGCTTTCTACCTGAAGGGAACAGTTGTCTGCCTGGTTTATCTGGTGACAGTTTCTCCAGACTTTCCTGTGTTGATTGTTGTAGGAGTGGCTCTGTCAGTGTCAAGCTCATGGAAGCAAACACCATGTACACGCAATACTTGTCTGCATTTGGAAACTTCCATCCTGATGTTTCCACAGCTCAGCTGATATCCACCTTTCCAGTTCAACTCTTTTTGCTACGCAGGCTGGTTATAGCGCATGCAAGAACACATTTCCCTCTAACGTGGAAATTCAATTTTGAACCACTGGAGATTGATATTGCTGTCCAACACTATAAACTCTAATTGTGTGGGAGAACAAATTTGTTTTTCTGACCACTCATCTTTGACAGACTCATTATCTTGTCATAAAGCAATTGAAATGATATTTTTGGCAGTTACATAAGGTGCAGGAAGCACTCTGGTGTGTTGAACGAGCAGTGCTGTTGTAGTGGGAGCAGGAGCCCCAGGCGTGCTGCATTCCTCACAGACTCTATTTACATACAGACAAGTGACATTAAAATGCTGTAAATATCACTAAGGTAATTGCTAATAGTGTGCTGATGCTCTTACATGTGAGTGCCAACCAACAGACTGGGTGTCACATGAGGGGTTCATTTATGTTTAAGAGATCATTCATGAGAAAGAAAGACAAGAGAAGCTCTTTGATGCATATATAACAACTAGCCATATGTTCCTCACTTAGATACATCTTTGGATCATTCTAGGTCATCACCAAAGTTTACAAAATCAACTTAAAAACAACTTGTAACCCCTCTGCACAGACTCTTCACTTTTACATGCCACAAGTCAGCTCTTTGCTGTCAGGTAAGTAAAGCCTGAACTTGCAGAGGAGTTGGCATGTTTGCCCTTCACATTACTGCCCACACAACTTAAAATACCACTCCCACACGCTTTTAATTAGGTATTTTAAAATTCTATTAGCAATGTTAGGAGCCTTAGTCAGCTCCCCAGTGCTAGCAACTGCTTCCAGCACCTTGTTACACTTGTCCTAAAGGACTTGGCTGTGTTTAGCATGACATCAAATATGTTAAGGTTGTCATTACATTATGCTTCTCAAGTTTACTAATGAACTTGAAACAGCTTCACCAGTGGGATTTAGTTTTCTACTATAATGTAGACAAGATAATAATTCCATATTGCAAATACATTGTGATACCTTAGCCATGAAGGTTGAGGAGATATAGGTTGAGAAAGTGAAAATTAAAACATAACCCCCTTTAAAATATGCCATGAAATCTTTGGTCTAAAACCAGCTTTGCATCTGAACCATTAATTTTTTTTCAGGTTTTATGTTTTTTTTTAGTTTTTTTTTTTGACACTTTATGAGACAAATTCATCATAACTGGAGAAACTGTACTGGTAAGTGACAAAACTCTTGCACCGATGAGTATACAAAGTAAGTATAGACTCATAGAATCAGCTCTGTTGGAAAAGACCTTTAAGATCAAGTCCAAGCATTCCCCCAGGACTGCCAAGCCCACCACTAAACCATGTCACTAAGGGCAAACTATCTCTACTCAAGATGTCCCCTTATGGCTGCCCCTCATGATCTCCACTTGCAGCCACCTCTCATATGCTCCCCATAGTGGTCCACACTGTATAGCTGAATCCCCCCATTGCTGCTCCTCACACCTCATGGCTGCTCCTGCTCTCCCCACATGATCTTTCCTCAGGATCTCTCCTCATGGCCACACCTCACATCCCATGGCTGCCCTTGCTCTCCCCTCATAATCTCCTCTCATGACCGCCCCTTCTTTTTCCTCACGATCTTCCCTCATGGCCACCCTTCATCTCCCCTCATGATCTCCCCTCATGGCTGCCCCTTCTCTTTCCTCATGATCTCCCCTCATGGCTGCCTCTCCTCTCCCCTCACATTCTCCACTCATGGCCGCCCTTCCTCTCTCCACATGATCTCCCATCATGGCCACCCGTCCTCTCCCCTCATGATCTCCCATCATGGCCACCCCTCCTCTCCCCTCATGATCTCCCCTTATGGCTACACCTCACATCCCATGGCTGCCCCTCCTCTCCCCTCACATTCTCCGCTCATGGCTGCCCCTCCTTTCCCCACACAATTTCTCCTCATGATGACCCCTCATCCCTCATGATCTCCCCTCATGGCCACCCTCACTCTCCCTTCATGATCTCCCCTCATGGACGGCCCTCCTCTCCCCTCATGATCTCCCCTCATGGCTGCCCCTTCTTTTTCCCTCAAGATTTCCCCTTATGGCTGCCCCTTCTTTCCCTCCATGGTCTCACCTTATGGCCTCCCCTCTTCTCCCCTTATGATCTCCCCTCATGGCTGCTTCTCATCTCCCCTCATGGCCTCCCCTTCTTTTTCCCTCACAATCTCCCTTCATGGCTGCCACTCCTCTCGCCTTATGATCTCCCCTTATGACCACCCCATCTCTCCCCTCACAATCTTCCCTCGTGGCCACCCCTCCTTTCACCTCATGATCTCCCCTCATGGCCTCCACTCCTCTGCCTTCATGTTCTCCCCTCATGGCCACTCCTTCTATCCCCTCACGATCTCCCCTCATGGCCACTCTTTTCCCCTCAAGATCTCCCCTCATGGCTGCTCCCTCATGATCTCTCCTCATAGCTACGCCTCCTCTCCCCTCATGATCTGTCCTCCTGGCTGCCACTCCTCCTTTCCCCTCACGATCTCCCATCATGGCTGCTTCTCATCTCTCCTCATGGCTGCCCCTTCTTTTTCCCTCAAGATCTCCTTTTATGGCTGCCCCTTCTTTCTCTTCATGATCTCCACTCATGGCCTACCCTCCTCTTCCCTTATGATCTCCCCTTATGGCTGCTCCTCATGTCCCCTCATTACCATCCCTTCTTTTTCCCTCAAGATCTCTTCTTTTGGCTGCCCCTCTTCTCCCCTCATGATCTTCCTTCATGGCTGCTCCTCCTCTCCCCTCAAGATCTCCCCTCATGACTGCTCTTCTTCTGCCCTCACGATCTCTCATGGCTGCCTCTTGCTTCCCCTCATGGTCACCCCTTTCTTCCCCTCATTATCTTCCCTCATGGTCGCCCCTTCCTTCCCCTCAAGGTCTCCCCTCATAGGTCTTCCTTCTTTCCCCTCATGATTCTCTCTCATTGCTGATCCTCCTCCCCTTATGATCTTCCCTCATGGCCATCCCTCCTCCCCTCTCACTGTCTTCCCTCACGACCGCCATTCACACCTCATGGTCACTTCTCCCATGATCTCCCTTCATCGCCACCCCTCGTCTTCCCTCATAAACTTCCTTATGGCCACCCCTCCCTCCCCTCATGATCTCCACCCCTCCCTCCTCTTATTATCTCCCCTCATGACTGCTGCTCTCGCTCATGCCCTCTCCTCTCTCCTTACCTCTTTCTCTCCCTCTTGCTCTGACTGACGTACCGGATGTGCTCCTTGCGTGGCCCTTTGCATTTCTAATGGAAAAGAACAGGACGCACTAGCTCCTACGTTCTCCACCTGTATGGGACAACTTGAGACCCAAATTCCTCTGTTCCAAGCCCAGGTTCACAGCTGAGCAGGGAAGTTGCCCTAGAATTGCTCCACGTCACGGATTTCATAATGAAAATACTTAGACAAGTCTGTTTTTCTTTTAAATCTCTCTAACAAATGGAACATCTTTTCAGAGAAGCTCACAGTCCCAGAAACACCATGTCTGCTGAATATTACTATTCATTATATCATAGGATTTTTCCATGTTACGTCAAAAACACACGCTGGTCCTTATCTTAATTTGCAAAGCTTCATAGATGTCTATACAGCTTTACTATTGAAGGAGATTTTGTGAGGATGAAAACAAATATAAAAGACACTGTTGTGAAGAAATAAAATGATTGCCAGCCAATTTATTTCTTTGGGGATGGAACAGACAATGATAACACACACATAAAAAAGGTAACGAGATAATTACTGCAATCCAGGCTACCAGTGCTCACTCCAGGGACTACCTATCTGAAGAAGTTCTGAGCTAAAAGGGTTGGAAAAACTAAGGACAGCTGGCAATCACAAAATGACATGGATTGCTGGCTGCAAGTAGGTCTGCTGAACAAATGTTGCAGCTCACATGAAGTAGGAACGTCAATTCTGCTTTTTATTCAGTATTTTTTCAGCCATATCTTAGGTCCATGTTGCTCCTGGACCCAAGTCCAAAAAAGGCACTACATATTTTTCTGGAAGTTATGAATAATACCCCTGTGGTCTGCTGGTAAAATGTAGACATTGTAGTGAGGATAATGAAATATGAGTCTTTTCTTTCATCTGTTTATTTCTGGAAATACATTTGGTCACAAGTCTTTTTCCCTGTCCCTTTCTCTGAATTTATCTAGTACATCATAATCTCCCACAAAAAAAAAAAAAAAAAAGATTCCTTTGTGGAATGAGGCTACATCAATAATAAAGGATAATAATAAATATAACTTTGTATAGGTAGATACATTATTCTTTCATTTGCAAAGCAAGGACTAATGTTGGATCAGGTTTTTAAGCCTCTTAAATCTGTAAGTAGCTTTGTGGCTAGAAAAGAAGTTTAACCTGCACTCAGTAATCCCGCTGCACCTTAGTACCTTAGAATCCAGAGATTTACAGAAGCCTCTTCAACTTTATTCTTTACTGTTTAGTTTTTGCTGCTAAATTTGTGAGGAAATTGAATTAGATTCCCACAGGCAGTATGGAAAATTGGGGGAAATAGCTTCCTATTCTCCCTCTGCTGAATATAATATAGCTAGTGGGGAACAGCAAAATCCAGGCACAGAGAGCATGTTTGCTTTGATTTTTCAGTGGCCTACTTCCAAGCAGTTTGGAGAGCTTGAAATTTAAAAAGAAAAAGAAGTCCAAAAGGTCAGCACAATTCCGCTTCCCACAGGAGCAAGGAATCCCCAGGACTCACAGAAAGCATGCAGGGCATTGCCAACTGTTTGCACTAAGCCAGCCCAACAATATAAGTACATAAGTGCTAAATTTAAATTTTAACACCTTTATAAGATTTATTTTGTTCACATGCTAGTAAACGTCTCTATATAGTCTGATTATTTAAATGGGACTACTGTCAAGATAAACACTGGTCAATAGGAACAAGAACTACATGATCACTGCTGATTGATTTATATCTCAACTTGTCTTTGATTAGTACACTGTCTGATTGATCCCTACTGTCTTTTTTTTTGAAGCCAAATGTTAGGGGGGCAGGTCCTTTGGGCTTCACTGCTCCTTTTCCCCTACCCCTTTCAGACAGAGGGCCACAATCTACCTTACCCTGCCAAATAAACTATGTTTCTGAAATGTAGTGGTTTACTAGATGACATTCTTCAAAACAAACTGAACATGTGTACAGACTTGAACAGCAACACCTAGAACTCAAACTTAGAAAGGAGTATACAGAAACCTATCAAACCTTTTAAAAACACTTCAGTATTTAAGCATTGGAAACTGTTCTGATTTCTTGGCTAGATAAAAATGTTACAGACCAACAGATATGAAAATACTCAGACTTACTTCAGTCTCCTATGTCCAAAAATAATCTAGTGATGCTTATGCCTAGTAGAGCAGAACAGCTAATACCGAGTCTGAGTTGTTTCAGTTCACCACATAAAAAAATGCCTACCCTTAATATTAGATACTTAGATACACCTAGCCAAATGGAATGGCCAAATGCATTTTCTGATTTGCATTTCACATTCTGTAAGTGTTAAAACTGAAATAAATGTCTGAAAATATAGCTGCTGTTAGCTGCTGTAGAGAACTAACTTCCACCCTCTTCCCAAATACTCACTTTTTGCTTTTTGTTCAGATATTAGTTTTCATGGGAATGTGTTGACAAAGAGAGTGGCTATAAAATCTGCTGGAGTTTGCCAGCAGCATTTTCTGCAAATAATTTCACCTGTGAACACAGTTTGCCAGTTTCTTAGCTGATGTAAATCCATCTGTCTCCAGTAGAATCAATGAATTTATGTTAGTTCACATTGTCTGAAATGTTGCCTAATTTGCTTCCAGCTTTCATTCATATTATCCTAGGCTCGGTGGCTGCATTTTTAGATAATGGCAGATAATATTTTTATCATTTTGAATGGCAGGCCCAAGATCTTGAATAAGCATGGGGTGGAAACAGAGCTAGTGAAGGATATGAAGTCCAGCTGTGATGCACTTTTAGGGACACAACTGCTGTGAAGGTAGGAGGCTGCTATTTTACATTGTTTCCATGCATCCGTTTTGCTCTAATCTTTTAACCTCAGAAATAGGAAACTTTTCTTATCTACGTGAAGGATGTGGAACACAGCAGCCATGTCTCTCCCAGAGAGGAAGCAAATTTTCTTGTGAAGATGAAGATCACTAATGACCGTTTCTTCCAGTGCTACCAACTGACCATTTATTGATATAATTTGATATATTTGATATAATTTGATTATTATTGTAGCTTCCCCAGCTAACACTGAAGAGAAAAAAAGCAGTGGATGTAAACTCCAAGTACATTCGTGTTACAATTAGTTTTTCTTTTTCCTTCTCTCCCACTTGAAAATTTCCTTCTTTCCTTGGAATCCCTTTGGTCTCACCTACTAAGTTGTACTTCACACAGCAATCAATGTCTTGATACATAGATGGGATGGAATTGGCAGGGTGGGAAGCACATCTGTTGCTGAACACAGCTTAGGTCTTCTGAGTTGTCACAATATGTCACGTGGGTTTAACTGTTTTGTTCTAAACATTAAGAAAAACCAGGAAATGTTAAAAACCTGAATATCCTCAGCTACCCATAATACTGTGCATCGGAGAAATAAGGGCTACTGGGACAAAATGCAGGGCTCTCTCCATCAGCTGGAATAATGCAAGCCACTTGGCAGTACCCAGTTATTATCTGTCTGATGGTGCAATGCTGGCAGAGATTTGAATACTGCTCATTGTCCTCAGGATAACAAAGTTTTTTGTTATTTTAATTTTTTTTTTGCTGCTGTCTAATGTCCTACTTAGCCAGCTTTAGTTTGCCATCCATCCGTTGGGCAGTAAGTTATTATCAACAAGTCGATACATACCAAGAGAAACCCTAGACACATCTTCTATTTTAATTACTACAATACCACCAGGCAGAATTTAACTACACTGTTGCAGCAGCTGTAAAAGTCTGCACCAAAAACTGCTAGATTGTTAAGAAAGTGACAACACAAACCTCAGATGAAAGGTGCAGCAATATATCTCTGCAAAGTTTGCTAGCTTACAGATGTAAAAATTAAATTTTAAAAGTCTTTTGGAGTGTTTCTTTTATCTTAATACAAACGTGAACATTAGATTTTAAATTCCTATTATTGCGTTAATGCGCATCACCACTTTTAAGTTTATTAAGAGACCAGTTTTTCTGGGTTTAATTTAATTAATACCAGTCTTACACCTGTTCAGTAGCAATCCCAAGAACGCTGCTCTCAGATGCTAGCGATTACATCAAACTTCCTGTCTTTATTTGTAAGTAGTATTTCTCAGTATCAGCTACAAGCTAGTACCCTGAATTCTTTTTCCCAGCACAACACTGAAAAGGAAAAATTTGTTGTCTGCGAAGTCTAGAATTGTGATCATTAAATTACCATCCAAGTGAATTTCCCATGCAGTGATACCCTAATTGAGCTGTTACAAATTTGTGTTTGTGACTAATGTTGGACAGACCTGGCCAAAGCAGAAATATCTTTACTTTAAGCTTACAGAAAGACTCAGGGTGTAGCACCTATTGTGTCACAGTAGGGAACAAAGTCTTTTCATGAGCTATTGTCAGGGGAGTGGTGTTTCTGCTACATGAGAAACAAGCAAGGTTAATTTAATACTGATTTCAATAACTTTTTGTGGGGTATAATAGAGAAAAGCAGCATAAAAATATCCATGGTGTGCACAGAATTCGACACCAGGGAAAACAGCTCTGAGAAGCGGTACATCTGCTGCTCTTTTCAAAAGATTTTAAAGCATTTCTGTTTAAGAGACCTCCTATAGACTCATTTAAAGGCTCAAACATGTCCCTAGGAGTTACTGCTTCAGGGACAGTATATATGGAAGACCGGCATGTGTGCTGTAATGGGTTGCCTTCAAGGGAGAGAAAATATACCTTGTGCTACTCTAAGCAATACTCCTGGGAGGAGCAGTCAATGTAAGTAAGCCCTAATTCAGCACAGAGGCACATTGCCACAGCTGTCCTTGCTGGGTGTCCCTTTGCACCCAGTGAGGACTGGTTTTCCTTGAAGCTGCAGCAGCTGTTAGGGTGGTATCCCTCTCCATTGATACAGAAGAGGTGCAGAGTAGCCCACCCCACATGCGTCTGTGCTTGGACACCAGGTTTCACTTGAAAAGCTGTTTGAAAACTTTAATGCAATGAACAGCTCAGTCCTATTTGTCCTATTCTTGCTGCAGTCAGTAATATGCAAGTCTTTTCTGTGGGTCCTGGTATCAGGATTTAGTAAGGAACCTTCTCCGCTGCTTATTCTCTGATACGCACCTGCTGTGACCAGCTCTGCTTTTAAGTTCTTGTTTATGTCTGCAGGTGAGAGGATTTTACAGATCAAACAAAGCTCTGAGATGACTTCCAACTCCCTTCCAAACATACACAGAAGCCAGGAAAAGATTTGTTTCGAAGAAGAACATGAGTTGTAATTCAGAGAAAAGCAAATGCAAAGCAGAAGTGTCTGTGGAGGTTTTCTAACCTTGCCAGAGTATCTGGTTCAACCCAACACATGGTGGCTCCTATGAAATGCCCAGCTGGGCAGGCTCCTGCAGTGACAAGAGCCACACAGGATGCGCCAGAGAAGCAGTGGCAAGGGATAGAGACAGCAGGAAAGCTTCAAGCAGTGTATCAGGATACCCCACTTACCTCTCTGGAAACTGCCAGAAAGAAAGCCAGACTTTTTTCCAAAGAGAAAACGACTACTGAACTTATCTTTGGGGTTTGTTTCTACATATTTTAGCCACCTTTTCCTCCAAGTGTACCATCAATATGTGCAACCAACAATAAAATATGCATTAAAGATCAAAGACTGAGCTCTTGTTCCAGCTAAGTTCTGTTAACAAATATAGTTTGCATCACTTAACAGTCCCTGAGAAGCCCAGGACTTAAGTGCTTTAAAAAGGTATGTACATCCGAATCAGATTTCCTTTTTTGTATCTTGTTTTACAGGATATATGGGGGAGTGTGGGGGTTGGAATGTATCAAAACTGCCGGAGACCATGGGAAGGAGAAACTACAGCTGGCAATTAAGAGTGACCATGGGAAGGAGGAACTACAGCAGGCAATTAAGAGTGACCTGTCCCTGACTGGTACTTGGAAGATGTTGGAACTGGCAAGGAACAAGGATGTCGGAACTGGAAAGAGGATGTCGATAGGAAAATCAGATAGACCTTTCACCTGATGTAACCGCAAGGCAAACACGCTAATTGCTTGGAAGCATATAAATATCGTGTAACCTTTGCAATAAATGATCCAGCTTGCACTCTACCTCTGGGTCCGTGCCTCCATCCTCACAGGGGAGAAAGGTAAAGAACTGTTGATAAAAGCACACTTAAATTTTCAATATCAACAAGAGATGTCTATGTGGTGACTGGACATGTAGGAAAACCACCAGGATAAGCAAGGGTATAGCAGCAATGTAATTCCGGCTGTTCTCTTTTGAGAATCCAGACATGAAAACTTTTGGCATATGTTTTAGTGGCCTGTCCTCTTGGTAGATATTTTTAAATGATAAATATGTAAAATATTTTTGAATAATGAATACACAGCCTAGACCCAAACTAACACTTGATTCTGAGAACTAGCTTAATATCTCTCTTTTCAGAATTGTATTATATATTATTAGCATATATTATATATAATAAAAAAAGCATATTATATTATATTACAGGATTCTTCACTGCTGAAGAATCATTGCTGCAACCACTCTAAAGAGCACCTTTTTACACAGGTGAACTGCGTCCTGCTCTTCACAGAGTTTTGATGTTCTGCTTATTATTACTTATATTACTTCTAGGTGTCAACTGAGTTTGAGGACTCTCAATCGCCTCTCTTCCTCTGCAGGGCTCATTACAGGAGAGAAGCTCTGTGCAGGCTGCTGTGTCTGTGAGCACCTGTGTCCCAGCCACGGTTCTTTGCTGGGTCCTGATGGTGTCTCTATTTGATGCTTCTCATTCAGACTAAGGAGAAGAATGCGCTTGCTATGAGGGCAGGTTAGCTGATCTCTTTTTGAAAAATCACAAAGCTGAACTTGAACTTTAAGCATAATTATAAGGCACAAAGCAGCTATATTCATCTCTGGACTGCGTTCTGTGGTATTCATGATTAAACTATCAAAGTCAAGGGTGCATAATGAACTGTTCAGAGCAAACAAAGCTGACAAAGTAATTCAAAAGTGGTTCTCTTCTCGTGTTTTTTGCATTTCATTAAGGTTGACTTTCAAAATGCTCAGGTATTATGGTGACATCTAAAATAATTGGGAATTGGCTGCTTCACATTGCCAAAAATACTCTCTAAGTCCACTTTAAAATATACAGTCCACTATAAAACATATAGTTGTGGGTTTTTTGGTTTTTTGTTTTTTTTTTTTAACTTTTCTCTCAGTTTTTCATTGTGTCTGGAGGTCATAATTTGAAAGAGAAAAGTGAGAAAACTGACCAAAACATTTCTTGTTGTTTATCATGCTAGCCTCAATTTTTTTAACTTTTAAATTCTATACAATATAAACTCCTTGTCACAGAATAATTCCCTCTGGAATTATTATGAGAAGAATTATTTGCCAGTAGAGCAGTGCGAATAATTGATTTTTCAGTTCAGTGACTGAACTGAAAAAAAAACTGTGGGAAAAAAAATCTTTGTGTCAAATGAAATGAATAGTTTTATTTTCAGGTTTAAATTCCTTTTTAGAAATTATTTTTGACATTTTTTCTTTTTGAACAAAAATCTTTCCAAAGGAAAAATCATGCCTTTTTTGAGTTTTCAAATAAATAAATAAATAGTCAAAAGTATATATTAATGTAGATTGAATTCAAAAGATAGATACTTTTAGCCATCCCTGACAGAAGTTTCTCCTGTGAGTAATTTAAACTTCAAAAATACCAATGAAAACGGAGTAGTCTGTTTCTGTGCACAGTGTCTGAAGTATGCCAAAAGTAACTTAACATCCTATAGCTAACTTCGATACTGAAAAGGAGCTTTTAGATCATCTCACCTCTAGTCTTGTTAGTATAACAACACAACAGAATGAAATTATTTGCTGGGACTAATTTTAAATGGTTCAGGAAATAAAGTTCTAGCTGTATCTTTTTAATTTGGGAAAACAATTATTCTTTCACCTCCTGTATTTCAGTTGCTGACTTCATGAAGAGAAAGCTTGTTTTCTTTTTAAAAAATACTATATAACTACTGTTTAATTAGAGACACTACTCACTGTTATCTTAAAGCCATTAAACTGGCTGGATTCTGCAAACATTTTATTATGTTTTATTAAAGTCAGTTCAATTATAAAAAGATTCAAAAATTACAAATGTTCTTTAGTATTAGAAAGCTTGAGACAGATGATATCATGGGTCAAATTTACCAGCTTTTTAACAAAGAAAAATCTGAATGTAGCAAATTAATAGATGATGTGTGGGTATGACTCCTAATGGATGATCTGATCTTCACACTTGCAGGTGTGAAGACCATGTGTGTCGGAGCTAGGCAGTCTTATTCGCTTATCAGATGTAGCTGAAAAGGATCCCTCAGTTAAGGAAAGGAGACCTGGCTTCTGGCATTGGCCTTGGAGCAATGAGGAGACGGATATGGACATGTACTGCTTGTCACAGTACCACCAATGCTGAAGGTTTTCCCCAAGTGCCAAAACAGATTTGCCACTGTGTTTAATACTTGCTCTAACCCCAAACTCATGTGACATAGGACAAGAGAGTTTGTGTATGTGTTTGTGAAATGGGGTTGCTGATATTGCTTTGATATTATTGTATTAACTTCAGTGATACAGGACTAGTAGTTTCAAAGCAAAGTCTTCAGACACTGACATAATGTCAGACTAGAATAAAGCAGTGATCACTTTTGGCATTCAAGTGCATTGAAATATTTATTATTCATGTTTGTTTCTTAACAAATACTGGGCATATCAAAGCATGCTCAGAGGCTAGAGCTGAGCTGTACTGTCCACTGTGAGGTCATGAACATATTTTTTTGTTTATGGAAACAGACACTGTGGGAGGTCAAATTTGATCCAGTGGCTATAATATTCCATGTACCAGAAGAATGAAACAACTTCATTTATATTTCAAATGTTTCAAATCAATACTTCCTTTCATATTCTGTGACCCCCACCAGGAAACTCTTACAACTGAAAATTTAAGGAATAGATTGCAAGTTATGAATAATGTAAGGCTGTCATAGGGGAAAGCAAATTGTGAAATACTGCTGACAAAAACAATCGGTATATGTTTATACTGAAGAACAAACCTTTGCAATTCCATGTTGCATAACATAGCATTTCAAATCCTATACAAACTTTTCAGCTCTCCCTGAAATGTCAAGCAGGCTTCCTCACCCCCAAACTCCAATGGAAAAAGTACAGGGTGTTTCTGCTCACAAAGAATGTTTGATAATCTGGAAGCAAAATGTATGCGCATCTATATATAAAATATAATAGCTCTATGAACAATACTAGAGAACTAATAGATGTAGGTAAAGAAAGAAGCTAGATCTGAAAAAAAAAGTCATTATTACAGGAATGTCTAGCAGTATCTATTTCTCAAGCAGCACTTTATTAAAAGGAATAGATCTATCAAGATTGTATAGGATCCTGTTTGGGGCACAGTCAGACAGGATGCTTCCTTGCCTTAAAGCATTCTTCAAGGCACAGAGTTAAGGAGACCACTGTTAAAAATTAACTGGCTTTTGTTTGCACACTGACAAAGAAGTACCATTGATTGAAAAGAAACTCTTCTTCTTTTCTATGGATAGGAATTTGTCATGAATACCTGACAAGTAGGAAGAGATATAGTGATGGTGCCTTCAGAGGATCCTAACAAGAACTCTTGCATGACACTGAACTTTATCATTAAAGAACTTGGACATAATTATGAGAAATCTTCCAAATTATGTAAATAAAAAACCCCACCCAACCAACAAAACAAGAAAAACAGAATAATGGCCTCTTTTTTTGGGAAATATTTTCATTTGTAATACTTCTGGAGATGAAGGAGTTAATGTAAGATATGTTTTAGTCTCTATTCTCTCTCTCAGACACTGAGATTGTTGCAGAGGAGAAGGAAGGAGACAGTTCCACTGGGATTTAGGATGGTGCCCACAGCAGTCATGACTTCCTGTCCCCATCATTAATGCTCATCATCTTTCCTCATCTCTTCTCATGCCTGTTGACCTACAAAAGCCGGGAGGGGAGCATTACACAGGGCTCAGAAGTGCCCCAATATCTTCTTAAAGCTGTTCTCTGCTTCCACATTGGGCAGAAAAGCTCAGGAGAGGAAAAGGACAGAACTTTGTGGATTTTCTGCTATATACAGATTTATCATGATATATAGTAAGTTGACTGAATCAAATGTCTTAGTGGCCATATCACAAAGGGAACAAGCTTCTGGCACCTGTCCAAGTTTTTTCAAACTGAAGTTGAATGTAGCTTTCAGAATACATTTTTATTCCTTTTGGTTTTGTTTTTTTTAATATGCAAATCACTCCTGTGTTTTGCTTTAGTTTTACTCCTTCATGGCAATCTCTGGATTTTCAGATGCTGACCTACATCTGAAGATAAAGAACTTGATATAATAAGGATAAAAAGGCCTTTTTAATAGGCTTCTCTTGAGATGCACGCACTGCAGACTGTGAACTCCAGTAACACCCGTGACAAAACAGCTACCCCCTCACCCCCCAGTGTGTTTGGCACCTGCTTCTGCAGCTGCAAGGCAGGATGAGTGCCTTGGGCTGCTGCCTACAAGTCTTTCAGGATGAAATCTCCCCTATGCCTTCATGGCAATTCTTTCCCTTTCCTGTTTGCCTGATGTAGTTACAGCAGCTGAATTTTCAAACCTGGTGTCTTTTAAAATGTGCTAAGATTATGAGGGCATTAAAAAAGTACACATTTAGTGTGTCAGGAATTAGGGGGAAGCTCCTGAATATAGGGCATTGTGACTAGACTTTATATTCCATTAATAGCGTTTGCATTGCAGCAATGCTTGCACAACACTCCCAAAGACCTCCCTCTTGTTACAGCATACATTCAGCCCATTTTAAATTGCAGAACCTTTTCTTTGGGAGTAAACACTTCTTTTGGTGGTCCTAATACATGCAAGAGATTTTTCAAAAGTTCTATTATAACAAAACACTCAAAATTTACAAAATCCCCATTTTTTTCCAGAACCCAGCACTAAATTACCTTTAGGTGGTTTCCTTTTAAATGCCAAATGTTTCTAAAAATCTAACATCATGCTCTTTGTATGAAGCCTTTAGAGCATATGTATGTCCTGTTCACAATTCACAGGCAGGCTGAATGTCAGCTACACACTAATTGTGCATTTTTTAGTCAAAACCTGGCTATGACTATACAGTGAGGAAACCAATGAACTACATTGTAAGTGTATACTTCACCTGCTTTTGGAATCAACACATAAACCTTTGTCATTCTGGTGGTACTGCTCTCCGGCATCTCTCCTATTTAAAGCATGCATATTTTAGGAAACATTAACAAACAAACAAACATAGAGACCACAAAACCCGAAGTCTGCATTAGTCTCCAAAAGTAGCCACTGGAATGAAGAGAGCTTTCAGAATCTGATCTCTCAATAAAATGACTCTGTATCTGTAGAAAACCCGACTGTATTTTGAGACATCAAGTCTAAAACTTGAGATATTTGTACATGTCAGAACTGAGGCTATTGCCATCATCCACCTGACAGGATGCATCTTGGAAAGAGTCACCATATTGAGGGTTACTTCTGCAGTGACTAACTGATCTACCTGATGGGACGTTAAGATAATGCAGATTGGTTTGAGTGTGTAAGGATTCTACACTGTTGACACTTTCTTTTGAGATATATACAATAGAGGAGAAATTAAATGTTATTTTACTTTTCCCTATTCCTCTCATTCAACTGTTTCTCTAGTCCCCATTCACCATTTGGAAAAAAAAAAAAAAAAAAGAAAAGCACTGGGGGAATTAAACCCTTTTGGGGTTTTGTTTTTGGGGTTTTTGTTTGTTTATTTATTTGTTTGGGTGTTTTTCCCCCAGATCTAGCTTTTGGATTGGGTTAAACATTTTCAGAATAATAGCAGTTAATGACACACAGATTGTTTGATCTTTAGCTCATTAATAACTGTAACACACCATTCTGGAACCACAGCTTCCCATCTTTTAATTCCCTTTCTTGCAGAGGCGAAGGAGCTGCCCTTGCTGGCAGAGTAGCATTCCTATGGGACACAAGTGATTAAAAATGTAACTGGCTCCTTGTTGTTTCGCTGTCCTGCTGGAAGGATTATTTCAGGGGCATTCAAAAGAAGGGAGACATAAGCACAGTATCTTTAATGAAGCTTGTTAAATGATAAGCGATTTTCTGCATTGACAAAAGTATAATAGGTTTACTTTTTCATTGTAAATTGAGATGTTCTATTCCTTCCTTGAGCCACAAAGGCCATGACTCTCCATGCGATACAACTGAAGGAGTGATGATCACCAAAAAGAGAAGCAAGACAATGAGAAATGAACAGCTGGAGGTATGCAAGGTGTGGGAGGAGGGAAGGAGGATTTCCCAAAGTGGGTCACTGACAAAACAGATGCCTTCTCATATTGCAGTTTTGTCCCCTGTCCCACCTGCCATTGCTGTACCTTGCTCCTGGTGACTCTCTTCCCCCAGCGGTGCAGAAGGTCACTGGACATGCTATGCTCTAACTGGGTGACAGGAATGGTAATTTATTGAAATGTTTGAGTTTTTTTAAGCCAACTGCTGGTTGTGCTTATTTAGTGAAAACAACATCCCTAGCTCTAAGTAAGGAAGAAGCATCTCACAGTTCAATAAATAAAATGGAAAGATCTAGAGACAATTAAAAAGTGATGAGGCTATAAAAATACAGCCAAGGTAAGTAAGGGTAAAAAGACCCCAAACCTGTCAAATGACCCTTCCTCTCCCCCAAAAACAATGGATGGGAAGCATTCAATTGCCAGGAAGTTTGTGTCACAGTGAACACTAGCAGCATACATCATATAAAATCTAAAGGATCAGCTACTGAGGGAATGAATTTCATGTTCCTTCTCCTCCTGCACAAAAGGGCTACCAGAGGTTCCTGGACTCCAGTTCATGTGTCTTGGCCTGGCTTTTCTGAACAGCCCTAAACAAAAGCACTACAGAAGCATTACCAAATCAAGGAAGTTGAAATTACTATGTCTATAACAACTTCAGTAAAAAACATCCCAAAGTCTAAAGATTCATAATGCATGAGAGAGTTAAATGGGAAAATGAGTAAAATCAGTTTCCCAAATATAAAAGTCAGAAGCAATAACAGTCCTGCAACTGTTCTGTCTCTGGTAACTTGCATTAAAATATATATAAAGTGTTCTGGGAACCGAAGCAATGCTTCAGTTCAATAAATCTAATGCAATTAAAGAGAAAGAATCCTGTTTTTCCCCTGCTTGCAGTTTCAAATGAGAGCTTCCTAAAACTTGTCTCCATTGCTGGAATCCAATTCAGGACCCTGGCTTATCAAATTCCCAGCTCTGGCACCATGCCTTTGAGGTAATATAAAGTGCTGCTCATCACATCAGCTCTGCCTATAAATGCTCCAGGTAACTTTAAAATGCAGACACCCCATTTTGAAACAGGCAAGTGTTCTCTGTGAATCAAAATGGTGTCACTAAACATGTGCAGCCTTCAGCCAGTGCTTCTTTTCTTTCAAGGTAACAAAGGAAAATGTGTTAGCACAAAAATGTCTCACTGTAAGGCTTTTTTAAACTTGGAAAGCTTTGCCGGACAGCACACCTCCACAGAGCCGCAGGTTTCTTAGACCCTGTAGAGCAAGCATCTTATTCTGCAATTCATCCCGGGGCTGAGAAACTGCCAGGCTAATGAGATCTCCTGCAGCCTTTTCCCCTGCAGGTGCTTCCCTGGAAGCACAATCTTATATCAGACAGCACCATGCCAGATGTAACCCCCCAAACAAACACCAACCCCTCCCTCTCAACATGGCTTAAGGAAGCCACAGCAGCACAAGCATCTGACTTTGATGAAATCACATACTTTTCCATTCAGACAGTGTGAGCTGAATTAATTCCTCAGCTGCTTTAACATTGAGAGCCATGTCTTGAGAATTCAGTACAGGAACATATTAATCTCTCTGATGGGTGATCATGCAATATATTACTCATACGAGAGGTAGCACATCAGCCCTGTGACAGTGACCCCGACCAGCAGATGACTGAATGTTTAAGGAGAGAAGGTGCTGCTCTCTTGAAGGCACAGCCTCAACTTTGGCAGGCAGTCCTTCACTCCTGTCTCACTACTAATTTTCCAATGCATTATTTTGTCACTAGGGTATCCAGAAGTGCTCATTGCAAAGGTATGTGACAGCCCCTGGTAACACATCTGTGGCAAAGTAATCGATCCCTCTTTGCAGTGGCGATCTTTAATGCTCATAGGGCATGGTAGATTATTAGATGGAAGGCACCCTCTGATGGTCTCTACCATAATACATTACCAGACAGCAATATGCCAACTATCTATCAGTTGCAAAATAATGTCATCACTGAAAAAGGGCTTGGCAGCAAGGGCTAGGGGAGAAAGAGAGTTTAATGATATTTGTGGATGTAAAGATATCCTGAGAGGAGTGGGCGGCCTGATTATTTATTGGCTGTTCAAAAGCAGTCAACACAATCGAAGAAGATCAGGCTCTGAGATACGATGGTTCACACTGCTGTTACAGACTGTAGCCTTGAAGTCAAGTTCATCCTGAAGAACAAAATTACCTCTTACAGTATGTGGTTTACTTCTGAAAATGAAAAGGGTAAAAGACGTATTAGCAATGTCGTTAGTGGAGGCAGCTGTTTTTAGATATTTGGTATTTCAGGGATGTGAGTTCAGCATCGTTATTAGAAGTACAGCTTACTGTATTCCTCTGCTAACTTTCTAACAGTGAGCAGATGGTTACCCTATTACCAACCATTTGCATTTAACATATTGTAGTGATTTATATACCACATGTCACCGAGCAAAGCAAAAACACTTGATGGCAACTAATTAGTTGAGTGTGAGGATGCATATCTCAATGTATATATCCTTATTGTAATCAAATTTTATCTTTTCGGCTGTTAACAGGTTTAATGTGCAGTTTAACAGAAATACTGATGGCAGTTAAATGTGAACCACCATATCCCTCTGTCACTGGGACAGCATCACTATCATTAACATTTGTACCAGTATTCTTGTCACATGCCTGTTTTATGAACGATGGGGCAGGGAGGATAGATTATAACAATCCATTGTGCTTCTCTATCAGTCTTTCTTAAGTGTATTTCAATGTACTTTATAAATCTTAATATACCAGATACTGGCTCATATTACAGGCCAACACACATCTACAGAGGGTCTAAGTAGGGATACTGCATGGCAGAGAGGAAAGACACTCTGCATAGCTTTATTCCCATAAAGACAAAAGTGGATTTGTGAAAATTAAATGAATCACAAGGTCCTCCAGCGAGTTTAGAACAAAGAAGCAGACAACTACTGACATCTGCACAAACATCATAATCAGAGGATAGACTCAAGGTTTCAAACAAAGAGCATAATTTTAGAAAACTGCCTTCCAGCACTGGGATATGGGCATGTGTATGTACGATATGTATTGCAGTACCCATAGTATGTCCCAAGGCCTGATCAGCCTTAACCTAGAGCATGGAGCTGTAGGTTATCAGACTCTTCCAAACTTTATTTGGTTTTAGACTTATTTTAATAAGTGCTCTCTGCTTATAAAAACAGAAATGTTAAAATAATCACCAGTGAAGTACAGCTATGTTACTACAGAGTATGGAAGCATTTCCAGCATAAAAGTCATATCAATCATTACTTTCCATTAATTGCTACTTGCTTAGAAGTCTGGATGTGAGAAGTATTGTTATGTGAGAACCAGATGCTGTTGACAGACAGACTCTAAGGCTCCAAGAACTTGGTGTGCTGCAGAATTAAAGGTGGTCATGTACAGCAGTGGTAGTATGACATGATGCTCTCCAGTTCCTGCTCCCTCCTAATGCTCCCTCTTGCCATTCAGCATCCTCTCATTTCTACCATGTCCCATGAATCTACCAAGGACACACACTATTCTCCTGCAAAGGGCTGCAGCTAATATTATGCTTTCCTGAATGCGTCAGCAGCCTGACTTTCTCTTAGGAATGCTACCTGCAGCATAACCCCTTGTCTCCTTTTCCCCGACTGTATTGCTGCCTGCTAAATTCACAGGATTGCAAATTCTTTCTGTAGAGATTATATTCTATAAACAGAATTACATCATTGTCGAAACTTTCCCTGTTGTTCAGCCCAGTTAACAAGATGTTTCGCCTGTGTTTTATGGAGGAGTTTTGCTGCTGACTCACACTACGGCCCCCTGCAATCAAGTAGGGTTCATGATGATTTCCTTTGTGCATGGGTCACTAGTACTGCTGAGGCCCATTAATCCCAGAGACAGACTCAACAATGAAGGAGAGGAAGGCTTCTCACACACCCCACGTAATGAGACTATTAGACCATGACTAATTCACTTTCCAGTTTTCTGAATAGGTGTCTGGGTGTGATTGTATCATTGGTTTTAGCAGAATTGTCCTGATTTATTTACATCAGCCTTATTATACAAGATGAGAGAGGGTGAAAAGACTCAGAGGTGTGGTTTTTTGCTTATTTCTTTTAAACAGAAGCCGGGACAACCTCCTTACTTCTATCCTACCTCCCTCCTTTCTTTCCTTTCTTCTGTCCTCACTTCCTCTCCATCACTTGTTTTCCCTCACTCCTCCTACATAAAAGCATTTGAATCTCATTGATCTAATACAGGTAACTTTACTGAAATTACTCCTGATTTACAGGATGGCATGTGAAACCATTATCAGGTCTGGTCTCTCAATACCTAACTTCTCACAACATATAGGGAGTGATACAGAGCATTTACTATAGCATTGTATGAGAGGGAAATAGGAAGAAAGGCAACAAAATTCTCTCAGTTTCAAGTATTTCCCTAAATCAAAGCTGAATTATGGATCATTTATTACAACTAACAAAAAAGATTAACATCACCTGTGTAAAAAGCACATGGATATATAGAAAAAGCACCTGAATATTCAGGGATCATCTACTACCTTCTGGGACACTTCACATGCTGAGGAGTATACAGGAAAAATCAGTTCCTAAGCACATGCAATTAGGTACTGAGGTTGATAAAACTAAAAACAGGCAATCTTACCATGATGGCACCCATGGAAGGGATCGGTGTTAAATTTAAAAAACAACAGAAAAAAAAACCCATCTACAAGTTGGTAGTTCCTATTACTTGTGAAATAGTTGGAAATTTTAAAACATTTAACTTGATAAATGTGATATCACTCCAGCTTTAACTTCATCCTGAAGGACATCCATGTGCCAGGAATCATTTTTATATGTGGAAGTGTTCAAGGCCAGGTTGGATGAGGCTTTGAGAAACCTTGTCTAGTGGAAGGTGCCGCTGCCCACTGTAGTGGGGTTGAAAGTGGATGAGCTTTGAGATCCCTTCCAACCCAAACCATTTTATGATTCTATGGGATCCAGGAGATCTTTAAGCTTATTTCAGTGTTTGCATTAAATTGAACTCTTCTGAAATGAAAAGCTTAAAGGAAAGTAAGTTTCTGGAAGATACTGGAACCACTGAATTTATTCAGGAAGACTCTTTGGATAGCTTTTCAGCATACAAAGCAATATAAAAAGAAAAATGCTCATTTCTTTCATCAGGAGTTTTATCTTTACTCCTTTAATGTTCAATGGCAAAAAGAATTATACTACAAAAAGGCTTGGTGCCTCTCCTCAGACACCCTGATCCCACACAATACTGAGCTTCTTTGAAAGACAGCTGGGGGAGATCAGTATGGAAATACTTAACATCTTGCAAAACAGGCCAAGAAGAGATGATCAAATGCTAATGAGAAAAAGTGGTGAGTGAAAACTGGTGATTTAAATTCACTAACTTCAAAAGTATATAGTAGAATTAGAGACCTAGTCAGCTGTCCAGACTCTACTGCTCTGCTCCCCTTCCAGCCACTGTAAGACTGAGACCACTGAGAGCTGATGGATGGGACTTGTGTCAGAAGGATGGACAGTGTAAGCCAGTATTATGTGAACATGGGCAGGAGTAAATCCCACACAGGACACCTGTAGCAAGGAAACCATTGGAGACTGCTCATGTGTAAATAAACACAGTAACTATTTCATTATGTCAGTTCCTCACGATCCTAGATTTGTCTCTACAGAAAACAAAGGGCCATTTTCCTTAGTGACATATTACAGTAAATATAGCAAAAAAGCTAATCGCACTTGGGAGTTAAAGATAAATTGACATGCTCTTAAATACATGTTTCTTTTCCTTTCCTGTTCTCTAATGAGTTCATAATTTAATTGGAGAAACTGCTAGATTCCCCCTAGTGACTAGTGGAAATCTCAAAGGAGAGCAAGCAGTTTATGCAAGTATTCTTGTAAAACAAAGTGTATTCAAGTATGGTAAATAAATACTAGAAACAAGAATGATTGTCAGTTGCCTCTTTAAAAGCTTAAAGCCTACATATCTTCATATTGATGGTCTGTTTTGGAGCTGAACATTAATGAAAACATTTTCTATTATAAATAAAACTAAACCATTTCTATGTATTAGTGCTTCCCCAAGGCAAAATTTTGCTTTGGGTGAATTGTAGAGTGATATTATTGCAGCATTGTCAAGTGTATGCCAGAGTAACATACAGATTTAATCTAATTAATCCATCCATAGAATGGATCTGTAGAATAAGACAGAGGATGAAAAATGGACACCCCAGCCTTCACGCTGTGACTGTCTGCTGAAGGTTGCAGTGTGAGCTCCCAGCTCAGGGCAGCACATCAGCCTTTTTTAAGAGGAAGGCCACTCACCTACCCCAAATCCACCACAGCAGGGGCAGGGTCACAGCTGGCAGGAGGGGCAAGCTGACTAAAAAGACAAAAAAGCCCCAGCCCTCTAAGCACATATGCTTTCTTTCAGACTAATTTATTCAGATGCTGAGGTGGATTTAAATTTAGAAGAGATAATGTGAGAGCAAGAAACTGTTAAAACTGAGGATAGTTTCCACTTGTGTATTGTGAGTTAAGAGATTTCTATTGCTGCTGGAACTGCAATCTTAGCTGAGACAGGGTCAGAAAACCCTGGGGCTTAAATAGAGAAGCTTCAAGGCAAGAAAGGTATAAAAATAAATTTCAAAGGGCTTAATAACATTGTGCAGAGGCTGGATATTCTGAAGTCAGAAGGAAACTGGTGGCTCTTAGATCAAAACCTAATCACCTCAAAACAATAAGCTCCTTTGTTTTAGCCAGCTAGTCATTCTGTCACTGGGGAATTAAAAAAACTGCTAGTTTTTTTTACTAGCATCCCAAATTACAGTTAATTTACAGTGTATAAATGTACACATCACTGACAATATAACAGTTAAAGCAAAAATACATTGGAATAAACATGGTTAAACCTTTAGCAGCCTGATCCAAAATCTGCTAGGAACCTTTTGCTTGACTTCAAATAATCATTATCAGCATTCTAATGACATTCTGTTAAAATAAAAAAAAAAACAAAACTAAAAAAGGGAGCTGTACCTCACAGCTTACTGCCAGGACTGTCTTTCACGTGGAATCAAAGACAGGCAGAGCCCGCAGACAGTCCAGGCAACGAAGTGAAAGAAACCTTCTAGAGGTTACCACACAGGACACCCTCTGATTCTCTGCAGCAAGGCGAGACAAGGGGAACAATGTCTGCTCTTTCTTAGTTTCCCTTCCCAGAAGACTTTATTTATGCATTCGTCGACCTTTCTAGCCATTAGGACCATCTTGCTTCAGCAGTTAATTAACACAAGTGCCATAATTTAATACAGTTAATGCTACTTTATGCCCTTTAATGTACCTTCCATTAGTGATATTATTGTAGTATTACCCTGTAAATTAAAATGAGATCAAGACTAAGAGAGGCTCTCTTTAATTAAGGTACTGGCACACTACATCGTCCATTATTCACTAGGAAAAAAAATCACCCTGATTTAGTGAGGCAGACCATCAGTAAGTCAGAATTCGTTCATGTGGATTATTAGGTTTCTTGAATAATGTGAACACGATGGGGTTGCTGAAATTGCTAACAGCCACATTTCCTTTTTCTCATCACCTTAATAAATACGCAATGGAAGTGGTAAATTGAAGATGAATAAACAGGTAGTAATAGAGGAGGTAAAGCATTCATTGAGAGTAGACAGGTTTTCACCTCTAATGCAACATACATCAGGCTTATTTCACACCAAAATGCAAAGCAATGACAAAACAAACCCCATATTAAGTGGTCAAATCTCCTATCTATAATTCATTGTGAAGTACTGACCACCCTAGCACCCTGTATATTAAACATGGCGGCTTTAAAGCAGATGTCTTTCATTGTCATTAATCTTTAAAATACAGCATGAAACAACATTTTACGCTGCCTTTAGAAATATGTTATTATGAGCTTTTGTGTTTTTTACTACATTTAACCTACAGGTTATTTTTTTTCAGTAAAAGGACTAGCTTCACTATGTGTCTGCTAGCATCACCCATCTACCACATGTCAAGCTCCTGGGTAATGTCCCTTTTTATGGAGTAATGGAATAATCTCGTCTAGCTTTCTATCTGGATACAAATATCTAGGTCTCAAAGCCCAGAATATGAAACACCACAGCAAGAAAAAAAAATATTTTTGCTTAACATTCTAAATATAGTGCTAATGGGGTGCTATAAGGTTTCCAGGAGGAGACTAAAAATACTTAAAACTGGGTGACAGTGTGCCTTCTGCAAGTTACATTTGGTTTGACTAAATAATCAAGGACTGTGTACTGCAACCCCACAGCTACTTAACAGCAAACAAGTTCGTAAAGTGTTTAACAAGGAGGGGTCCCTACCTATTGAAGGAAAGGCCACCAAATCCCTAAAGAGCTGTTCTCATTAGCAGAAGAGTGATAAGAATTTACATGAATCTAATCTAGTGAGGCACTATTACACAGCAGATATTTCCTTTAAAGCATGTGACCAATTACTGCAGCATTTAGACAACAAGCATTCTCATCACATAACTCCTCCGTACAGTCACGCTTCATTTCTGTAATTTTTCACAAGATTGCCATGCCCCAGATGTGCTTGAAAGGTTTCTGTTTCTCATTTGCATGCAACGCACTCTTTTTTAATCCTCCACATGTTTTGATAAAGTACTGATAGTCTAATTGAAGTCAAACTAAGTTCCAAATGGGTTTTTGGATGGGGAGCAGCTTTTTCTTAAGGAGCGAGGATCTTTAGAGCCTGAGCTTGATATGATGCTTCTGTAGAGCTAACCTATGTGGAGCACAGTGGAGAAATGATGCGCATTAAGCAGAACATATTTGTTGTTATTGTTATATATATTTGGCTAATCTTACCAAACTATTTAAAACAGTACCTTAAGCTGTCCGTGATCCACTCAGCCTTCTCAAGAGACTTCTGGAAAATAATTTACCATGTAACTAATGAGGGTTACAATAAGAATTCTTAAACCAGCACCGTTCGTCTTCCAGTTTCACACGTTCAACTACTGACTCTGTATCTATCCCTATGTATTTGGTGTGGACACAGAAGATTGCAACTACATACTGTGTAAACCTATGGTCCTAACAAATGCTTCTGATATCATATAAAAACATATCGCCACTGCAAAAGCACTCATGCATTCAAATCTGTATATGGCATATATTCTTCATTTATATAAAAAACATGTTTTATATAAAAAGTATTTATTTACATAAAATTATTCCTTTATTGAAAAATAATATTTTTCAATAATTACACCACAGTAATTTGATTATATTTTGATTTTATGTATCAGTTTTTGCAATACGGAAATGCTTATGAACATGAAAGGCTTGTACAAAAGAAGCAGAAAATGGCAAACTAACTACAGCAGTAATAAAAATATAGTCATCACTGTTTCATATAATCACTGTCTCTATTCTTTTTTGCCCTCAGTCCTGTCTGCAAAAAATGCCCTGACCTTCCAACATACATTAGCTTAAAAGTTCATTTTGATACTTAGCTTCTCTCTCTCTCAAAAAAAAAGAGATGGGTTTAGAAAGGAAAATTTGAACTCTCTATAGAAGAAACAGAGGAGAAGGAAAAAGTACATTAGAGAGGTGAGTGAATTGCTAATAAAGAAGGTCCCATTTATATCTTTAGAACAAATTGGCATCCAAGATACACATAAAGGGTATCACACTCTTGCCTGAGGTCATTAGTCAGTTGCTAGTTTGAGTTTGGAAGAAAATTTCCAAATAGGAATGTCAATGCACAGTTATTATTTCTGGGACTATAGCACCTGACACCAGCCACTGCTTGCCCTAGAGGGACTGTTTGTCTCAAACCCAGCTCAGTAATCATCTTTGTTAGGTTCAAATCAGTCTCTATAAAACAGTGTTGTATTTTGTGGTGGGTTTTGGTTGTGGTTTTTTGGGTTTTTTTGTTTTTTTTTGTTTGGTTTTGTTTGTTTTTTGTTTGTTTTTCGTTTGTTTTTCTTATTGATTTTATTCTTCATTTTACTTCAGCTTCATTGTATTTCAGAACTAATTTAAGTGAAAGTAATGGACTCTAATCTCTGCTGCCTGCCTTGTTCACAGGCAGTTCTTAGTCAGACCTAGTGGGAAGGGTCTGCAGAAGAGCTGCAGTATCAAACATTAAAGGCCTGAAAAAGTCGAATGCTAAAACAGAATCTCTCTTTTCAGTTAACTACCGTCAGATCAGGCTCCAACTATATAAAAGCAGAAAGTGTCCTGATGCCAGGGTGAATTCCTGAGCCTACATAAGAAACTGTTAATACTATCCTGCTCGTGAGAGCTAGGGCTCAAGATCCCAGGCCAGTGCCAGTGAACACCCAGGAGTTTGTGTCACTGAGTGAGAAACTTCTACCATGAAAAGTAACAGACTTCAACTGAGCCATATTTCCAATGAACATATCTTGGCAGAAAATGTCGTGTTTGGGAAATAAAGGGTTTTGAATAACCCCTAAAAGCAAACACACGTGACTGTTTCTAAAAGTATATATTCTCTTACCTTCCGTATACCCTTATGTCTGAAATTGCATAAAAGTAGCGCGCCAGGTGTTGCTCATCTACATATATTTCTCCAGTTGCTGGCCTGAGCAGTCTTATTCTCAGATCTGTGATGGTAAAGAAATCTCTTAACTTCTTTGTTGTGTCAAGCTGGCCATAAAGAGAAGCCATATTATGAAGCCGAGGTCCAGCAAAAAAAGCAAATCTATCTTTGATTTCAAAGTGGATTATTTTACTATTTGTCATGTACCCCGTAGAATATTCTTCTGTGCAAATGATTTCTAGGACCGTGTGCTGTGATAAATCCCTCACTGATTTTGGATCCATGTGGAAAGCATCTAAGCAGTCTGTGGCATAATATTGGTAGGGCTGCCATGTTCGTCCATAGTCAAGTGATTTCTCCAGGATCATTTGGTCTGGACGGCCAGATTCAAAAGTGATAACTATGTTATCTGTAAGCTCAATGGTTTTGTTCCAGGAGAGCGTAATATTCACATGAAGAGGCTTTGGATAATCCTTCCAAGTTGTGGACTGCCAAAATGTGGAGGGATGTCTTCCCTCGAGATCGAACATCAGTTCTGGAGGATGAGCCAGTTCTTGGGTACTCGCATCACATTCGTTATTGCACATGTAGGGATTCCCCTGGAAAAGAGCAAAGCAGTGTTATGAGAGGCACAGTATAGGTGGCTGTGATATATAAAGATGTTCCCTGTCTGGCACATGAGAACTGCTGCTTTTTCTCCAGGACTGAAACCAAGAAAGAAAAAACAAATATTTGCAAGGAATACCTCTATGTTAGCTATATTTACCCTGGCTGTTTTACCTGTTAATGTACAAACACACACATACACAGTACCTTTGCTTCTGTAACATAAACTTTTTCTTAGTATGTTTTAGAGAAAGAAAAGAGTTTATCTACCCTGAATGACTTGCACCAGTGTTTGAGTCACAGAAGGCTGAGCAAGTCTCTAATAGCTCAATAACTCCAACTCTTCTTAGAAAGATGCAGCAGCCAAAGAGAATTTATGTTTTAAAACAAATATGTTCCTCAAGAGCTTTGCTCACAGAAGAAGTAATTTTCAGGGCAAGTGTTTTGAGGTAAGCAGTGCAGCCTGTATGTACTCAGTATGAACCACTACCTAGTACACCTTCTAGTTTCCTTTCACTTGGGTGTGAAATTCATCATGCTTAACTGTGCTTCCAGTTTAGCACTGGCTTGCCTTAAAACATTTACACTTGCTACCAAAAGCCATTAAGAAAACAGCACTCTGCCAGCTCTGGGGCTTGATTCAGACATCTGCCATCTTATTACAGGGTAGCAAAGTACTTCAGGAAAGACTTTTCACGAGGCACCAGCTCCAATTTGTCAGGACAAGATAATCCAGCACTTGATTAGGTCGGAGATGTCAGCAGCTCTAGCTGGAATGCTGCCGAGGTGGCTAGAGCTCTGAACTGGAGGTTGGGTTAAAAACAGCAACAAAAAAGCTTGCCGATAGTGCACAGCTTTTACGGCTGCTTGTCCTCTGCAGCAAGGTGAAAGTGAATTATTCTCTTCCTGGCCTTTTGATACATTAACTTGCATACTACATTCTTGGGCTTCTTCACAAAGGCTATTTTGTCTGCAGATTGGGTATATCTTGAAGCAGTTGCCAAGGTATCAGGTCACATAGGCTGCACTGAATCACATTTTTCTAATTCTGCCTTTCAAGAGTACATTGATATTTTGCTACTTGTTCATTCTATGTTTGTTTCAGAAAGCGACTGCTGCTCTGTATCATTCCCTCCACCTTACACACAGATTGTCGAAGAAACCATGTGTCTTTCGATTGATGGTCAGCACTGCTGGGGAAAAAGCTGCACACACCTATACCTAACAGTGCTCAATAGAGGCATAAGTGTAGCTGTTGTTATTAATAAGTGTAGTTGTCATTAATCAGAGTTCACCTCACCTAGCCTGAAAACAGAACAAGCCCTGATATGATAATCAACCTTTTCTTATAATTACAGTTATGCTTCTCTCCATCTCAAAGGCCCAGGGCAATGAAGTAATTCAATGCTATCCAGTGTGAGAAATGGGCTTCAAATATGAGTTTCCACCTTGGCTGCTGTTCTGCTCCTTGACATACTCCCATGAAACACAAGTAAAGGGACTTCTGCACTCACTTTGACCTTCCCACTAGCAACTTCCTCTTACATAGGCAGTGAAATACTATTTTCTTTCTCTCTCTCTTTCCCATTAATACAGCTGAATGCTAAACCTGACGATTCACTGGGACTCAAAGTTAAAAAACTATAAGATGACAAAAAGGGTTATTTGGGAAGCAGCACACTGCTTGTTACACTGACAGCATCAAAGCATACAGCTGTAACTGGAAATATTCTGCAAAACGTGTCTATAATAAGCCCCTGTTATAGCTTTGATTTCAAGCTCATGGTTACTATTTCTATGTCTTCCTTTTGAATAAAACAGTGAAAATCAAAAAATAAGTCAAGCAGAATAAAGTAAACACCAGATTTTTTGATTATTTAAGCTCCATTTAATGCACTAGACACAAACGCCAGAATTTACTAACTTAGTTAAGCCTTTTCTTTTCCTTAGGGAAAATATACGTATTGTGAAATCTCTAAGGTACCAGACCCTTTGACTATCTGTAAGTATCAGTTTTGCAGAAAATGCTCATAATTTCATAAATCATACCTTTCTGTGGTTTACTAGAAAAATCTGGTCGCTTCTGTACCTGTCACCATGAAGCTGCTTGTGTACTTATAATGTATATACTTCTGTTATTACTTTGGTAAAACCAACCTCAATGGGAGGTCATGGTTATAGAAACCCAGCAAATAAATGTTTCTGGGTAGCCAGACAGGTGCATTAAGCACTGCTGAGGGATGGCCTTGGTTTCCTGCTTCACAAGCAATCACTGAGTCTGTTGTGATTCTTCATGTTAAAAACTAAAGCTGTTCTGATCCGCTAGTCCCTGGGTGCTAGAGGAGGCATGTTTTATGGCTTCCAGTGAGTACCCTGGATTGTGTGGGATATATTGTTTCTTTCTGTATATGAGTTGATTTCTTTAGCTCCTTTTTTCTTTCACCTTTTCCTTTTAAGCAAAAGCTAAGGTGCCAATATAATCAGAAAATGCTGGGAAACAGGGCTCTATCAAAACAGAAGCTAGTGTGAATGCAGCCAGATCATAAGAACCGGTGGTAAGAAGATACCCGAAAGAATGGTGCTGTGAATGCTTCAGTAGCCTTAGTTTGCTACTGAACGGTAGTCTACATCTCTGTGCGCACAAAAGTTTTTGGGACAGATGAGGCTATTCCAATTAATGGCAGAGCATAGTGAGAAATGGATCAGAGTCACAGTGCTGTCCCTGCACCAGAAATTCTTATCAGCAGTAATATCAGTGGCACAACCTATCACAGGAACCTTGGGGTAAGGATGTCATCAAAAATGAAAATTGTAAGAAAAACCTTCAGGCATATCCTCCCCAATAAATGGAATTATTCTTTTAATTTTACAGCACAAAATTCTCTCTTAAGAGGTGAATGATTTGATGACACCAAAATAATCTGTAGGGTGTTTAGTATTCTAGCGAGGAGATTAGGACAAAAAAAAAAATCTAAGCCGATATAAGCCAATAAAATAAATGTCCCGAATTCTGACACAGCGAAATGATGAGCTTAGGTGAGTTCCCCTCTGCTTACTGACATGACAGTCCCTGATGTGATTTTGAAATATTTAACGTAATTATTGCCTCAGAGGCTTGGAGTCAGATTCTAGTTTGGCTTTTTTGTTGTTTTTGTTTTTTTTTTCTACCAGCAACTTGGCTTTAAACTGCCTATGCTTCACCTTAAATGTAATTTGCATGTTAAGTCATACTTACACGACCAAAACAGTGTAAAGGTGTCTTACCCTACACAAATATCCCTTAGTACATGTCAGTACGAAAACAATTAATTTGGGATTAGTTATGTATTTTAATGTCTTGATCTCTGTGATAATCCTCTTTAAGACCTCTATCTTGGTAAAATGAATACAGCAAAGGAAAACTTTCCCCAGTTTGTGAAAACTAAGCCCATTCCATGTTGGGCACAATTACAGGACTGGAGCATTAGCAGTTGTAAGTAATTTTTGACCAGCAGGCAGCCTTAAATAGCTCTCCATTTAAGCCTTCCAAGCAGCAGGTCTTCAGCTGGACAAGGTGGAAAATAAGTATAACTTTTCAAAACAATATTTAAGCCATTAGGAGATTTCTAAATAATTAAACACTAATAAATACTTCTAAACATTTAGTGCCAATTAATGTAAGAGGTAACTGAGGCTTTCCCAACACCATGACCATCTAAAAGAAACCCACTATTTTCCTGTGCAGTAATTGCAGACTAAATAGCTCCTTGCAGGCAGGCAAATTAAGTTGCTATTTATTCTGTTTTAGGCTGCTTATGGAATTAAGAATATTACCAAAACTAGTGACATAGTCAAAAAGTTTTGGCTTTACAAAGGGGTACCCATTTTGCATGCATGGTGAGGGCACGTGGCTGTATCACATGGTTTGATCATGCTCAGCCCCAGCTGTAAAAAGCAGAGCTACCTGAGAAGCTGCTGACTAGGGCTGACTGGTCCCAGTAGGGTTTCCTCTTAATTAGCTGGATTTAGTTTGTTTTAGCACACAGTGACATCTGTTTGTACCAGCCAGCTTGAACTTTTATAGTGGTGTCTGAGGCGTTCTGCAAGTATCCCTGTCTGGGGTGGGGCTCTGGGGCTGGCCTTGCTCCCGCTGGGCAGGAGCATGTCTTACCACACGCACCTTCAGGACTGGCCTGGTGAATGGGTGGAAGGATGGGACAGTGACCCTAGAATGAAGATTTTGGTTGAAAACAGGGGTCCAGCAGTAGTATGAATGTCAGGGGAGCCAGCAGCACTTTTGCAGCTGCTGTTAAAGGGTTAAAATCTGAGTGCTGCCACTCAGGTGAAACCTGTCCATCCAGACTGCTCCTCAGTGATATCTAGACAGCCTTCCTCAATCTGCTTCCGGTCTACACTAACACCTCATGGACCTTTTTAGTCAGGAACACAGAGAGGCTTAAACCTTCTGCAGCATGAACATTGGAAACTGCATGGCAGATTACATGCTGTAATAGACACCTGCCTGAATCCCTACAGAGAATTATAACTTGCGTTTTCAAACTGGTGAAGGCTGCTGAGGTCAAGCAGGCCAAGATTTTAAGAAGAAGCAAAATAAATTTTCAAGAAGTGAGTCACGGCAACTGATTTCTATACTGCTGCCTCAAGGTAGTTAGCTTGGATGCACAAGAAATAAATACAGCCTGTCTCACATTTGGAGTGAGGTGGTGCAGTAAATTATTGCATTCAAGTTACACTTTTGGAAGTAATAGAGTATTTCTGTTTTCCTTTCCAAAGATCCTTACCAACAGTTCACTTGGTACAGTGCTGTACATTGTACTAATTAGACAGTAATAGCTAATAGCAGCAATTGCCCTAATGCTTACATTTTGCATGTGGTTTCTAACCAGGAATTACTTGCTTACCATGACAGCCAGTTATGAACCCATTAACTGGGAGATACTGCTCATTTAGCCATTGTCATACTAAAGGCAAACAGTCAGGGTGGTGGAGCATTGGCAAGGCACAGAATCTGTTGCATGATAATGGATCCTATCAAAGTCACTACATCCATTAGCTGCTTTGAGAGCATCTCGGTCAATGTCTGCAGAATTGTGATGAAGACAGGGATGGCTGTAGACAAGAACATTTTACCACTGCAGTGACAGCATTTTAAGTTAAAGTGATTCAAGTTAAGAAAGAAAAAGTGCTAAAACCTCAGCAGAAGATTTGATGCTCTTTCACAAAGCTCCCAAGTGAGAGGCATCTGGACGGCTAGAGAAGTACTTTGAACTGCGAGCTGCAGGCTGAACAATATACATTATCCAAAACCAGCAAAAAAATAAAAGCATGTTTAAATCAATGACGTCTGGGGAGACTTAAAAAGATTAAACCGGGGAGGATCCGACTAGCCAAAAATAAATAATAAAGCTTAACAACTTCATGCACTTGAAGCTTGAAAGTACATTGCAGCTTATGGCCCTGATCTTGCAACAAAATTGGTGCAAGCAGGCCCTTAAAATCCAAATTTTAAAAAGATACTTAAATATTTAAAGATCTGGCACTTTGCTTTGTGGAACATAGACCTAGCTAATTAATCTACATGACAATACCCCCGTAAGAGATGGGATCCCATCCCAAATTTACATATAGATGCAGAATTAGAAATGCTTTTGAATGATGAACCCTGTAATTCCTGATTACATTGTACTATTTCTTCCAAAGTGTTTTGGTAGATCATGTGAAGACATTTTTGGCTCTTAGAGTAGCTCTCAGATGATCAGAGCCTCTTTCCAATACTACAAACTGAAAATGTATAATAGGAAAACAATTTTATATTTGCAGCACTAAAGGTATTGGTGCATTTGGCAAAGGCACTTAACTCCTAGCAGAACATTTTCTCTTTTCAGTTAGGTTAGTTACTTTTTGGAAATGCTTTTCAATTTACTTTATGAGGCAAATGGAGTTTTGTTTACTCTGAAATATCTCTACGCAATTTTTCTGGGGAAAGACTACGCATTCCTAGTTGGTAATTTTATGCTTCTGAGGCTACCTTTGATTTGGCAGCCTTGCTGATGTTAGTTTGACCACTTGATCCTTCTGGCATAACAGTACCTAAAGGCAGATCTACGGGCACTGACCCAAGTGTGGTTTTGTTATTTCAGAAGTTCAATATTGGTGTTTTCCTCTTGTATCAGCAGGTATTTGGCAATATAATCACTTTCCTACTTACAGATTTTGCAACATCAGGAGGTGCATAACATTGGGACCCCATCGTGCTGATCTCTGGCTGAAAAATATGTCAAATGTTCCAAGAAAACCTGTTTCTTTATACACTGGGTGCATATCTGGGTTTGAGAGACTGAAATCCCAGGGAACACAGTACCCCCTTTCTCTTGCATATTGCCACTTATCCTGGGGAAGCCAGCCCAGCCATGACAGCACTCCTTGGACAAGAAAATAGAGGGTATCAATCTCCAATATCATGCTCAGCTCACATCAGTATGTTTTTGTCTGAGCCACTTTTTCAGTGGCTCTACTTTTCTAGCATCCTGATGGAGCTCCAGCAAGGAAGTTGTGTGAGAAATATGCCAGGTCCTCTCAACTGGGGATAGCTTCTACCATCAGTAACAACAACCTTGGATGTCTCTACCTTATATTTTGTGGTCTGCGTGTTCATTCTGTGGTTATTTTGGACTATCCATGGATTTAGAATGGGAGCCATTGAGGGGGTAGAAAAAAAGAGATGTCTAAACCACTGCAGTTGAAAGGTACCATCCCTGAGCAATGGATAGCCGGTGCAAAGGCAAGTTGGTCCATTACAGACAGTCTCAGTTGTCACAGTGATCACAGAAGGAATGTGAGCATCAAAAAACCTCAGAAATCGAATGACCTTGGTGGTGACAGGGGGGATCAGGGTGCTGTAAACACTTAAAAAAATACATTTTTTTTTCCTTTTTTTTTATTTTACATTACTGCAATCAGATTTTTGGTTCTTAAAGGAAATCTGTGGACAACAAAAGATCTGAGAAACACATCAGAACAAGAAGGGCCCCAGCTGGCCTTAACAACCCTGACCAGCCCCACCTAGGCAGCAGGTTATAATGACTTTGACCAGCCCCACTTGTGTTCCTGGCCCAGATCCTATTTAAGCTCAAGTTGGGGTATCTATTTAGCTCTTTCTTCTAGGTGGGTTTTAGGTCTGTGATGTAGTTCTGTTTCCTGTTGCTCAGGATGAGGTTGTCTTGTTGACCCTGCTTTGCCCAGTCTTTGTGCCTGGGGATGCTGAGGGACCATCTGTGTTTACTGACTGTGCTCAGGCTGTGTGTGATTGCACCTGTTGGTGGAGGCATGGCTGGGGTGTGCCTGACTCTGCTCCTGCTGTTCTTTGGCATTGCTGAGGGATATGCAATGAGTGAGGAGATGGACATAATAGACATGCAAAACTCCACAGCTTGCCCAAGGCAACAGTGGAGCTGATATATATTAGCTGAGTATGACATCTGATCATAGGATATGAAATCATGGGAGCATGGGAATTCTGTATTGGGAAAATTTCAGGAGACTTGTGGTGTGAGATAACTGAAGCATAACAATCTAGGTGGCCCTCCATACCATGCTGCTGAGGGTGGACCACCAAGCCTTCCTATGCAGGGCAGGGTTATCACTGGAAGCCATGTGTGGCTGGTGCTTCCTCTCATTGAGTGAGATGTATGCAAGTAGCAAGAGCTTCTTTTTTACAGCCAATACAATTCAATAAGTAAATAAATGTAGCTAGTTCTCTGTTATGGTTGCCTGTAGACACAGTGAAGAAATATGCCTTGCAGCAGTGGTGGAGGCAGGTGGGATGTGATGGTTTCTGCAAAACGTTGCTCTTAGCTTTCTAACTGGCTCCCAGGGAAGCTCCATTTTCTGCCCTGTGGCCCCTACTCCTACAGTAAGGGTTTCCTTGTTCTCCTGGAGGACAGCTTTTGAGCAGTATCTGTGGAGGCTCCTGCAAAGTATTGATGCTGTAAGTCCTGGCAATAGAGTGTTTCCAGATGCAGGCCAAAAACTTTCAACCTGATTCCTGTGTCAATCAAGTGAAGCGAGCAGAAGAGAGCACCCATGTGGTGTTTAACTGATGAGCGTTCAGTGCAACTCTATCCTGTGCTAATTTCAGTAAAAGCATCTTTGTTGGACAACTTTTTATGTAGACCTTTCATTGCAGCCCTAAAAACTGTCAGTCATGCCCATATTCCCGTGTGAAGCTAGAAATGAGCAGTGTAGAAACACAGAAATTTTAAAGACACTTAAAGACAAATGTACAGTTTTGTAATGACTCGGGCAAAAACTACATGGGTCTGGATCTCTCCATTAAAGACCAGAATTATTGTGATTTCTGCATTTATATTGTAAGGGGAGTTACAGTGAAAACTGTTTTCCACCAAGCTATTACTGGTTAGTTATATCTTATTATATATCAGGATGGGCTTACACTGCAGTTTGAAAATCTTCTGTCCTTAATGCATTTGGACTAAAACTTTGTCATCAAATCACAGCTTAAATAGCTTAATGATAATGTTTCATATATTTACTTACTACTTTTTTTTTCCTCTTATCCATGGTAATTTTCAATCGGCAGGTTTTTAAAACATTATGTAGCTCATTGACATAGTTTCAAGAATTATCTGACTGTTCACCAAAGCAGGATGTCATAGATTTTTAATAGCACACAGTTGTTCTACAGTCTCCAAACATTTGGAGTGGAACTGAAGACTCCTGTATTTGATTTAAATGTCAAGTGTTTTATGTAAGCAAAAATGTACAGTGCAAAATAACCTATTCCTAAACAAGCAAACAAACCTTTTTTGTCTATTCCTACTGAATTTAAGTGCAGAGTAGTAAGAGAAGTTCACACCAGTACAGGTGGTTACTATGAAGCAAATAATCCAAAGAAAAAACATCTTAAAAATTACACCCACTTAAACCTCTGTATTATTTGCTTCTTTGCTGGTTCAAACTAGGTAGTGGAAGTTTGAAACGCTAAGTCCTACCAGGAGGATGTAAAAACAACTTCAGTGCTTATGCATGTGTTCATACAATAGTTCAAGTTAGATGTTAGCCTTGGCTGACTGAACATAATATGTAATATTCTTTACAACTAATGCTAAATAACTTGGGAATTTCCAGATTTGGTGAAGCTCAAGTTACAGTTACGGAGCAGCATCAGATAGTTTCAAATTAGCAGGTTGAAGGCACATTTTTAAGAGTGAGTTTAAGGCTGCATGTAATCCTGCCATGGCTTTGCAGCTGGCTTGTTCGCTTGTCATCTTTTCCTCGTATCACAGCAAAACAGGCTAAGGGCTTCCAGTCACTAAAGCTAATTTTACCCAAAATTAGAATGAAGTGACTCTTTAAAATGGCACTAATTCAACTTTTCTGGATTTGGAGGGGGCCTTGAAAAAATTGGGGGAAAAAAAAAAAAGAAGTGAAAAAAAAAAAGTGCCACTTTTCCAGACTAGCAGCTTCCAGTGGATTCACCAGGAAAATCTTTCCTTCAGACCTGCACCCTTGCTTGCTGTGAGCTCAGCCTTACCTCAAGCAACCATCAGACATTCTAGCAGTGTGTTGCTTGCTTACACCTCTCCCTGCTTGCCTCCCCTGGTACTCCTGTTGGGGAGCTGATGGGCGCTGAGCTGGCAGCTTCTCTTTAAGGACAAGTTTCCTGCAAACTTTGGACGTCCCACCTATGTGTCTGGCTATGATGCTGCTGTGTGGTGAGCTGGATAAGAGGGCTCATGTGTCTGGAAAGAAAATATGTTTTTCCCCAGTCTTAGTCTTCCACTGAATCAAGTCTCTGATCCGATGTACTGCTTGGCCAGATGAATGCAGATTCCGCAGAAAGGATGCAATATCTGGGGATGGAAGTGAAACAGTTGCAGATAGATTGACTGTCTTAAGGGCAACATGAAAATGGACCCTAAGCTGTGAACTAAGAGCTAAATTATGCTGTCATGCTTATCTGTTAAAAGGTCATTTAGGTATTCAAATAGCTATTTGAATGTGCAAGTGTTATTTATGCTGCAAAACGCTATTCTGGGGGTGTAAATGTGTAATGGACTTGCGCGCAACCAGTTATGTTCCAACAAATGGGCTTTGACTACATATGTCACCTCATTATGATTTAATTCTTATGAAGGGCAGCAGGATTTAGGACAATAAATTCAGATTATTCCCTTTCCTACAGATATACACATACTACCTGTAAATGCTGCTGGGGTCTGTACTGATGGTATTGCCATTGACATTTTTAAAATCTAAATTCAGGCATGAATAATAGTGTTTTTTTCTACAGGCAGTATGTTCGGTTTTTTTCCCTCTCTATATGTATGTATGTGTGAGCATGCTTCAGATGTTCTTTGCTTCATCTGGAAATTTAATTTTTTGATGAAGTGGAAGTGTAGAATACACAACACCTGCAGACAGCTGAATTTGATGGAAAGTTCGTCATATCATTGTGATTGTAGGTTTTGCATTTTCCTCTGAATACATGCAAACTGTCATGATGAAGATTGAGATACCAAAAGGGACTGTATCAAGCTATTTTAAGTGGCACAAAGTTTATACAAAATTATTTTCATGCACCAAAACACACAACTGCAGTGCTAGGAATTTAAAAGGGAAAATGACAAAAGCAAACCCCAAACTTAACTGGCTTTGTAAAGCCAGAAATCTTATTTAAGTATTCACCTTCAGGAAACAGATCTGCCCTTTATTTCTTGCTTATGATTTCCACCAACTTAAAAGATGATATCTGCTTGCCTAAATGGGCAGCTACAGGAGACAATCATTCTATATACATATACATATATATATTCATACTGAGTATGAATTATGGCAAGGCAATGAGCAGAAGGATACCAAGTCCTCCATGTTATTAGTTAATAGTTGCCTGCGTCAGCTTTAATAGTTTTTCTAGAGTCATTCTTGCTTCCACTAGGGAGACTTTTAAGACTGCTAGAGAGGATTCCTAAGTAGTAGCAATAGTTAAATAACTTTTGTCAAATGTGCTGCAAAACATAGTTAGAAAAAAAATGTTTTCAGTTTTGCTTTGTTTCCCCCAAAATAAAGTCATCATCTTAGAAGAGATGGTCTAATCAAATAATTATACATGTTACACTGAGCAATGTGTATATTCATGAGAGCATGACCAAAATAATAAATTGATGTTTTACTAGTCATCAAGATGAGACAGACACTGAATGCAATTCAAGAAACAGTTAATTCTCTAAATCTGAACATCTTTTACTTTGTTATCATCGAAAGTAGACAGCTTTGATAAACCAAGGTAGGTTGTCTTCCCAACTATGGTAGTCCCTTTTTTTGCATACTATCACACCAGTTTTAAGAGGCTACTCATGTAACAGGATGCAGTAATGTAGTGTATTGCTATGAATTGAGGATAGCAAAGCTGTGTCACTTAAGAAAACTTTATCAACTCATGTTTATGTAAATTTGCACGTTTATGTAATTTTGCATGTTTATGTAATGTTTTACATGTTACCTTTTAGCTCTAAATTTCCAGATGACTTGCAAAGTACAGCTGTCTGCAAAGTTACAGCTGGGGGAGATCAGACAGAGAAGTAATTAGTGCTCAGACAAGTAGTGGCTGAGCCAGGAATAGACCCTTCTCCTTTGGCCCATAGGGCTTTTTTTTCAAAGAGAATTTTTTGGCCTTTGTATTAATTCCATGGCTTATGCCATAGAGAAAAGAAACTGCAGAGGCAGACAACAAATAAAAGGGACTGAAGAGATGGAAGGAATTCTTTTCTTGTTGGGGATGTTTCAGCTGCTCTTCTGGGACTATCTGTATCTGTAGGCACTGTTCATCCCACTTGAGTGTTATTGATTTGTGCCTGTGGATTTCATGCAAAATTGTATTTCTACAATACCCATAGTTTTATTTCTAATTCTTAATGTCAGTATTGTTTTTGACAATGCCTGACCTGCTTCTGTATTGCCAGTGTGTCTACTGCCATTTTTAATAAGCTTTAGAGCCGTTGGATTAACACTGAATGTCAAACACCACAATTAGAATTGCTGATGTTATGCAGAAACACTGCTTTAATATATATAAAAAAATCTGTCTTATTATTGCCACAGAATCTACACTCATTTCAGTTGTATTTGATCATTTTTTGTTACAGAATTCCCAGGCTCAGAGGACCCTTGTGTGTATGTGAACCACTTAAAGGAAGACTGAAAAGGAACATAAAAGAAATGACAATTGTAAGTGAAATCCAATTTCACCTCATTTCTCTTAAAAGGTGTGCTACATTGTTTTCCCCTCATTTGTGTTTCTCAGGATGATAAGTTAAATATTTTTAATGAAACACAGTATATATGTACATAATGTGGAAATGTTATAGAAACAAATTTGAATGTTGAGTTTTATTATACAGTGAAGGGATGACTTATTAGTATTCACAATGAATAGTGTGATGTCTCTGAACATTCAGATTATAGCGCCTGGTGCTCTGAAAGAGAATGAAGACACTCATCAAATCCACATTAGGATACTGCACCAATAGAAGTAATTCAATCAAAAAAAGCCATACAGTATCTTTTGAGGAAGGGTTGCAAACTTTGATAAACTGGCAGTTTGTTCAGTTCTGTGCTGGAGATTGTCATGTAATTTCCTTTATTACATATATCCATAATAAAAAATAACTGTACAGCTCTGAAGAATATACATGCATTTCCTAAAATAATTTGCATTACGGCTTATCTGCAAATTTACAGTTCAGTTACGGCATGTGCTTCCTCTTTTTCCTAACACCCTGTCATTTCCAAAACTTATTTCATATACCATATTGAGATATGGAGAATCCCAACTGGCTGGATAGTAGGGCAAGAGGAAGTAAAGCCTCTGCTCTTCTGTCCCATGCAGAGAGCAGGGGCATAAAGCCCGCATGGTTCCTACTGATGCCTCTCAGGTTCTGCTGCCTCAGGTGAGAGACTCAGAGCAATGCAAAAGTGGGATAAAACCAGTCCCCAGAAATATTTCATGGCCTCAGTTAACGTCCCAAATGACACAGAGTACCTCCCAAGTCTGAATGAGAATTTTCTAAGTGAAATAAAACAAGATCATCTCTAAGTGCAAGAAAGGCTCATGATAACACATGCAGTACTTTCAGTTAACACAGTTAACACATCAGATGTGTGACGTGCAAACAAGTCCCTTGAACTGACCCCAGCTTACTGAGTTGATTGTGAAGTAAATCAAATCTGGAGATGAAGAAGCTTCATTCACCATAGAGCTGTGGTAAGATCGCTGCAATATGAGGCTTCACTGTGAACCTCTTCATCCTTCCACTGTAACGGGCCAGATTAACGGGCACATTAACTGGGCCAGATCAAGCAACCCCATTAGTAAGACCAAGGCAGTCTGGGCTGTGTAGTGGTGCTCAGCATTTCAATGCTGTTTGCCTGCATGGATGTTGTGCTGCCAATTTTTTATCTGTGCTGTTGACTCTCTACCAAGATTAAGCTTGGGTGTGTATGCCAGGGGAAGACAATGGTAATGAACATTGTAGAATGAATGTACCCTAAAATATTTAACTTTTGGTAAGCACTAGAAGGGGAAGTTTCTCACAAGGAAAGATGGAATGTAATTTTTCTATAGTGGAAAAAATAGACTTTCTACAATTGCCTGCTAGGATGCCTGAAGGTAAAGTTTAAGGACAGGGATTCCTTCTATTCTAACACATTTCAGTCTGTTACAGAGTAAGTTGATAAAAGAAGCTCTAAGTATGCTCATTTTCTACTGCGCCACCCTGGCAAATAATAAATTACAGCATATTATGTTCCCCATCAGGTCTACCCATCAGACTTGTCTTACAGATGTGATAGAGAAACACCTTGGTAAAGTAATGCAATTAACTGCTGCCATTTGAAATCTGAAAAATTACATTTTCTTATCCCAGCCTGTCTAGGTGTTCAACCATTTTTGAACTAAATTGCTGATTAATGATATGCCAGTAGACTGTAGGACTACTTTTCAACAGACTCTGCTTCTTGTGGTGTTATAGGAAGGTCAAAACCTTGCACAAACCTCCAATATCCTGCCTTTGTAGCCCAGAGGTCAGTGATGCTCAGGGGCTGGAGTGTACCAAGAGAGCCTAGTTTCACCTTCAGCTGCCTCACTGATGGACACAATGGCAACATCACCTCCCTAACACTTGGATGCACTTCTGATATAAGCCATCCTGTAGCTGGGTAAGGAGGCACACAAAGCCAGAACATGATGAAGTTGTCTTTCCATAATGACAGGTATGCTTCTGTGTATTCTTACAGTTACTCTGTAATTTAAACAACCTAGTCCTGTTAAGCATTTTTCTTTAAAAGGAGTTTTAGATCCCAGGTTGAACTATGGGAGGTATATGAAATGCACTTAATAGAATGAAAAATATCTGTTTATAAAATAAGTCACTATTTGTAAGGGCATAAAAATAAAAGACCTTGGAGAAGGTGAGGCATACTTTCCTCCAGCACAGAATTTAGGCCTGTGCTATGCTACAAACCAAAGCCATATGCCTCATTGAAGGTATGCAGCATTTAGATCTTTCATACAGAAACACTGCATACACCATCAGAGTATTTTCAGGCCCTAATAAAGTGTTATAAGGATGAAAAGTGGCATAGCTTTGCTTATATCAATGTCTGTAGATAGTATACAAAATCACCCTGTTCAACATGGCCATGTGTGACATGTTAATGCAAAAATAAAAATAAATGAAAAAGCAACTTTGAAAGATAGATGCCCTTAGATCTTTTACTTTTTCCTAGTTTTTGAGTTGCATTTACTGAAAGTGCTGCAGTGAAATCAATGGGAAAATAACTCTAAATTTTAGCTGATAAGTCAACATAGGGCTCTAAATAATCTGACATGGATATAAGATTGTTTTATAACATTTGAATACATTAGTTAAATAATGCTTCCTGTGGGTGCTTGCAAATTCAAAAAGTTGTCCAACAATTAAAAGGTACATAAGAAAGCAAGCCTGTTGAAGTTATTTTTGATTTTAATCGGTGACATACTAAGGTTATTTTAAATGAGGTGCTAATGCAATTTACTTGACAAGCAAGCTCAGAGGTACTTGTCTTTCTCATTGAAGCTATTTACAAAAACAGTATCTTCTGTTTATCTCTTGCCTCCTTGCAAACATTCATGGCTCTCACTATCTGTATTTCTCTACTTAAATGTATATATTTTGTAACACAGTGCTGACTAGCTTTATATTGTAAAATAAATTCCATCATCTGACACTATGCCCAGTAGAGTTCCTTCCTAAAGCCCCAATATTTCTTAGACTGCTTTTCTAGACTTAATTTGATAAACCTTATTTTGCAGATGTAAGAGTTGGAAACTTATAATTCCAACTATATATATATATATGTGTAAAGGTTTACAAAGAGCTTTAATTGCAAATATATATATATATATATATGTAAAAGTTTGCAAACAGCTTTAACTCTGACTCGGCATTTTCTTGTAAGGTCCTGTATTCTCCAAACCTGGAGAAACTGCCTGCATTTGTGTGGATGACTGGAAACTTGGCTGATGCCAAAATATTGGATATGCTGCTCAGAAATAGAAAATTCTGATTTATTTTTTTTTTATTCTGCAAGCAAATAAGAAGAAAGCCATTTTAAACGGTGAGTATGCTGAATATGTGAAGAGATATTTAAATATTTATTATATTATAAAATAACCTTATGCCACATAAAATATTTTATTAGGACTTCAAGGTTTTAGTTAAATTCTCTGAAGTTTCCTTCAATGAGGCAAATCCGATCCTGAGATTCAATTAATTTCTAGTCAAGAATTCACTGAAACCAACAGATGTTATCACTGAATGAAACCTGACTAGCAGTTGAATAAAAGCTCCAGGAGGTATCCCGGTACTTACGAGGTCCCAGATCATCCTGTCATTTCCAAGCAGCTTTTAGCTTTGCACACATGCTTCTCTGAAGCTGGCCTGGTTTGGCATCAGCTGTTCTTCCCCAGTGTCAGTGGAGGAAAGTGATTTGCACTAGTTTTTGAGTGAGGAAAACTAAAAGCTACTACTCTGCTGCTGCAGCTTAGAGATGGGGCAGAGCTGAGGACTCTGTGGTGCTGTGCGGCTATGGGATCAGGGCAGTTGCCATAGCCCCACCTGAAGACAGATAAAAAGGCAGTAAAACAACTGAATGATTTGAGTAAATCTGAAGGCTATTGTGTTTCTCTGGGTGTAAGGCAAGTGTTTTTTTGTAGCCATGCTTGCCTTCTCAGGTACCACCTTTTGTTAAAGAAATGCTTTATAATAGAGTAGCTGTCACAGATGATATTAACTGCTATCACCTTGATATCTTAATTAAATTAAACCAAGGGCTATAAGTCCTTCAGTGCACCTTCACTTAAGGTGCTTGATGTTTGTCACCATCATGAATGGGATTTTGTGGTTTGGTTTTGTTTTTTTTAATATCACCTACAAAATGCATGGCTTTATTAGGTGAGTCTAGGCTAGCAGGGTAAAGTCAGGCATGGGCTGATGTAACTACAAGAGATAAACAGGCTGAACAGGCAGATTTGTTGAGGTTCTTGCTAGTTTTCATACAATAATGCTTATCATCCTGCAGAACAGTTTAACATAAATTATGTCATAATGGTGCTCAAATTCTGGTTTTTGTACTGGAGAGCCCATATTTGCCATTAAAAGCATTTTATGTCAAAGATTATTCTAAACTCAATGTTTCTCATCCTGCTACTCATTCCTATTTGCAGCTGAAGAGACTGCCAGCACATTTTCAGCTTACCTTGTGGTCCAAGACACAACTGTGTTGAAAACCATAGGTTTATGTAAAATGTTTATAGTTCAGTTACATTAATAAGATTAATATCATGATCTAAGCTAAACAGAGAAAGAAAAAAATCAAACCAAAATCAACTTTCTGCTGGCTGCCAAATGTATTAATTATTGTTATTTGTTTACACATTGGCATTTCAGTAGCATGTCACTGAGTGGCTCGAGCCCACAGCCTGCTGAAGGGCACTGCCCAAACAGGGACAAAGACAACCTCTGCCTGGAGGCATCTGCCATCTTGACAACATTTTGATACATTTGATTGTCAGTTTTATTATTTAGTTGATGGCCAGCTGCTCTTTTGTCACCATTACAATGACATGCTGTCTGGAATGCATTGGTCTTAAGCTTGGGTGTTTGCTTGTTGCACTGCTTTGGAGAAGGGGATGCAGACCAGCCACATCCTACACTCCTAAATCCTGAGCAGGAAAACTTCAGGAAGCAGTGCAAAGAATAACAAGAAGGTGAGGCCTTAAATGCTTTTGGTGCTGCTACTCTGGCATTTGGGATGGACAGGTTTTCACATGCCCCTCCTAGTTTCCTCTAAAGACTGCAATTCTTTGCACGAATTTAAACTGAAGCAGATTGAGACACTGAATTATATCAACAGTAGCAAGAGTCTGTAGGATGAAATTCTCTCATAAGAAATGGGAAGAAAACTAATGAAGGGACACATTGTGTTCAGAGGGGGATACCGTGAATAAATCAATCTCTTAATGATGAATAATTGTAAAGGCTAGAAGAATGACATTATTGCGATAAGTGAGGTACCCCTCCAGTCATTTCAAATGAGGACTTCTATCCCACTGTGTTTTATTGTTTGGAATTATTTTATTATTGGACTTCATGTAAAATTAATTATTCCTTATTATATCTGCATTAAAAAAACACACCAATTATGAAGTATGACATTTAAAATAATTCACCAACTGAGTTTAATTAAATTACAAACAGAGAGAATGTTCTGCAAATAGAACTGCTGCTCTGAGAGCAGGCTGCAGCACACTTGTACAAGCATGGCATTAGTGGAAAAGTCAGTAATGAGATGTGTACACTAAGCTTTGGAAACAAAACTTTTTGGAACTGGAGCAATACCAATAATAATAATGAAATGCAAGCATGATCTTGTAGGACAATATAGCATTCATCCGTAACAGCAGCACCCCAGACTGCAGTCTCCTTAGTGGTTTCACTCTTTGTATTTTCAGAAGGGCAGCTGCAGTGTAAGTCTGATCAATGATGAGAAGGCTGCATGATGGATTTATTTTGGGTTTTGAATCTTTAGCAGGGCAGATGAGTAAGAAGGGCTGAGGAAGGCTTACTTAATTTTGCAATCATCCAAGATAAACAAAGTACTTGCAAGGACAATACAATTCCCTTCTTTTGATATAGTTGCCTTTTCAGTGTTAGAGGAAACTCATGTTTTTTTCACTCTTGAGTGACATAGTGCAGAAGTTAGGAAGCGGATTCTGTGCTATATCCTTAAACTACTCCAGAGCTTGAGGGGAGATCATCTTTAGCTGCCTGGATGGTATCAATAGTTGCTGAATAAAAGCTCAGGAAAAAGATATATTTGCTTTTTACTGCTGTGAAAATCTAGTTAAAATCTGGACTATATTGCTTACATTCTCGTCTTTAATGAAACGTTATGGGAAATCTGTGTAAGTCAGGATAAAGTAGGAATAACTTTTGTGACTTTGTTAAAGCTGCAGTAGACAAAAAAAATTAGGAAATGAAATTCTCAAACATGTATTAGATTTTCCTGCAGTGGCCTTAATTAAAATCAATTTTTTCTGAAAAATGCATTAAGACTTCAGAAGCTGAAGATTTTGATGCTCATATGTGTAAACTAAATTACATAGTGGTTCCCTGACCAATCACAACTGATGCTGGTACCATTATTGGGATTTTACTTGTCAAAGTGCCACAGAACAGTTTACCGCTTCAGAAGGGGAAAGTGTCAGGGACAGAGGAGCACCACTCAGGCAACGCTTTTCATGGGAAGCATTTACTAACACATGCTGTTGCAAACCTTCTGTCCAGAGAATAAAATGTGAATTCTTTACTCACAGCTGAGAGCCTTTACTCCCCAAAGTAGCCTTCCTGAAGTCACTTCAACTATAATTGAAAGTTGATTGTGTGGACCACATGTGATGCTGCATAAATGGGATCAGTGATGGGAGCGTCGTGGAGTGCTTGCTTACAGGAATCAAGTTCTAAGGCATGGCAGTCCATACTGCTGCATTTCTACAGGTAAGCTTTGGGGTGCGCTCTTGGTCAAGAAAGTAGTCTGAAAAGGAAGTCACTGGGGAGAATAAAAAAGAGAGTACAACTAAAATTTGAAACAAGTAGTGACAACTGTCGGCAACACCTGATAAAGCTGAAATAGAGATGTGATAAGGGTATGAAATGGAAAAGGAGGAGTGTGAAGAACTGAGGTCATCAGAAATAAAAGGCAAAAAACAATTGAAGTTTAAAAAAGGCAACTTCTTTTTGCTTTTCCTCATCCTTAATCCTCGATTATTTCACATGATTCCTTTGACTATAAAAGCCAGGAAGCCACAGCCAGGTCTTTATTTCATAAATGGTAAGGTGATACAGTCCTGCTGACTCTTGAAAATGACAATGCGGAAGGTATGCTGTTAATACTGTCCTACTTATTTGTTAGGAGTATGAAGAAGGTCCTACTTACTTACCAGGTATTATGAGCAAACTTCCTAGAGGCAGTTTACTCACTGGACCAAGTATCTTTCCAGGCAAGGTCCTGGCTAAAAACTATTTTTTCTCCTCCCTTTGATCCCTGTTCCTGTTTTTCTCAAGTATTTGGCTATGGCTCCTTTCCTTTTCCTAGAACATATTTTAGCAAAAAGTACTTGTTTCTATCTCTCCTCATAACTCTGTTTCTGACCAATCATGCCCACAGTCACTATTTTAGTTATGGTCCCGATTTCTTTATTTTAGGGCAACCATTTTAATAAGCAGCACAATGCACAGCATTTCACCCATCCTTAATCCTAGTACAGTGGATGTGCTCACACGGGAAAATCAGGAAATAACTAAAATAGAAAAATGCTCATCTATGCCAGTGGGACTCTATCTTGTGTTGGTACCATGAACACTGAAAGTGCAAGGTAAGAGGATCACACATGACTTGGAAGTTTCCAGAGGTCTTGGCTCATCATTCCTACATTTTTTAAATATGTGCTAACACAGTCCAAACAGCATAACTTTAATCAAGTACATAAATCACACCTTCATTTTGCTGGGTGTGAGGCAAAGAATGGAGTGTCAGGTCTGAGGGCAGCAGCCTATCTACAGTGAGGAATTTTGCACACAAGAAAAACTTAAGAAACTAAAAGGTCTCTCTCTTAAGAAGGGTAAAGAAAATGGGATAGAAAAGTGCTAGATTACAAAAAAAAGTGAATTAAATCTTTTTCCTATTGCTTAATTTCCTCTCATTCCTCCAGCTTAGTGGACACCATGCTAAGTCACAATACAAGTGGTAAGGACCAAGACAAGAACTTGTCATGCAGTACAGCTGGAAGTGCTACTTTGCAAGTCCTCTTTTTATCTCCCCTCTTTTCCCCAAAAGTCTAAAGATGCTGTCATAAAGAGTATATGCTTATGAAGCAGAAGTGAGCTCATAATGGAACTTGACCATAATTCATATTTATCGTTCACAATGTTAAGTAATTTTACTTAACATGCCATTTTTAAAACTAAACGCATAAGAATATGAAGGAGGAAAACTATATGAGATATGGCAAATGCACTATGGAAGATTTACAAGTTTCCACTGAAAAATAAGCTGGTGCTGTGGTTCACTAACACTATTTTTCCAGCATTGGGCAGCTCTAGCAGGTAAGTGTCCTACAGAGTTTGACAAATAAGTCTACCTGGTGCATCTAAAATATATTTTTTGAATGAAGGAAAGATCTCAAGAGTTTAATATCAACCTACTGGATGGGCCAGCTTGTGGGCATGCACTAATCATTGCATTGAGACTGGTATCACTGCACAGAATTTTGTTTGGATGCAAAGATTTAGTGGTAGATCAAAACTGGTTTATATTAACTCTCTTTGTGGAGCTATTGTGTCATATCCACCACCACCACATTTAGTACCCTCTACTTGACAGTTTATCTCAGCCTAACTGCTAGAATGAAAAGGGTTCTCATATATATAACCTTAAATATTTAGAGCAATTACGATTGCTATGTTTCATTAGTTTTACCTTCTTTTTTTGTCAACTTTTCAGGACCTCATACTTTTGTTGTCATAAACTGTTGTTTATGATCTTATGTTTGGACAAAAAAAAGATGAAGAACAGGTCAGGAAACATGGACTGAGAGTCTATCTGGTTAATTAACATATTTCAGTACTACAGATGAAAGAAAATCTAGTGGTTCACATTTGCCTTTATTCTTCACCAGGTCCAAGCATGTCCCCTAATTTAACTTATACTTGAATTTATTCTTACATTCCTTTAAAGGATATACCGTTAAAACTTCCAGATACTAACTGAAATATTGTGGGTTTTTTTTTCCCAAAGGAAGCCTCACGTTCCCACTTTTGCCTCAAACCAGCCAGTTTCTAGGAGAAACACCAAGTAATTCACTGCATTCGCCTGCAAAGCCTAGGTCACTCTGTTGTCAAAGATTGACAAGATTCAAGGCATGGAAGCCTGGATTTTTGCAATTTGCATGACAGGTACAGCAAGGATTCAGGTGGGCTCTTTTGTAAGTCATCTGCCTCACCTATGCAAATCTGCCAACTGGCATTTTTATGGATGCTTTTTAATTTCTTTTCCATTATTGTAATTACAAGAGGTACATCAGTGCCTAAGGCTACATTACCTTCTTTAGACTCAGGCACTTTGAAACAAATGTCTGATTTACGCATTTTCTATTTTCTAGCTTGGTATTAATGCAGTTGTATGTCATGGCTTCTCAACGTGGCAGGTGTAGGTATCCTTACTCCTCAGTGGCCCTGCCTGGTCTCAGTATACTTGAAAATGTTGAAACCTAAAGGATGTTTTCCCCACAGAAACCACAAGGTAAATGTAACAAGTAATCAATCTTCTGAACAGCAATCAGGAAACCTCTTAACGAACATCCTACACAAACACAATAATTAATCTAAGCTATGACCTGCATAGCAATTAATATAATCAGCTTCAAATGGTGTGCCTACTGTACTCATTTTTTACTGTCACAGTTCAGATGTTATATGCAATATAAACATATCGGTTTGTTTTGAAGAATACTAATTTCAGGAGAGAAAGGTGACACCAATGTTTTATGCAGATCAGGGTATTTGTTCCTACGTGTTCAGACTAAAGCAAAACACAATGGCAATGTCAAAGCAGAACAAAAAGGATATATGTACTCAGAAACAAACAAACAAAAACCCCAAGCCATCAAACCTAACACAAAACACCCAGCCACTGCAGTCCTCTAACCACAAAGCCTCAGACAAGTGATTGTGGTCTGTGAACATTAAGTGGTGGAGAAAGAGATGTGTTTGGGCACAGGTTCAATTTAGGCAGTGTAAACTTAGCTCTCATTTATTAATTAGGAGGACATGTCAGTTTGAAAACCGCAGGCTGATCCTTGGCTAGTGGAAGTCAGCCTAGTGTTTTTACTCAGGCCAGTTGAATATAGGTAACACAATTTTTTTGAGACAATACCTTTGCCTTTCTGAATTACTTAAAAATTTTACTAAGTGAATGAATTTTGAAAGTCTCACTCACTTTTCATTTATGTGGGTCAATACAAGTGGGCAGAAAGGTTTCGTTCTCCAGTGGGCAGGCTGGGGGAAACTGTGCACAGTAACTTTTCTATCATAGCACTGCAGAGGTGTGTTTAAACAGGTGCAAAAGTATTTTCCCTGAGGATTAAAACAATGCACCTATCTTCCAGAAACACTTCTAACAATCTTTTCTTTTACACATACCTTCTTTTTACAAATCCTAACTACTAAAATGAGTGCCAGAAGTGTCTAAAGAAATTTGGCCACAAATAAGCTTCTCCTTGGACAAATACAGGTGACTCTTACTGACTTTTAGTATCAGATATGCTTAAGGATGGGATTTACTTCATACTTTTTATTTATTTCCCTTGGCTGTCATATCAAAGTGATGGGGGGGGGGGGGGGGGGGGGAAGAAATTCCTTGTCTTTTCCCCAGTGGTAGCTCAAAGTAGTTGAGATTGGGCAGATGTTCCCCAGGGACTGTCAAGAAATGCTCATCATGGCATTTCTCTCAATGACACTAAAATTGTCTTGTGAATCATTAGATCCATCACTTAAATTTAACTCTGCATTATGCACATTATGCCAGGTATGTGAAAATGTAGCGCTGGCCAAAGGATGGACAAATCTGTCAGGTTATTGTTGAATAGTTAATTGTCAAGAGAGAAGTCAATTTTTAATAATAACCTTGCTACTCACAAAGAAAGAGGATGAGAAGCAATGGAAGAAGAATGGGGAAAAAAAAAAGAAAAATGAATAGGGCTGGAGTGGAACACGAGAACAGGGATGTGCTAACAGTGATTCAAGAAACACCCTAGCACAACTAATAAAACTTAACTTTTATTGAAGATTTTTCCTCTTCTATAATTATTTTCAGCTATTCTCCTCAGTGTCTCCGGACAGCTTGCTTTCACTTCCTCTACCATGGTTCAACACATTGATGTTTGACTTCTCCATACAGAGTGTAAGTAAAAAATATTTTCTGAATTTCTCAGCAGCTGAAAGAGCACCTGTTGCCATTTCCACAGTGGCCTACACTTTCCCTTTGCCAAAGGAGGAATCAGCAACTCCAAAATTCAATTTATTTTTTTTTTTGGTCCCCAATGCCACAGAAGATTCAATTTGTAGAAAGCAAACCTCCCCCCTCCTTCCCTCTGTTTCCCCATCTCACAGTGCCTTTCCTTCGCGTTCCTTCATAGCTGCTCTAATTTGCTAGCACCAGCAAGAGCACAGACACAGCTCACATCCAGGTCCTGCTGCCCTAAGGAGCCCAGCAGCCGCACTGTCCTCAGACAGCCTCCAGGATCTTCTCCTCTGTGCTCAGAGGCATAAGGCAGGCAGATGGGCTCTCAGATGGTGACAGGGACAGCAAGGCACAGGATGTGCAGAAGCATCCCTTGTAAAGAGTGAACAGGAACAGACTGTGAAAGGGGGGTCAGGCAGTTTCCAGTAGTGCTTTGAAGAAGACAGAAATTGTAGTTCATGAAGGAGTTTAAGATTTCAAAGCGTGGGATCAGGACATCAAACTGAAAAGTTTAAAATTTTACTTGAAAGAAAACTTCCACTAAGAATACAAATAATAATTTCTGCACCTGCCATATAAACTGTCAAGCACCTTTACACAAAGCATTTTTTTTGGGGGGGGGGGAGGTGGGGTGTGTTTAAATAAAAGGAAAATAAAATGTGATGCACAGAAGGGAGGAATGCAGCAGCACTGGGCAGATGGCAACTTTTATTTGTGGCAAAATGAATCTGAATTTTTATTTTAATAGGTAACATTATCTATTAATAAATAAACAAAAAAGAAAGAAGCACCCTCCCCCACCCCCCCAAGATCTACTGACTATCTCTAACCAATTCAGTTGCTATGCTATAAATAAGTAGATTAAGCATGTTAAGGGCATCCCTGCTGAAATGTAAAATGCAAGAGCTGAGAAGCTAGCCAAGCTGTATGAAAGCATACCAGCTGGGCTGGGACAGGAAAGGAGGAAGGTCAGGAACTCTGAAAAGAAAGAGGATCAATATAAAAGTCTCGAGAGGAATGAATTCAAGTCCTATGGAGAAACAGAAAACTACCTTAGGTGAACAGTCAGATGCAGCTGCCTGTTCTAAAAATAATAGTGCTTGCTCTTTTCCTCAAGTTTCTTTTTCCTTTTATTTTTTCTTCTAATTTCCTTCTCTGCTTTCTCTTGATTGATAACAAAAAATGCATGTTGGTTTGTTTATTGGTTGGGCTTTTTGGTTGTTTTGGGTTTTTTTTTGCTACTGCAAAACTGCTGAAATGTGGCAAGAGCAAAAAGGCTCGAAAAACAAAAGATTTAAAACGTTGAAGTATATTCAACAGCGGGGGAGCTGACCCAATGCTTCAGGTAACAAGTTCATGCAGGTGTCACCTTAAAGTACAGATGGATCAACATTTCAAGTGAATTTTCTTCAAGGTCTTTAGAGTGAAAGGTAAGAAAGAAGGCAGTAAAACTGCAAGAAAGCTTTCAAGCTTCCTTTGGGCATGTAGACTGCTGTGCATCTGGGCTTGGCTGGAAGAGCTATGCAAACAGTTTGTATTTTTTAATTTCTGCAACTTTCTCAATTAAAAATGATTTATTAATTAAGGGAAATGAGTGAGAAGCCCCACTAACTAATAGTCTTCCCCTCTGAGGAATGGGTTGTTTTCTCTAGATTTTGGCATCAAGAGAGCTCCAGTATCAATGCTGGGGTAGGTACAAGGTGCAGAGGGAAGGAGAGGAAGTGCAAAGCTCACCCCATCTTTATCCCTTGCTCTCCCATCTCTCTGACCTTCCTGAAGCTTAGATTTTGTCTAAATGCTTTGATAACCCTTACCATGGTGGGGCCTGGATCACTGGGACCCTTCCTGAAGCATTCTAATGTTGATAAAGAAAGTGGGAGCAAACCTGTGCTAATTCTGCTAAAGACACTGATGTTAGTCTGGATTTAACTTGTGCAAATTAGGGCAGAGGGCAGACTTGAGCAGCTGGAGAACAGTAATTTTTGTAGGAAAGGCAGTGTCGTGTAAACCTAAGATCTATGAAGTCTTTTCATTCAAATCCTTAGCTCTAAGGAACCTTTGTTGCAGCTATGGTGCACAACGAGATATGATGCATGCTAAAGACCTCAGCTATCAATTAGTAATAGGCAGGAATGAAAGATGAATATCTAATGCATGACTGATAGGGTCTCCAGTGAGAATGACTGGGTATTTTAAGCTCATGCCTGTGTTTCTGGGGAAGACACAGTGAGCTGCTTGATGCCCACAGCAGCTGGCACTGAACAGTTGGCAGCTTCTTCATTTCCCTCTCAGGAGAGTGCCCGCTTTACACCAGGGTTTAGTTTCATGTTTAAATCTCACACACAACCTGCCATGGAGAATGACACTCTGGCTGGGGAAATGACATTCAGCAAAGGCATCCATGTCAGATGCGGAGAGAAAGAAATGTTGCCTGTGCGGCTCAAGTCCCTGCTAGATACAGGTTAAACGTCTTGCGCTATGGCCACCCATGGATTCAGTGGGGCTTGTGGGGGCACAGGTGCTGGCAGGGCAAGGGGAGTCTGTCCCCAGCCTCTGCACAGAAGCACAAGCTGGCAGGGGAATTGTGAGGGGGGCTGCTCTCCCACCTCCCCACACTTTTCTACCAAGTACCTCTGTTCAGAGATAATGTTATTATCTAAGGGGGCTTAAATGCTCTGAACATGGGAACCCAAGTACATGTCATAGACCTGTTGATAATCAAAATCCTTAGGTAGATAGATATCCTTTTAAGTAAATATCTCACATAACGTTTAAACACCTGAAATGGAGACCAATAAAGCTTTTCTATTAAGAATTGTTTTTGAGAAACACTTCATTACAAAAAGCCAAAAGCCAAAAAGATTGTGTTCTGTATATGTGTATCAGCAGCTAACACATGCAGTACAAATATATCTATTATTTACAAGCCACCTAAAGCTCTATCAGCACCAGCAGCAAACCAGACAATCTTATCAGCAAAACTGCTTTGACACCTAGCTGCTTTTCTCATAGATAAAGTTTTCCTGGATTCCGACAGGCTCTGCAATGAGAACTGGAGAAACGTGCAGGATGACATACAAGCTCTCCACAAACAAGCGCACAGAAGCAGTCTGTGCTAATCATGGGAGCTGCTGGCACACTCTTAACCTTGTCACCAACAGCTGTGAAATTATTCTTTCTTTTCAGATCTGGAAAAAAAAAAAAAAGAACCACAGATTTATTTTTTTCCCCACAAACTTCCAGAAACAATAGTGTGTTTGGGGGAATGGTATAGCAAATGGGGAGATAATGGGTCCTTTGAAACAATGGATCAATGGGGGGAATGGAAACAGAATTTGTCAGTGAAAACTTCTCTCACATAATCCACCACCCTGATAAAATTTGTGCTTGCTCTGTTACAGAATAAATTGCTTATCATTCTGTGGCAGGAGAGTGGCACCAGCGTGCACTGCAGTATTTAATGGGGACACACAACTTGAGATATTTTGAGCTCAGCAATTTATATAAGTGAAGAGCCCAATCCTGGGCATGACAGACTCTGGAGCAATGGCAAAAGTAGAAGGAATCACCTAACTTCCATGTGTCCTCATGCCTCCTGTGTGGAAAAGAAACTAATGAAAGATAAACTGGCTGCACATGCCACCAGCCAGCCAGCTGGCATGGTGGCCTTGGTGGGGGCACTGCCACCTGGGTTTTCGGTTTGCTGGTCAAGTTAAAGACCCTGACGGCTGTGAAGAAGAAAACCTGCTTTTGCTCTTCTCTGACAGTCTAACGTACCTTTTCAAAGATGTTTTGGAAACTGTATCACAACTGTATCACATAGTTGAGGGGTTTTAAGCATGGTACGTCGATTTTGATGGCAGTTAACAAAAACACCAAAGGTAACCAGAGCTGGATTAATGTAGAGTATCTTGGATTGCAGACATGAGTCATACAATTGTGCTAAAACCTGAAGAGTTAAACTTGTAGAATACCTAAATATTATAGGTACAGAGCCTGAGCAGTAAAAGCATTATTTGAGTGGTGGAACAGTCTGAACCTCAACAACAAGGATGTAGCAAACACACATCTTGGTGAAGCACCAACTCCAAAGCCATTGCTCTGCCTTTTTAATTCTGAGCAACCCAAGCTCAGGACAAAACACTGCCAGAGCCTGCTTTCACCCAGCAAAGCAGCTGCAACCCCACCACCAGGTTTGACATCCCTGTTATCTTTGGGTCATAAGGGGGCTGTTCCTATTACCCTTTTGGTGCTGAGATTACTTGGGAAAGAAGTTCTATTAAGATGTAGATACATTATTATCAAAGGATTCAGTTAAAACCCTTTGTCCTACCCTGGCTGTGGCTTATCCTCTTAATCTAGAGATGAACACAGCTGAGAGTATTCTACTTAATGTTCCACCTTACATGAAAAGAGATTCCCCAGTCCCAAGGGAGCGTTGCCTTTTATTTCAGTATAGTCCAGATCACTGTTTCTCTTGAATGGATGCAATTTCCATACAGCTAATTGTGGTTACTCTTATTCATGATTTCTGGTTTTGTGCTGGGAAGTCTCAGTTGAGAGTGAAGCGTTATTATTTCAGACACTGCCTGGAATCATTTAGCACTGCAGAGACAGAGCCATAAAGCAACCACGAGAAACCCACCAGAGGCACTTATAACAGGGAGATGGGGGAATAATCCACAGTTTGCTGATAGCAGCTTGCAATCTAGCAAGAAACAGAAAAAAAAAGAATTTTCCAGACACCCAATTCAGCACCCAGTTCTGCAATTCAGTTGTGAGGTTGAAGTCTCAAGAAATCTTAAATTAATGAGAAGCAAGCTATTACCTGAATCTCTCATCTTCTGAACTGCTAACTTCTCTGCAACGATTATATTCTACATGGTGAGGTTTCTGCTTGTTTTTGATAGTTTTGTTTGTTTGGGTTTTTTGTTTGTTTATTTTGTCACAGCCATTCGCTCATTAAATATTACTTAGAAAATTAATATTCATTAGAAAATGCACAAAACTAGAAAGTACGTTTCTGGTTTTGAATACATGTATTTAACCATTATCTTGATTTCTTTAAGCAACTGAGGTGTAATATTACTGTAATGACAGTGATGAATTACAGTGTGATATTATCTGGTAGGTAAGTAAATCTAAATACAAAGCTTGAGAAAATCCAATACGTAAATAGGAGGAAAAGTATTTGATTCTGGAAAAGGGCTAGTAAGGTTTCAAATCTTCCCATACCTATATAGGCTATTAAATTAAAAAAGCCTACTATTAAAAAAGCCTATTAAAGCCTATTAAAAGCATATTAAAAAAGCCAACCAGAAGGAAGTGCAGCAGGAGGGCCAGGAGACCTCCATGGATGGATGAGGAGCTGCTGAGGAAAATTCAAATGAAAAAAGACACTTATAAAAAGTGGAAGCAAGGACAGGCGGCCTGGGAAGAATACAGGGATGTTGTCCAAGAAGCTAGGGACCAGGTTAGGAAATCTAAGGCCCAGTTAGAATTAAACTTGGCTAGGGATGTTAAGGACAACAGGAAGGGATTCTACAGGTACATAGCAAATAAAAAACAGACAAGGGAGAACGTAGGCCCCCTCAGGAAGCTCTCAGGAGAAGTGGCTACACGGGATTTGGAGAAGGCTGAGGTTCTGAATGACTTCTTTGCCTCGGTCTTCACTGTCAAAGGCTCTGACTGCACCACCCAAGTCTTGGAAGGCAGACGCAGGGACTGTGAGAATGAAGGCCTTGGGCCCACTGTAAGAGAGGAACTGGTTCGAGACCATCTTAAAAATCTGAAAGTGCACAGTTCCATGGGAAGTGATGAGATCCATCCGTGGGTCCTGAAGGAGCTGGCAAATGAAGTTGTGAAGCCGCTGGCCATCATATTTCAGAAATCATGGCAGTCAGGTGAAGTTCCTGATGACTGGAAAAAGGGAAATATAAGCCCCATTTTCAAGAAAGGGAAAATGGATGACCCAGGGAATTACAGAGCAGTCAGTCTCGCCTCTGTGCCTGGCAAAATCTTGGAGCAGATTCTCCTGGAAGGCATGCTAAGGCACATGAAAATCAACAAGGTGCTTGGTGACAGCCAGCATGGCTTCACTAAGGGGAAATCCTGCCTGACCAATTTGGAGGCCTTCTATGATGGGGCTACAGAACTCATGGACAGGGGTAGAGCAGTTGATGTCATCTACCCGGACTTGTGCAAAGCGTTTGACACTGTCCCAGACGACATCCTTGTCTCTAAATTGGAGAGACATCAATTTGATGGATGGACCACTTGGTGGATAAAGAACTGGCTGGATGGCCGCACACAAAGAGTTGTGGTCAATGGCTCAATGTCCAGATGGAGACCAGTAACGAGTGGTGTCCCTCAGGGATCAGTGTTGGGACCGGTCTGGTTTAACATCTTCGTTGCTGACATGGACAGTGGGATTGAGTGCACCCTCAGCACGTTTGCCGATGACACCAAGCTGTGTGGTTCGGTTGATACGCTGGAGGGAAGGAATGCCATCCAGAGGGACCTCAGCACGCTTGCGAGGTGGGCTGATGCCAACCTCATGAGGTTTAACCATGACAAGTGCAAGGTCCTACACCCGGGTCGGAGCAATCCCAGGCACAGCTACAGGTTGGGCAAAGAAGAGATTCAGAGCAGCCCTGCGGAGAAGGACTTGGGGGTGCTGGTCGATGAGAAAATGAACATGAGCAGGCAGTGTGCGCTTGCAGCCCAGAAAGCCAACCATATCCTGGGATTCATCAAAAGGAGCATGACCAGCAGGTCAAAGGAGGTGATCCTGCTCCTCTACTCTGCTCTCGTGAGACCTCACCTGGAGTACTGTGTGCAGTTCTGGTGTTCTCAACATAAAAAGGACATGGAACTGTTGGAACAAGTCCAGAGGAGGGCCACGAGGATGATCAGGGGACTGGAGCACCTCCCGTATGAAGACAGGCTGAGGAAGTTGGGGCTGTTCAGCCTGGAGAAGAGAAGGCTGCGTGGAGACCTCATAACAGCCTTCCAGTATCTGAAGGGGGCCTATAGGGATGCTGGGGAGGGACTCTTCATTAGGGACTGTAGTTATAGGACAAGGGGTAATGGGTTAAAACTTAAACAGGGGAAGTTTAGGTTGGATATAAGGAGTAAATTCTTTCCCGTTAGGGTGGTGAGGCACTGGAATGGGTTGCCCAGGGAGGTTGTGAATGCTCCGTCCCTGGCAGTGTTCAAGACCAGGTTGGACGAGGCCTTGGGTGAGATGGTTTAGTGTGAGGTGTCCCTGCCCATGGGAACTTGATGATCTTAAGGTCCTTTCTAACCCTAAGTATTCTATGATTCTATGATCCTATGAAATATAGGCGTATGTCCACATGAATTAAATACAGTGTAGTGCACTTGATTACTTTATTATGGTGAGTATAATAAATTAAAGAATTCTTTTCCAATCTCAAAATAAAAAGATGCATCTGCTAAAAATTATTAGAGCCCACACTAATATAAAGTCTTCTGTACAATCTCATAGCTGTCAACTTCCAGCAAAGCCAGAGTCCTATGGGAATCAGAAATACTTCATGCTTTGAAAATCTTTATGAATCCACTGTGAAAAGAAATCAGTGCCCTGGTTTTTCTTTGGTCTGTATGGTGACACGATAAAACAAATATGCAAACCACCTCTCAGATTTATCTGTGCTTGGTTAGCCCAGTGAGTTTTTATCACTTATTGCTATAGATAAAACCCCCAAATTACTATGAAAGGATTAGGGGATTTTTTTCGCTGTTCCCCCCCCCCCCCCCCCCCTTGTCATGTACACAGAGCAGTACTTTGGACATAACTCATTTCACTGTTGCCAGTGCAGGTCTGCCTGCTGGTTAGTCAGGCTGCTTTTCTGGCACAGAGGATCAGAAACAAACATGAGAAAATGAACACAGGGAAAAAAGCATTTTAAAGTCATGGAAATTGCTGAGAGGATTAGGCAGGCACCATAGCCAAAACCACTTTTGCCTTTTTAAAAAGATAATGTTTCAATTTGATACTGTCACTTCAAAACAAATAAAGCAAGCTAAGATTTCCTTGAAGAATACAGTAATTTCTTAAAATATTAGCCTTAGAGTTTATTTAGATGTTGCTTTTTCAGAACTGGAATAATTCATAGTAGATAGATAATGTGTTGAAAGGTTCATGGTTAGTGGTAAATACAATCTTGCTCTCCCCACTCTGCCATTTATATAGTGAAGCTGGCTGGGCTTCCAGATCTTCTGTCCAAGAATACATTAGCAATTCATCAAAAGAGAAAATGTCATTATACACGGAAGCCCAGGGAATTATTTTGCATTTGATGTCCAGCTCTGATAGCATTATTATTGATTTAAATATTCTCCAGGATAATATGGGCTAGACACAAAAGATCACTGTATTTTTGAACTTACAATCATAGTAATCCTGAGTTGCCCAAATACTGACGGCTTTAATAAAATTGAATATACAAACCCCTCAGGTCAGATTTCTAGCCTGTTAACTAATGAACTTCATCAGAAGCTCCCAGACTAAAGTGTAATTTCTGAAATATCTAAGAATGGAATTCTAAAATAGCTGTACCCATATAGTGTACACCAAAAAAGCCAGGAATCCTTTACGGCAAAAATCTGGTTTAGGTAAAAGTAGTGAAAATGAGGAAGGAAAACTTCCTTGTGTTACCCGCCTCAAGTTAAGAAAGCACACTGAGGTCAGCACAGAGAGGTCATGCACAATCGCAGCTCAGCCTCCCTGAGAGAATGAGACCAGGTCTCTCTCAGAATGCAAACAGCTACTGCCTCCATTAAAAACTTCCATTTTATGAGAACAAACAGGAGAAGATCAAACAGGGAGAGAAGAAACAGGATAATTTTGGCTTCAGGTGAAAGGCTTTTTACTCTACTCCTTTAAAAAGCAAGTTTGTGTTTTATTTAAAGCACAAAAACTATCTGGCTTAAGTGCCGGGTGTACAGATGGAAGTTACCCAAGTGCTTGGGCTCCTGGGCCATAATAAAGGTCTGAATGACAGACATCATGTGTCTCAGACCCAACCTGACATGACCTGCGGTGGAGGGTGCTTGTGGCACATGGTCACAGAATCTTTGGAGACTGGTTGCTGTTGGTTTGGTGGTCTGGATGCACAAGAGTTACTGTTGATATGAATGATCTAGAAGAAGGAGTAAGTTGCAAGTGCACAAAATTGGCATCCCAAGCTGCTTCAGGAAGCTTATAGTGTTGCAGAAAATAAGTAATCATGGATGGCTATTGTCCTCTCACAGAATAAACAGCATAAGTCATTGCCTGAATGTGAAAGAGACTTGGCAGAAGACTGAGCCACAAAACAGTTTTGACAGCAGTTAGCAAGATGTCCAGAAGAAAGATGGGGAATTGCTTCTGCAGCTAGTGAGACACTATATTCTGCCATGGGTGGGACAGGTAGGGCTACAGCTGACAGCAATTTAAGGCTGCACATGGAGCTAAATCAACACAGCTGCTGAAGGAATCAGGGAAAGGAAACAAAAAGATTTTATGGTTTCAAGTGGGTATATCAGAGAGGGGCAGCTGGGATGTTTCCACAAGGTCGAGATATAACAAGTGAGGGTGAGGGCCTGGTATGAGAATACACAAGTTTACTATTCCATGATTAGTCTGTTTATAAATAGTATTGGATAAAGGGGAAAACCAATGCTGAAGGAGTTTGATCTCTCACTCTGCAAAAGCCAAAACAAGAAGCAAACAAAAAGAAAAAAACACAAATAAACCAAACAAAGAAGGAGCTTTGTTTAGATAAATGCACCCATCCAAAACCAACAGAAATTAAAGTCCTGCCAAGCCAGACACAATGACCCTTCCACATCATGAAAGACTTTGACATCTACTTCCTGGTGACTCTGGCTAGTGAGATGTAAGTCACTGGAGGTCAGACACCCATAGCAGAGTTGGCACATCAGGCTTCATTGCAAAATTCATCAGCTTAGCTGACCACACTGGCAGCTGCATTTAAGCTAAGCCAGGGGACCTCAGGCTAAAGCAGTGGGTGAGTCCTCTCTGTGGCCTCTGCTGAGGGGAAATGGGCAGTAACCACAGCAAGGATGGAGAGGAGGAGACAGCAGCAAAAGACATGGTATCCTGAACCATGTAGTGAGCACATGAAGATTGTAAAGACATTTGATTCATCAGGTTCAGGGGAACAAGAAAACCTTCAGAGGTGATGGCCAGTAGAGAGGACAATAGCAAAAAATACTCTTAAGATTGCCACCTCTCCTCCAGATGTTTCACCAGATCAACTATTGCTTTATTGGAATGCATGTCTAGCTTCAGCATTCATGGAAGTGATGGAGCCTATCTCACCTTTGCCAGCGATGAAGGAGGACTGTGGTCCCAAGAGAAGAGAAGATAGGACATGAAGTGCAGACTACTGCTGTTTTCCAGTCCCTGATGGCATAGCTCAGCTTTGTTGCATGTAGCTGTTGACAGGTTACAATTATTTTCTGTTTTCTTTTATTCTCACTTACAGTGGACAAGTTTTATTATAAGAACTAACTTGTTTCTGCCACACTGGTAATTATATACGTAACTGCCCACATGCTATATAAAAATTCAGTGAGCCTATACCTAGAAAAACACATATGTGTGGGCTAGGGAGTGGGCTGAGGACAGGTACAAATAGCATGATTTACTTTGCTTGTCTGAATGTTAAGCTTTGATGTGTTATTCTAAGATACCTATTTATTTACGGGTTTGGATTCTTACCATAAAAAATTCGTACTTTTAAACAAAATTAAAGTATTATCTACTGAGAAAGCATCAAAAATCCCACTCCAGATATCCAAGGATGACAGTGGATTTTTTCTGCTTGATTTATTTCTTCCAGTTTTATCCACCTACATCTTTATTAGGTGTTGCAGTTCTGCTTCTAGTTTCACATTTTAAAGGGAGTATTATCCCTCCAAGAAGAGGCAATCTTCAAGTCCTAAGTAATCTCAACACTATATTGTTACTTCTAAAAATGTAATGCAGAAATATATTTTTCACTGTATAAAATCATACTACTGATAGAAGGTTCAATTTCTGAATAACTAAAATGTGAGTATCATAAAATCACTCAGTTTCTTAAGTTCACTTCTTTTAAGAGTCATCATACAAGCTTCTTTACCCTATGGACCCAGCTTTCAGGAATGAGGTAATAATTACGTGTGGATGATTATTCTGTTTGAGACTCTCCACAGATTTACATAATTAAGGTCAATGATGGTGATTGTTAACTACAAGCTTAAGTGAGCACATCATGACTAGTCTGAGGATGTTTCTGAAGATTTGGAAGGCTAGGATGGCTTCTGGTCACTTCTGAGCAAGGTAGATTTCTAGTGGTTTGAACAGGATTTGGATGTGTTTTTACTCTCCTAGAAGTTTGTAAGTGTTAATTTATAGGTAGCTGTCCTGGGTTCAGCAGTAGCAGTCATTTTTCCCCTTCTTGGTAGCTGGTGTAGTGCAGTGTTTTGACTTTCAGCTCGGGAACAGAGCTGATAACAATGATGTTTTGGTTTGGCCAAGGACTTTGTGAGCCTCATGCTCTGCCAGGGGGAAGGGGAAGCCAGGAGGAAGCAGAGACAGGACACCTGACCCAAACTGACCAAAGAGGTATTCCATACCACAGCACATCATGGCCAGGATGTAACTGGGAGTTAGCCGGAAGGGCTGGGAGACTGCAGGGTTGGAGGAGGTATCGGTCGGAGCTTGGTTGGGCTTGGGGGGCGAGTTATCGGTCAGCGGGTGGTGAGGTGTTGTATTCTCTTCCCTTGTTATTTCCTTTATCATTATTATTATTGGTGGTAGCAGTAGTGATTTGTGTTATACCTTAGTTACTAAACTGTTCTTATCTCAACCCGTGGGAGTTGCATTCTTTTCGATTCTCCTCTCCGTCCCTCTGAGAGTAGGGGGAGGGCAAGAAAGGGGGGGAAGTGAGCGAACGAATTACCTGACTGGGTTTAAACCACGACAGTAGCATTTGATGGGTAGCCAGCCTATTTATTTCTTACCTTCTGGTGAACTGTAGAAATTATTGTATGTTAACCTCTGTTGTGTGCATTGGTGTGTATGTTGCTGGAAGCGCTTTCAGCAAGTGGTGATGTAGGAGGCCAGAGGAAAAAGTTGGTGAGGGAGAAATTGCTTGTTTGGTGTTGTTTTGTTGCTGCAGCTGGTACTGAAGTCATGGGTCTGTTCTGGATGTGTTTTGACTCAGTTATCGAGTAACTGTTGGTTCTCAAGCTCTCAGAGCTGAAGGTTCATGAGGTTGCGTGCTATGCTCCCTTAGCTCACTGGAGGAGGCTGCAGTGCATTGTCAGATACTAAGCCAAAGATCAAGCCTGGTGTGCAGAGCTGCTGCAGCACCAGCAGCATGCCCAAAGTGCTACAGTATCAGAATTTCTCTAATCTAACATTTGATGTGTACTACAGAAGAAAAATGCTAACGATATGTGTTTTCATAATGCCCTAATGCGATACTTAAACTTATTTTTAAGTAATAAAGCGTTCCAAATCAATTAAAAGTTGCCCTACTCCATAAAGCAATCTAAGAGACTGTACTTAACATGAAATGCTCTATAACCACCTGGGTGCCATACCAAGTGCTTTCCAAGTTGTTACAAGCACACATCCCCTCCACTTAAGCAATGTAAAGTAACAATTGGCAAAGTTTTCTGAGAAAAGCTTCTCAGATAAATTTGAGACTATCCATATTGTATTGCACTTAAAACTCATTTCTAAGTGCCTCTGCTTAAGCTTTGAGGAGGTCAGTGCCTACTAAACCATTTTTGAAATATTTTCTGTGGAAAACCAAAGCCCTTTCAAATTAATAAAAGTACTACAGAGACAGCACAAAACATATGCTGCAGAAACTCTCATGGGGAAAAAAATACAGTATTAGGATTCAAAAAGGATAGGATAGAAACACTGGAAATCTTGAGATGTCATTCCATAAATCATTGTTGTACCCTCTCTTTTGCTTAATTCACCTGCCATAGGATGTAGCAGAAACAGAAAAGACTCAAAATCAGGTGATGGAAATGATTAGATGTCTGGGTTGACTTCTACTGTAGTAAAAATGAGAGCTTGGTGGTTCTTGGGGAGAAATACAACAGCATGGTGTGACTTGCACAAAAGTACTAAGTGAAGTGCTCTATTTGCTCTGTTGCATAATGAAATGAGACAAATCAGTGAAACAGAAAGGTAGTCTATTAAAAGCTTATTACTGATGGAACTTACTCCTGTGATGTTTAACAGAAAGCTTGTGCATTGCAAAAAATATGACAAAGGTGCGAAGCAGAAATGGAAGACAGCATCATTTAGGTCAAGGCAGATTCTGGATTTATATTGGTTGTTGCAGAAGGCAGAATTTAGTACTGAAGAGTATAAAATGGCTATTTAAAACTTGAAAAGAAAAAAAGAGAAAAGTAACAGCTCTTTTTCAAAACCCGTTTTCAACACTCAGAAGGTCAAATTCAGCCCCAGAACAGCAGGTACAAAGTACACGCAAGCTGAAATTGGTTCTAGAAGTGTATGACTTTATCCTTCATCTTCAAGGTTTTACTGATCATTTTTTTTAAGGCTTGGACTGAGGAGTTATTCTCAGCACAGTCCCATATGCTTTAATGTGACTATCATATTTTATTTGTGCATTTTAGTCAAATGCATTAGTCATGTATCAGAGATGACCTTGTACAGGATAACTTTTAAAGTGGATAATATTACAATATTATGAAAGGAAATCTCATTAAAATGATATAAATTTAATAAAGACAGAGCATTAAGTAAAACCCAAGAAAAACATATGCTCAGGGAGGGCACCAGCTCTGAATAGAAGTATGTAGTGAATATTGTCATTCTGAATTATTTTTTGCTCCAAGTATGACGTTTGCAGCTGAATACAGGTAGGATGTTCCACTTTGTCAAATACAGCACAACCTATTTACATTGTCTCCTATTATAGCAGCGTTAATAAATTAAAAAATGTCCATTAGGAAATAGCAATCACTACTGATCACCAAATACAAACCAACTGAAATAGGAAATAAAATCAGAAATTGATACTTTTCCTAATTAAGAAAGCACGGTGGACTTGATTATCCATTTACATCAGCACTACCAGACTGCCAGAGACATGTAACACACTAAAATGTAGAAAAGGCACAACTTGCTATAAAATGCATGTTCTAGCTCATTCTCTTGGATTTGGGAGCATGTTCTAGCTCATTCTCTTGGATTTGGGATGGAAAACAGCTTTCATGTGACAGCAATGATATTGGAGGTGCAGAGCACCTGTGACTATTCAGAATGCTGAGCAGAGCTATTGGGAGCACAGTTGGCTTGGCTCTTCCACAAGCCCTGTGTGAGGAGCCATGGCATCACTGTTTTGTCTCAGGAGAACAAGAGGCTTGCTGTCCCCTCTGTACAAGCTGATGTAACCAGGCTGGCCCTGCCCTTGGCACCAAAGACATGTGCTGCCATGTCTTAGCCCAGAGTACCATGGATGCTGTGACCCCCCATTCCTCCCCTTGCTACAGGGTTGTATATGCATGACACACAGCAGAGACAAAGAGGTTGAGCTTATGGTAGTAGAAACCCCAAAAGAAAAGTGAAAAGGCATACTTGTATCCAACGCAGAGAAACAAAATGTGCCAAATTCTGGCTCCTAACTTGCACGGAACACTTGGAAAATGCCATCATTACAGCTCTATGTACAATATTGCCTGGGGATGTGACCACGGCAATTTACACATTCTCAGGAACATTAGTGATTATTTCAACACAGTCAGGAGACAAACTCCTAGAAAAATAGAAACAGAATGGAAAAAAAACCTGTAACAGAAACAGCACCAACACATGAATCCGATTAAATGCTGCCCTCATTGAGGAGAACTGAGCTTTACATGCAGAAGCTGTGCCATGCCTTGAATAAACACTCAAGCTATTTAAATCACATATGGTGTAACTGAAAATTGCATTATCCCCTTTTTAGCCTAAATTACGGGCAGACCATGGCATACAAAGACTGACTTTGGAAATGTGCCGGATGCATGTCACTGCCTCTGTGCAGCAATGATGTGATTTTGATTAGCATACAGGAGTACAGGGGGGATTCTGATTGTAAAGAGCAATCCCATCACCTGAATATAGTTCTGCGATGAAATCTCTTACACAGATAAAAGGGGGAAGGGCAATAACTCATCAGAAAAAGCAGAACTGTCTGCTTAATTACTTGAAAAATGTCTCAGCCACTACCTTTTATGACACCTGGTGGGTATAAACATGTCTGCAGTTTTAATTAATTTTGCCTCTTCTTTCATTGCATCTGTATAGCCTGGAGAAATGGAATTCTAATAAAATTACAATCAAGCATTTCTACTGGAGTTTGAAACATACTTTGACAATAACGAAAAAAGGAGGCATTTCCAAGGGTTTAATTAGGGAGAGAGAGTATACTTGGAAAAATACTTCTTTACAATAGTAATTATTCCAAATCAAGCCACAGTGTAAACTCTTTTCTCTTAATTCATATAACATTGCTTTTCAGTGTCCATTTTAATATAAAAAGATAATGGAGTGGGCTTTTCCCTGGGGAGAAATGGAGTTATGGTGAAAATCCCTCTTGGCATTTTCAAAGCAGCAACAGCATAAGCTCATACCTTTGACCTTGCAGTCCTGCAACTCTAATTTAAAACTGATGGGTGAAAGCCTTGAATTTATTCTGCTGAAAACAACACTTTTTATAGTGACGCATATAAACATGCCACTAATTGTCCAGCATCCTAAAGTGCCAGCTCTGCAGAAAAATGAAAGGAGCAGAGGCCTTTCTCACCCTTTTTTTGGGATGGGGGAGGGAATCAGGCTCGCTTGTATTCTTTAGGGACACTAGGTAGGAGCTGCTGTCTTGTCAAACGCAGCCTGACTTTGTGCCAAAGCTGAAGAATGTTCCCTTGCATGTTCCCTCTCCCTTATCGCTCTAGATAAGAGTCACACTCACACTCATCTAAAGCAGATAAAATGGAGATAAAACCCTAAATACAAATTTTAGATAGAAATCTAATGTTCTCTAACTCTCTCAATAGTCAGTCGCTACAAGTAACCCTTCTGCAGCTGAAAGCTCTTTCACGCTTTTCTTATATTAGTCTGTGAAGCTGTTGTGCATCTTAGACAGAAAGCAAGTGCTTTAGGGGGTTGAAATCCATGTGGATGAAATTAGGAGAAACAAAGGAAATGGGATAAATACTGGGGGAAACAGAATCCAAAATGTGTATTTATACTGCAGTTACAGCAAACCTCATGCTATCAAAACTCATGCTCCATTACTTGGGAATTTGGGTTGGTGTAGGACTAGCCCACAGGCACCAGCCAGTATTTCCAGTGTTCCACAGCACTGCTGGTGAATACAGTGCAGACTTCTGGCTTGGCTAATGCTAACCAGAACATTTTCCATGGGCCCCATCTGTGAAAACATGAACCTTCTGAGCTGGCAAGGAATGGTTTGAAGCTAGCTACTAAATTTTACTTTTTTCTCAGTCATTAAACCTCTCATTCTGTGGACAGATACTGACTATTAAATGTAGCTTTACTTTCTTGTAAACTCATTGACTATTACTGTTTAGCAAGTTTATACAGGCATTTAGATTAGTCTTATTTTATACAATCAAGCACATTACACTTGTAATTTTTTGCTTCTAAGACTTAACATCTGGAAGTTACAGAATTAACAACTTGGTGAAAATGTCATCCCAAGTATATAAAATACTTTAAAAGATAACATACTAACCTGGCCATTCAGAATAAAATCAATATAATGATGGCAGCCAGATGCAAAGTACAGCACCAAGAATTTCCAGGGTTTTTGTCACGATTTTAGGAAGATTTTGGATTCCATGTTCTTCTTATTCAGATTCCCTATATTTATCAATTAGCATAAGTGGAAAGCTCTCAAACAGTCTCATGGATATAAAATTCTTTCTCATAAATACACTGAATGGTTTTGGCCTATGATATTAAGTGAGGAAAGTGAGTTGGAGGGTGGCCTGGGACTGAAAAATGACTCCAAGACGGGCATGTCTCAGAATGACTAGTACATGCTTTGGAAAGTAGGTATCTGAAACGCTCATACATTCAATGAAAGCCATGGAAAAACCTGCCTTGTGGAGACAAGAAAGATCACAGTATGTTTCTTGTCAGAAATAATGCAAAAAAATGGATCCGAAAGATACATCTATTCCTTTGAGTATGTCTCTCCTCCCACTGCATATCATTGCTGACCAACCATTTTTTATCATGACAAAACAGTGTTCCTCAGTGAGATCAAGTAGAACTCGACCCTCAGTTTTAAACATGAGGTACTGGAGGAGGAAAAAGGGTTACTGTAGGGCACTTATCTGCAATAGGAGAGAGGGTGTACATGACGGAAATTGAAAACTGAGTCAAAAGCAGAACTGCAAGTGAAGAAGGAAAACCAGAACTGCATGAAACATTCTGCTAAGAGTGACTTAGAGCAAGCAGGATTTGCTGTACCTTCTGCCTGTCAGGTGGATTAATTTGGAAAGTAACACTTAGGCTAAATATGTTTACACTGTATTTAGTTACACGGAGCAGAGATCTGAGCTAGCTATAAATCTGTTGTTTAGCTGTTCCTGTGATAGTTACAAACCTGATAGCTTGGGTAGCAGCAGCCTAGCTTTGGCAGCACAGTGCTCATCATGGGCTAATTGACCTTGCTGAGAGTGCACTGGCTCTACCAGATGATTTATGGCTTCCGCACTACATCACTATCGTATCTCTATGATATGGTCTTTCCTATCCATCTTCCCACTCAAACTCTCATTCAGCCTCTTGCCATACAGTGTCTTGATTACAGCAACAACCTTTTCTCTGGCCTTGACAAATGCAATCTTGCCCTGTTGATAACCATCCAGAATGCTGCTGCAAAGGTAATTTTTCTAGCTCATTGCTTCAGCCACCGCATACTTCCATTGCACTCCAGCACCAGCTCCCCCTTCATCTCATCAGCTATCAGCTCTTTGCATTTGCTTTCAAAACCCTTCACAGCCTATTCCCACCCCACTCATTATCTCTGGTTTGATATCAGGAAACCAACTCTTCCCTTGTATCCGTTATGGTAAGATGGTTCACTCCTTACCTGTTTGACTTTTATTCACTTACTTATTACACACACAACCTGTACGTTCTCCCACACTGCTTTTCACACCTGGGAAGAGTTCTCCAGAATAAACACCAGTGAAATGAGATCATGAATCTCCTTAAGTTGATCTCCTTAAAACCCTCCCTTTTGCAGTGATGACTAGTGGAAATGTGATACTAAATATTATGAACTGTATTACAACCATCATGCTGACTAGTCTTAACCCCTTTCTACTTTGTGCTCAAGAACACGTCCATACCTGTTATCTCCTTAAAACAAGAGCTTGAGTCTGGGGCAAAGGATCACCCATATGTTTGGACAGCACCTAGCTAGAACAAGAAGGGCTCCTAAATGCCTAAATAATGCCGTTGTGTAAGTAGTTTTTATAGCAGCACTAAAGCAACTGCTCATTCAGGAATCAACCAGTTAAACCCCCTTATTCGCTAAGTTTATGGAACTGATGTATCATTACTTGCCGATGCAGAGTGCAATATTGCCCTCTGCCTCACTTCCCCTGCAGACTCCTGCAACTTTTTAGACGTTGTTGCTGCTGGTTATTCTCACACTGTTTTGACGTTCAGAGAACTCTGATTCCCTTGTGACAAAAAAAAAAAAAAAAAAGAAAAAAAAAGAAAAGAAGAATGAGAGGCATGGAAAGACTTTTTAGACAAAGAGAATCTGAAAAGGTTGGACTCCTTAGATGAACAAGAAGACGTGTGAGAAATGATAAGAAATACGAAGACACACAGGGAATATATTAAGTTGGTTGTTATAACAGCATCATCAACTTTTTTAACTTCTTGGAATGCCTGAGTTGTAACAGTAATCTTTTAGATTTAGCTGGCATTGCAAACACAAGAGCTATTCCTTGAAAGCTATTGCCCTGACTGACTTTTGAGAATTCTGTACAACAGCAGGAACTTTCATGCTCTGAGACACTGAGTGTGGACTTTGAAGCTCTAAGAAAAATACTTAATTCTTTTGAAGGTATCTAAAATGAACAGTGAGGCAGTAAAGGAAATAGTGATTATAGTTTCCCATCATTTTCTTACATTAATTTTCCTCTGGGAGAATCCTGAATCACAGTGTTCATTAGGAGCTTGAATGCCAACACGTTTAGAAGCAATGTGGTACCGTGGGAAGTTGCCAGCTCATGTGTGGAAATGGTGTGAGATGAGGTGCAGGCGTTTGCTCCTGTTCATTGCGCATTCCTTAAACTACAGGGATTGTCAGAGGCACTTCAGATAAACTGAAAAGATTATGGTATAAGTCACGTTCTTTGAGTCAGAGGTCTTCAAGTTTTAGAGAGTACCCCTACTATGGATTTAATTCACTACACAAATACTAAGTGCAGTGAAAGTCATCAGAGACTGAATATCTGCATTTCTCAGAAATGGTCTTCCAGCTTTGCTCTATGCTTTAGCTCATGGTAAGAAACTGTAGCATGATCAGCTATCACTGCACATCTTTTTCTGGCCCTTGCCATTTAGATTGGTTCATGCATCCATAGGATTTCTAGTTACATGTGAGTCACTGCTCTGGAGAAGGGACCAATTCCATGCACTTGCAGTTCTCCACATTTATGACAGCAGAACACCTACAAATACTTAGGTCTGCTCTGAAGGGCAAGAAGCAGCACAGATTTCCATGCTATGAACTGAAAAGGAACATCAGAAAGGAGTATTTTAAACTGAAGATAATGTTATTCTTAGCTGGCAAGGCTTTTGGTTTTGATCCTTCTTGGATACATAGCCAATACTGGCTACATGAATCCCCCTGCTTTTCTTCTCTCAGTTAAATCTGTGATTCAAATGCACGCTCTGGTACTTGGGAACAGTATGCGTATTTGCAAAACTTTCTGAAAGACTTCCTGTCCATTAGCCATTGGCTGCCTTACAAAAAGGCATAAAGATAGCATTTTCCTCTCGTAGCAGATGTAATCTCCTTGCAGTGTTGTTCGTATTGTTTGAAGGAAAGCGATATTCCTTTTCTCTCAGTTTCACTGAAATAGTAGCATCTTTTGGCATAAACTGAAAATACATTTGGAACTTAATTTGATTCAGCTTTCAGAATTTCAAACGTGAGGGATGAACACATGAGGATTGGTTTTCTGTAATTAGCAAGTCATGTTTGAGGGACTGGATCCTGTAAGGTCATCTGTGCAGCAAACGATTGTGTTTTCACAGTGCCAGGAAGCACCTAAGATCATCTCTTGGCATGACCTACTGTCTAGCTTTATTTCAGCTGTCACTTTGAAGCTTTATATAAAACAGCTTCACATTTTTAATTTAGGAATATATTGTAGAAATTGTTACTCAGATTGTGGAGCAAATTCACATATTCTGGTTTCCAGTTTATGCTCATCACAAATGAAGAGGGAGAAAAGTAGTCCTAAAAAGCATTCCATCCTGATTAAGTCTTGGAACAACTCTGGGCATAATTCAGAGCATGATAAAAGCTGTGACACCTCATACTGGTTTCACAAGTCCCAGCATACTGGCTGCACTGACAGTCTGGACTGTTTTGTCTCAGGTCCGCTCTACATCCTGTGTGGTGGCACGGTCCATCTCCTGAATGTGCTACTGACATGGGGAGGATCAAAGAGCAGATGGCACTAAGCTGGCTTTGCCAGTCCTTTGCCACCAGAGGAATTTTTCTGTGCCAGTAAAATTCTCTGCTTCATCCTCAAGCCTACTTTTTGGCTACTTTGCATAGCAAAGGCAGCATGGAATGTACAAACCAGGGTCTAGGTGCTTCCACAGTGACTTCAATGGACTTACTCCAAACTGCTGCATGTGGCTGAGGGTGCAGAAAAGCCTATGGCAGACAAAGTAGGTGGTTTGCAATGAATGAGGCAGATCAGTGCAGCAAATTCATCAGGGATACTGTGGTAAGCCCCAAAAGAGGCAGAGGTCTAATATCCATTGAAAAGTGAAGATAAAAATAAATGTTGAACAGCTGCTCTCCTCGCTTTGCACTAGACAAGGACATTTTGAAGGGTAAATATTGTTTAGAATAATCCATTGTGCAGAAGCCTTTGGATTATCCACTGCTTCAATAACATGCTTCAGAATAGCTACCCTGAGTCGTATCATAGGACTGTCCACAACCCTGTTCCTAAGAAAATCATTCGGAAACTCACTATATTTCAAAATCTGAGCCAAGTACTTTAACAAACTTCACAGTGGAGTGGGAGCAAGCTGCTGGGTGAGTGGTGACAAGGTGTTTCATAACTGAGGATCTGCAAACCCTTGCTGACAGCAAGATCAGCACAGCGGGACCAGTGTTCAAGGAAAGATATTTTAAGTCTGGCAGAAATTTTATGGCTCTTCTACAACCTGAATCATCACAGAATTGGTTAAGGCAATTTTTATATCTGAAGGGCAGCATCCGGCCTACTTGGCACACTTAAAAATTTCAAATACGTATTTTTCAAAGCAAAGAGCATAACAAAACCATACAACTCAAACTGACAGACCCCTATACTTTGGATGACATTTTGTAGTTAATAACAATTTAACATAGCATGAATTCTCCTGCTGCTGCGCTTTAGGCTGTTACAACCTAGAAAAGCATCACACAGCTCAGAAGAGAAATGCAAAAGGATGTCTTAAAAGTAGTGGTACTACCAGGCTCTGCTGTCTTTATAGGAGCAGTAGCTCCTGCAGTGTTGTTAGTAACAGGTTTTAGCGTTTGATATTTATTGTAAATGGATGAGATGCTGAAATTGTAAGGCAGTGTAATTGTGAGGGACAACATCTTAGTTACAGCACTGCAAACTATTCTATAGTTTTGCCTGTTCCCAAATAAGAAAATAAAAAAGCTTTACAAACCATAGAAGACTTGTACAAAATTCACTGCAATTAGAGGAAATTTGACTCTGGGTCCCATTCATATGAAAAGCCCTCCCTGGGGCTTAACTTGACCCGACTTTGTATAGGACTGTCTCCTGCTTCATTCATCCCTTGTGTTACCCCCTGGTTTGCATTCAGTAGCACTTACACTTTCTTTTCCTTTCATAAACTGCCCAAACATAGTCCTGGCATGTCTCAGAGAACTAAGCTATGACTAAGCAATGTTACCTAGCACCAGCTGCCTTCCTGTGTCCTCAAGTACCACGATACTCCTCCTCTCAGCATGTTCTGGAAAAATCTGGTGGCCCGCGCACCATACCTGGGAATGGCCAGACCCCAGGACATGTACAGACACCACAGGCTGGAGGAAAGCCAGATTGGCTAATTCCTCGTTTGTGTCGATGTATTTAAGCTTCTTCTTAACAATATATTGACCTAGGTAGAGAAGAGGAGCCATATGGCACCTTCCACCCCTGACAACAACTGCTGTTAGTGCAATCAGTGCATTACTAGGTGATTTGTTTAGATCCAGCTGTGTCACTAACTTGTGGCAAACTCAATTATAATTAAGCTGTGTATTAGCCAGGGTCCTAGTATAAGCTGGTTTCACTTTCACGTGCCATTTTTTCCTGCCATAATGCTGCTTATAGATGAAGTGTCCTGAACAGCTGCTGCTCAGGGCCATTGCCTTTCCCACCTTCTAATCTAAGCCCAATGTAAATTGGTCTAGCATGGCACCCGCAGAAATCAGACAGCTACAGCTTCAGCCATAAAGCCATCCTGTAAGTACAATGAAAAATAGAAATAATGCACAATCATCAGCCTTAGCACTTCACCTTGCTAAAGTCATCCTTCAGATCCCCACTTTTTCACTACTTTTTACATTTGTATTTAATTTACACTGTAAGCTATTTGAAATGGGGACGATGACTTCTCTTATTTTTGTAAAATATCCAGCCCAGTGAAGCACCAAACTTAACTGAGGGCTTTGAGAGTCACAATAAGCCACCATTTGTTTTCCTAGGAGGTAAATGACGTGTCAGGGAATGGCTCTGGGTTTCAGCAGTGTTTTCTATGGTATTTACTGTGTATTTTTCTCAAAAAGCGTAAATGAAATGATATCTGTCTTCTAGAATTCCTAGTGCCGCTCTGCCCACCACCCAATTAAGCAGTGCCCATATGCACTGCAGACAGAACAGTGATATCCCCGCCTTTTTATAGGATAGATTTCTGAATCAAATATTAATGCTAAACACAATGTAAATTGCTTCATAAAGCATACAAAAGAACAAAACAGTGTTGAAAGTTATCTAGGGTTATTCTATTTCTCAACTTTACTGTGTTAACATGTTACTTAACAGAAGGCATACAGTTCTTAACAGCTTACTGCTTAAGAATACTGAACAGTAAAAAAAAAAATGTAGATAGTGTCAGATCACACATAAAAGCTTGTAAAGCAGCTGCATTGATTGCTTTTGAACCATAACCTCAGAACAACAGTGAAAAAGATCATCATAATCTAATCACAAATAATGACCAAGTTAGAATTATGGTTTTGATAAAAAAATACTTTTAAAATTGCAATGATAAACAAATTAGTGCTGTTTTACTATGCAGTAAATAGCTACAGTTCATTATAAAAAGAACCAAAGGATGTAATTTCTGTAGGTTTTTAAGATAAGTGCGAGACAAAATATGGGGCAGCAGACAATGGTGACTTAATCCTAAATGAACACTATTAATATCATGAAAATTTAGTAATTCTGCAAATTTTATACATCCTCTGCCTGGAAATGGAGACAACCAAAATGAGATGCAAATCAGTTCCTTTATCTAATGAATAATGCAAATGAGTGCTCCTCTTATGGCATGGCGGTCTGCAGGAATCCTCTCTGCCTCACCTTGCATTTCTTGTGGCTTTAAGCACCATGTGTCAGAAGAAATTAGAGAATGGAATTACCAAGAAATGACAAAGCCTTGGAGCTCCATAAGTGCAGACAGCAAAGTACATTAAGATGCACAGTACAGAGGAGGAGACAGGAGGCATCTCATTAAAATGAAAATGTTGCTGTTTTTCCTTCACCTAGTTAATGGAGCTGTACGACATTGTAATCTGCAATTATTTGTGTGGCTACTAGTTAGAACCATCCTCTAAAATGATATCAAGGTGGGATCTCAAAAACTCTAAGATTTTTCAGGTTTTTTTTAATGCTGGTACTATTTTATCTCTGATACTAGTTAACTGCATCAGCATTTTTCTCATAGCATCACAGAGAATATTGCATCTATCCATTTGTCACAAGACCTGTTGTAACTTTCCCTTAGCATTTAACATTACCCTCCAAAAATATTCACAAGGAAACCAATTCAAACGTATGCAAGCCCTGAAAATTAACTCTTTAACCATTATTTTGCCTGAATACATTTGTGATTCAGAATCCAGGACAGAATTCATTTGCTCCATTAAAACCTTTTAGCATGTGGAACAGTTGTGCTGCTGCAACCATCATCAGGTCCCTCCTCTTTGTCACTGCATCAGGTCCCCAACCTGGAGATTTGCAAAACTTAATGCTTTTCTGACAGATATTCTCTTCAAATACAGAGCAGGTAGATGCAATATAACAAATCTTAGTTAATCAGATACAGAGTGGTGAAGGAGCAGCCCAACTAGGAAAGGGATCTCTGAAGTGTTTGGGATGCCCGGAGGGGATCCCTTATTATTATTCACGGGGGATACACAGGGACTACAGGTCTGAACATGTAATCTGGTCAGGCAGTGGTTCAGGCAAGCACATTTTGGGATGGAGGGAAATTGCCTCTCCCTTGAAAAGGGAAAGGCACCTCAAAGTCCTGAACTGTAAAGACAAGAACTTCATGCAATCACTTAGCTTTGGGGTGCCAATCACATACAACGCAACCTTAAGGCCATGTTCCTGTTGCTCATCGAGCTAGGCTGCGAACCAGCAAGAAAGAAATCCGTGTTTTGATTCTGTAACCATCCAGATAAATTCATGTACTAAGCAAAAGAAGAGATTAGCGATGTCTTACTATATGTCCTTTCAGGAAATGTGGGGGGGGAAACCCCAACAAAACAACCCATTTTTCTTACAAGCTGACAAAGACATCATTGTTATTTATAGTTGTGCTTCAGTTCATCAGTTGGAGGCACACTGCAGAAGATGCTAAAGCACTAGCAACATTGCTACTAAATTAAGAGCTTACAGTTTCCTTTTAATAGTTGAAAGCAAAGCCATTTCTCTATTTGGCAGCTTGTTGCAAACTTCATAACAGTAGGGAAAAAAAAGCGTATTATTTTGGATGGATTTTCTCTCAGCTCAATCCTAGTGAATCAAGGGGGAATTGTCTGGGATGCAGGTCTATAAGGAATTTGGTGTGAACTCCATAAAAATGTGACTTGCAATCAATATAGCATTTTCACTCTCTTAAATTAGAGGGACATGGATAGGCTCTCTGCTCCTGTTCCTGTTAGCAGTTTCCATGCCAGAAATATACAGGGAGTTTAGGTTTCTTATAGCAAGGGCAACGATAACTAGAGAAAAAAACCCTACTGTTAAAGCAAACTAAGCAGTTGATTTGAAGCAGGGAGACAATTAAAGCACAGCATTTCTGAAACAGTAATAAAAATGTCACTGCAAATGACGGATTGTTACAAGTCCTTGGCTTCTTCCTAGTAGTGCAATAGAATATGGTGTTAAACCAGTTCCAAGAGATTATTAGTGGTATATGTTATTTTCACAAACTCAAGGAATTGAGTATCATTTCATAAATCAACTGCAGGTTAAAATTAGATTTACTTTTTTTTTTTACAACTTTATTTCTGTGACCTTTACACATAAAATTAAGGAAAAGAAAATTATATAGAAAAAAATGAGTAAATTGGAGCCTGACTGAAGCTGAAAAAAGTTAAAAGCATTACACTAAAACCAAATCAGAAAATAGCTCTTTTCTATGGCTGTGGAACTGCTTAACACCTGTGAGATTCACTGCAGAATAAGATGTTGAGCTGCAGATACTGTAGAAATAGACTGTCATTTCTCATTAGCTTGGGGCTCTGTGAATTACCTGTAAAATGTGCCCACATTTTGGGTTACATGTTTACTTTTCATATTGTTTCTCTGCAGAAAGCATTAAGAAACCCAGGTCAGAAAACTGAATTACTAAGCCCAACAATAACTGAACCCAACTACCTGTAAATCTTCCTTTGGGGTACTGGAAAGAACTGGCCTGGCAAGAGGAGGATGCTGACAGTTGCACTGGCATAGGTGACCTTGAGGATGGGAACTGAAAAAACCCCTGAGGCTAAGGTTAAAATTCATTGAGGCCCTGGCTAATTTTTGTTTCTGATCTTTTTCACAATTTCATCATTTCAAATCTATCACTTGCCAATAGAAGGCCCCTGACAAGCTAAAATCACCAGAATGACATTTACTCCAAATTCTCAGTCAGATTATTATTGATTGGGAGAGTTGAATGCTGCCTGTAAAACTGCTGTGCCTGCCTTCCCTGCACTTCTGCAATGTATTTAATATCTTGGAAAATGCACCTAGGAAAAGCAGCACATTGAGGGGTTCCTCAGAAAGGAATCCATGTTTCAGTGTGTGCTTCTCCCATCCTACTGCTGAACTCTTTAACCTTAAGACTTCAAGAGGATTTCAAAATCATGTCACCCGTCTATGGTCCGCAACTGAGGTCTGTTTGGGTCTGTACCTCCTTAAAAGAGACTGTTGCTCAAAAAGGGGGTAGCAGAAGTGGAAGTTAGAACAAACCGCTCAGCTTTGATGGCTTCGCAAGCCCCAGAGTCCTTAAAGTGTGATAAGACAGAGATCCAGCAGGAGGAAGGCAAGCTCTTGTGTTCTTTGAAGCAAATACCCGTTTCTCGCTTCAGCTTTCTCCAACCTTTTCAAGAACCTCCATTACAACAAGGCTGGAGAGTAGGGCAGGCCTCCAGGAGGGGAGCAGGGAAGACACAAGTGCCAGATGTACGGGAGCCACATGCTTCATTGTTGTTGCACCATCCCATTTAATGCACATTCACCACTTTACGCAAGCTGAAGACTTGCAGAAACAACTTGTAGAAGGAGGCAAAACAAATGAGTATGTGGCTTCAAAAACAAACCACCCCCCTGCGAATGCCAGGCATCGACCATTTGTCCATTGTTTAACATTTAAAAATGGCATACTCTCTATTATGGCTTAAAATTTTACAAAATATTATTCTGAGAACCTCATATTTTCTGATTAACAGGAAAAAAAAAAAGGAAACTTTTTTTTGGAGCCTTGCTTTTAAACCTATAAAACCTGAAGTTCATAAATGATGATGCTTAGCTAATGTTGAGTGCTGCAACCGATGGCGGTGCAATTATGGAGAACTATGGGAGGATTATTCAATAATAATCTTCTGTCCTTTTTAATTATTTACACATAAGCCATGAGATGCATAAAGCTAAAATACTACATTTTAATATGCAAACCCCGATATGTATTCTAGCTGGCACTTTCCAGCTAGAAGGTCTAAAAAATGCTTTCAGTGCATTCTTGCATGCCCCCACATTGCAAAAAACTGAAACTGAGATAAAAAGGTATCCCATTTACCAAATCCTGTCCTGTCCTTAGAGACAATCAACCTTGCACTGCAGCTCACAAGGATGAAGTACTCCAAACCCCAGCATGAGTATGAATAAAAAAATTTTATAATAGAAAAAAGTTGGAAATAAATGAACTTTAGAGAAATTGCTTCTGGCAAGAAAAAGATGAAAAGATAAAGGCATACTGTTAATTTTGGTTTTATTTAAGATGGTTTTAAAGTTTCCAGTTGAGAATTTCAAACTGGGTACAATCCAGAGGATAATATACGCTACTAAGGAAGCAGTATTTGGGCACACAACCCATTGCTGTCAGCAGAAGTTCTGTTGACTTAAACAGGGAACATTAATTTCAGTGGAAGATCATATTTTAAGTCCTGTTTATGGGAAGTCTGACACTAAGGTATAAAATACACATCATGATTCACATCTACCTGCTCTTTCGTTACAAAAGAATATGTTTTGTTAAAAATCAAAGCCAGTGCTTCAGATAACAAAAAGATTGTATGTTCTTAACCTTTTATTTTCTAAAGCTTATCTAGCTTCTATTTCAGAAAAAAAGGGGGATTCGGGTGCAAATTGCTGACAAAAACCTACCCCAGAATTTTAGTGAGAAATGCTGCAGTGCTTAAACCCCTGAAACCCATTACTTAACGTTTCTGTAAATTTGAGCAAACTCATGCAAAGCAAGACACCTTGCTAGGATATTTCTGCAGGCTATCCCTACAGTATTCATACTGTTTGGCAGATCCATATGGTCAAGGAAGCCAAGAGGCATGTCAGAGTCTGCAAGTCTGCGATAAAAATAGATGGGGAAAATATCACATGCAAAAAGTTGAAAAGTTCTTTTAGCAGTCAGAAGATTACATCCTGTACTTTTTTCTATAGCTATGCACATTGTTGTTTTTAGAAGATGAGGGCTCTTTGTGTAGTTGCCTGCTATTCCCCCCACAAGTCATTTGTAAATGTCATCCACAAGTAGCTCTTTCTAGTTTCCACTGGAGGAAAGAGCCTTATGAGCAGGTGTAGATGGTAAAAAGCAAATTGATGAGTTAAAATGATGGCTCCTGACAGTTTTACAGATAAAAATCGAAAATGCACCAGGATGTTGGAAAGACACAGTTATGCACATGTAAGGGAACGCTCCTCCCATCATAACGGTGTCCTCTTTTAAAGGTTTTACAACTACTTAGGTACCAAAATTCTCTCTGGGCTGAAGCCCAATATGAAACATCTCATTGCTACAATTTCTTGCTTGCAATAAATATAACTAAAATTCATTTGTGCCGTTTTCTTTCCTCTCCTTTTCTATTCCTAAATTTTCTATAAACAATCTGCCTAAAGAACTAGAAAAAAAAGAAAGAAAGCCATTTTACAGAAAATAAAATACAGCAAACATCAAAGCTACATGAAATTACTTAGCTGCATTGCCATGCCAGCTCAGTGTCAGGGATTTTTGTGTCCCTAGCTATATTTTTATTTGTAAATCAAGATGGTGCCACTGCAAGTGACCTGTGAAAACATCAACTTCCATACCCAAAACATGCATCCACAGCCATTGTTTCTACAAGTAAATCAGCTACAGAACTGCTTCCTATTTTTTGAGTACTGAGATTATTTTTGAGTATCTAGATAGTGCTTACAGGCCTAGGAAAAGAAGTTAAATATTTGGTTTAACAGATCTCCTACCTGGTTCTACCAGGAGGTATGTGGGGTTTTTATGTATTGGAAATTGCAGCTTTGGCAAAACAGTATCAGTTTAAAACAAACCAAACAGCAACAACAAAAAAACCAAAGCCCCAAAACCCAGCAGCGGTACTCATACTAAAGTTCAGCAGCTCTCACAAATTTAGCCCTTTCTAAACTCTGTGGATAAAAACAAATGACAGGCTTTCACCTCCCTATAAGGAGATGGGTAATTTCTATACTTTGTCAACAGGGACTGCTAATGCTTGCCTGGATTTCTCCCCCTCTGCTCCAGGGCAGAAGGAATGAAAGCCTGATTATCACCTCAGTACATTTTTTTTTTTTCTTGAATGCTTCAGCAGAATACTGTGGATGTAAACGTTTGCAGTGGGTGACTTGGGCTGTATATAGGACATAAAGACCTAAATGTTAAAATCATTATTGGGAAGTCATCTTATTGACATCTGCGTTCTCGAAGGACTCCAGGGGAGCCTGCTAACCAGAACAGTTGTCCTGATGTACACGGGGTTTCCAGAACTCTCGGCTGAGTTCACTTGGCTTTGTTTCAACTAAGATGCTTACCAATCTAAATTTTAGTATATGGAAGTGCCTCAGGAACCCGCATTTGGTTTTCAGTGATTCTTAGCTGTTAAAAAGTACAAGCCCTGCAAGAAAGAAAAATGAATCTTTGGTGTTTAGAGACATACAGTTAGTAAATGAAAGAGGAAAAATATGTTTGTCCAGAAAATTTGGACAAACCTCAGCAGCATAAAACTAGCTCTGCTCAGCTCTGCCAAGTAAATTCAAAGTTTGCACTTTGAGACTTGCCCATCACAGTGGGAGGAAATATAATATCACACTCCTTGTACACTGTCCTTAAAATGAGAGAGCAGTGTGGAAAGCCTAATGCTGCACAGCTCACTTGGGACCACAAGGCATGGAGCTTGTGACTGAAACATGTGAAAGTAAACCAGCTGCTCCCCTTGAGGGGTCGATCCTGCACCACCTCTCCTCCAGGCTGACTGCATGACACCGCTGGGTTAGAAAGCAAAGGTCACTCTGCTGAAAGGAGGACTTACCTCTGCTGGGAAAATATCTCAGTTCAGGGTTTCTAGCAGAGAAGGCAGAGGGTCACCTGCTGCTGCCTCCTCTCAGCCTGGGAAGGTGGGGTGGGATGCACTGTCCTACCCAAATGAGGAGTGCTGGTCGAGATGTTGCTTTACTGCATTGTTTCTTTGCATCCCAACAAATCTTATTACAAGAGCCTCCCTGCAGTGAGCCACAGTCTCGAGATCTCCTCTGCCTTACCACAAGAGGTTCAAATTACAATACATTGCTGCTGAAGATTTTATTTATAAGGCAGTGTTATTTTACTGAGAAAGACGGCAAAGGTGCTTTTGAGTGAGACATTTGTGGTCCAGCCGCATTGGCAGCAATCCATTCAGATTCCCTGTGAATGTCAGAGTATCCATTTTACAGCAGAAGCTGCTTACTTCCTTATAAAATTGCTGTTTCCACACCCAAACAAGACCAAAAGCCTGAGTTCTGGCAGAGTACTTGGGTAGCTTCACACAGATACCCTCCTCTGCTAGTGCAGGAAGGTGCTTTGCGGAGTCCAAGGTGCTGAGAGCAGCAGGGAGGGACAGCAGCTGAGGTATTTGAGAACCACATCAGCAGAGCCTCCATCTCCCCCCAGTAAGCCCTTCTTTTGTAAGATCAACTATTATTCCAATAAATTGATCAATGTGTTAGCTACAAATGTCCTGTATTTCCAGCTAACTTCAGGGAAAAGAAAAATAATAGGAGATCACGTACCAAATGGAACAAAGGTGGTGTTAAACACAGCTGTTAAGCAGTCTCTATGACGTGTGTTTATAAAATACACATCTTGTTAAAAGGATGCATTTGTATACATAGTAGTTATATGTGCCTTAAAACTCTGCAACTGAGAATAAGTAGAAGCCCTTGACTTCGCTTAGGAACCCTGTTTTACCCCAAAATATTTTTAACAACTTAAGTACTTTGTGGGCGTGCTTTTGCTTTGTTTAAGGTTTGAAACCATTCCAGCAGCCAAAGTGTAACTGAGGAGAAAAAAACAACTGGATGGGGTTTTGTTAATGATTTACTGGGCAATCTTCATGTGTGATAATGAATAAAATGCAAATCTCTTTCAGTGGCAATTATCAGTTTTGATTTATGAGAAAATATTAATTTTTAGATTGCTTCCACTTGGAAGAAAACTTACCAAACAAATTTATTTTCCTTTTTTTTATTATTCCTACTCTCATTAAGTATACCCATTTTTTTCTTTTTTATGAAACTAAGAACTCCTTTCCCTGGAGATCCAATGAACGAGATGCCTTTGAAGTGTCTGCAAGCAGGCTGCTACTGAAGGCACAGGTAAGCTGTTGCCTCTGTGTTGACCAGTGGGAGGGAGCAGGGGGAGCAGCAGAGGAAAAGGGCATCGTATGAGCTTCTCACATTCCTTTTGTCCTGATAACTGTTCCAGTCTGAGGCTGGAAATTAAGGACCAAAGTGGTGCTTTGATGGGAACAGTCATGTGGTGGTGTAGATGTCCTGTCCTACGCAGGGGAGAGGAGAAAGGGTAGGGGAGCTGTAGCTCATCTTATAGGTTTTGCAGTATAGAAATGAAATGAAATATCAAGTAACTTACAAGGAAATAGCAAAATAAGAACTCTGTTCCCTGAAAAATAAGGTTATTTCCAACGATGACAAAGCAACACTTCTATTAATAAAATGTGCTCAAAAAAGTCCAAAACTGATGAATGCAGGTATTGTAAATAAAATCTGCAATAATTTTGAGCTGCATATACTTTTAAAATATACAACTATGATTTCAAATGTCTTGCCCAACAGTGCATGTACGCATGCCAAAATGCTTCCAAAAATACATTTTTATTTCTCATTTTTGATTTATATGTTACTCAGAAGAATATCTGATCATTTATTTATTTCAGTAAACATAATAATGGTATCACCAACTACACTATGGAGCATTTTCCTTCTTTTAAGCAATATGAGCCTATTTGTAATTAAGCATATATTAATGATTCTGAAAGTCTTGGAGGGAAGAATTTAATGTCCACCTCATAATATTATGCAAGAATTACATGCACAGAAGACTTTTTAATAATCTTTATTTCTTAATTTAGTTTTGATTTGGCTATGAAATACAGAGTAGCACTCAAGGGCTCAAATTTCTATTGTCATCAGCATTTCTGCTCTATAAATTGTACAAATGCAAAGGACTCCTGTCTGTAGGCTGCTTTTTGAGCTTCTATTTAACCTAGAAGAAAATTAGCTGCAGGCAATGGATAATTAACGATAATTTCACCATTTTTTATCCACTGGGATGTGGAATGGTGTTATGATAGCTGGTCTAAACATGAGCAGAAAATTGTATTTTTACGTAGCTGTTTTAGCCACAAACACAGCTTGGTAAGGTAAATTCATCTCAGTTTGCCAATTACAGCAATAGCCACTAGGAGTCTCCTGGTTAACTTGGTGGTGAATTTTTACAGTAATCCTGGCTAAGGTTTGGATGCAAACCCTATGCTAAGCCTGGATTTCAGCACAGGGGCCAGCGCATGCAAGGGCGACTTTGGGGTGGTAGGATTGCTATGTTTTAGAAATAAAGAAGTCAGAAGTCACCTATGCACTGTTCTTCAAGGGCACAAGATAGTGGCAGTCTTTAAAAGTCAGACTTATTTCATTCTATAACTGGACAGAGTTTTGTGAAATTGTAACAAGTGCTTACAAAGAGGGAAGTAGAAGATATCACTGTTAGTTACTCCCTGGGATTTAAGGCAGATATGTTTTGTAAACTGAAATGCTGCAGGCCGTAAGAACCAGCATCCCTAGGGTACTGAAAAATTTGCTTACACTATCTCTGTAAAGTGAATTCTGCAGTTTGGAAAACATTAAGTAGCTTCTTTCTCTTCTCTCTTCTCCTTCCCCTTCCTTCTCCTCCCAGGCCAACTAAGTGTAAGCATATGGTGCCAGATACGCTCTTACACTGCCAAATGCTTAAAGTTCATGAATTACAAACTCACAGAAATGGTCATGCTGGCTCAAATGCCGTGATCATCCAGTCCAACTCTGGGACAGCCAAATTTCCTTGAAGAAATGCCACAGAAAGCAGACATGCATTTTCTGCCGGTGTGTATGCCTCACTCTATGTAGCTAGGGACTGCTTTAAAACATACAGGGAACCCAGAGATGACCAGTCAAGCCCCTCTGTCAGGGGCTGGTTATTCCACAGGCAGCAGTACTACCTGTTGGGGAAGGATGCTGTCATGTCCTCCTTACAGACGTGAGCAACTCCATGGCCAGAAACTGCTATGCTGACTGCTCTAAGACACTCATTTGCTTATATGTTTCTTCCCTGCATCTCTCCTCTCAAGCTAGATCCTTTACCAAGCCCTAAAAAGCCTGAGTGACTTCTAAAATGATGATGAGATTTTAAACGCAAAATAATTTGGAGGGCTACTTATTTGGCTTTTGGAGTTTCTTGGTTTCATTTCAAACTTTTCTCTGCAACCGGAAGGACTAAGATGATGCTTAAATGAAAGCTGAAACTCTCACATAATTGTAGGTTTCCAGGGGTTTGAGATTTCAGAATAATCTCATGAGTTCAATATTGAATGTCACCAGAAACTATGTTATATTCAGAATAGATTGCATAGAAGCTATTGTTGGATAGTTTTCCAGCTACATGTTCCCTGTAATACCTATGGATGCTGTCCTGGAAGGATGACCCAAAGGTACTTACAAGTGGTGAGCTGCCACATGCTAGGTTTAACTACCACTAGAATAGTGTTGCTTTTTGCAACAAATCTGAATGTACAAAACTTCATTATCTGGTCTGTCAACTAAACAAGCTCACGGAGTAAAATATTCATAATGGACTCATAAGAACATTTAATTCCATAGGGAATATACAGAAGTAAGTAGGAGGCAAATTTTACTGCCCATCTCATCTCTACTGTATGCATGTATGCATTGCAATGCATGATTACATTGTGCGTTATTCCAAACTATTACCATCACCTTCTCACAGACTGCTTTAGATTTTACCATAATCTCCCAGCAGGACTTGGGACTCTCATTCTCTTTGTGTTTCAGGGGTATATTCTACACTACACTAATAGCTGACACAAATTCAACAGCTAGTATCTTAGTCCACATAGTAGTAGTGGACAGAAAATTACCATGCCTGATGAAAGGCTGTGTCAACCTCCTCCTCCTCTTCCTGCAGAAGCAGTCTCAGCTCTTTGGTACCTTATTGTTATGATATCTGAAAGGGCCCTGATCTTGTTAACCTGATTTCAATAACAAAACACTGGTACACATGTTTAGCATGAAAAAATCCAATACTCACAACAATAAACTCAAGCATTTATATAAGTCAGTTCAGCACTTTGTCATGCTGAGAAGAAACCTTTGGATCTCTGTCATTTAATCCTGGGATTTTTTTATAGTGCAAGAACATGCCTAACAGGAATGCACTCTTTTTCGCTGCCCAGCTTCTCCAAGTATGTCGTTGCTATCTTCTTAACTAAATGTCTAAAGACAAAAATAAGCACAAAAATAAAAGATCTCACTAGGAAATGCCAAAGGCTCTTCCCTAAAAATATGTAAAACCTCATTTGGAAGGAAAAATGTAATTTCTACACACAGAAGTAGAGATAGACATAAAGCATTTTTAGGAATGAGAGTGCTCTGCCGCTGTGCAGTACTTCAGGAACATCAAGCATTTCTGTCACTTTCCTAATTACCGATTTCCTAATTAACAATGCATATCTGAATATAGTGTTTATGCACAATATACATCTATACTTAAAGCAAATACAACAGCTTATCATGTAGGAGTTAATCACTCTACATTCACATCACTAAATACAGATACTCATGAGCACTGTCCTTCTCCCCAGTTCTTCCGCTTTCTCTAGTTCTTGTGTCAGGATTCTGGTGGCCTTCTGCATCTTAAGGGCTTAAGCAGCAAGCCAGGTACAGCTGTAACCTCAGGTCATTTCATGCAAATTTCCATCCCCCATCACAGCATTAGGGACCTTGCTAGGTCAAACATTTTCAGGGGAGGTCTGACACCATTTTATTTGGTTTTTAAAATGCCTTTTGTTTAAAATCATTATTCTGACTAGAGACAAGGCTGATAACCAAGGCCTTCAGAAACTTAAAAAATTACTGCTTCAGTGTTTATCTGCGCTAAAAGGAAGAAAAAAATTTTGCTGGTTTCTTTTGCACTAAGAACAACTTTTCTTATTCAGTACATGATGAGTTACTAAACATCACTGGTTGAGGGCTAAATCACAGCTGTTGCTATTCTGAGGGAGAAAATACAGTCCAAGATACAGAAAAAAGACCATATTACATGGGGTACGTTGCTTTTATTTGTTTTTAAACAGTGGCTGCTTGAAGCTGCTCTGAGGTTTAGAGTGTCAAAGCCACGTCAGCAGAGATGGATTACAGAGCAGAGAGCAAGTGGTGCTGTCAAAGGTTCACAGTGAATATAATTTATTCACGTGGCTCCACAATTTATCACGTGGCTATTAATGTTCGTGGGAAGCAGCTGCATGCATGCACATAATGCCCTAAATGTATGTGTGGTCAGACCTGAACTCCTTACAGAAGAGTAGTGGTTAAAAATGATGCCATAAGGCATTTAAAAGCCAATTTCCTTCCTGTGGGGATGCTGTCACACAGCAATGATGATTCGTACGCAGGCAAATTAATGTCTTGTAGCCTCTTCTCAATTATGGTAACTTCACTTACCAGAACTCGCTGGGTTTTCAATTCCAAATTATGTAGGTAATGTGATGTAAGCTTCCAGTACTTTATTAGTAGATCTAAGTACATATGTTAAGCACCTCAAACACAAATTTTCTAGTTAAAGGATACTGTATTTTCCACTCAGTATTTCGCAGAAACATTCCATGGCAAAGAAAATAATTTCTCTATGTTAGTGAGAAGAAACAAGTTATGAACATGTTGAAGATTTTAACTTCAATGACCTCTTACAGCACAATCTTGCGAGCAGCACAGCTTTAAAAGATTGATATATACAATGTCTGCCTGATTTCTCATACCTGTACAATTATTTACCAAGCCCAACATTTCCAAACCTGTTCTTTAATTTTAGGAGCATGTAAATTAAGTACCTTGGCTTTGTTTATTTAGTTGTCTTGAACGCTTACATTTTGAGTTAAAGAAGAAAGCTGTGAGTAGCTGGCAGAGCTGGACCCTGCCTGAAGGTGTTTCTTGGTGCAGTGTCCATACAAGCAGGTATGGATCTGCTGGTACACACCTGCTGTGTGCAGTAGCAATGCTCCAGCAGTGCTGCCCGTGGCTGCATGGGCTTGCTGGAAAAGTTTCACCAGACCAGTTCCCGTCACCACTATTTAAGCTTCTGTAGTTTGAGTTTCTAACAGTTTGGAAATTATGCTGAATATTACACCACATTATAATGCTTTAAGGTGATTTGTATTAGAACCAATTCAAGTCTTTTGTGGTCCAATCAAACGCACCCCAGTTATAGGTTAGCGCACTAGGAGTTTTATGCTGCTTGCTTTCGAGTTATTAAAAGTTGGCCTAAAGAGATATCAAATTTAGATGAAGTCAAGTTAGGTCCCCATAAGTAGAACACCTCATTGCCCAGCTTAATGTACTGCTCTGCGTTTTGCTCAGCAGAACGTTTCACATTCGGAACACGATGTAGATTTTCTTGGATAATTACATGTGCACTCTAGGGCTTCCGTTTTGAAGCCATCTATCACAAATATATACCCACTAATTAAGCAAAATTAAAAGAACGCCTTACCATTGCACAGAAAGTCTCAGGAGGATCTCCACATGTTATGTCTGGGGGATCCAGAGTCACTTTTACGTATTTGATCATGTCCCTGGCTTCCGGCTGGCAGGCCATGTAATCCCATACTTTTCCTTCTTCTGTGTAAATCTGAGTCTTACACACGTCATAGTGTCCCCACACGGAAGGGTAGTGCTGCATCACGGAGGATACGGTAACCCAGAGGGCGTGAAGTGACAGGAATCTTGACAAATACATTTCTAAATCCTTTTAGGTCACCTTCGTAAGGATGTTCAGTACTGGCGTCTGTGCAGTCTATAGATGATACATACGTTTACATATACATGTATATATTTTATAAAATAGGTTCCAACTCAAGTGTGAAGCATTAGGATCGGGTGTTTGCTTCGCTAAGTTGAAGACTTTGGTAGGAGCCACCCAGACCGCGATGACAACCTTTCGCAGCAATGCAGTGATTGTCCTTTGTCTTATAACTTATCTGTCAGGGCTTCTTGTAAAAGATGTCCAATAGCAGATAATAATTTGTGAAGCTGCAGGTCTTCCGCTACACTGTCGATAACCCTGAGTGATCCTCCGTGTTCAGGGCTTGCAGGGGATGCCCAGACACACTGATAAATCAGTATCTGAAGAAAAAGGATGAGTGTCTGCAGGCTGGTGTCTGTTTCCCATCAATCATTCTTTTTTTCTGGCACCAGCACCCTTTTAGAAACAATAAAAATTAGAGTTATTGTCCAAGAATCAATGCATTACAAAATATATGATATGTTGACATTCTGGAGGTTTGATGCAATATAAAGCAAATTGCTGTAATATGGATAACCTTTACCATAGGTGTTGCGCTAGCATGAACAAGCTACCAGAATGATTCACAGTGAAAAGTATTTTGACATGAAGGATTTAACTACTCTTTAACAAAGACAGATTTATAATGTTCCAGGTGAGTTACTAGTTTCTGCTTCCAAAACTGTATTTTCAACATAGCAAAACCAGAGAGCAATGTACTGAACTCAGACTATTGCCCAGATCATGTAGGCAGGCAGGCAGGGGAGCATGCAGCCCAGTGCTGCGGGGCAGCAGCAGGAAGGCTCTTTTATTAAAGTGACACAGAGATGGGTATCAGGACTACCAGGTACAGATGGTGTCTTGGCAAGAGGACCTCAGTGAGCTCCAAAAGAGCTTTTGGAAAAGTAACAAAGATATTGTAAGCACACACTTCTGTTTCCTTGAAGTTTCTCATTAGCATTGGAAGCGCTTTGCACTTCTTTTTTCCCCTTTGAACTGTGATTTACTGATCACAGTGGGGACAAACTACTGCTAAAGATAATGGTTTATTTGTAGCTTATTATAAGGATGCTTACCACTCCTGCATCTTAGTTTCCTAGGTTTTGGGGTGCGGGTACCTGCAAATTCAGCATTTATTTTACAGCAGATCTATCCCCTTCCCTCTCTTCAGCAAAACAAATAGAAATTCTCTTGGTCTGTACCACCTAAATTATATTATTACATGTACAAAACCTAGGCTCTTATGACTTAAAATATGCATATCCTAAAAAATACAGGCAAAATATAAACTATGAATGAGGGAAACTGCAAAGCCGGGGTAAGTACCCTAATCACAGAAAGGGGAAACAAGGGCTAGGAACTCCAACTCATTTCTCTCAGCCTGTGCCTGGTGTCAGCCCATGCCATCTGAAGATGGGGAGCCTGGGTGCTGGGCTCTCTGCGGGAGTAGGATTCCAGCCAGCTGCTGCAGCACGTCTGAATTCTTTTTGTCTGGATGACAAAATCTAAGCAAACCCATCAGACAGATGTTAAGAAACAACTGTAAGTTACCACTCTCTGCAGCCCCCTTTGCTTGTCCCTAGTTTTTTTAATTATGCTCAGTGCTATGAACCCTTCTATACCTCAAAACCATGGGAAGTGGTATGTGACCTGGTGAGCTCCTTAGCTATTTGCAAGCAGCCTCCCCATATATTTAAATAATGCTTCATCTTAAGCTGAGTTAAACTACAGACACTATGAAATGCCAACAGATGGCTGAATTGTGTTTCCATAGCGAAGTAATTTACAATAATTGCCGTACGGATGTAAATGCAATTTTCCATTATATTCATTTTATCAAGTGTTACCATACAACTCTCATATTTTATCAGAATAGGCAGAGAATATCTGTATTTCCATGCAATAGCAATTCTCAATTAGTTCACACATCTTTAAGTTTAAATCTGAATTTTCTGCACAAAAGCAGAAATATCTAAATTAAATCTTTCTAAGAAGCGCACTGTGTAGTACCACTGGTTTTATAGTGACCTTACATTCTTTTTTTTTTGTTTTCAGTGGGAATGTTTACTTATTGTCTTGGAATTCAGGAATTCAGAGAACACTTTACATGTCATCCTAAAGACACCTCCTAGTCTTTCCTATTAGTCCTGTCCAATGTATTTTACTATTTCGCAGGGGAGAAAAAAGCCAGAGTCAACCAAACAAAACCCCATAGCTTAGAACAATTATTATACAAAAGAGAAACAACTACTCTGAAAAAAAAAAAAAGAGAGAAATTATTTTAAATTTGTGACAAATCAAAACACACTCTATATTGGAGAATGCTAGGTCATAGCTGGAATAAACAGTAGGTGAATATCATGTTTCTGTGTACAAATAAGAAGTTACTGACTTTAATTATCCTTAGACTACAAGCCTGTATATTCAGGAAAAAACAGATTTGTTTTCTTTCAACATCTTCCTTGCTAGCTCTTCAGTTACCTGTAACTAACCTTTTATAACTGCTGAGACTAAGAACCACTAACAAACAGGACTGCATGGAACTAAAATAATGTGAAGCAAGCCACCACCTTAACACACTGCACTGAAATACTTCCCATATAACGAATTCTCATTAAAGTAAGCCAGTCATAATGATGGTCGTTACACAGAATTATAGACTATAACATCGACCGAATTTAGTGCACTGACAAAGAAAAAGTGCAGAGGAGTGCAAGACATCTGAGCATTAGGCAGGTGTAGCAGTGTACAACAGACATTCCTGACAAGAAGCAGCCAATTATAGCTTAAATTTCTGGCATATAACCAGTTCTGATTAATAGTTTTCCATTACATTACAGACATATTATTAATGTATTAAAAATGTCAAGCTTTGGCAAGAACTAATACAGCATGGCTCAGTTAGTCTGCAGTATCTTCTTTTAACGAGCTTACATTGATACAGGGAAAGATATTGACCAAAGCACATTAAGGATCCTGTTCTGTTTTTTTTTTTTCTGATGGAGCTATATGATTTCTCTTGCTTATATTTATTCCTGCAGAGTCACTCACGATATGCATTCTACATTCGTGGGCTCTATTGCTAAGGACACATCTATTTGAATGGCTCTGTAAAAAAAAAAAAATGCTTAGAATAACACTACTGAAGTATACAGCTGTATCAGTTATGTAGCTCTAAGCTGCTATCTGTGGGCAACACTAAGAGATGTTTTCCTTCCCGGTAATGCCTGTGTGTTTGGCCTTATGAAAAAGCAATCCAACAAACTGGGGATAACTAATGTCCAGTGCTCCGACCCCCTGCACCTCATGGTGCTCTGCTAGTCATACACCATGGGTTTTGGTGGCCCATGGGGATAGCAAACAGGGAGCAGTGTTCTTACTGACTGAGGGCAAAGGCTGGCAGGACATTAGCTAATGTATGAAAAGCTTTCAAAGCCCACTCCTCTTTTGTGGAGCAACAGTGGTATGAACTACAGGGTGTTTTGGGCACTGGACATTCCTATGGGTCATAGCCTCTGCAATATAGAAAACACTGGGAGGTACTGGAGAGGAAAAAGTGCTGAAAGCACTTCTGCTTTTCCTGCCTTTCCCCAAAGAACCTCTCCATCTGCAAAATGCTGGGCATACGAGCCACAGAGTGTATGTTATAGCTGCTTGAGAGGAGTTGCACGCAGCTGACCTCCAAACTCAAACCAGCTGTGAAGGCAGTGCTGAGCACCCACATCCCTTTCCAGGTGGGTTAAGTCACACCTCACACTGCATTTTAATTCAGCAGCCTGAGCAGGTACCCCCTTTACAGACCAGATAAAACATGTCTCAGCAGAATCGGTGCCACTGAAGAACTTCAGATCTCATCAGGGGTTGTTAGCAAACACTCCTCCTCTGCCTCCTTCCACCATAGTGAGAATCCACCCCTTTTCCAAATAACTCCCTCTGCGCAAACTGGGTTGGCTAGATACCCTGCCCGAGCTCCCTGCTGGGAAGCCGCTGTGCAAACCATAAAGGGGGCTCCCGGCCTCCCTCTTGGCCAAAACAGCAGGTAAGCGAAGGAAGTAATAAAATAACAAGCAATCACAGACCATGCATTGGAGAAAGCGTAGCTGCCACCACACACCAGTAAGAACGAGAGCCAAAACCAGTTGTTATAATGCATGGCAGTCTGACGAGAATCGGCTAAACGCACAAAGCACGGCAGGGCACTCTGGCTGTCATCTCCCAACACCCGCGCCTGCAGAACAGTTTCTCCCAAAGGAAACATGTTTCAAGTTTGTATCCCTAAGGGCTTCAGCAGCTGAGCGTATCTAATCAAACCCAAGCAAAAGAGCCTTTGTGTCTGCTCCCAGCTATTAATTATTTAAGTCTGTTTAGAACATACAAAATAATGTGTATTGCAAAACAGAACTAATCCTCATACCTGCAACTTACATCTAATAACTTCTCAATGTTTTATACCTTGCTATACACACAGACAACTTGAGAACCTGGTACATACAAAGCTCCTATATTTTAAAAAACAACTACTCAACCCCTTTTATAAGTGCAAAATTATCCATCAATGCAAACAAGAAGTGAACCTATATTCAATAATTTTCTATATGCTTTCTGTCAATACTTGTATGAAATACAGTATATTACAAACAATTTCTGTGGTGCCTTTGGACTCTGAACAAAGTTTAGGTTCTATTTTTATCTAGCTTACTTAATTATTTAGCAAAAAAAGATTTCTTTGGCTCAGGAGGAACGTAAAATGTCGATACCTATCGGCTGAAGAAAATAAAATATAGCATTCTGCTACCAAAATACTGGGATTCGGCACTACACTTAAAATATTTCTGGTTTTCCCACATCATTCTTTGCTGAATGACACCTCATGCTACTGCTGCCATTACTTGCCGGCTAGCATCAGCTGTCAGCGTATGGAGTAAAAGCACTTCAGCAATTTAAATTTTAGAGCCTTTGTACAGAGCTGCTTTATGTTTTTCCTCTAGACTCTTTATAATTGTGGTTTATTGCCTTAAATAGCTCTGTACCTAGCATCAATCTGTTCTGCCAGTTCTTCCACTCAGAATGCAAGTTAGCAGCTGGGGCAGCCGCAGGTTTTTTGGTCATTACTTTTCTCCCTCATTACAGTAATACCTGTTCCTCAGGCAATATATCCAGTGTACAGGACTACTAAGCTTTCAAGTTGTGGTGCGAGCTGACGACTTTCTAACTGCAAGTTCTTAGCCTCAGAACTCAATGAAGATGAATGCCTACCAGACCCTGAATTTGTTCTGTGCTATTGCCAGGTTTTACATACGTAGCTAGAAAGTTGGGGCCACTTCTCATCAGTGTCACAGGGCTGACGGTTGATGGCAAAGTCCAGGACTCTATGAGGATATTCCCAGTAAATGCTGGAAACTCTCTGGTAAACATCCTTTAAAGCTCCAGAAATATGCCAGAAATCAACCTTTGTTTTTTGTCCAATTAAAAAAAAACACAACAAAACAAAACCCTCACACACCAAAAAAAAAACCAAGCCAGGGAAAGTTCTACTGTGGTTTTCTTCCCCTCGACGGGCTGCCCAGGCCACAGCTTCTCAACCTCAACCGCATCATCCTTAGGCAAGAGAGTGATTTATTCCCTCTTTAAAAGCATTTCCACCGTTTGTTTCACTCACTGTCTCTGCTAACAACTCTGCAGAAGTGAGACTGGCTCCTAGCACATCCGATCCGGAATAGTGAAAAGTTGATTGCAGAACAACAAAAGTATATTCAGCAGAAGTCCAAAACGCACATGCACCAAGTTTGAGAATACAAAAGCATCAGTTTTATCAGGTTTGGCCGATCTGCGCTGCTCCCCACCGCGTGGGGTTTCCTTAGGGGTTCGGGTTATGTGGGGTGTGCGTGTCAGCGTCTAGTAAAGCCGCCCGCAATTTCCGATGCAACGAGGGAACTGTTTCCAGGTTGAGTACCAACGACCTGACCGCTGCTCCTCGGCCGGCGGGGCTGTTCCCACCACCCCGCCCGCTGTCAAATGGGACTTTGGATCTTCCTCGCTCCTCCCCCGCGGAAAAATCCGCGCTGCGGGGCGGGAGCGGCCGTGAGGAACGCCCTCTCCTCGCACTTCACTGCTCTTCCACCGGCTGCGCGCCGCGGCCCGGCTAGAGTTCCATCTCCGGCGGAGGAGACAGCCGCGCAGGTACTGCCCCGCCCGGGCCCGGCCGCGCCGCGCTACGCGCGGGCGGCAGGGGGCGCGCGGCCCGCGCCAATCCGCCCTCGGTCCGCGCCTCCGCGAGGGAGAACGGTACCCTCACGCGCTCCGCACACGCGTATCCCCCGCTCCGCACCGCGCGGCCCCACTCGTCCCGTCCCGGGGTACGCGGAGTTGCGGGCGGTACTCACCGCGCGGAGCCGGGACGCGCTGGGGGTCCCTCGGCGGCGGCGGCATGAGACGCCGCGGGTCGAGCGAGGGAGCTGCTTCCCCCGGGAAAAGTTGCCGGAGGGGCGCAGGGTCTCAGCGGGGGCCGCCGCCGTCCCTAGGCACTTGTCGGCGTCGAAGTTTGGCGGTGCGAGAGCGGCGGGCAGTGCGCGGCGGTGCAGGCGGGCGTCTGGGCGGGCGGGCTGCCGCTCTCCTTCGGCGCACGGCGAGGCGGCGGACGGTATGCGGGCGAGCAGCTCATCGCCGCGGAAGCGGGAACGGCGCAGGTGCTCCCCGCCCGCAACCACAGCCGCTCAGGGCGAGGGTGGCCCCGCTCGGGGCGCCGGCGGCAGCGGCATGAGGCGCGGGGAGAGCGGCGGTTCGCGCCCCTGTCCGGGGCTGCGGCACGGAGGTCTCCGGCGGCGCGGCCAAACTTCGGGCGGCGGCGGCGCCTCCTCCTCACTTCGGAGCGGTCTCCCCGCGACTGGCGGCGAGCGGGGCGGCGGCAGCTACCCCACCTCCGGGCCCGCGCCACGCGCGGCCCTAGCGCCGCCGCCGCGCCCGCCCCCCCGCCGCCGTGCTCCCCGCCCCGCCACCCCCGCCGTGCGGACCGCCGGCGCCGCCTGCCCCCAGAGGGAGGGTGAGGTTCTCCGCCTCCCTCTCGGCAGCAGCCCCAGCAGGGATGGGAGCTGCAGCGGCCCAGCCCTGGCAGTCTTTGGTTGGTCCCTTCCCGGCCGGGGGAGAGGCCTTTTATTTCCTTCTCGTTTTCGGCTTCAGCCTGGTAACACACTCGCGGAGATCGCTCTGAGGGCCTTTGCTCGCTGAGCCCGGCGGCGCTTGGACGCGCGGCTAGGGTAGCGTCCCGCTTGGGTCGCAAGAGGGTCCTGGCGCAGGGCTGGGCGCGGATCCTTCCTCAGCCCATACCACCAGAATGCCACCGAAGCAGGGAGAAAGCGTTACTTGTACTGTTGCGGTGGTGGTGTTATCGCCCTCCTCGTTCCAGTCCCTCTGGGCTCCAGAGCGATGCAGATAACTCCGGCCATGCATTCTGCTTTCCCTGCTCGGTTCCATCCTGCGCCCACCCGCTCCACTTCTGTTGCTTAAATGAGACGTACACAGTTTTCCCCTTCAGACTTTTCCAGGCTATAAAACAGTATCTAGAACTAATAATGCTTAGTGAGTCCCGTGTAGGAATCGTGCTCACTCCCGGGAACTACCTGGTTACTGAATTTCCCCAACTCCAGGTGCCATCTCTGGCAGTCAGACACTGGCCGAATTGTGAAGACTCAGGAGCCGTGTTTATCGTTTGTTTGCGTGTTTTGCATGTTAAGAGGCGTTAAACGTGTTTATGTAGACAACAGTGCTATTGCATTTGGTTGACAAGATTTGGCAATTTCCAGTGCCAGTACATAACCGGATGAAATGCAAAGGATTTCTGGTAGAGTGAGAGACTTGTTCTCCATTTGGGCCGTGGAATTTGATAGGCTGTGTAAATAACTGGCAGGAGCCATTAAGAAGGGCATTTTGCTTCTTTCCCTTATGGCTAGCTAAACCAGAAAAGTAAAAAGATGCCTTCTAGTTCCTCACAGCTTTTGTTTCCCTGTGTGGGCAGCGGTGTTGCTTTGCTCTTTCTACTTTTTCTCTGGCATCTCTGTGGTTGCGTCAGTGCAGGTACCTCATACGTGGAAAAGCCATTTGTGTGGGAAGCCAGAAATGATCAAAGGGGTGGAAAAATTAAGCTTCAGGGTTTTTCAGCCCCCAAAGCAGTTCTTGCTCTGTTTGCAGCCTCCTAGTGAAGGGAAATTGTCCCTGAGCTGGTACAAAAAGATAGAAGGTGAAAATGAGTAATTTTTTCTTTCCACTTGAACTGGGAATATGTCAGGTATCAAGGCTCCATAGAGCCTTTTGTAAAGGAGAAGGGCAGTTTGACTGCAGGTAGAAGAAATGAGCTGGTTCTCTAAATACAAGACAGATGGATGGCTGTAAAGCAAAGTGCAAGACACCATATGCACTGAGCCAAGTCGTTGCAGCAGCACGTGTCAATGGACCAGCCCTGCTGCCCCTCAGCTATTGGGGACCTTTGCCTCCAAGGCTCTCCAGGTGTGGTGGCTTTGTCCAGCTGCGGGCACGTCTGGATCAGCTTTTTGCAGATGCTGCAAGGTGAGTGGTTTGGGAGCGCTCAAGGATGGCTCTTTTGCTTTAGACTCAAATTGGGAGAGGAAGCCTTCTTCCCATGTGCAGAGAGCATAGCTCTTTACATCATGATAATCACTTTGTGTGGTTCAGATAGCGTGCCCTAAAGCTCAGCTATGGGGCTGTGTTGGAAGATTTCTGTCCTTCACACCGAGTCTGTGTCGTGCCTGCTGAGACCATTGCTTGCCTGGTGGGACTGGCTGGCCACAGAGATTAAAGGCAGGATGAAGTCATTTGATATGTCAAACATCATTAAGTTTTTCTGCTAATGTTATCAGCTTCTTCTGTATCAAAGCTGGAGCAGCTGGTTTGAGTACAGTGGCACCAAGTCTGAGATTAGATGTGCTGTCCTGGTAGAAATAATGGCTAAAAATCAAATCCAGTCTGAGAATGTAGCCAAACTTCAAATTTTAAGCTCAACAGAAAAAAGGGATCTGATTTAAATTCTTTGTCAAAGGCTGTTTCAAGGATGGAAAAGCAGATGGAATTCAGCAGCTAGAAGAAACTTGCCTGTGTTGGTTTTGTTTTTGTTAGAGTCATAAGCTGGAGTAAAATGGGGAAGGATGATGATACCTTTATAATCAAACTGAAAATACTGTGAGAATGCCTGTATTGAATTTCTGACAGCTCCTTCAGTAGTGAGTGACAATTGTTCACATGTAAATAGACTGAGGAACTCACTGTCACAGCACCTTGAGACTGGACTTTAGTAGGATTACTAAGATTTGATATTTAGACAGAAAATAAGATTAATGACAGTTTGAATGGAATATTTAAATATATACAGACTACAGCAAGTCCCACTACCTGCCTTACTGGGTTAGAAAATTGATAAAATGAAGATTTAGCCAGTCATAAAATACCAAAGGATGGAAAGTCACAACCCTGGGAATGTGTTATCTTGAAAGTGCCTCCAGCATTATTTCTTATGTCTTCTCAGTAATAGCTGGTATTGGTTCCTAACGGAATCAGGGAAAGGGATTAATTTTTGATTACTGGCCTGAGCGTGGGAGCATCTATGCCTATTAAGATACTCCTTGCTACAAGGCATAACTTGTAGCCTGAATTGCTGGTGCCGAAGTAGTATGGCTGATTGCAAGCTTTTCTGTGGAACACCAACTGAACTGTGAGTTTTTAACCGAGTCCTAAACCTAATCAAGCTTTGCATGACTTCAAGTTGTGGTTGGATATTTAGTGCATCCCCTCATGTGCCACTATGAATCTTTTATTACCTGTTCCAGTCCGAGCTGACCTCTAATGATACAGCAGAGTAGTTTTAACAATGCATTTGCCTGCAGCAGAGAACACTGCACGGGGCAGTAGCGGAGTTCCTGGCTTTGCCTGAAGTAGCAGGTGTCCCTAGAAAAGTAGCCAAAGGCATGGGGAGCTTCCCTGCCTGAATCTCAGTGTTTCAGCGTAGCGATATCTGAGGCTTTAAGAGAAATACGCAGATGTGACATGATGCAGTGGCTGAGGGCTGACCTCAAAACAGAGGCTGATCATCGCAGGGCTGGTGTCAGGTGGGGAAGCGGGGAGCAGGCAACAGTTGAGCAGTGTCAGGGTACTGCTGTGCAGAGAGTGGTTCAGTGCCACTGTGCATCTCTGTGCGGTGGAGCTGCTGCCTGCTCCATGTGCCTGCTCTGCTCCTCCAGTGCACATAACACAGTGCACTGTGTTACGTTTCTGACCTCTTTCCCTGACAGCTGAAGTAGGTTTTGTGACGCAGGAGGCAAAAGGTGTGGGAGGCAAGAGCAGGATGAGTGCTAATTTGCCCCTACCTTCCTCTGCTGAGCTGAGGCAGGAGTAGAAATATACAGGAAACTGCAAACTTTCCCAGAGGCAGAGCCTGTCTGTCCACTTTATTGCTGCTTTGCCCACAGTAGTTTACAGTCCCATAAAGTCAATTGGTTGGTGAGGATTTGAATGTTGGTCTGGACTTGCACCTTTAGTTCCTTCAGCAGTGTAATTTCCAGAATGACTGGAAAACTATATTGAGATAAATGACAAAATCAAATGATTTCTGCATTTGTGCAGGCAGGGGGACAAATCCTGACTGTTCATCAAAGAAGCAAAACCACAGACATCCCCAAGCAGCATTTTGCCACTGCTTGAGCTTCAGCACAGTTCAAGGGCTGGGGAGACTACTGAAAAAAAATGTCATCTCTTGCTCTGAAACCTCCATCACAGTACAGTTAGTAAGAGGTTTTCTCTGAGCAGGATGGATGGCAGAACAGAAGAACGCTGACAGCTACAAGTGCCTTGTCTATACCAGGGCTTCCATCATAGCACTCTGCCCAGAGCAGACCCAGCTATCAGCGCTGTGAAGTTCTAATGGAAAAGGCCAGTGGAGGCACACAGTGCTCTCACAGGCCCTCCAGCCCGAGTAAGGTAATCTGGGCGGCCAGCTGGGAGTATGATATTGCACTGATGCACACTGCATAAAGAGATATGCGAGTTTGACATCCTACTCCTGCCTCTAGTCCCATACAGCTTGATAATGACTTTTTCGCCATAGAGGGTAGGGAGATTTTTTTTCCAATCATGTTTCAGGGCTGAGAGCTTCTCTGAACAAAACATCTTGGTCTGAGATCTTGAAATTGGGTTTGTATGAAATCTGCGAGAGAGACTACCTCATCAGCAGGTTTTTCATTTGACTGGGATTGTTTCCCACTGGCGGGACATGGAACCCCATTACTCATTCCTCGGGTCTCAGGTGGAAAACGAGCCACTTCAGGTCTCCTGAGAGAAGCATGTTTTTAATTCCCCTGCAGTTCCCTGTGGAATGTGAGCAAAGGGGTTCCACAAGGTGTGCCCTCAGAAGGCAAAGTCAGTTATTTGATGTACAAAGGGTTATTCTTAAGAATCAGACCTGTTGATTCAGAGATGCACAAAAATTACAGCCTGGACTTCTGCTTGCAGGAGGCAAAATGCTTTGTTCTAATAATAAATACTGAATCTCTGCTGCTTCCATTTACATAACACACATGACACAATGTGTAAATCCTTGACAATATTTTTTCAGAATTTAGCAGCTTGTTTTTCTGCAAACATAAACATTTATTTTTGGTGTTAATAATTAATAATATGCCACATGCCTATAATAAATGCAAAATCTAATCTTGTATAGACATAAATGTGTCTGCCAAAGTGGTCTTTCTGTGCTGTAAATGACTTTCACAAAGTGGTAGCATACATTTTATTTTCAATCACTGGTGATTTGTTTTGTGAACAGATATGTCATTAAACCAAATGTTTTCCTTTGAAAACAAGAAATACTTCACACTTTTTTTTTTTTCCCCACAAAAGGAAAATAGTTGATAATTATTAAAAAAATGGAAGTGGCTAATATAAAAATCTTTGCAGCTGTTCCCAAAGAAAACATAGACAGCAATGTGGAAATTCCCAGCAATGGAGAGAGGAGAACATGAGATATGAGAGCATCGATCCTCATCCCTGCAGTGGAAAGAAGGAAGCAACCTCCTTAGGGTCAAAGTCACTCCAGCAGTTGGGCAGAGAATGACTCTGTGCAGTGCAGAACAAGATACCCGAGTGGTGCAGGGTAGCAGATCTAGGTACACCTTTCTCTCACCTATTGATTCCTCCCTTCAAAGCTCAGTATCTTTAGGTTTCATCTTTTCCTAGAAAACAGCAGTAGTTGAGAAACCTCCTGAAAAAGCCTTTGGGTTGTATTGCTCTTAATGGCTGTCCCACCTGGCAGCTTGCAGTATGCCTGCTCTCGGTTACAGCGTGACTGCGCCTCCTGACTGTGTTAGCACAGCCAGCAGCAGCCATTGGGCTGAAAGCTGTAGCTGTGCTTATGAACTCTGCTTAGCAAATTGCATCATATTTTAACGCTGATTTCTGGTACAAGACGGGATGTAGTTTGTCTCATTACCAAAGAAGCCACATGTTACTGTGTTCACTGAACTGCACTGGAAATGTCTGTCTTTCCAGAGGAAGCCGAGTTGACTTTTTTGGAAAGGTAGTGATATGCTGACACCAGAGGAGTAATAAAACATGTGATGTTTTGTTAGTCTGTTTTGTAAAAAACTTCCTAGTTTCTGTATTTGTTCTGCTTTGATTTATACTATTCCAAACAACTGGTAACTGTCTTTAGAGAACTCTCATCTTTGTTGAAGGTTTAACTCTTTGGTTTACTGGTTGTGGTTAGCAGTGTGGATGACATAAGGTTCTCAGAAACTGGTTAAACCTTCTGGAAAATGTAATCGTTAGTGTCCCAGCATGAAATAAGAGAGGAGATGAAAGAGATTTATCTGAACCATTTTCACACTATCATTTTGCATACAGTAGAAGACAAAGATTATCAAAGTCCAGTTGCTATTCAGGGGCCAACACTAATTAATCAATTGAAAATAGGGTGCTTTAAAAAAGATGGGTTCAGAGTAACCAGGCTCAGCTGACTTAGCCACTTTTACAGTGGCAAACTCCCTGAATGGTATTGTCCAAGGTGCTTTGGAGGCAAGTTTTCAAAATTCTCCATTTTCGGAATTTCTCTCTGCCCAGTTCACCTTCTGCTTACGGCACCCTCTCTGCTGGAAACCCACAGACACCTAGAGATTCAGGGAGGATCACGTTGCTGTAACTGAGCCAAGTCCTGGAGAGCCTACTCGCATGCATGGGTGACCATAGAGTACAGCTATCAATACAATTGATCAAAAATGTGCACAGCGAAGGGTTTTTTTTTGCTTTTGCAAAAAGGCTTTTAAGATTGAAATGGTCTATGGAAATAGACAGCAGCATTGCAAGCTTCAGCCATTTTTCAAACATAATAGTAAGCATAATATATTATAAAAAGGAATAGATTATTTGCCCAGAAATATTGAACCTATTTTTGAAATGGAGGTTTTAATTCTATACCTTGAAAGTATTTCATGTCCTTGTGTTTTTTTAGCAGATATACTTGTGAGGTCTTGGAGTCAGGGACTGCTTCTTACATTTGCGTACAGAGCCTAACACTGCTCTAATCCTAGTTATGCATCTAAGGTCGGACATGCTACATATGTGCAGTAATTAACAGTAATTCATCTGTTGTCAGATATCTCACAGCTGTTAATACTACCCTAAATGTATTTCCTTTTCAAAAATAGCTTTTTAGAGATGTGTAGCTCTCACAGTATGCATGTGATAGCTAGCTGAGACAACCAGCCACTCTGAATTTGGTTCCCAATTGAGCTTAATGTTTGGGTAAAATGACAATTACATTTTCTGTGTTTAAGAACCAGCTATATTCTGTTCCCTCAGCAGGGCAAAAGGTACATACTGAGAACTACCAGTTATTTACCCAATCACATACGTGTTCCTACACAAATATGACATTGCTTAGTAGGAATTTTAATTGGCCCAATATTTTAACGTTGAATGGAAACCCTCCAGGGATGCTTTTCATTGTTCTATTGTTGATGAATTTCTTTCATGGAGCAAAAGCATAAGTTAACATTCAGGAGTGAATTACAGTAGTGCTTTGACATGGGATAAAACCACAAGAACAGTGGACAGAGGTAGTATTTGAGAACAGATTATATTCCTCCTGTTGAAAAGGAGAAATAAGTATATAAAAGCATTTACTCCTTGAAAACCTGCATTATGAAGAGGCTTTTTGGGGTGTTCATTTGATAAGAGTGTGGAACTGTGCTCTTGGAGAGCAAAGCAGGGAGAACTCAGCTAGTTTTCATGTGACTGAACCACACTTTTGTCAGGTAACCATTAGTTTTGATTTGTGGTATACCATTATGAACCAGTGAAGGGCAGCACTAACCAACAGTTTTAGGTAACTAGAAAGATCACTAATTATGCTTTCAAGTTTAAAATGATGTAAACATTAATTGTTTCACTGGATTTGCTACGAAATAGGTTGTGTTGCTGTATTAGTGCAAAAGCCTAACTTCAAGAGCATTCTGTAATCATCAGAGCAGAATTCTGCAGACACAAATTAACAGCGTGTGACGGATTGTAAGAAATGGCATTTCGTTTCTCGAAAAGCTGAATCTCTTCCTAAGAGTAGGGTCAGTTCAATTGCTTTATTAGGTTATAGTATGGGATCTACACATCAAAACAGATTTTAGCAGATAGAATTATGGTTCTTATCAGAAATACATATGCAGTAATGTAGATGTTTTTGTAGTTCAAAACACTGGAGGCTTTTCTACACAAACTGGTAGATAAAATTAGTTAATTTATTTCTGAAGTTTCCTTCAGCTTTTTTTTTTTGTTTGTTTGTTTGTTTTTTTTTTTTGAATTAATGCTCTCAATGTCTGGTAAACTTATATTTATAGTCAATATAGCAGGATATCAGAAAGAACTTTCACTGGCAATTGTATTTTTTTCCTCATGTCTGAAAATTTAGCTGTAAGCTTGTACAAAGACCGTCTTATTGACCATGGTGTTTGTGAGGAGATACGTTAAAAGATGCTGTATTATTCGGTCTCATTTTAAATGTCCTATACCCACGTGCACATTAAAAATGACTTACCCCTCTTACCCCTTCAAAAAAAATCTTGACTTTCCATAGGAAGCTATGTTATACTAGAAATTCAAAGCAATAGTTCATCTATTTACTTGTAAAAAACCCCCAAAAGCTGTACATCCTTCTGAACCTGAAGTGTTTGTCATGGCTGTGAAAAACAGATGAATCAGTCCTGTTAGATGATTAACTGAATACCCTGTAAATAAAGATCTTCACTGTCATTTTGTAATAGAGAAAGACCTCTCCGTGCACATTCAAATAGCTACCAACAATTTTAATTTGCAACATTGTTCTTTTTTCCAGAGAAAATAATTATTCTAATACTAGGAGTATTTTAGTGCTAAAGAGAACACGTCTTGACTCATTACATAAATGCAAGCCTGCACGCATTTAAGCTTTACTGTGTCCTTCACATCCACACTGCCTGCCATAGCCTCTAGCCACCCAGCCAGGCTGCAGTGGGGTTGCACAGACCCAGGACAGTCCCTAGGGCTAAGGAGTGATGGATAAATGTGTCTCCACAGAGAGAATGGGGTCTCCAGGAGCAGCTTAGTGGAGTGACTCCTGCTGACCCTTTGGGTGATACATTGCTGATTAACTTCTTAGACACATGATAAGTATTAGTGTAAAGACCAGCCATTGGGCAAGGCCTTGCCTATTAATCTAAAGGCGTCTGCTTTCACCTCAGGCATTTTGGTGTGTGAAATATGTACCAGTAATCATTGCATTTTCCTCTACTGTAAGCCAAAAGGAAGTTTGTGAGAAAAGTTTTAAACTTACTAAACAGAATGCCTTGCTTTATCTAGAATCACTTCAGTTGTTCTTTTATCCACTCTGAATATTTGAATTACTAGCATGAATTCAGGTTATGCCACTTAATGTGTACTTGTAATGTTTTGCGTGATGTGAATGCTTTAGTTTTTTAAAGGATGTCTTTACACAAGTCTGTCTGGCACACAGCTGGCCTTCCTGCCAAAAGGTCCAAGTGGTGAAGAGTTAGCAAAGGCACCTGTGGCACTTCAGGTACAGAAAAGTAGGCGTTTGGTCCAAGTGAGTTACCTTGGCTCGCTAGTGAGAGGGGGTGAGATAGGCAAAGATTCATCCCATGTAAAAGATCTCAATTAGGGAGGATTAATAACAGAGGACCCAACTGCGAGCCTTAAGGCTTTGGGGTAGGCTCTAGGCGAGTGATCCCCTGGGCGCTGTCTCTGCAGCCCTAGGATGGCTCTGCTGAACTGCTTTTGAGAGAGATGCTGGGTCTATTTCCTCGCTCTCTTTCACACGGGTGTGCCATTCCTTCAGACTTGTGGTAGCGAAGGGGCCATGTCGGGGCCAAGATAACTCTAGTTGTTTTCTTTCTCTAACAGACTCGTGTACTAACTCAACATAAATATAAGGATTTTCACATTCCTATAGTCAACATTTATTTATATTTTAAATTTCACCTGCATTGCAAGACACTGATTACTATATTTAATGTGCAATGACATTTATTGCTATATTAATGTCCAATTAGTGCATGAAAAATTCTCCTTTTCCTTTTAAGGGATTAAAATAATATTTTATAGGATGTGTCTGGGACCATGGTTACAAATTAAAATGGTGACATTTGCTGCAGTAATGGTTTTTATGTTGGAGAACCAGACCAATAGATCAGATTCTAGAAAAGACAAATGAAACAACCAATGAATTAAATTATTAAAAGCTTAAAATGGCACTGAAATTTATGTTTACTCTGATATGTAAAACATCTATTGATCTGAAGTTTGATCAGTAAAATTTACAAATTTATTCTTATATACATCATTATTATTGCATTCACATATATTAATAGTATGCTAGGTTATCTGGGTAGGCGCCTGGCACTCCTGAACACTGATTGGCCAAGGTGCTGCAGGAGCTCTGCTTTCCATGCACTGCTGGGGCTTCCACCTAAAAAACTGAAAGAGCTGTAAGGAAAAATGTCACACGGTTATGACCTTGATGCTGCTGGGGATGGGCACATGTGTTCCCTCCCCTCCTCTTTTTGTTCAGACTTTTTGAGGAGTCCAAGAACAGATTTCAGGACCTGAGAGGATGGGTACTCACTGTACCATGCTCCAGAAAGTCATATACAGGGAGTAAATGGTGTGAATCTGGAGATTTCTCTTACAAAAGAGAGCTTGAAATGGACTGCTTACAATAAACAAGTAATTCTAGAAAAGCAAAACTGAATCAGGCTGAACCCACAGTTTGTTAAGAGTGGGAAAGCTGGGCAATGGACGCATTCTGCTGGTAAAAGAGAAAGTACAAAGGATCTCCATAGACAAATAGTTTAACAAAATGATTTTTTTTTTCCACACTTACACATAAACACAGAAAAAGGATTAGGAAGAAAAGTTTCTAAAAACAGAAGTTAAATGTTAAGAGCATGCATGTAGCATCCATCTGTAGTAGATGCTAAAACTATAGCTGCTTTCAACAGGTGCAGGGCTCAGATTTGCTTCTTTTGAAGAAGCTTCTTTTGCTTTCTTGTGTCCTTCAGGCCACCTACCCTGTTTGACTCTTTGATTTCAGCAGCTTTGTTTGCAGATCTGGGGCTGGGTTCAGAGAGACTAAGAACTGGGAGAGTGTGTTTTGATATTAGCATCTGCCACACTGGGGAATCTGGCAGCTGGCTTCCAGTCCTGCCCAGCATTTCACACAGATCAGAATCAACATTAGCTAAAGCTGTAACTTTAAGTATTGGCCATGTGTATCCTGCTGACTCCCCAGTTTGCAGTGCTCATCTGTACTTTTTCCTAAACAGAAAAATGGTAATTAAAATCATATGGGGAATATAAAATTGGATGTTGAATCAGTAGAGCACAATTGCATAGCCAACATATGTAAGAACGTAAACTAAAATCCGTGTTCTCATTTTTCATATTCTTTACTTGATGGCTGAAATCACAGATTATATCCATAATGAGAAGCATTATGCGCTTGACTAACATGTATCACAACATTTAAAAATGCATTATAGAAAGTCATAAATATATTATTTTTTTTTATTTGTAGATATTTAGTGGCATGGGTCTAAACGCTATTTTCATAGGAAATATAAACATGCTGCTATGATTGGAATCTGAAGTTACCCTGCTGGAACATCACATAACAGGCACCACCAGCAGGCAAAATGGGGCGGGGGAGCCAGCAAAAAGAGTGTTCTAAATACTCTTATGAGGGTAGAGGCAGTACAGATTATAACTGCAGATGCTGAGTCTTGTAGGTAACTGCTTCAGGGAATAATTTCATATTAGTTCTTAAGGGTTCTTTGTTTCTGTAATTGTATTCTCTTGTAAATAAATATGCAGGGTATCTTACCAAACAAAAACCACAAAGTCTTTTACGGTAGGGAATTGGAATATTTAGAGTCAAGTCATGTCACACTCATTTACTTCTGAGAAACATCATCCAGCTACCCTCAAATCGCTGCTTACTCCATTCAGATTCTTATTGTTTAAATTTTCTATTAAAATAGGGATCTGATCTAGGTTTGTGGGGTGTTTTTTTAAGACCCTGATTTGTTCAGTCCAGCTATCTGACCACCATAGAAAGTGTGGTTAGTCTCATAATGAATAATAAATAATGTGCAGCTGGAACTGCAGGGAGAAAGCACATGCATGACTGCAATAGCAGTCTCATGGGGTAATTGTGGGTGTTAAGGTGCTCTCCCCTCCCCCAAGTGCAGAAATGAGCATCTAGCAGCAAAAAGGCTACTACAGAGTAGTAGTACAGACTGCCAAAAGAGTATGGAAAGTCAACTGGAGTGCATGTCAGAAATGATGACATTAATATGGAAAGTCTATTCCCTTGTCTTGGTGCTTTCTAGGATAACCTGTGTCTGGTTGTCTCACTGCAGCTGTGGTCTTGTCATTATTCACCATCAGGTGCATCCACTTGCTTTTTTTCTGCATCCTTTTATTTACAGTGGATGAAAACCTGGAAGTCCATTTCAGCTGTATGTGTGTTCTCCCTTCAATCCAATTTGTTTTCTCCTGCAGATAGGTTTCTTCACTCCCATCTCTGAAGTGTTGTGGGTTAAGCAACATTGCTACATCAGCTGAGAGAGGTATTTACTGTGAAACAGATAAAGAACTTTTCTTTTTTGAAGGAACAGCAGTTTTGAATTAATTAATTAATTAATTCAGTCAGCCATTCATGTAGCTTTATGGCTCCTTGGCAGCTTCCTGAGAAGGTGGGAATCCTTGGATATTGTAATGACACCAATAGCACCATAATGGCATAATATTTGTGACAACATCCTCTGCCACAGTGGTTGCTAGCAGGACAATGGATTTCTGGGGAAGCTATTCTAGTTTTGTTCTGGCAGATACTGAAAATAATAAGGGTATCAGTAGGATGAAACTGGTTTTAGTGCCATCTTTGTTCCACCCTATATTGTATGTTAACCATACCTCAGCCGTCTTTCTATATCTGCACTTCTCAATCCTATTACCAATTACTGGCACCAGCCACTCTCCATATGTGTTTTAGAAATTAGTCTCTGATTATTAAATCATGACTGCATGTTAACACCCATTATTTTTATAAACCCACTGCAGACTCCCATGCATTATAAATAAATTGTATTAATTCCAATTCATATGAAATATTTATAAATATTATGGAAAGGGCTCACTTTCTGTGCATAGTTATTAGACATTATAGAAGATTGCAAATGGTCAATTATGTAAAATTATGAGAATAAAGACTTAAAACTAGGCTCATAATCCTACGACAAGAGAGATGCAGAAAACCAAGATTCCAACTGGGTTCAAGAAGAGTGACATGCTTTATGTTTCTTAATTATCTTTATTTCCCGGTAGTATTGCTATTGCCAGAGTTCAATTTACCAATGAAAGGGTAATAAGTTGCAGAGGCACTCCTTTCACTCTCCTGTGTTGTCAGAACATAAAATCATAGAGGACAGATGATTTTAGCTCTATTGTGTTTGAATTGAACAAATTTTGAGTCTGGGCAAAATTCAGCTGTGCAGTAAATGGTTCTTACCAGAAACCCTGCTGGTGATGTCACTGACTGTTAAGCAGCTAGTAGGAATTACAAATCTAAATAGTTTTGTAAATCTAGGTCATAACTCCTAACTGAGTCTTTGAAAATATCCCCTAGTGTGGTAATAAAAACCAGAAGCCAGAGCACGAGTACTGAGGCTGCTGGTTTGCAGTCCTCTGGTTTATAGATTAGGGAAGGGCATGGCTGAGTGACAGGAAAAGGCTTTTTAAAATATTCATTCAGGTTCCACTGAATCCAAAGGAAAGCATCTTTGCTTCTCTGGGACAACCTGAGGAGGCCAGTGACAAATACCTCCGGAACCCTCAGCCACGTGGTCCAAGCTGGCCTGTTGTACAGCTGCCCATTACTTTGCCCACCAGGGACTAGAAGCTTTTGAGAAGCTTTACCTTTTTCTTTTGCTAAGGAAGCTCTTCTAAGAGGACTTGGTATGGCCTTTTACATAAACATGATAAACCTGTTTTCCCAACCTCCTCTCATCCACAGCTTTCTTATAACTAAATCTAGGTTATGTCCCTAGTTAGAAAATTTAATTAATAAATAAGTTAAATGTTTGTACAGCACCTTGAAGCTGTAAAGTGCTGTCTAAATCCCAAGTACTAGCAAGACTCTCAGTTATGATACAGCACGTTTATACAAGTTTGTTTGATGTCCTCAGAACACTTGGACTAAGTGAAGCATATTTCCTGTTGAGAATAGATATTGCTGGTTGAAAGCCATGCCTTGTGAAACGGAGACTGATGCCACAGCATCCAGTTCAGGAAAATAACAACATAAAGAAACATAATTTGCAGCATTAAACCCACATTTTCTAAATATTTGGAAGCAGGAGTAAAAGATTTCAAAGGATACCCTTTTCCATATTTAGTCGGAATTGTGTTGCTTTGCTGACTATAGGAGCACTTGCAAGTTTCATTATAGTGGTATTTCATTTGACTGTAGTTAATGGTCTGACCATTTTCATTATGTATTTTTATGAGTTTATCATTTGGACATTTTAAAATAGAAACACAATGAAAATCACAATAGAATTAGGAAGCTTTTCTCTAGAAAAGCAATTTTCTCGATAGGCTGCTTGTAGCAGTACCATTTTTCTCATTGTAGTTAAGCAGAGGAGGGTTTCATCTCTGAGAACACCAGGACTAGCTGCAAAGTCCAGGACTGCCATCAGGGAGAAGACTTGCTCTAAACCGGTCTTCTGTCACTGTTGTTGCAGGAGAGATGTAATAAGATGCATGAGAAGACTAAGAGAAAATGTAACCTGAGCCCTCTTCTATTTTTGCACTTAAGACAATGACTTCTCCCTCTATATACCAGGCTGTACTTTATTACCATACAGTTTTCTTTGACTTAAAATATCTTTAGCATTCTGATTCTCACGTGTTGAAGCTGTCAGGCAGTGCCTCAGCAAGCAGAATCTATTTTTTTCCAGGAAAATATTTCACTTCATTACAATGCATTTCAACCCCAGCTAAGGATAGTTTATGAAGTACAATGTCACTGCTAATGCCAGTAAAGAGGTCAAATTTTTCTGTGATGGAGAAGAAAAATTGTGCCTAAGGACACCAGAGAACACATGTACGGTTTGGGTAAAGAGCTGTTAGACTTCTAACAGAAGTCAGAATTCATATGCTTGTAATTGAAAACTGGTACTCGATAATTAAGCCATGCCAACAGATAGCCTCAGAGATATGCTGCCAAGGATACAGCATGCTATTCATGCCATTAAAAAGCTTTAAGGTTGAAAACCCTGAATTGCTCACCATTAGACTGGCTCTGCTGCCACTGAAGTCAAAAGTAGAATTCCTGTCAGCCTCCATGGGAACCATGCTGCACTACTGACATGTACGTCAGATGATTTCATCATTAATTGCATGACCAAATATCTCAGTTGTAAATCTGACTCAGCCTTACTCATCAGTAACGTATTAGAAGTATAAATGGACAAAGAACAACTCTTCTTGTAATGACTATTAAGCCTTCCATGTTATGGTGTGGGTTTTTTTCAGATGAAATTAAAGTTGAGATAGAGAAAACCCCATTCAGAATAGTGGTCTGATAAGAAATAGCTGCTTACGTGGCGATTAGGAAGTCACCTAAGGGACGGTTAAGAGAATAATTCAATGAACTTGGGCACAAGCCTATGTGTTGCTCTCCCTTCACTCCCTGGGAACCACTGTACTTTATCAGAAGTAATCAATTTCCAAGAACTCCAACAGCATCCTGGCCTGTACCAGTAATAGTGTGGCCAGCAGGACCAGGGCAGTGGTCCTCTTCCTGTACTGGGCACTGTTGAAGCTGCACCTTAAATACTGTGTTCAGTTCTGGGCCCCTCACTACAAGAAAGACATTGAGGTGTTGAAGGGGGTCCAGAAAAAGGCAAGAAAGCTGGTGAAGGGTCTGGAGAGTAAGTCTTATGAGGAACAGCTGAGGGAATTGGGGTTGTTTAGTCTTGAGAAGGCTCAGGGGGGAGCTTATCACCCTCTACAACTACCTGAAAGGAGGCTGTAGTGAGGTGGGAGTAGATCTCTCCTCCCAAGTAACAAGGGATAGGATAAGAGGTAATGGCTTCAAGCTGCACCAGGGGAGGTTTAGATTGGAAATTAGGAAAAATTTCTTCACAGAGAGGGTAATCAGGTATTGGAACAGGCTTCCCAGGGCAGCGGTAGAATCACTGTCCCTGGAAGTGTTCAAAAACCATGTAGATGAGACTCTTACTGATATAGTTTAATGGTGATATTGGCAGTCCTGGGATAATGATTGGACTTGGTGATCTTAAAGGTCTTTTCCATCCTGGATGATTCTATGATCACGGCAGGCAGGGCTGCAAAAGGCTGCCGTGGTTCCCAGCCTGTGCCCTCCGTCCTGCTGGCACCCTCGGTGCCTCGCTACATCGCACCTCACCAGTGGCTGGATGCAGGGCAGCATGCATACTGCATGACTGTTTGCACTGGCAAAAACTAATAAGCTTAAAACTCTTTTCACAGCTTCATGATCTCTTGTCATGCTCCTTTCTGAGAACATGATTAGCGCCCATCTTTTATGTCAGCTATTACCCTGAAAAGCATTTCTGAATGGTGCTCATGTCCCTAGGATCTTTCCCCTTCCAAGCTACAACCATTCATGTCTTGCAGTTGCTCTTCATAAGCCAAAGGCATTTTTTCCTGCTGTTCTTGCTTTTAGTTCGATGTTCTCTGATATTTTCTATCCTGTGGAAATCAGATGACAGGCAGCACTACAGATGGAATTAAACTGAGTAATCATCAGATTCATTATTCCAGACTTCTACCTATATTTTGCATATCTGAAAGCTGGTAATGATTTTTCTGTGGATAACTTATTATTGGTGCAACATTTTCTTGTCTCATCTTTTCCCTTATCTTAACAACTGAGACCAACTCCGTAGATCAAGAATAGAAACATCCTCTACTTCTCTGCCTAATGCTGTATTGAGACCTGCTGGTTTTTCTGCCTGTGATCCCACAGCTGCAGCACACTCTGTATTGCCAGATTTCCCTTAACTATCTCATGGTTTTTGTATTAAATACATGAGATGATATTGCAGACAAGTTGAGCTGTTTGCTGTATGTTTTTTGCTCCCATAACACAGAGGCCATGGGAATGGACTGCTGTACTTTAGCCTACCCCTGCTAATCTGGATGCCCAGTACTCTGCCACAGCTTCACCAGCATGCAGGACTTCCATTTACCCAAACATATGTTCGTCCCATACCTGCTTAATTGCCTAATCTCTGATTTCCTGTTTGCTTTAACTCTTCTTTTGCAGATGAATTTTTTGATGTGTCATTTTGGTGTAGAAACTTCTCTTGTTTTCCTTTGATGTCTTTCACTTGAGCTAGCCCACCAATGTAGGCTCCTTGGTCCTGTGTGACCTCAAAAGGACTTCTCATCCACAGGAAATTCAAGTTGCTATTTAAGCTGATTAGTAAAGAGCATTTACTATAGATACTAAAATCCCACACTCTTAAGAGATCTTCACACTGCATAAGCTGTTATGTAGCATCTACAGCTTTTTTCTTTTTTTTCTTTAATGAGATAATCATAGAAGGCTTATAATTTCACTTCTCACCATAAGCAATTTCCAATGTTGGCCATATGTTTTCTGGTGATTCCCAAAGCTTCCTGGCTGTCACCTTGTATAGGAACCAATGTGTATTCAATTTCCTTCTTGAGAATGATCAGGAATCCTAACACCAAGATGGCAGATTACTGTGTTTTGTTCCCAAGCACTGAGCTTCTTCACCCTCCAGGTCATCTGACTGGCAAGGTTGCAGGTAGTATCTAAACCTTGTTTTGCTTGATGGGGAAGTGATGGATGATCACAGTGTGGTTCCTTTTCTTCTTTCTTCATTAGAGAATAAACCTGAGTGAAATCCTGCACTCATTTACAGGAATGTAATAGTACTAATGTCCATTGGATTATATTGTTAAAACTGAGCAGAATTTAATTTATTGAATTTTGTCTAGGTAAATGCAATTTCTAATTAAAAAGTAGCAGTTCCTATGATACTCTGCATTCTTTGTAGCACATGTGCATTTGAAAGAAATGTACAATATATATTGAGATTATACTAACTGGCATGAGGGTTTCCAGAGCAATTGCTTTAACTGAATTCTACAGTAAATAGAAGAATAAAACCCAAGGTAAATATTGGTAGCTTTATAGCTCCCCATAGCGCAACAGGGAATGCTACAGGAAAGCAGTCAATTTCTAGACAGGCTTTGTTTTTCAGCGCTGTTTTTCCAGTGGCTATAGCAATCTGGAATTGAAAATGCACAAAAATAGTTGCTTTCACACAAGCAAAATGCTTTCTCCTGGACTTTTGTCCAAACACCAAGCTACAGCTCTATTAGCCGGGCCAAGGTGAGGACCCTTTGTCATGTCTGTGTAAGGCTGCAGTGTGAGGCCTCCCCGACCCATCCCAGCCAAGCTGGTGTGTCCACAGCATGAGGTGAGCTGGATCCCTGTGCAATGTGGAGGGGGCCAAGGAGTGCATCTCAGGCTCTTGTGGAGCTAAACACTGCCTCTTTTCTTGCCCTTTTGAGTTGTCCCATCTAATGAATCTTCATAACCATCCTTCATGTGGTTCCAGTTCTAGCCCTCCAGCTTTATTTTTCTGGTACTATGAAACATATTTAATATAAAATATTAATCAACAAATATTGAGAATGGTACTTCATAGTACTTATCAACATGTTATCTGGATGTGACTTCATTAGAAGTTACAGTGCAAATGTGCACTAAAATACACGAATGATGTAGCTGGTGAAATACTCTTAATATCCTTTTCACTGATGAGTGCAAGAAAGGAATCAAGCATGGGAGAGTGAAATTCTTTTGTTTTGATGAGAAGTATGAATTGCACTTTCTTAAACCAGAATGCGGCCCAGTTCCCCACCCCCCTCTGAAATTTGGAGTGCAGGGCCAGGAGGAGCTTGGGAGTGGCCAGTCAGACGTTCTCTTTCTGTTAGACCATTCAGTTTTTCACTGTTTGCTAGCAGGCTCAGTAACTCACTGAATTTATAATTAAAAATATGTTCTTAATTTTCAGTTTGAATTAATCTGCCTGCAGCTTTCAGTCCTTGCTTCTTGTTATGCTTTTACCTGCTAGATTAAAGATCACTTTAGTGCCCGGTATTTTCTGCCCAAGAGGTGCTTATCTGTTGTTATCAACTCACCACTCAATCTTCTTCCTGATAAGATAAACAGATTGAGCTGTTCGGGTCTGTCACTGTAAGGTATTTCCTCTAGCCTAAAATAAAATAATGTATGTGAGCCTCTTCTGTACATTCTTCAATTTTTTTTTTAACATCTGCTGCCTTACACAGCTGCTCATGTCTAAAAGGAGCAATCTACCACAAAAATTGCTTCCCTCCTTCCCTCCCTCCAAGGAACAATCATCATACAATGACCCTATGCAAGCCTCAAAATAACAAGAACTGGATTTCTTTTGACAGCATTCATTTATTAGGCAGAGAGGCCAGCTGAATGTATCTGAATCTTGCTGCTCCACTTTTGCGTGAACCAGATTGCAGTAAAGTCCTCTGATTCATTGAAGGGGAAGGTGAACAGTGGCTCATGTCCCCAGGAGAGGCCACCTAGCCATGTCACAACTGCTGGCATGTTGGACACAAACCTAGAAGCTTTGTGGAGGGGATAGGAATTGTGCCCAACTAGGGATTATGCCATGGCCAGTCCTGCTAGGCCAGCCCTAGGAGCATGCTAATACCATGTTGATTTGGTGATTTTAAATGTATGTGATATCTGCAGTAGCAAATATATTGTGGGTGTGGAGTACTCTGGAGAGAAGGCCAAGTCAGATGAGTACTGCTGGTACTGCAGCCTTTGGTGGGGAAAAGGGAAGGTTTATCCTGGCTGTGCAGGGGAGGACTGAGGGCAGATGGAAACTGCTTCCCCACTTGAAAATGTCACTCAGACCCCTTGTTTGCTACTCTTGTGACACTCACTGGTACTGTTGGTATCAATGTGGTCTAAGAATGAAATTTTATTAGGCATTGTAAGTTTAAAAAAATTGTAATTTACCCAAATTTGGGAATTACCTTACTTTAAAATACAGAGTAAGTTGTGAATAATTAAAAAGGCAGTTATAGGGCTGGTAAAGAGTAGAAGAATAAAAGACATGCTAATTAATTTTCTGTCTGATCTTTATACCTGGAGGAATCAAGCTGCCTTTTAGAAGTCAAAGTGAATTACAGGCAAGTTCATCCTCATGTTGTCTTACAATCACTGGCTTTTCTCCTGTCTGTACCCACAAACCTCCATGTGAGTGCAGGAGAACTGCCCACAGAGACTTCACTATGGGGCCAGGGTCTAAACAACTACAAATTCCTGCACTGTTCCACAGGAATGCTATATATGCTAAAACACTTGGCATTCAGGCGTTCAGCTGCCGAAGGACTGGGGAGATGATGCGTTGGAATTTCGATAGTCGTCTATGACCGAACAGTCATGGTTCAATAGTTTTTCCATGCTGTTTTAAAGAAGCTATTTATGAAATTGCTAATACCTCATCTAAAACCTTGATCCTTGTGATGTGATGACAGGGGGTCAAGCTTGGAGGCGGTGTCACAAACAGAAAGATATAAATGTGCAGCATATAGAAGTATTCATTAATGACTCACAAGCAAGAGTGCCTGGCTACTAATTGGGGATTTGTGCAGAAGAACTGTATTTATGTTACTCCATGCAATCTAACTTATTTTCATTCCGCTGCTTGTGAGGCTATCTTTTTGGCAGGAAGAACTCACTAATCAAAATCTTTCCTTATGTAAATGACAAGGTATTGGGAGGGTGGGGAGAGAGGAGGGCAGGTAGAACATGCATCTGAAATGCCAGAAAGAGGCTGAGCTGATAAAGCTCAAACTGCCAAGTAGTAAAAAGGGTGTCAGAAAAGAGGAAAACCTCTATTCTAGTGCTTCTTGTGTCAGTGCATCATTGATGAAACCCAGCTCTACTGTGTGTGAAATCTAAAGTTACACTGTAATGATCCTTTTATATCTGTTTATTTTTTTTTTTAAGCAATACAGCTAAAATCCAGTCTGCTTACAAAGTATTGAAATTAACATTTTATGTTCTCGACTGATGCAATTTTATCATTGTCTTGGGGTTCTTGTTGAAGTTGGAGTTTATTGGGGAGCTGTGGTTTTGGTCAAGGAGCCTGATCCTGCTCCCCCCTGGGGAAGGGGCACCCCATTCCTACCCATGTGTGGTGGTTGTTCTCCACCTACCAGAGGCAGTGCAGCCTGGAGAGCAGGCTGTGGACAGCCGGTGGAGTGGACAGGGTACCTAGAAATAGAAAGCCACTACAAATGTGCTTAATCTGCAAGGGAAGCCAGCATATACGTCCTTGGCTTGCTTCCCCTCAAGCTAAGGTGTCTGCTGTTTTCACATTTTATTGTTCTTGAGCAAGAAACAAATATAATTTAAACAGGTAAAAAAGATCTCTCTACCCTTTCAAAGGACTGAATTATGCATTCTCTGAAACAGTTTCCTTGGCACGGAAGACTTGGTATTTAAGCTTATTTTTTTTGCTTACTCTGCTGACAGATAGGGATTTCACATGTTTCTACTGACAGAACCACCTTTTATACAGTTCTTTCAAGGCCATATTGATCTATTTTTTAAGATAATAAATACATCATTGACCCTGTCTGTCAGTATACTTTAAGAATTCATTAACACTTTCCTATGTTGTATATTTTACTGTCCTATACATCTATGCAAAGAGCTCCAGCCATTGAACTGTAAATCACTAATACACAGACTGAGAGCAGTGGCTGTTAATGAGATAGCTCATCTACCGCTTACCCGTCAGAGATGTTATTAAAAGCAGTATGACGTCCACAGCCTTGATGGAGGCTGACTTTGTGTCTGTAATAGATGTAGGAAAGATGGGCAGGATGGCTTGCCACACACCTGAGCAGACTGCCTGCGATGCCAGCACTTTGCAAAGAACATTAGAGAAATTAACTCAGATGTCCTTCTGATTAACCAGCTTTTCCAAGTCTAGCATAAGCTCTTTACCCTTTGGAAGGAAATACTTTCAAAGGAGGATAGAGAATTGTTTTTAATGGAGGTAATCTTCTAATACATTACTTCTGGCCAAGGGGATACTTGGAAGGGCAAGGTAATCCTAGAGTAAAGTTGATTTAACTTCTCCATTATCCTCAGGAAGGCTCTGGGATTGGAGCTTTGAGGAGCTATATGTGACATTTTTAAAAGGTTTCTGCTGAGGCTTAAACTCCTGTAATGTTTAACGTATTTTCTGAAGTGATGAGATTCTTATAGCAGGAGCAAGACATGAGCAACATTTTTGTGTGTGCACTAAAGCAGATGATGTTGGCTTTTGACAAGGTTACAAGATGCAAAAATACATTTTTTTTTTTTCTTATTGCTTTGCCAGTTAGGAAGAAGCAGGTGGTTTATATTTTTCTCCAGAATTTGCCTGTATGTGCATAGGGAACTTGTGCTTTTGGTTTAGTTCCTAGTGGGCATGACTGTACATCAAAATTGTGCCTGATGCAACCTCTGCCTGCACGCTTTAGGTCTGGCAGGGGATGTTGGCACGGCTTATAGTGTAGCTATGGCGAGGCTCATAGTGTAGCTAGCTGCTCTCACTGGCCTATGCATAAAGTGAATATGACTCTGCAAGTCTTGAGAACAGGCACCTTTTTCATTCAGGTACAAGAAGGAAACCTGAAATTGTCATTTTTCGACAGGACATACTGATCTGCCTTACAAGGCTGGGAAGAAAACATGTATTTCATCTGCTCTGACAGTTGGCCTTCTGAATTACACTTATCAGCCATATTAGCCCAGCGCCCTTTGGCAGAAGTGGAGCAGGGGTTAGTAGTGTTGTTCTTGCCGATCAGGGACAATGCATGGCTCCAGATTTCTGCATTCTTTCTGGCACTTTGGTGGCATTTATAAATGTGACAGCTGTGAATTAGCTCAGCTATTTACAGGCTAGATTGCACATGGCTCACTGACAGGGAAGGTGCAATAGATTTTTTTTCTTCCCTTCACTTAGCGTTGATATCGACCAGGGAAGCTGTGGCAGCCAAATATAATAACGGTCCCAAGCCTCGATAAGCTTCTGCTGATCTATTTGCCTTGCTAATTTCTGTAGACAGTTATGTTTGCATCTGTGGTCGGCCTCAGCAGGAGGATCTTCCTTTTACAATTCTATGTGGTTGTGTTATGCGATAATGAAGATAAAGGAGGCTGTGCACCTGAATTTCTGCCCTCGAAGAGGACTGTGCCTCACCCTTGTTAGTTGTCGTTTGGGTGCTAATGGTGCTTCTACCTTTCATGTGGCATGTTTGATTGGTGTTCCCTGCTGGATGGGGCTGTGTAATAACAGTAATGCATGGTGAGAAGTTCACATTGCCCCTGAACCACTACTTTGTCTTCCTTAGTAGGAGTAAAGGAAAAAAAATCCCACAACTACTCAAATTTAATTTTCAGAAATTTCTCTTTATATTCAGCTTAGCTTGAAAGTTTAAAATGTTTCTGAATTTCTTTGCTGTAGTAAACAGCTTTTCCATGGCCTGTACTGGCATGTCTGTACATGAGGGTGTGCAGAAAGTTCCTGGTGGGGTGGGAGGAGAGGTAAGGAGAGCTCAGCTGGAAAAGCAGTGGGGCAGAGAGCAGCCACAGTCTCAGATCCACCTGGGATGGGGGAGAGAGGAGGCCACTAAAGTCCTGTTTCCCCTTGCAGTAGGATGTGTGCTGGCAGCATTGAGGCTGGGCTTTCATCTAAACAGGGCCACCCTCTGAGTGGCCATCAGGCCCCTGTCTGCACACCACCAAGGGATTAAACAGGGGAGACACTTTTCTTCCTCCAGACCCTAAGAAGTCTCACTGCTGCCTTCTATATCAGGCACAGGAATCTCCATTTCCTTGTTGATGCTGGTGATGTCCTCCCATGTATCACAGTGTGTAAGAGTCTTAAAACAGGGAGATGCTTACCCCCTTGAGCTACAGGGGAAACCTGATCTTGTCAGACCTCACCTCAGCAGCACCTTTGCAATGCCTTTTTCTTTAAACTTAATCATATGTCTCTCTGGTTTGTGGCATAGTGTAGAGGATTGGTATGGAAGTCTTGTTTTCTGTCGTAAGAGTTATTTCTGTGATGAATGCATGTTTCACATGCGTGACACGTGTGACACACATACCCCTTCAGACCATTAGAGAGTGATCTCTTTTAATCTCTTCAGTGCCTCCTGTACAATTCTGCATATTCACCCAGTTATCATGGAAAAATCATGGAAAATCCTTCCCCTTCTGCGCCCTCACATTGCTAAAATCCAATTTTAGCTCGGAAAAAAACAATTTACAGGATTCATATGGGCAGGGTGAATTTTGTGACAGACTGGTCCAGAGCTCCATTCTGGAAGCAGTCCTGCTTGTCAGCTGAGCCATTGCAATATTTGTAATTTTTATGTATTAGTGATCTGGCACCTTTCTCTGGCATCTTATGCCATACAGAATTAGCCCAGCATATGGGTGGTGTAAATTGGAGGACATAGGTTTGAGTAATGAACAAACTGTGACTATGCTAATTGGCTTCATGGGCACAGAGTGCGGCGTCTGCAGAGTAAAATCACCTCAGCTGTTTTACAATAAATAAATAATAAAAATGAGAGTACCCAATTTGGGGATTTTTGTTGTCTTTTTTTTTGTCAATGGCAAATATTTCCAGCCTTCTACTTACTGTGATTAGAGTTGGCGTGGAGCCCAATTCTCTGCACATTGTAATGAATGGCTCTTACAAACAGGTGAGCCAACATTATTTTCCTTTGAGAGTACAATGTAGCTGCGGTTGACAATAAAGATCAATGCACCTGAAGGTGTTCATCATATTCTAACATCGAAACAGTAAGGAAAGCAGGAATTGCTGTGCTCATAAGAGCTGTAAATATCTCGCCAGACTGAATATCAATTTTCAAAAAATAAAGCTTGCTATAAAAATAAAACCTCAGAAAGCTATATTTTACAATGAGATTTATTTTACAAATTTCTGCTGACCATAGTGGTTTCCAGGCTTGCTAGGATGATTCTTTATTTTTGTTAGCTGAAAGTGTTCTAATGACCCTCATTCCTCCTCTGCTTGATCCTAATTCTGGAGCCCATGGTCACTGCTGGCTTCTATGCCGGAGTGACCTACTGCACTGACAAACGCTAAGTCAGCAGCAGCACCAACTCCCTTGCCCAGCCCTGTTCCTAAATCTGGCTGGCAGAAGCACCCAACTGCCTGCTGCAGGGCTCAGCACGTTCTTTGTCCTTCCAAAAGCCATGAGCCTTGCTGGGTGGAGAAGGCAGAATGGGCACAGACTGGGAAGCTGGTATGCATTTGGGAAGTTGTTTGTTGCTGTTTAGGTCCCTGTTCTCAGTACAGTTCTTGCTAAACACTGGTGATGGGATTTAGTGCTTTTACTCTTTGTTACTTTCATACGGCCTGAACCTGTGCAAACCAAATGCAAGCCATTTCAGTTATCCTCTCACTATAAAATAAAAAGGGTGGGGAAAAGAGAAAAGGAAAAAAACCAGATGTCTTTGCTTGGCAAAAGCTAGTTCCCCCTGAGCAGGTATGCTTTTTCATCAATACTGCACAAATGCCCCTCAGTCCTCACATTAAATTTTGTCATCTGTGTTTTGGGGATCATAGGAAATGATCGTCCAAATGGGGTATTTTGGCTTTTGGCTGTGGCTTTTGGAGGTTACGGAGGTATTCATAAATTGAGAAGTGGAATCTAAGTGCAGTCTACAAAGAACTTCTTAGGCTGCCTTCATTCCATGGGCTGGTTTTGAACCAAGTACCTGCTTTTTAGATGATGTTCCTGTAGCTGTAACTGTGAACAAATGAAGGAATTTGGTACTTTTATCTGTCCTGTATGAGAGTAAGCTGCTGTAGCTCCAAGCCCTAGATGGTCATGAATCTTAATTCATAAGGAGAGATCATTATTCATGGTAAATGAGCTAGCAAAATTCTTCTTTCTGTCATGCCCCTCCCTGATAACGTGATGATCATTAATATGCTGAAAAAGTTAAGAAATATCCTAAGCAAGACGCTTATCAATGCAAGTCTTTATAATGGGAATATGAGTATAAGAACCTCGTAAGTGTTATTGTAGTGCTGATGTTATGAGAATTTAAATGGGCAAGCTTTTTGGAAGGATAATGTCTTTTATTAGATAACCAGTTGTAGTTGGAAAACACAAATTTGACTCTCTGCACTCTATCCATGTTGCGACAATACTGCCTCTTCAATGCAATGCTCACACTCTCTTTGCCTGTTGTTATTTATGCTGCTGTTTGTGTTCCCCCTGTAATTATGAACAATTAAAAGCACATTTTTATTGCTTCAAACTGCACCCCTGTGTAATTCTGTGTGGGAATAAAGTCCTGATAGTGGCCCCTTTAGCCAGAGGCATGCTCACAGTACATGTTGCTTAGAGATTTCCTGTTTATGGCTGTCCACAATTCTCCATGGTTATTTTTCAGACATACTGCTCTTTTCTTAAAATTGGATTGCAGAGTACTCCTCATCTCACAACTCATGCAATAGCATTGGGACAGCAGAAAATGCTGCAATTCCTAGCCAGTCTTTTATATTACTAGCTGATCTGCTCTTTCATAGAGGAGTGTCTGTGATTGTGCATGAACCTCCATTGGTGAGCGATGAGTTCATCTGCTGGAAATGTGAGTAACCTAATTTCGAGCAACTTTTAGAAGAGTCATGACTATAGCCTCCTTTTTGCTTTGATATGTGCAAGATTTTATGAAGAAAAGGAGCTAGGACTGCACTTTGCATATGCTGATTTGGGTCTTGAAAACAACCTGAGGAATGCCACAAGCACCATCAGGGGGCTGAAACACCTCCTGTATGAAGATAGGCTGAGAAAGTTGGGGCTGTTCAGCCTAGAGAATAAAAGGCTGCGTGGAGACCTCATAGCAGCCTTCCAGTATCTGAAGGGGGCCTATGAGGATGCTGGGGAGGGACTCTTCATTAGGGACTGTAGTGATAGGACAAGGGGTAATGGGTTAAAACTTAAACAGGGGAAGTATAGATTGGATATAAGGAACAAGTTCTTTATTGTGAGGGTGGTGAGGTGCTGGAATGGGTTTCCCAGGGAAGTTGTGAATGCTCCACCCCCTGGTGTTCAAGGCCATGCTGGACAGAGCCTTGGATGGTATGGTTTAGTGTGAGGTGTCCCTGCCTATGGCAGGGGGTTTGGAACTTGGTGATCTTAAGGTCCTTTCCAGCTCTAACTATTCTATGATTCTATGATTTGAGCAGAATGAGATGGATGATGAAATGGTAACGAAAAGTTTATCTCAACATGAGCACAGACTTTAAAAGCAAAAATTAATGATCTACACTTGTTGTTTTGGCTCTCACATAGTTTAAATGAATTCTTATAGTCAGCACATGTAACAGTAATGTGTTCTTGATACTCTGATAGAGGACTATGAGAACAGCCCCTAATTCTGAAACTGGAGCATCAAACACTCACCCTTCGTAGTATGTAATTTTTAATTCTTTCCTAACAAAGCAGCGCAATTCAGGCAGTGCGAAGCTTGGCAGGTAGCATGATGATGAAGATTGGACAACTTAATTGTATTCTAGATAGAAAGTGCCAAAAGGAATCAATGATGCAGTAGCCAATAAGAAGCACAACTCAGGCAGTCACACTGTTTCTCACTTTACATCAGAGAATAGGCTGGTTAGTAATGTAGAATTCCTGCATCATATATTTTAACTTTTAATTCCATAGAGGTGTTCGTAAGGGAAATTCACAAGCCTTTACGAATATTTAAATTAAGATTCATGTTCCCTTCATTATTATTCCATTTTTTATGGGTATATCAAGTGAAGCACTAGGGTTTGGGGTTTTTTGTGTTTTTGTTTTGTGTTTGCTTGGTTGTTGTTGTTGTTTTTGTTTTGTTTTAAGATGATCAGACTGGTCCACTGCATAAAATATATCTGAAATGCCTCATTCAGTTCAATAGTTGGCCATATATTCTAAAAGAAAATAAATAAAACAAACTAATGTTTTATCTGCTTTGTTTTACATAGGGAAATTAAGCTCACACATTGTAAGTATGTTTAATAACATAATATCTGGGTATTTCATGTGGACACTAAGGAAGTAGCTTTTAAAATAAATACAAGCATACCCTTTGTGTTATCTGTTCAATGTGACCAGCTGAATGCCAAGGGTTACAGTGATAAATCTACAAGAAAAGAAATAGTAATAAAGACAAAAATTCTTGAACAGCAGAGATACAAGTTTCCAGGTGGAGAATAACCTCTCTTCAGCTGCTTTTAGAATATAATGCATTTACTCATCCCAGAGCTGAGCTGATGGTAACCCCCCACAAGTTCCGTTAGAAATAATCGACTGTACTATAACAGCACTTTAGTCTTACACGTTATTGCTTTAATTGCATACAAAATAGAGTGAGTAGATACTACTTCAATTGTATACAAAACAGAGTGAATAGCACTACTTCAATTTTAGTTAGCTGTTCTGTGAGTTAAAAAAAAAAAGGGGGGGGGGGGGCGGGATGAAAAGACAAAGACACTCTTCATCCCAAGGCAGGAATCATTTCACCTGTTTCTTGTCTGGGCCACAGTAGCTCAGAAATCCCACAGAACAATTTGGCAGAGAAAGCAAAAATAATTCTGCATCTGACTGTAAATCCAGCAGTAATTTAGTTTATCCAGATTGAAATTTCTCCCAGATACTGTTATGTTTAGCACTCCCACACTTGCAGAAAATGCCGCCGGCTCTCTAGCAGTCACTGTCCCTGAGACCATGGCTTGATGTTTCCCCCTGAGGCTGGGTTGCCTGTCGGCACAGCAACCCCCTCCTTGCACAGGCACCACGATTGCCCCTGAAAGATTGTATTGGGTCACTGGCTCTTCCTCTTGCAGACTTACTTACTGGGAGAGAGTAGCAGGAGTGTCCCTGCCGGAACTGAAACATCTTGACATGGCTTTTGTTCACGTGTGTTACCATTCTCAGATGTGCCAGCCAGGGTCCCTGCCCGGGAGCAGGGTAGGAAGTGGGGGCTAAGGAGCTGGGGCAGCTTCCCTCCTGGCACCCATGCTCGCAGAAGCTCCTGTGCATCATCTGCCCCACTTGCAGCTCTCCTTTATATATAAAGAGAGCAGAGTTTCTCTCTGAGCAGGTGGTATATCTATGAATCAGCTCTTGGAGGGCCCCATTTGACCAGTACCACCTTCCCTCTTCCTGTGTCTTTCTAAAGCTTAAGAAGGTTGGAGTGATGCAGGGTGCCAGCTGCCCACCCCTTCCCTCCTCCCTAGGGTCTAGCTGTGCTCCTGATGAAACAGAAATGCTGTGCAGATCCTGTTCCTGGAAGAAGCTGCTTTTCCTGGTGGCTCAGTGGCACATTTTTCAGGAGCTGTTTACACGGTCTCCCCTCTGCCTTGTGAATCAGTGAACCACAGCAAGCTTCAAGCGTGGTTTGCCAGCCCTTGTGTTACTGGTAATGCTCATCGTACCTCTCTGTCAGATGTGCCTTGAACATGACAGGAAATGTAGCCAGGCTGGGAAAGCATCTTCTCGCAGGCGTTGCAGGGCATTGATGACTCTTCCATTTTATTTCCCTAAACTGATTAAATGTAAATGAAAATCTGTGCCTTTAAACACCAAGTATAAACCCTGGATTACTCTGGAACCAGAATAAACTGTTTACATAGTTCTCATTAAGAAAGGCAGGCTGCTCAGGTAAAACATACAGATGAGTATGTATAGCAGTAAAAAGAAAAAATCAGAAAAGCATGAGCAGTTCCTGTGCTCATTCATGGCAGCAGTTTACTGTTCCCTCCCTGCATCTGAAGCCAAATCATCCTTTCATGGGAGAATAGTTATAATCTGGTACGACCTCAGGTTCCAATTAGAATGAAAGTTGGTATTTTCAACAGTTCCACAAGAGAAAAAACTTCAAAAAAGTTTTAGATCAGAAATGCCAAAGCAGGAAGCACTGACTGCTCTGTCAGTCAGAAGCAATTTCACATGTTAAAATCAAATTTCCAATTTAGATTCAGCAAGCAAAAAAAAAAAAAAAAAGGCATTAAAATGATTGTTTCAAATCTTTATTTAGATTAAGAGCTATTTTGAAGTGTTACTTTGAAGAAAATGTTCTTCAGTTGTCTTGGCTGGAAGATTAGGATCTTTAAACAAAATTGAGTTATTCCTGCAGAGAAATAATATATTGATAACACTATTTTCCAAAGGAAGAATCAGCCAAAAATATGTGAAACTGGAGTAAGAATTAAAGTTACATTGTTAGACCACACTAAAATACCTTTGAAAGTGCTAGTGTGTGAAACCTGAAGATGCAGACTGACTACTCTTGTTGAAAACATAATTTAGCAATGGCAAATCACAACTAGCAATGTGATCTCTGGTGCAGGTAGAGGTTTGGTGCAGGGACAAGATGCAAGGGTGTTCATACAAGTGACCTTGTCCCCAGTGAGTGAATAGCTCCCCTACTTGTGCTGGTGGCACCCATCCTGGAGTCCCCCTGAAAGGGAGACAACAGCTCCAGCTTGCCCAGACCAACCTCTCTTGCAGACGGTGATGGGGGGACAGGTTTCAATGGCTCTGCCCACTGCCCAGTGTGCCTTACACAGGACTGAGGCTTCCCATGGGGAAAAATAAATATGAGGAGAGAAACCCTAGGTTTCTTAAATTGCCACAACATGTTGGTTGGTGTAATTTATATGCTTCGTACTCATTTACCAGCAAATCATGGTGGAGAAAACCCCTTGCAAAGGTGTGGAGTCCGGAGTCCGCTGACAGACATTGCTATGCCTTAGCTTATTAGAAGCATCATTGACTTGCTCATGACAAAAAAATCTGAATTACATTTTAGCAAGCAGTAGAGCTCCCTTGGGCAAAAATCTCACTTGAGGGGCATAAAGGGTCAGGAATATGGCAGCTCCTCTGGGTAATCACACAAGGGGCTAAATTCAAAATAGTTGTAATTTAGCAAAAAAAAAAAAAAAATAGATTCATTGTGACAGTTGATTGTTTGAAGTTTATAAAATGGGGAGAGGAAGAGACCAAGAGAACAACTAGGGGAAGGATAAGAGCAGCTTTTATAGTACTTACCCATGCCTTTTTTTCCCCCAATGTACACATATGCTATGACTGTAATTTCATCTTCAAGTTTGGGTAACAGAGGTATTAAGTATCACTGCCAGGGTTGCTGCTCTCACCAAAATACTAAGCAGGAATTGGAAACTTTTGCAGGAATGGGCACATACTCCTCCCTGTGCCCTCTCAACTTTTTTAAAGGAATCTGTATTAAACGCAAACTTAACATTTCATTTCCATATATTAATAGAAGGCATAAACCAAGAATTTGTGTTTCTGCTTATGTTGTTTCCACTGCTCTGTTCCAGTAAAGGTGTCAATGTCAGGAACTGGATTCCCTTTCCTGATGTGGTAGTCATTAGAATAGGTATAGACCCACACAGGCTGAAAGAGGAAGTGATTCTTCAAAATACAGTGACTGATCCTACATTTTAATGCTTCCTACTATGTACATACTTGTTTTTATGACACCATAAAGTACTTTTCCATGGTAAAATAAATAGATATACAGCAAATGCATATGTATTTATCACATTTGTGGCTGATATACTTCTGCTGAAAATTAGGAATGGAAATAGGACTATGAATACTAGGTCAATGTGACAGCTAAATTTAGAATGAGAAAGCAAGCTGCTCTCTAGGACCAACCTTTGTACAAGGATTTTCTTCGTAAGTATATAAGGATAAATCTGAAACAACTCCACAGAATTTATTAAGGTGAAAAACAAATACAAAATCGAGGCAAATGAAGCCCTAATTCTGAGTGAATTCTCTCCAGTTTGGGAGACAATTTTGGAGACTTCAGTTTAGGCCTAATTCTCATCAGAATGCATGTTTGGATACAACTGTTTATAGCTGAAATCCAAGCCCAGGAATAAAACCAGTGTGTGGCCTGATTTTATATGAATTCATTAATTATATCTGTAGTTATAAAAAAAATTGGAAATAGTCTACATTTTGAGGAAAACAACCATTATTCAAATCCCACTTTAACGTAGTCTTCGCCAACTTGCCTTCCATAACAGATGTTACTTCTCTTGACAGTTTATTGTGGCCAAACCATTGATTTCTAGCCAGAAAATTGAAGAAATGATAAAACCAAAGGGGAGGAAGATGCATGTTTTTGTCAGTGCAAAGGCTTACTGTTCCCCCAAGATGTTTTTTTGCACAGGATGTTGAATGTCTACCGGTGTGTGTGCACAGACAAGCAGTTGCCTTGTTCTTCACATGCATTCATTAGCTTAGGATTCATTTGTTTACATTCTTGCTCTTCTAGTTTATTTAATTTTTTGTGTCCTCAGAAGTCCATTTTCTCTCTGTCCTTTCTGTTCTGCTCCAGGGGAATCTTTTTTGGGCAGTTTGAAACATTTTGTCTGCATTTGATATGGTGACCCTTTCTGTCCTCCTGCATCCATGGGCAAATTTACAGTGCATTTCTTAGCCCTCCTATATGCTAGACTGAAGGGTGACTCTGCTCTATAGAGCAGAGTGCTTTGAAACCTGAAGTCTGACTTTTGGGAGATACTTGTGAGACTCTTCCACTCAACATCAAATACCTTTAATAAGAGCATGCTATTAAGCCAGCATTATAGGCTGCTGAAGGTACCATTGTTTGGAAGAGATAGAAAATGATGACAATGGTTTACTAATTTATGTTTTCCCCTCTCAGATTCTAAGCAGGTAATTACACTGCTTCATCTGTGACACCAGCAACAATTTTAGCATGGCATGATACTTTGTGCAAGCAAGCAAAATTGACCCAATACTGTGTGCACACCCAACCACAGACTTACCATAAGCACTTACTTTTAGTGGACAATAGTTGCTTAAAACGGAAGTGATAAAGCCTGAAAGAATGATCCTGATGGAGTCCTATTGCCACACCCTGTGTGCCCAATTTCCCTCCGCTATTGAAAGAGCAACCAATCTAGATGTATTTCAGTTTTAATTCAGGGAAAGGATCCATGACCTTTGAGTACAAACTATCCTCATAAAGCTTGCCTTCTCTGAGCCAGTAGTGTGTCTATCCTTCAGTCTTCTCCAGTGTCCTTTTCACAGGTTTAACAGCCACACACCTACAAGAAGTGTGCTGAGGCTGAAAACGTAAAAAAATAAGACGTTATTCTTACTAGTAATACTTTTCAGATTCCCTTTGTTACAATTACTTTCACAACATGACTAAAGACACATGCTGCTAAGAATAAGCTTGATACTTGCACTGCATTATAATAAAATTGAAGATAATTTCCCACAGAAAGAGTAAAAAGTAACGTATTTTCTTTACCAACGGCATACCAAATTACCAGCTGTTCGGCCTCCCCAGTTCTACACTGCTGAGTTACATGGGAAGGAGGCAAAGGTTTCATGTACTTTGAAACCTTTAATTTCTCTAAGAAACCCATTTTGCATTATTTGTAATTTTACACATTTCATGCCTTGTCACAACCTTAACTGCATTTGAATGCAGTTTCTATGTGTGTTAAATATAGCCTTTTAAAATAAGTGACATTTCCCATATTTTACCCAGTGACAAATTGCAATTGTCAAAGTAACGATCTTGAAAGGATTAAATGACATGCATAGTAGGCTGTTGAAAGCAGGTATCTTGGTGTTTCAGCTCTTCTAAGGTGTTTAAGCAATAAGTAGTCCATGTGCATAGTGTCAGCAAAGACACCACAGGATGTCACATAAGGAACATTGTGTTACTCTTATTTGTGCCAGTTCCTAAAAGCTAGAGTCATGACTTGGGTTCAGTGTGTCTTGGGTACTGTGTGAAAAGACAGAAGGTTTGTCATCAAAGCTGATCTTACTCTGTTTCCTCTTTTTTTTTTTTTTTTTCCTGGAATATGATAGATAACTAATTCTACTGTCAATAGTGCAAATAGATTTCCTTGATTTCACTGGATGAACACTGACCATCTAAAGTGAACTCTTTTATCAGGTTTTAGAAGCATTTAACCTGGCTTACTCTATCCTACAGTGATGCATGCAAGGAACCACCAAGAACTGCATTATCCTTATGATATTACAGTTTGGGAGCTGCTGAATCAAGGTTTTTTCCCTCAGTACACCAAGGCAAGGGATTTCACTTTCTCTGCCATGGAAAAATCAATGGAAAACTTTGTTTGCAATTTGTTAGTAAAAAGTTACTGACCGTGACTAACATCATGAATAGGTGTGGGTCTGCATTAAGTGACAAAAAGCCACCCCAGACTTGCACACAATTCAGCTTAAAGATGATTCTAAGTAGTATAGCACATCTCTGCTGCATATTACCTTATCTTCTTAATGTCAGCCTGAAAGTGTTCCAGGCAAATCTGTTCAGAAAAAGAGCACAGTATGTACTGCTCTTTTTAATTTAAACAAGTTAGGATGCTTCTCTCAGGTATGCAGTTTACAAGACATGAAACATATGCTGAATGAGAAAAACAAAAGAAATCGTGATCATGTAGCAGTCAAGCATCTAAAATAAACAAGGATGCTGTGAACAAAAGTCTTTCATCACTTAAACGATCACAAGGAGTGCAGATTAAGCCTACACTTTCAAAAGGCTTTCTTAGAGTATTTGGTGACTTTTTTTTTTTTTTACTGTGAATGCCATTATTTTGTATTCAACAGAAGTGTTATTTAGGGGTACATGAGACACTCAGTGTAGCTCATGCAGATAATAAGCAAAAGTCTTAATAAATTAATAAAACGATCTTAATAGACCATGATTATAAAAAAGTATCTTTGTACAAAAAAGCCAACACCCCTAAGCCCCCCAGATACCACCTGATTTTAACAGTACATTTGCCAACTGTTCACATGGGAATGGGCCAGGATTCATCATTTAAAGTAATACCTAATTAATGCTGGTTTGTAACATATGTAAAGCTCTTTTCCTAGTCTCGTGTGCAGATAACTTTTATCTTGTATTAAACATGTCCTCTGAATCCTCTTTTTTACCTCTGTTTCAGTGCAGCCCAACCAGAACTTGCCAGAGAGGAACAGCTGATGATTGCCCTGATGTTCAGATGTGCAAAAGGTAGAGCAGACAGCAGTATACCAGGGGTCAGAGCTGAGCCCTGGGGGTGCCATGGGGTATGTAATACATGAATCCGGGTCACAGCCAGCCATATACTTCTGCTGCACTAATTTAGCTCTGTGGCCTCCTGAGGTCTTAGGACAGCAGAAGGCTGAGGACATAAGAATGTGATGCTTGTTTTCCCTTTGTTATGTCCATTTATGGGCCAATCAGTTCTGCCTGTATACTCCTATGGCTTTTGTGCCACTTGTGTTCCTGATAGGTGCCTACAGAGAGGCTGTCTGGGACAAGCCTGTGCTTCAGCCAGGCAAAGCAAAGTGAGTCAGCCTCAGCCTGCATGGCAGCACTGAGCTGTGTCTCAGCAGAGCTAGTGACATGTCCCAGGCCTCCCACTGCAGGTAATTCTGTTCTGTAGTCAAGGGAATTTGGTACAGTTCACCCACCCCCAGTAATTTCCCTCTGCTGCCCCAGCTCACTGCGCTGTGCTGGCTGTCCAGGGCTGGCATTCGCAGTGCTACTCAAGAACAGCTTCAGGGGGTTGGTTTGTGCTGTGCTTTGCCAAAGGACTATTACATTGCTGGCACAGTCATTCTGTTGTGTGTCTTTCTACCAAAGCCCCATGTATACAACATGCACAGGGAATTATTCATATGGGTGTTTGAGGAATCTTGCAGAGAAGTCCCATTTTACAGACTTGGACAGAAAAAAAACCCACCCAACAATATGAAAAATGACAGAGAACATGGAGGAGATGGAAACTAGAGAGACAACAGAGAGTACAATGATAAGGGAGGGAGCTCTGAAATGCTGCATGGTTTTGTTTTCTATCTCATCTGCTGTCTAACCCGCAGTGCTTCCAAAGAGAAATAACACACAGCCTAGCTTGTGGAATTAAGGAGAGCAAGTTTTGTAGGTGGATTTGGGCCTATACATCTTACCCCCAAAATCTAGGGATAACAGTGTAAACCAAAGGCGTGACAAGGTGGAATGGAACAGAGACAGACAAATAAGGATGCTCAGCAGCAGGCTTGGTATATTTAAAACAAAGTACTGTAAAAAAAGACGTGTTCGTGTGTTTGCATGCACATAACTGAACCTACACAGCATAAAATTCCAAACAAAATGTTGCCAGTGAGACCATAGATTTAAAACCTCAAGGAAAGACTCATATTTTCCTTCTCTGGATCTTATTTTGCTTCTGTTTTCACCTGTGAAAGGGGAGTATGTGAAACAAAAGTGGAGTTAACCCATCCTGTAGCAGAGGCAAGATGATGCTTCTACTGACTAAGCACTGGCTAAGCCCAATATTAGTGAACTGTCTTTGGGGAGCTTTTTTCTCTCTAATGCAGATGTTAAAAAACCAAAACAAACCAAAACAAAAAAGGAAGCTTTGGCCAAGCTAGGTTATTGTTCTTTATTTTAGGTTCATGGCTTTTGTTGGCTAATAATATGCACAAGTATAATAAAAACCTGGTTGGCATGTGTGAAACATCTTTAAAATTTGCCATAAAACTACAAAGTATCTACCTTCTTTAAAAAGTTTATTTATTTTTAGGACCTCTCCCTTCCCTCCTCTCCCAGTTTATGTGAATGTATGGGGAAAATGTAAAAAATGAAGATTTTATAAAGATGGGATGGCTTCTTGACATTTCTCAACAAAAGCTGAGTTCTTGGTTTCAGGCTATTTTTCTAGTGTGAACGAATTTTTATGGTAACATCATAAACCCTTGAAAATCATAGTTTATAGGGAAAAGGGTGACACAACCTTAGTTATGATATATCATGAGCTTCCATTCTAAAGAAAATTAACTCCTTCTGGGAACCTGAGATATATTGTGATGTTCGTGCACCATCTGTTTGACTATATTCCAAAAAAACGTGATGGTGAAACACGTACAGTCTAAGTGTCAGTCAAGACTAATTTTCCAGCTCCATAAACTACAAAAACAGACACATACCTATGCACCTAACCAACCGATACTTCATTCAAACAAAAGTGTATTTCGTTTAGAAGATGGAGGACAAATGCATATGTTAAGCATAGTTAACTTTGGAATGAGAAGGATTATCCTGGGCTATATGTATATATGTTTTCCCTGGGCTATAATTCCACTTTGGTGACAAAATTTGAAATTGGTGAGTCAAACTCTCAGGAATCCTGCTGCCGGCTTAGAAATCATGACTTTTCAAAAGTAAAGACTTGGAAACTTTTTGGTTAGTCCCGAGACTTTAAGGCTTTGGAGTTTGTGTCTCAAAATCAAAATAGAAAAAACAGGGGAAGAAAAAAACACCTTAAAAACATAGCTATGATTTTCACAAATTAGTAGACATCCAGGGGCTGGGACTTTGAACAAGTTTGAACAATTAGTGATTATTCTGACAAACAAATGTTTTCAGTGGTTAGATAATCAGGCTCTGCATGCCTTCCAACATCACTAGTGTGTAATGGACACTAGCTAGAACTGTGGTATTGAATTGCTAGGCATCTTTCACTACTGTACTTCCACCATGCACACACTGCAGATACAAGGAAATTTTATTGGTTTAGCCCAGCTATCAAAAGTTATTGACTAAAGAAGGACAGATCTGTTACTAGAACTGCTGGCTGAAAGAAGCAAGAAGGATCTCCCGCCCCCAGCTCTGCAGACAAGGAATGAGCAGAGCACAGGAATTTCAGTTAAAGTTAATGCCATGTTAGCTGACACACAGGCAGCTTCAATTTTCTTTAATTAGTTCAGACTTAAGTGACAAAGTATTTAATCAGCAAGCTAACAAGCGCAGCAGCTGATTGCTCTGTGCATGTGCTCATGTGGGGGTGTGACTGAAAAAAGTAAATAAAATTACTTTCCTTGCTTTAAATGAAATGGGATCCCTAATTTTATTACAGCTGCAATTGGTTGAGAGGCATGATAGAGCAATAAAAATTGATTTTATCATGTTTTATTCCTTTAAGAAAGTATTTCATTTAAGAAGGTAATACTGTAACTTAAGTGTTTGGCTTCTCAAGGTATGAATTTAGGACTTATTTCCACAGTGTCTCTGTGAAGGGAATGATCCAGCAGGCTTATCTTGGTGTTGTTCTGTGGTATATAAAGCACACTTATTTTTCTTTGCCACAAATCAGATTGAAAATTGAGCCCCCTTTTCTTAGAAAGGTCTAGAAATCATGATCCACGTATATAAGCTTATTAACTTTCAGTATTGCAATTCATTACATCAAGGTCTTAAGATAAATACTGTGAAAACCCTCTAACTGCTGCAAGCCACTTACTGGCTTAGTAATGCAGATTACCATCAACACATCACCTTGCACTATGCTGTCTGTCTGGGTTCCTGTTGAGTAAGGTCCAGTTCACAATTTCTGTCTTAGATCCAAAGCCCTCTGTGTAGATCCTGCAGCTGCCTGTGAGATTATCACTCTAATGCACTGAACTGAGAACATGTCACCTGGCAGAGGATGAGATATACAGTCCTTTGTTAGCACCAAGCTCGTGGATTTCACACACGTGAGCTGGAAATGGCCTGTGGACCTGTTCACTTTCAGAGTTAGCAGTCTGGAGCTGAATTATTGTTGTACCTGAGCTCCAGGCACAGAGTGGACTCCATGTAATAGTTACACATGGGCAGAAAGACAGACTTTGTCCTGAGCAATTTCTGAAACTAAATCAGGGGGCAATGGAGTTAGGTGGTGGAGATCAGAGAAATACTGAAGTTGTATCAATTAGTATAAGCAGCAAGCAGTCTGGGAACAGTAGGAACCCAAATCGGCATTGAAATAAATGAATCTACTACTTCAGTAGTATCTAAATCACCTAATCAAAAACTTCCTTTGTAAATCGCTACAGAAGGAGAGAGACTTTTCAATTAATCCATAAAAAATATGACTCACAAATGCAAAAGTGACCCTTCTAGCGGAGTGGCAAAAATCCTAAAAATACATTGAGATTTTTTTCATTGGTTTCAAAGAGACCACAGTTTGAGTAATAGTCAATAACTTACAGTAGGGGCCATCCCAGAAATACAGTTTGAGATCAGCAATGGAGGCTGAAATAACTCGATGTCAGGGATGAAGTAGCTCAGAGGTGAGTAGCTGGTTTATGGATGGGAGTGGTGCAGAGCTCACCACCACACAGCCCTGGGAGTGGTGGAGGAGCACATCCCCAAAGCTCTTCTTCCTAACTGCCCACATAAATCCATGTCTGAGATGGTGGAAGTCATCAAAGATTGGAAGTGTTGTCTCCGCTCTTGAGCAACAGCCGCACTCCTGGAAACTTTGGTTTTTAATTTACGGTAGGCTGCTGAAAGAGGTTAGCTTGAGAAGACAGACATGGAAAACAGACCATTGAATATGAAGCTGACAGGTTTTATTTAGAAAGCCAGCATATGCATTGGCTGCATTCATATCTGCAGTGTTCCCCAGCTTGACAGGCAATCTAGAGTATGGTGTATATTAAAGAGAACTAGTTTTGGATCCAGGTTTTAGTTCCCTTCATACAATTCCTATAACACTGAACATTTTTAGACAAGTACTGATTTTGTTTTTCAATAAAGGCTACAGATTCATTTTCTCTCATGGCTTTTTGTTTAATAGCTCAGTGAAGGAAAAAATGTGTTTTAGCATAAGTCTGTCTGTCTAGTTAGGGAAGTTTACTTGCATTTTTTCTAAGCAAGCAAAATATCATCAGAGTTGATCATAAAGCCCTGCCTGAAGAGACTATAGGAATGCAGGACAAAGTTTTTTATGGTTTTAATTTAATCTCAGATATAGTATCTAGCAAGTAGAATGCTCTACATAGCTACATAAACAATATTCTCATATTTAGAATTTGTTTGAATTTCTCAGTGACCTTAGTTGACACTGCAAGTTTTCTCAGACATCTCCTCTGAGATGGCAAAGTTAACAGCCTGTTAACAGGAGATAATATTGAGTTATGTCATCTCAGTCACAAAGAAATGTGTGTCAGAGGCAAGGTATTGCTAGATCTGTGTAATAAATAGTACCAGATAAGAAGTAAGACCACGAAAGTGGGGAACTGATTTAACTTGTCTTGAATGAGTATTCTGTGATAGGTGTATATATAAAGCACTCTGTTTACAGAATCCTTCTCTAAAGATAAGAATAGCCATAAATGCTGCACTTGAAAAAAAAAATCTCTCAGTTATTATAAAAGTGGTTCCCACAAAGGTCTTCTCTTATGTGTAGAAGTGTTGCTAAAGACCTCTATTAGATAATTTCTCGACCTGGAGCATAAACCCACATGCAAATTCCCATTGAACACTGAGCACATCAACACCAATGTGGTGCTGCTTCATTACCCTGGAACCAGCTAACCAGCTACTTCTGCTCCTTGCATAGGGAACTGGGACAGATGCTGAAAGCAGCTGAGCAGGTCTGTGGATGCATTAAAATTGGTCCTGATGGTTGAACATTATTAACTTTTTAGAGTTAATGAGATGATTTCTGTAAAGTAGCAAACAGAGAAGCCTTCTGCAATGTTAAACTCAAAGATGGCTAAAAATCAAAGAAAAGTAAATGGAAGTTAAAATTTTATTATGCAAGTTACATCAATTTAGGTGTTTCCTGTTATGCTCTGTAATATTTTCTTTCTTTAACTTATACTTAATTTTTGATACGTGCCATGATTTTTACATCTCTCTTATAGATTTTAATTATATTGATTTAGTGAGTGTAAGCAGGAAAAGAATAGCAAATAAGAATATGACAAAAATTGACTATTAGGGTTTTCCTCAAAGTAGAGGCTTAATGTATGTAAGTACTCTGATATGGAAATAATCCTGTATGGTGAAGACTTTTTAGCCTATCAGATGACAAGATCCAAAGTCTGGCAACTGACTGACTCACCTGATCCTTATCAATCTGCAGATGGGGATGACTTTGCAGTTAGCTAATCAGGCCACTCCCTAAGTGATATTAGGGAACCCTTAAGGTAATTGTTGTTAAGTAAGAGGTTTTAAGAATAGGTATTGGAAAGTAAAATATGTAAAAGAAGTAGTGGGGTTATGTGGTTCCTGGAATTGTGAACTTTTAACTTCTGTATGTAACTATGAAGCCTGAATAGCCAGAGGAGTTACAGAAAGCTATTTATTGACTGGTAGGTGAAATGAACTTGTGACTTTAATCCAAGCTTCTCAAGTGTGTGTTCAGATAATAAATCCTGCAGCTCTTACTACCTGTGTTTTGGTAATGTTAAAATAAAGTTCCCTGAAGTTGTGGTTTCATATTGAGGATGGAATGCAGAAAATAAGGGTCAATGATGCCATTGTTGAGAAAATTTCTGCTTTCATTTGTCCACTAGGTGCAATTTCTGTGTATAGGTGAAGATGGCTCATAATAAAAGTATTGACTGTCTATGGAGGAGCATCCTACTGCATGGTCTGAAAGGTCTTATTTAAATTTCGGCATAAGCGGGATTATTTTCTGGCAGGAGAGCAGAGTTTCTGGAGACCCCTGGATTAGGAGAGGACTTGTTAACAGTGCTTTGTCTTGCTACACTTAAAATATATTTGTTTTCCGTGGCCTGACTAATTTCAGGCTGTCCTACCCATGCAGATGTATGGCATCTTGGTGGTTTTGTGACACTTCCTGCCATGCAAGCCCCTGAGCTGGTTTCCACTGAGAACTGAGTACAGCAACACAGCAAATATAGATGTAAGCAGAAGTGAGAATTACAAAGGGGAATTATAATTTTGGAGTGATCCTTTCCTGGATTTTTAAGGCTCTTACTGTACTGCATTGGAATACCACTGGTATGTAGAAAATATTTTTAATATATACTCATTTTCATTTGGTTAAGATGAAATATTTAAGTAAGATGTAAGTCTGTGTATATGGATAAAAGTGAGTAAACAGAAGGGGGACAAGGACAGGGAAAGGGGAGAAAAAAGAATCTGAGGCAGCTGAGGAGCTTTCCAAGGAACAAATAGCATCATCTACTTTGTGGCTGAACTGATTAGCTTTCTTATGATCACATCTTGGCTGATGAACTTTGTGATCTTCCTCTGTAAGAGCCCTCTATGGCTGTTCTATTTCATTCTTTAAGAAGATTAAGTAGGTAATCCTGAAGCTCCACAAAACCACCTGTTGTTTGGGCCTCTGTGTAATATGGCTTTTGAGGTAATCCTTTGACAGTTCAGTAGTAGGATTGTGAATAGGCTCACTTATTTGTGTACCGGCTGTTTTCCAGTTGGCATGCATTGCATGGCACAATGTGCTAGATTGCATAAGCAGCTGACCAGTAGGGAAAACTGGGCCCAATCAACCTATCCTCTCTCCTGCTTTCCCCTCCTAAGTGGCATTTTCTGTCTGCAGGAAGACTGCTTTGGTTGCTATAATGGTGTTTGCAGAGAATGTCTCTTCACCGGCAGGCTGTTCCAGGGTTTAAAATGAGCCAGGTGTTGGTAAGTGCATCCAATTCATCAGGATGCCTAGAACAGAAATCTTTATTTAAAAAAAAAAAACAAACAAAACACAAAAACCAGCGCCCCAAAACCCAACCAAAAAACAATAAAACCAAACCCAAAGCAAAACAACCAAATAGAAAAACCCCCACAACAATAAAACAACAACCAAAACAAACAAACAAAAAAGGTAAATGCATTGGAAAGGGGAAGAAAAAGGGGTAAAACCAGGAAAGCCAGTCATCTTTAAATGTCAGTCATGCCAGAACTGGGTCAAATTCCTTGTTCTGCATCATCTGCTGGGACACAATGGCAGACGTTCAGGCTGGGATGTATTCCTGTAAACCACACAGTCTGACCATCCTACTCAATTGTCAATCACTATGAGAGTAATCCCTAAATTTAAACCCACAACCTTCACTCAAAAGGAACGTAGGAAGGCTTCTTTTTTTTTTTTTTCCTCTTGTTAAGTTCAGAGTCCTGCAATGACAGCACATATTTGTAAGATACAACTTAAATATTCTGGATTTCCTACTTTTCTGCTCCACCAATGTTAATGCCACAATCCAACAATATGTTAAACCTGTACTTAATTCCAAGCATCTTAATGATCTGGTGGTAGTAGCCAGTAGTGTGGCTGTTCGTCTGATTTGATTTAAAGATTTCCTTAAATGCATTGCTGACTTTGGCCTTCTCTACCACAGGTTAATACATTATGATTAAAAATGAATAAGTTCAGGTCTATCGTCATCCACAAAACTCTCTCTGTCAATCCATTAATATAAGGTTCTTCTCATCAGTATATTTGTTCTTTCACATTTCCCCCTTAATGTGGGGAGATGGGGGGGAGTAGCTTTTATGTTGTAGATCTTATTATAAATGGTAGAGGTATTTCCGTCAAAGGACTTATATTAAGACTGTCTTAAGCAACTTTTTTCCAGCATGTGGGGGAATACATGCTGGGAGTGATACTTGCACCCAACTCATGACTTCCCTTTGATCCATGGTGGCACATAGAGATACAGCTATTTGCTGCAGTTTGATTGTAAACACAAGATTTTGTAAGCCATGAGTGTCAGGGAAATCAGAAATCAATTTGTCAGTGCTTTTGACTGTGGAAGTCTGATTGCTTATTAAAAAAAAGATTGTAAACATATGGCCATTGTGTTTGATTAATCTGTTCCTTCACATTCCTTGGCAAGGAATGAAGGGGTCAACAGACTTGAGCACAGATAAATCACTTCTGGTTGCCCTTCAGTCTGATCTCTAGTAATCACTGTTGATGTTGTATGCAGCTTAATTGAATGTTTTGTATTGCAAAATGGGTCCGTATGATTAGCACTTATCATGCTAGAAATGGCACAATAGAAAAAGAATCGTCTGGAGAACGTTTTTTGACGGGGTGTCCTAAGTGGCAGAGTGAGGGACTAAAACAGAAGATTACTGTTGTGAGAATTGATTTGGTCAGTGCTGTTAAAGGTAGATGGAAAATGGATTAACCATCCTATTCCTGACACTGCAGATAGGGTTAATTACAGGAGTGTTCTTTCACAGAGCTCCTCTGGCTGAGGAAGCTCAGGGTAACCAAATGTAGGGATATGGGTTGATTGGCAGTTTATTCATCAAGGCATTGATTGTTTCTTGCCATTCAACTTAAAGATAGGTTGTTGAATAAAAGACAAGTATCTAATTAAAATTCCTTTTTGTGGTATGATTCCCCTAGAAAGGCATGAAACACAGATGAGATAGCAGGAGAGTTTAAAAGTTCTGTTTTCCAGGATTTCAAAGTATCTGTTTTGCATGATCAATTTAGAAACCTAATTTTGGGATCTTGTCCTTCAATGTAGTTACCTACATGTAGCTGCCCTGTGAAGCTTCAAGGCAGGCACATGCTACTGCTTTCTTTTTTGGGTTTTGGCTTTGTTTTTTATAATGGTCCCTTGGCCAGGGCACAGCAGTGATAAACCTGACTTTCTCTCAAGATATAGAGGAATTTAAACAGGGAATTTACTCTGGTTTTGGTTGAGGAGGTGAATTCGAATTGTTGATGGCTCCTTTTCTTCCCCAGAAATTCACCCATAAACTTAGGAGTTGAAGGGAACTTAGCTGTAATAGCTCTCTGCATGCCAAAGCTCAGCCTTGTTGTGGCTACTTGCATTGCGCACTGAACTGCTAGTAATTTTGTGTCCAATATTCTCTGTAAAGCCAAGATTCTCTGTATAGTGGATGTCTCTTCCTGTGTTACTCAAAGAATTCCAGGAACTGTTTCCCAGCCTTCCATACTTCCAAAGTAAGTGTTATACTAAGTAAGCTGTCACAGGATAGTAAAATCCCACCTTTTGTATGAAAGTGCTTTAAAAGCATATATTAAAACTGAGTACGCATAACTTTTTATCCTTTATTAGTCTGTGTTGCTCACCTTATAATCTCCTTACTAGGAAGAGGTAAATAAAACCTGTTCCTAGTAAGAAGTCTAAATTTAATCTTGCAGAATTGCATGACAGTTGAGTGATGTTATATTCCAAAGTACTGAGATACAGCTGACACACTCACAGGAGAAAGAGCTGCTGCATATGTAAAGAGCACTGAAGAAAACTTGACTTTTTCCCCATGAATTACTAGTTCCTATTCTTTAGCTGGCAATGGCCATATTTTTCATTGCAGTGAAATATAAGGATACAGACCTATGAGAGCAAAAGTGATTGTAAATATATTTAGTACAGGTATTTGCATAGTCCAGATGATAAGTCCAGGGACTTCTTTTAGATCGGTATAAAAGGAATTTTCAATATTGTGTTCATTAATTCTGATTTTTACATAGAGTACTCAGATGTCAAGCAATTTTTCATCACGCCTAGGTATTTCTAGAAGTTGGCTGTACCTTCATCGAAGAATATGAGAAATAAGAGGGAAATAAAAACTTGAGACAGTGAGAAAAGTCATATCTTAGAGAGACAAGACCTGGACAGATGAAGAAAATAAGTTGCTGATTACTTTATTTCTCACTGAAGTATTTGGCTGTGGAGAATTTGAACTTTTTAGCAGTTGTAATACTTGCACAAGGATGAAAGTTGACCACAAAGTGCAATCCTCCTAGTTCTCTTGGGGCTCTGATACAAAGCAGCAGATATAGCCACCTTCACTGACAGGCAGTGCTGTGCACATAGCTCCTGTTAAGTCATCTTTTTTCTGAAGAAGATGTAGAAATCCTCCATTGGAGGGTAAGTCATCTGAAGTTATCAGAATATCTAGAAGTACTTTCTATAATTTACTTTTTTCTTAGTGGAAGATGGACTTCAGTGACAAATGTGGCAAACAAATTATTTCACTACATTTGGGAACAATGGGAGTAATCCTGTGGTGTGATTCATTATGCACTATTGAAAGCAATTTTGGTTTAATTAGAAATCATAGTAAATATGTAATTAAAAAGTTCTCAAAATGTATGGGTTAAAAATGTCAAACAGTATTGGTTAGTAACAACTTCATTTGTCTACTTCTGTAGTTGGAGTCGCATGGCAGGGCACAATCACATGTACAGCTCAGTGATTTATAGAACTGAGAGCAGATGCTAATGAGAAAAAGATTTTAAAACAGAGACTTCTATTATATAATTTATGTAGCTATGCCCAGAAAGGTCAAAAAAGGGGGAAAAAAAAAAAAAGGAAAGAAAAAGACTGAACAGATAGTTTCTAGGCATGAGCTTGGAAGTGTCCAAGCTTATACCCTTATGGACATAAGAATTATAGAAGGAAATTCAACAATAAATCTGGAGGAAAGCTATATCTTGCTAAGTGGCACTTCAAAATTGGTATTAATTCTAAAAGCTAATGTCAAAGATATATTTTCCATCCCTTCCTTTAATTAAGAGCTTGGTCTTCAGGTAGTATTTGGTTTCTTTTGTGTTTTAGATGAACAGGTAGACTTGTGTAGGCTATAGAGACATTGGTCAGGAGCATATGTTAATTGACAAAATACAGGCATAAAGCGAAGTTTTAAATAAATAACTTATCCAAGGTATTTTTGTGATAGTGAAGGCTGTGCCCAGTTCTGACTGATACAAATCAGTGCAGCAATGTTGATATTGAAAGAACAGATCTAGCTTGAGTTTGTTGCAGAGGTAATACAGCCCATCATCTGCATTGTAGTATCAGTTCTCACTCCTGTCTAGTAGCTGAGTGGAACAGCAGTGTAGGAACATGGGCACTGGCAAGCTGGTACCCAGCCCTGCACACAGGCAGGAAACAACTGCAGAGGGAATGCCGCTGCTTGCTTGTTCCAAGATACGTAGACCTTCTGCCATGTCTGACTGTTGGGAATGAGCTGGGTATGAACTACACCAGATGTCTGTGCTGCCATCAGCAGCTGTTCCTCTATGAAAAAGCCCTGCTTATGTTTTTGAGCTGGAAAAGGTTTTGCAAAGGACAAAGAAAAGTGAAGAATCAAAAAATTATAAACAACATCCATTTGATGGATGGACCACTCGGTGGATAAAGAACTGTCTGGATGGCCGCACGCAAAGAGTTGTGGTCAATGGCTCAATGTCTGGCTGGAGACCAGTAACGAGTGGTGTCCCTCAGGGATTGGTGTTGGGACCGGTCTTGTTTAACATCTTCGTCACTGACATGGACAGTGGGATTGAGTGCACTCTCAGCAAGTTTGCCGATGACACCAAGCTGTGTGGTTCAGTTGATACACTGGAGGGAAGGAATGCCATCCAGAGGGACCTTGACATGCTTGTGAGGTGGGCTGATGTCAACCTCATGAAGTTTAACCATGCCAAGTGCAAGGTCCTACACCTGGGTCGGAGCAATCCCAGGCACAGGTTGGACAGATGTTGTGGTTTAAAACCAGGCAGAGGGCTTGTTCACTCACTCCCCCCCTTCTTGCTCTCCTCCTACTCCCGGAGGGATAGAGAGGAGAATTGAAAAGAATGCAACTCCCACAGGTTGAGATAAGAACAGTTTAGTAACTAAGGTATAACACAAATCACTACTGCTACCACCAATAATTACAATAATAAAGGAAATAACAAGGGAAGAGAATACAATACATCACCTCACCGCCAGCCAACCGATAACTCGCCCCACCCCAGCCCAACCAAGCTCTGACCGATGCCTCCTCCAACCCTGCAGTCCCAGCCCTTCCGGCTAACTGCCAGTTACATCCGGGCCATGACGTGCTGTGGTATGGAATACCTCTTTGGTCAGTTTGGGTCAGGTGTCCTGTCTCTGCTTCCTCCCGGCTTCCCCTCCTCCCTGGCAGAGCATGAGGCTCACAAAGTCCTTGGCCAAACCAAAACATCATTGTTATCAGCTCTGTTCCTGAGCCAAAAGTCAAAACCTGCACTGCACCAGCTACCAAGGAGGAGAAAAATGACTGCTACTGCTGAACCCAGGACAGCAGAGAAGAGATTCAGAGCAGCCCTGCAGAGAAGGACTCGGGGGTGCTGGTGGGTGAAAAAATGAACATGAGCAGGCAGTGTGCGCTTGCAGCCCAGAAAGCCAGCCGTATCCTGGGCCGCATCAAAAGGAGCATGACCAGCAGGTCGAAGGAGGTGATCCTGCCCCTCCACTCTGCTCTCGTGAGACCTCACCTGGAGTATTGTGTGCAGTTCTGGTGTCCTCAACATAAAAAGGACATGGAACTGTTGGAACAAGTCCAGAGAAGAGCCACGAGGATGATCAGGGGACTGGAGCACCTCCCATTTGAAGACAGGCTGAGAAAGTTGGGGCTGTTCAGCCTGGAGAAGAGAAGGCTGCGTGGAGACCTCATAGCAGCCTTCCAGTATCTGAAGGGGGGCTATAAGGGATGCTGGGGAGGGACTCTTCATTAGGGACTGCAGTGACAGGACAAGGGGTAACGGGTTAAAACTTAAACAGGGGAAGTTTAGATTGGATATAAGGAAGAAATTCTTTCCTGTTAGGGTGGTGAGGCACTGGAATGGGTTGCCCAGGGAGGCTGTGAATGCTCCGTCCCTGGCAGTGTTCAAGGCCAGGTTGGACGAGGCCTTGGGTGATATGGTTTAGTGTGAGGTGTCCCTGCCCACGGCAGGGGGGTTGGAACTAGATGATCTTAAGGTCCTTTCCAACCCTAACCATTCTATGATTCTATGATATAATGCTGCAGCTGAATGGGGTGGAGGAGATTTGAGCAGCCAGGTTATTCAAGCATTGCTGTCAGGTTTGAATGGCCATTACAAATTGGCTTACATAGCTTGCATCCTTGTAAGTACTTTGCATATCTCCCTAAAACTTGAACTGAAGAAAACTTGGTGACATTACTGTGGAAAACTGGCAGTAGGTAGGTTTGGATGGGCTTGCTGTGCAAATGGTGAGACATGAGGACAGCTGGGGAAGCAGAGCCTGCTCTTGCTTTGCCCTTCCTCATAGCAGACACAGCATAACTACAGTGTTTCACAGGCTGGGATCTGCTTTTTTTGCTGTTGTGTATACAGCATGGGGTAAACGTGGTTCCAGGAATTAGTGCACTGACAGGCAGAGGCATCTGTAGCTCCTACTGGATTCTCCTAGCCTGCTGCCCTTGCCCTCTTTCCCAAGTGGTACTCCTTCACTGTGTGCTGATACTATGAGCTGCATAAATGAGAGAAAGTCCACAGCTACTCCAGTCACTGCCACTATGACAGGTTGACGTATGCCATTATGATTGTCAGCAGATGACCTTCCCTTACATGCTGGTAGGCTCCAGACCAGATTACGTCTCTAAAAAGATAAGGAAGAAAGGATATGGCCAGCCACCGACCAGCAGCAGGGCTAAATTAAACATTGTGTAAAATGGGTCTCCTGCTTTCTGCTGGGAACAGAAAAAGTCAGTAAGCAAGAGAATAACATGGTGGCTACTTTTAGCATTAGCAGCAGCTTGTAGCAGAGGATAGATTTTCTTTTTCTCAAGAGACTGTCCAGCACACATGATCTGCTGCTGTGGGATGTATGCTGAGCAGCCAGAGATTGCCACTTGGGGAGCAGGTATTAAGTATTTATGCCTACTTCTCTGAAAGCCCTATTGGAAACTAGACCAGGAATTCTACTGCCTGTCATGTAAATTATATGTTAAGTAGTTAAAATGTTCAGTCAAAAAAATAAAAAACCCTTACCCTTACATGACTGGAATATAGAGCAGAATATTCAGGTAAAAATAATTTATGATAGTAATTATGGTATAAACCAACTTGTCAGCAGCTAGTTTTTAAAATTCTTTCTTCACCTCTCCAGGATTCTGAAACCTGGAGGGAAATCACAGTAAGAAATACCCCTTCTGCCTGCTATATTCATCAGAAATAGGATGCTGTATCTGAACACTAAACTGTGTAATGAAAAAGGGATCTTATTTGCAATGATCTGGAGTTTCAAGAGGTCAATCAGTGTTCTGATAACTAAGCTTAATCTTTACTGGCAAAATGTAATATTAATTACTAATGCTTACACCTTTTACCATCAAAATCTGAACATTTTTTGCAGATAATTATGAGTCAGTCTAATGGCTCAACAGCTTTAATTTTTTTTTTCATGGTATGCATTTCATTTAACTATGAGAGAACTGGACTTCTATTTATTATGGACAGAGGGTTCAGTCTGAGTTACTCCTGAGCTTTTGTGTTTAATGGAAACACAGTGTGAAAGCTCTTGCTCTGCTCCTTGTGTGGGAAGGGGGGGGAAATGACTGTAGGAGAGCTGATATCACCACTAGTGGAAGCAACTGCGTGGCGGGGTGGGTCACACACATGTTGCTTAGCTCTTTTTGCATCAGGAATGCTTCCTCATCAGGGAAGTGGTACCAGAACCCTCTTAGTACATCCTCTTCTAAAGTACAGCTCTGGCCTGACTGCCTTGCAACAGTTAAACTAAGCGCAGCTCCAGTGGGCAATATTAGCTGTTCTGATAAGTGTGCAAGACTGATGGTATTACAGGCTTTACACAAGGGGTTTCTGCAGACAAGATAGTGAATAGATCATCTGACATCCCTTACCCCACTCATCTGTTGATATCTCTGGGCAAGGTGAAGTCTGTATGATAAATGCAGATGAGGCATTCAGAAAATAAGTGTGGTCTGGTTGAGCTATTCCTCATTGCCACAACAACCTCAAAGAGCAGCCCTTGAGGTCTGGTGTTTGCTGGACTTTAGATAAAATGATGAGCCTCATGGGATAAGCACGCATGCTGACTGGGATAATGTATTTATTGCTGCAAAGCTGGAAAGTGGTCACCAACTCATTTTACACAGGTTTCTGGCCAGACACCAACTGAATAGAATAGCGTGAACTTGCTTTGGGAGGTAAGCAAAATACCAAACCAGTTTGTAGCCATAGAGAAACAAAGCAAAAATGAAATGCAAGCCACTGAAGGAGCCTAGTGCAGGACAGTGCAAGACTATAATTCCCTATAAGAGAACAGTTATTGCAGCAGAGCTTGCAGATGGCAGGGAGATGCTCAGCAGCAAGAAGAAGGTGGAAAGTATACATGATCAGTTCTTATTAAGGTTGTGACTATTAAATGGTAACTGCTGGCATTGCTTGCTTGTCTGTCTTGTTTTTCCACCTTGACTCAGCATGAAGAGTGGCTTAACTGCTTGCATGTAGATAGTCCCTGGAGGCTGAAGTATATGAGGCTGGAGAAGCTGTGAGAAATTCTGGACTCTCAATACAGAGGTGGCTCTGTTCTCAAGTGTTGAAGCTTAGTGTCTACTCTGCTGTACCTACTCACTCCTGCTCTCAGCGCCAAGGGGAAGGTTTCCCTCAGTTCTCTGACCCTTTTCAATCTTTAAGATAGTTTTGTAAAACGTGGATGTTATAAGAGTCATATCTAAGCTGTCTAGATCTCAGACTCCTGTGCAAGGAGACTGCTTGACAGAGGGAGAAATTCTTTGTTGTTTTTACCACTGCAATAGCATAAGAAAATGAGCAGGAAATGGTCTGATAGTTAAAGCAGATGGCTTCTCAGCAAAAGCCTTCTGTGGCTTGTATTCCCTGTAATTTTTTTTAGTGAGACAAACCAGCTTTTCTGATGTGACAGCTTCATTGCTGTGCCTTGTGGAAACACGCTGCCACTTATACTAATTTTACCTTGTAAGAACATAAGAACACACTGGTAAAGCAAAATAAGAAAATAAGTCAGCATTGCTATGATTTGAGAGAGGCTTTTTTTTTTGGACATAAATGATTGCCAGTAGAAGGAAGTAATTTATAAAACTATGCAGAGAATAATAACAACACTAAAATAAACATAGATGTGTTCCTGCTTCTCCTGATTTTTGCATATACATACCATGAACCAATGCATTTGCTAAAAGAGTACTCCCCAAAAATGCTGTTCTACATCTACATGGTTTTTAAATTACAACAGTAATAAAGACAAACTTATTTCAGAAGACTGCACCAAGAGGTTTTAGAGTCTGAAAACAAGGTGCATGGAAATGAATGCAGAGCACTAGTAAAGGAAAGAGACTGCTGTTAGCAGCAGGCTGGTCTTAGGAGGAAGGGGGCCAGGATGGACAGTGATGGTGACAAGGTGGTGACACATCTGACGTTGGTCTGTGCAGGCCAAAGGAAAGAGGGACACTTCTGCCTTTCCTCTGAGGGCTGTATAATGCAGAAGCATACCGATTCATATTGCCTTCTCTAGCTACTGTGTCACAAATCTGTGTAAATTGAAGATGAAAATGGGTAATTGGTTTATTTTAGGCCATACTGACTTCCATTGACTATATCTAAAGGCTTCAGGTTAGTGGACATTGAAGTCTGTCTTCCTACAGTGCCATCAACAGTGTCTTCCTACAGTGCCAGAGAGTGCCTGTTTTTTCTGGTACCTCATTAAACTTACGTTTTATCTTTAGAGTTCTCCTTTTGGAGTGATATGAGGTCCCTGAAGGTGAAAATACAGGGGCTAAACGTAGTATTTATAATCATTTATGGTCATTCAGAAATAATCTCTGTAAATGGATTTGTTAATTATCTGCCTTCACCATACTGATTTTTGGGGTAGAATAAGAATTCTGAAATTATTCGTCATCCACCATTCACATTTAAACTCTATGTGACCGAACTCATTTATTTTAATTTCATATGTTTGCATAGTCTCTTGGGTAGGAGTTTCAGGTGCAGTCTAATCTGCTGTGTTGGGGCTATATAGAAACCAAAGACAACAAAATTAATGGGGTCAAGTCTTTTTCACTCTGAAGACCATATTTGATATCAGTTCAAGAATTTCAATGATGCCAAACAAAAATACAATTAGAGCTGTGTGATTCTTTTCTCCACTATGTCTGTCAACCCTGCGCATAGAAAACTTTTTGTATAACAATGTGAAGAAGCTGAGCATTGGCTTCTCCATGCAGAGAACTGACTGAGAAGGGAATGAATTGCAATCTACACATTTTCAGGTAGTTTAAATTTTTTTTTCAATGACACAATGCTGGCAATAAGGACAACTGATTTGGTCCAGTGCTTTAACCTTTTCTGTTTCAGATGGGTAGTAAAGAAAGGACAACTGCATTAAATGCTATCCTTAATCTCCAGGCAAAACATGGTCTTGTAGCCACACCTACTTGTGAAAAAAGCTATGGGGTCTAATTATTAGAGGCCAGGATAAGATCTCTGGACATCAATATTCTAACAAAATTTGCTAGGTGTATTTTATGATGCTCTAACAAGAAGGAATAATGGTGTCAAGCTGTTTATATCTGAGCTATTATATATAATTGGATAACACCTGGAAGGCAAAAGATAACATGCATATAGTAAGGATCAGGTATTATTTTGAGTGTTACAACTTGGAAGGGAAGAAAAATATTCTGACCTTGAAGATCACTGCATGATTTTTATAGGATTATGTTAATAGCTGTAGTATGTCAATTACCTTAAGTAACTTTTCTGTCTAAATGTGCTCAATGTCTAACTGTAAACACATCTTCTGGAGCAGTGAATATATTGTAGCGGTTCTGCAGCTTGATTTGTTTCCAAATATCTCTGTTGGACCACCACCTCATTATTGACCTTTCCATATTGTTATTGTTTTTTATCAATCTTTGTCGAATTATATTTGGTTTCCAGCAGCTTCTAAGAACTTTAGGGCCAGAAGAACTCCTTTGGAGGAATGTAGTTGTCCTGAGATTAAGAACCTTGGGCTGAGACCTTGCCAGCACTTACCTGTATGTAGGACTCAAAGTGCATGTTCCCATCATGCTGCAGGTCACCTGTCTGTCTGAGTGTTCATCAGAAACACAAGGAACAATATTAACATATCCTTCTCCCGCAGTGGGTGAGTAAGAAAACGCCTTGTTCCCTGGTTTGGGGTCAAGGCCACTGTTTCTCTAGGCAGCCATTGGGGCTGGCAGCCCAACATCACCTGGTCTCACTGTCACCTGGAAGTACCTTGGCCTAGATCAAGCCCTAACTTTGAGGAAGATCAATTCTCTCCCTCATGCCCAGGGTCTGTCATTGCACAACAATCAGGAGTCCCCTCTGCCTGCTCACACTGAGGTTTTTTAGGCAGAACAGTACTTGCAAATGCTGTTGACATGATGATAAGCTGGATAATGCCCACCACAAAGGGACAGAAACTTTTAGAAGGAAAAACCCCTGATGTATAGTGAATGCTGAAGGTAAAATATTTCCTTAAATGCTTTCAGAATTAAAACCCTTTAAGGACATTTGTAATCATGTTTGACCACTTTGAATAAAGAGGTAGGAAAAAGAGAACTGGTCCTGTTTTAAAGGTAAACAATGTATTAAAGAAAATTAATGCAGAGATGCCAAAAATGTGCATTTGAAATAAGTCTCTGTAGCACCCGCACAAAAGCACATACCCCTGAGGAACTGCTTATGTCATTCAGGTTTGTCTTGTTTTAAACAAAAGCCAATTAAACAAAATAAACCTCCCCCACAATTCTGAAAGCAATGTTTTTTCTCAAGGCACACTGCAGTTCGGTTTCTCATGACGCTTCATTCAGTTACTTGACCCTGCAGTAGGGCTCTAAATGATAAATTGATGACATCATAATAATTTTTCTTATGTAATAAGTGTTGAAGCCATTAACACAGGACTATGACTTAACTGCAGTCCAAACAGAAAGAACAGCTGGCTTCTTAAAGAAAAAAGCTCTTATTCCAACACATATATCTTCAATAATAGCAGGGAAAATAGAGAAAATTACTGTCAAGGTATATTGCATTTTGTATGAATGCCATCTCCTTTCAAGTTTGCCCCAGCATAATAATCCTTCTTATTTAGTGGTGTTGCCCTTTTCTCTTTAGAGTCCTTTAGTCAAACAGTCTCTTATATTTCATGTATCATTAAAGCAACTTAAATGATCAGGGATGTGATAGACCTGACTCTTAATTGTTAACATAAAGAGTAACTTATATTTCACACCTGCTGCAATTATAAAAATATATTTTCTTCATTATAAAACAGATTCTATGCTTTGGGGAATCAACCAGAGAGATAAGAGGCAGTTCTTCTCGGTAATCTCTACATATTGTCAATGTTTATTAGACCAGAAAGGACCAACAATATGGTTTTGATGCTGCTTGATTTGTGGTTTCTGTGCAGTTTCTAGGAAAGGTGTCTGCATAGTATTGAAAACAATTGTGGAAGAAAAAAAATCTCCCAAATTTTTTATTGGGACTATCTATAGACATATATGGGACTATGACTATAGATATATCTATACTGCTGGGCAGAACAGCCTCAGATATTGCATTTCTTCTGAAAAGAATAGTTTGGTGAAAAATCTTATATTGGTCTCCAGAAAGTTAAGCTTGAACAGAGAAGAAGCCTTTTCAGCCATTTAGACACCACCTAGAAAAGCACTTCAGTTTAAATTTTAGATCACTTTAAAGATGGAAAACTTCATATGAATTAAAAAAACTGAGTGATATTTTGCTGAGCATTACTTTACATTCTTCATTTCATTTGTATGTGTAAAGCAGCATTACTTATAAAATGTAATCATAATGCCATTAAAAAAAAAATAAAATAATTGCAATTAATCTAATCTGAAATGTCATTTGTCAAAGTACTCTGTTTCAGTAGTTTGTACTCCTTTCTCAGTAAGAGCTGTCATCTTTCTTTTTCTTTACCAAAAAGTCTAAATAGTAATATATTAGTAGTAGTATTCCAACTCTCTTGGCAAGACTGGCTACAGCACAACAGTGAAATCAACTGGTTATAACTAAATCATTCCTCTTTAAACTATAGAGGAACAGGTTAGACAGCTTCATCTAACAAGGTTGAGAGAAGCTTTTTGTCCTTTTCTGAGTCTGGTGGAAGACAGGAACTATCTAGTGTAATATAAAGGAGACTCTTTCCTAATAGACTCCTTTAAGCTCTTTCGGAGCTCAAAAAGGAGCTCTAAAAAGACTCTTCTTCCTTTCCAACAGTTAACTGACTTCAGTGAATTATGGTATTCCATAGTGGAAGTGAGGATGGCTAATTTCTTTTGGATGTTTTATATCTGGAGATTTCTTGTGATCCCCTTAGATGTAAGGGAGCTAAACTGTGAGTCTGCTGAGGCTTCTCCACCTTGCAGCATGTGATAGCTCTTCAGACTTGGCTCAGTACTGGCTATCTAATTTGACATATTTGCCTCTCAATGACACACGTAGGTGGTCTCTAGCATTGAGCTGAAAACCTGCATCTGGGCACAGCTACAGGTTGGGCAGAGAAGAGATTCAGAGCAGCCCTGCAGAGAAGGACTTGGGGGTGCTGGTCGATGAGAAAATGAACACGAGCCGGCAGTGTGCGCTTGCAGCCCAGAAAGCCAACCATATTCTAAGCTGCACCAAAAGGAGCATGACCAGCAGGTCGAAGGAGGTGATCCTGCCCCTCTACTCTGCTCTTGTGAGACCTCACCTGGAGTATTGTGTGCAGTTCTGGTGTCCTCAACATAAAAAGGATGTAGAACTGTTGGAACAAGTCCAGAGAAAGGCCACAAGGATGATCAGGGGACTGGAGCACCTCCCATATGAAGACAGGCTGAGGAAGTTGGGGCTGTTCAGCCTGGAGAAGAGAAGGCTGCGTGGAGACCTCATAGCAGCCTTCCAGTATCTGAAGGGGGCCTATAGGGATGCTGGGGAGGGACTCTTCATTAGGGACTGTAGTGATAGGAGAAGGGGTAACGGGTTAAAACTTAAACAGGGGAAGTTTAGATTGGATATAAGGAAGAAGTTCTTTAAGGGTGGTGAGGCACTGGAATGGGTTGCGCATGGAAGGTGTAGCTGCTCCGTCCTTGGCAGTGTTCAAGGCCAGGTTGGACAGAGTCTTGGGTGACATGGTTTAGCATGAGGTGTACCTGCCCATGGCAGAGGTGCTGGAACTTGGTGATCTTAAGGTCTTTTCCAACCCTAACTGTTCTATGATTGATTCTGTGATTCTGTTAAAAAAATAAGATGGTAATTTGGTAATTTAGTGTAAATTCATAAAACTGTTGTTTAAAAGTTTAAGTAATTAATTAAAAGCTTTTTGATTAATGGTAGCCAACAGCTTATATGTATGAATATTGCAGTGCTGAGTAGCTGAATTTCAGGTGAAGTGATTGATTGTGGTCTGGGGGTGCACATACGTTCCTGGGTGCATATAAATTATTTAGTCATGCAGTTTCAAAAATATTATTTTCAGCCATTTCTCTTCCATTTTAAGGTCTTCACTTCAAACTGATTCTGGCCATCCAGGACTGCCCTGTCTTGCATCACTCCCTTTGTAGATATTCCCTTGTTTTCTTACGTGTAACTTTCATAAGTCAGGGACAACAACACCAAGAAGAGTGAAAAGAAAATGTATTTTGATGTCTTGATGAAAATAGCAATTTAAACAAACAAAAAACCCACCACATCTTTACATTTTAACTAAATAATAGGTTTATTTTGACTTTTTTTTGCAACAAGGCAATTTGGCTTTTAGGGTAATGTTTCCACAAATGCTTAACTACCACACAGGCAAAATGATTTAGATGTCTGTATTCCATTTGCTTGAACTGGAGATAGTCCTTGCTATATGGTGAAAGAAACTGGTCTTTAAACTGTTACCACGATGTGTTCCTCAGGATGTAGACCTCTATATCACTTGACATTGAGTGAAACTTGTTCTTTTGTTACAAAAATATTTCTTGATATTTTATTTGGAGGCAGCTACCATAACTGCATGGGCTTAGTTTAGGAAGTGTGCTGCAGCTGTTCTGGCCCTTTTGGTAGTACAGACAGCCCACCGGGCATCTCTGGCTGGTATCAAGAAATCTGTGTGAATGCTAAGCTTCTAGGATATGGCCAGAGCCAAAGAGATTAACTGAGACTTTGCTGCCTGGTATTAAGACATCATATTGCGCTACTGCGCGTTTTGACATTTAATGTAAAATAGAACCAACTATGAAGGGAGCAATTTAATACTAAGCCAGCACTAAACAGAGGGAATGCAGAGGTGGCATCAGTTCAGTTTTGATCCCACCCTCTGACTTAGGCAACAGCTCTTTGGCTGCAACCCACATGTAAAGAGCTGTATAACATATTGTCCTGGAAAAACAAACCCAATGTGCTAGACTGACAGCAATTGCTGTGAAGTGCTCTGTTGTCTCAATGCAACCAAAAAGGCAGCAACCAGGCTTGTCTTCCACCATTCTTTGCCCATGGACCTCACCCAGGATTTTCTGAAGCCATATTTAGACATAAAGTGTCCCTTAAGGATTTAGGCTCTGTGCTCAGACTGTCTGAAATTTTGTGGGGAGGATGCTTGTCTCCCATAGCCCAGACTGGGAGCATCCACTCATTTCACACACGATGCAGAGCAGCTGTCAGATAGTAACTGCTTTCATTCACCAGTCCTCTCCCTCTGCGATTTGCACATTACTGTCATTTCTGCGTCTCTCCTCATGTGCAGTGTTATCAGCTTTTCGATGTTCAGAGCAGTTTCTGCATGCAGATCTGGAGGCGCTTTGCTATCAGAAATCAATATTTTAAATGATGTTTTCCCCAGAAGATTATTATCATTGCAAAATCAAAATATTTTGCAATTCTTGAAAGCTCAAAGAATATTCTGTGTATGAGCTGACGGGAAGCCATAATCAAATTGTCAAGCAATCGCTTCTACTGTGGCAAAGTGAGAATGTTCGATTACATGTGTCAGCATGTGAAGATAAAGATTGCATACTGAGCAGCACACTGAAGGCTTGATAGGAGATGGGAAGTTTACTGCTGTACACTGTAACCTATTGTAGACAGTTCTGCTACCTCAGCAGTCCTCAATTTGCATTAAAAACCTTTATTATTGATAAAATGTCTCAGTTTTGTCATTTGGAAAAGACATTTTAAATTTTCTACCAACTTCATTTGGTCAATTAAATTGAAGACTAATTGCTATTCCAAAGGGTTAAGTAATAAAATGTGTGGAATGCTAATATAAGTACACTAGTTGTTTACTGACTCTAATATTATCACTGCTCTAATCTCTTCAAACAGGCACCGAAATGCATGCTGCTGTGATTATTTGAGTAAGAAAAATGGCTCATTTATTCAACATATGCATTGGCTGCTAGTCTGAGTTTTTAGATGTTTAAAGATTTATGTTCAAATTATTTTTCTTCAGTTTTCTCTGTCCTTTTACCTATTCTTCAGTAAACTCTTCAATCTTCCTGTTCTCTGTGGTTGCTCTGCACAGTGGATGTTCACTGAGCGCATCTTACCAGTGTTTGGTTCTGAGCTTGGGAACTGTAACCCAAAATCTGCTGAGAACTTGATGTCTCATTAAATTCAGTCAGAATTAATGATTTGTCACCTTGCAAGATCAGGCTTGTGGGGTATGTTCTCAAGCAGCCCAATCATTCCTGTAGCTCTTTCTCTCATAGAGCTAGGATCAGGAAAGATATTTGCAGGAGTGAAATTTGAAAGGTTTTTAAACTCTAACCAGATTGTTATTCAGGCTGGTTATTTAACTGCAGCACAGAACAGGCACTTAATGTCAGTTAAATAAATCCAATAATTTTAGAAAAGTACGGTATTTAGCTATTTAACTAGTACAGCCTTCTTTGACCCTGAAATAGCTTTCATTTCCCTAAGAAACTTTAAAAAGAAAGAAAAAATAGTGATACGTGATGAGAAGAGGAGAATAAACAGTATACATTCATTAGTTTACCAAGGGTAGATTAAACTGGTATCATACATTAATGAGGAGACTGACAAAGGGAATGCACCACACTTCATTTTAGCTAGCAGGAAAAGATTTCGAAGGGTATAATTTAAAAGTATATGGAGGGAAAAACAGTGAAGAATCACAAATACATGAAAACTGGAAGCATCATGTGTGTTTTAATTTAATGTAAAGAAGGAAAAAGTTGATTAATTATGAATGTTTAAACTGATTTAGAAGCAGGTTTCTAATCTTCCTATAGTAAGGGTCTGGAGCACCTTTCTAGCAAGATCAGTAAGTGGGAAATTGAGCCATGGCTGTAGATGAAAGCAGAGAAGGGCAGAATTTGGAGACAAGACCTTTTTTCCTAATTCTACTAGAAAGACCAAAGCAGCCAGGCTTGACTGTGCCTCTGCTTTCTTGTTAGTGGGTACAGCAGGTGGGCTGTCACCTTCATATCAAAAAGGAAGGGAGATTTACTTTTAAACTGGAAAATTATCAGGTGTTGAGACAATTGTGTGGGGCTGCGACTACACTGGGTGTCCAATGAGTCAGTTCCAGTTCTTTAATCTTGCATACTTTATGCGAAAGAACACATTATTTCTGAGAACTATTATATGTCTGGTGAGTGCATTCAGTCAGTTTGAAGCTTCAAGTTTGTGCTTTTGTAATTGGTATAGCTTCTCTCCTGCATTAGAGTGTATCATTTGGAGAACGTATGCTGTGGAGCAATTGGGCGTACGCTTGTGTATTTATTTAGTACCTACCAGGTGAGCTGTCTGTTTCTCTGTAGTTGACTTCTGTTGCTGCTTATGGGAGGATTATGTACATTCACAGCTGAGTCCTATCCCCATTAAAGCAGTAAGCAGACTACAGATGAATGGTAATAACCTCTTGATCTGGAGAAAATATGCTTTTCCAGGCTCTCAAAGGCTTATCAAATGCTAGAGTGAGACTCTGAGGAACAGAAAGGCTGAATCTGTGACTGGTCCAAGATCTAAATGCGGTGCTGGTGTAAGGGGGGGGGGGTGTGGAAATCACTTCCATTCCAAGCTACTAGTTCTTGTAACTGAGCACTTCGGTTTCTCCTCTCTCCTTGATCTCTTTCAATGAAAACTCTCTTTTCCTGCAGTCAGCAGGACTCAATAGAAGTGATTTGAGCATGTTGTTAAAAAAAAGCACAATTTCAACATATAGGGAAATGATAATATGTGCACAATATTCTAGAAGATCCAAGTTTTAAGTACAAAATAAAAATTAAGAAAACATTGTGGGCTGAAAGCTTGCTGTTGATTCAAGTCCAGTACCACTAGTGCTAATGGTCTGAAACTTTTTTGCTAGCAGTCTTCAGCTCTTTTCAATAGTCACTCAATATTCGTTGTCCATCACTGTCTCCTCATCCCAAAGGCTTATCAACTTTATTTCACTAGGCAAATGCATTCCTTCAGTGAAAATTTGTTGATCATTTTAGCTGACAGCTAAGCAGCTGATACGTTTTGTCACCCGTGCCCAGGAAATGAATCCCCACTGGCTACTTCTGTGCTGCCGCAACTGGAGCTGCAAATGAGTAGGAATTAAGTAATAATTACTGTTGTTTTAACTCTTGGGTTGAAACTGCTTAGTTGTGGTTTATTTTTGCAAAGCTCTCTAAACTGCTTAGCTAAAAAGGCAATGTTTGCTTATTGCTGGGAAGGATAGCCTGCCAAGGGCTATTATCATGATCAAATTAATGGCAGGGTCTGTACTTTGCCAGCAGAATATTGGACCGTAACCTTTTCTTTCAGTAGTTTACACAGTCACTCTGAATGGAGGATGGTAATAGCGCTCTGGTGAAATGTCTTAGATTGAGTGTTCTCCCTTGACTGGCTCTCCTCTTTCCTTAGAGGACCTTAAGCACACATCTTTCTAGAATGAATCTTATGCTGGACCCTCCTTGATCTTCCCACCTCCTTTAATTTCTTTGGTTATGAGTAGAATTTTAGCATTATAATAATGCCTTTGTAGTATCATTCAAGGAGGAGTCTTTGTTGTCATACATCTTAATAATTCATCATGCTCTTGGTAAGATCTGTAGATAAGTGTAAACAGGCTCGGGGAGACAGCCCTTTGATGCTGACGCTGTTAATTTTGAAGGAACCGAGTTGGTCTTCTGTCATTGCAATTTAGGATGCATAATTGCAAGATCATCAGTTTGAGGAAGTTAATACTGCCAAATATTTTATAAAATGGCTGTGTACTAATTAAGCAATTTTAAACAGAAATTAGTCCTATTCATACTAACATGGAAGGGAAAAAAAAAAATCTGTAGCATGGAGGCCTTAAAGCATTTATAAAAGAGTGAGTTGAAATCTCTTTTCTAAAATTAGAAAGCGTTTTGGTTTTTTTTTGGCATATAACCAAGCCATTACTATGGGCATACTAGTTCAGATAAAAATAGAATTAAACTGAACCTATAGTTAATATTATAAAAATACTGAAGGCTTGAGAAGCTGATAATTATTTTTGCATATCTTGGTTATCCCCTGGGGTTATCAGGGACTCGAAAGCATGAAAATGTGTCATAAATAAGCTAATCCTGAAAAGAGAAATGGTTTAGTGATCTAAGTTCAGGGATTTGGGAGTCTCTATGATATTAGTTTTTTTGGTCTTAGATGCTTTTTGTCCTTTCTTTGTTTGGTTTGGTCCTCCCCAGGACTGCTTACAGAGAGCTTTCTGCGTGCAATGTGCTTTTTCAATGGTCTTGTCTTTACAGACAGTTATGGTAGGGAACTGTATGGATTAGCAGAATCCCAGGATCAGCTCCTAGAGAAAGACATGCTTGCAGGTGATTGTCAGCCTGGTTGCCTTTGATAATTGTGCACGTTGTAATGCCCTTCATCAGTGGTAAGAAGAAGGTGGTGTTTCTTACTTTCCCCCGATATACTCCTTACTAGAAATGACAGCAGAACTGAGTGGTTGGTGAAAATGGGAGGCACAAAATCTGAGACTTCTACCAAGTTTGTGCTCAAGTTCAATGAGAACAGCAAAAGTGGCTGCTGGATGTTAATTGGTGTCCAATTCTACCATATTGGCATACTTTGCTTAGTTTCTACAAACTTCTTGCTACTGGCTAAAAATCCATTTGTGAGACAGCATACAACTATAGGTGGGGAGATAAAACTACAGCATTATGGAATATTTCAGGGAATCTGAGGAAATGAAACCAAAATCCTGAGGATCAACTCTTTGAGAAGTTTGAGTCTTGGAGGGAAAGGAGATAATACAAACAAGTTAGTAAGGTTGATTTATTGGTTCCTATTAGAGAAAGCTAGGTTTTAGGTTCTGGTCTAAGATGCAGTGGTAAAAGCCAGAAATCCCTTTATTAAAATGAATGGCATTACAGAATCTAACAAAATCTAACCTTGTTGATGTGGAGACTTGAGTTCTGCTTATGAAGTTATGTTTACTGTTAAAGCAATATGTTTTTAAGTATTTGATTCATTATTTATCTGAACTGGCTCTCTTCTACCTGTAGCTAGATATCTGGTACTACAAGGTGTGCCTGTTGATCAGTTTTGACTAGACAACTCCCCCCCCCCCCCCCCCCGAACAAGTTTACTGCCCAAAGGCAGGAGAAACCTGACCCATAAATCTTCTTTGTGCCTTTATAATCCAAGTGCCTATTCCAAGAGCACTGGTTGCCTGCTAATGTTTCTGGTATGAGGACAGCAGTAAAGACAGCTATTACAGAAGAAATGGAAAGAAGCACAGCTAAGAAAAAAAGCTAATTAAAAATGAAGGGGTTGAGGAGCCCGGAAGGTATAATGGTCCTGGAAAACATTTTGGTCTTAGAACAAAGGGTATCTTCTGAAAGGTTTTCTTAAAAGCATTGTCAACATCAGTTCCTTCTGTTCTATAGAGATCTCTTTCTCTTTCGGGTATCTGTCACAAAACTGCTGGTCACTGTGTAATTGTTGCCGTGTCATCTTGTCCATCTGGATGTTTCCTGTTCTTCAAAGTGTTTTTACTTGTTTCAGTAGAGTAGCTATCTTATGGATCTCCTTTGTTGCATTCTCTAAGAACTCTTGCCCAGTGCTGAACCAGGGAAGTCATCCATTAGGAACCAAACACATTGTTGTTTCACAAACAGCATTACTGAAGAGGCCCTTTGCATGATTTCAAGTACCCACTTTACTAATGTGGCTATTCTCAAGAGTCATAAGGCTGCATTTGACTCTCAGCAAACAATTCAAGGCCCAGGGTCTAGACTGGGTTGCACCAGGATAAATGTAGGGGAGCACCATAGAAGCAAAGAAGTCAGTTCTATACAGCTCTATATGGTGAAACCGAGATCAAAATGTTTTTCTCTGTATCACAAACAGGGCCTTTCTAGGCCCAATTCATAGATTTTTATTTGTTAAGCACTTACCACCAAACAGAAGAAACAACAACCTTACAGAAATGAAAGTGGGATTTAGTGGTTTTTGAAGATATTCATATGTTTTGTCAATTTCCAGTTGTTTGTTTGTCCCTTTCTATAACACTATTTGCTTGCAGCTTCCTCTTCTTTTTGAGGGCGGGGGGAAAGAAAAACGAACAAGAGGAGTAATATCTTGTAGCATTTATATACTAACAGTTATGCTAATTTTAGACAATTGTCATGCTAGTCAGTATGTTCAGGTAATTCGAAAACATTACAAGAAGATAAAAATATCAAAAAATTCTTTTATACTGATCATGGCTGATTTACCAGCAGTAGAAGCCTTGGGTTTCATTACTCTTAATTTAGCAGACCTGTTGTTACATGCGCTTCACTACTCCACAAATAAAACATAACAAACTCTTTGAAAGAAGATTGAGAAACTTAAAACAGGGAGTGTAGCCCCATATAACTCCTGTTTTGGAGACACTCCTGACTGAGCCCCCATTGCTGAGACCAGAGCCTGATCCTTCTTAAACTGCACAGCAATGTGCTATATTATTTTATTGAGGAGGACTGAAGGCAAAGAGATTAAGAATAATTAGTCAAAAAATCATACAGGACTGTGCTGGTTTTGAAATGTGTGTTTTGTCCTTGGACAGCCTGGGATCTGGAAGGATGGATGCTACTGAGGCATGTATTTGGTGTGCACCCTAGGCAAGGCAGCTTCCTCTGCCATTTTGTGCCCTGTTCCTCCTGTTTTCCCAGGGCCTGGCCCTCCTCTGCTCTCCCTACCATCTCGGTGTAGGCAGAGAGGTGTGGTTCTCTTGACCTGAAGTGAAGATAATGTCACTTTTTTTGCCTTCGGTGGTTTAGTGACTGAGTAGAGCAGGCATAGGAGAAGGGCTGCATCTCACTGAAGAGAAGTTACTGTGGGATCCCTCTGGGATGGTGAGGTGGCACCTGGGGCTGTGCCCCATACCAGAAACTTTGAGGCAAAATGAGGCCCCTCAACCCAGCCCCAGAATCAAGGAGACCTTATCACCACAGATGATCAGTTCAGATGTGCCTTCAGCCCAGATGACTTTCCTCAAGGGTGGTTTGTGGAGCCATCTCTGCCTTAACCCTGTTTTTCAGAAGGATGTGATGGAGATGGCCATGTGGCAGGGAGAACAAAAAGGTGCTATTGGCCAAAAATCCAAGTAAGTCTTTAGGGATTTGAAGGGGATGTCCCCAGGAAGTGAGCTGTTCCTGAGCTAAAGCTTTCTTAACTGCAGGAAGAAAGGGATCCTACAGATCTCTTACCAAGGAAGAGCTGCTCCTTCCTTGTGAATGCCTGCTTCTGGGTTGATGCCAGTGTCTCTGTGGCTGTAGGATTTACTCTAGTGAGGCTCAAGTTCCCAACCCATGGTTGTCTCAGAGGATAAAGGGGTTGGCTTTGTCCATCCCATTTAGCAGGCCAAACACAAAAGCCCTTTAAGGAGGCTGGCCCATCCACCCATGAGGGGGCAGATGCATAAGCCATGGGAGTGCATGTCTGCAAAAGCCTTTTAATGTCCTCACAGTGAGAAGCGGGAAAGGAGAAACAGGAACAGCCTGTCAAAAAGTTAAAGATTCAGGCATCCTTAACAGGAGAGTGGGAGTAAATACCGTTTAATCTCTGAGTTTTACCCCTCAGCAGGGGTGAGTGGAGGAGTGAGTAAAGTACATCATGATATACCCTGTAACATGGCAGAGTAATGTACTCTCTTTTTTTTTTCCTGAGATTGCTGAGAAGCACCAGTTATTGACTTGTACTCCGTTGTAGCCAGGTACTGTGAAATGCAGCAAAACTGTAATAATAAGCCCTTTGGGGTGGGGGCTGTCTTTGTAAGCCAGGGACTACAGACCCCTTCTTCTGTGCTCTGACAAGCTGTCTTTCCCCTTAAATCATATATTTTCATAAAAATTGGAAACAGTTGCCTGTTTCAAATGGTTTGCAAGGAGTACCTGTCTTGCTCTGTCCAATCTAAATGTGTGCACCATGTGTGCCCAGGGAGGTCAGAATCTTTTTTCCACAGTGATTTACTGATTGACCTTATCTGAGGTTCCTGTGGATTTACAACAAATAACTGAGCGAAGCATTCTTTCATAATTAGAAAGACTTTTATAACTTGTTACAAATCCCTAGATTTATGCAGTTATTAAAAAAACGTGAAAGCCCTTGATGAAGAAAACAGTAGTATTCCCACTATTATAATACAGTGATAGCAATTCTTTTGCTGCTTTCTCCATATCTTCTAATACAAAGAAGAGATTAACATAGGCTTCATTCAACCTAATCTTTGCTCTGAATGATATTTTATGTGTGTCTACACCATAAATAATTACACAATATATAATTCCCTGTACTGTTTGAAGTGTAGAGAGTTATCCACAGTGGGCAGGGCATCATTATGTAGAAATGGTTCTTCATGTCTCAAAAGCAATGTGTTCCCCTTAATACCATGCTGCTGGTAGCTTCCAGTTTTGGTAATGGTGTAAATGTTGACAAGAGTTGTTCCTTGCTGTGTGGTGTTGATTTGACTTATGGGGCTTCCATGATGACTTCTGCTAGGGATTTTATGAAGATCCAACAAAGGTGTTTGTTGGCATCGATAGTGCTTATAAGCTTAGAGAGCAGAACACCCATAGTGCATTAGTGCCTATTGCACATATTCCCTAGTGGAGTTTAGTAACTGTTTACTTCTTCTTTCACAGCCCGTTTGCTGTATGTGAGGGGTTTGGTGGATACCATTTCACAGCACCTTTTAGGAAGTGACCTTTCAAAATATCAGGTCTTGAAAGATAGTTATATCCAGCAGCTGGAAAACCTACTTGATAATGTGCTTAATTGTTTTATTGGCCAATCAGGAATTTCACTGTCTTTCAGTGTTATTTTTTTTTGCATCTCCAAGGAGAAGCATACCTCAGTGTAGTTCAGAACATCATGTCTTTTGCTGTTTGAGACTTCTGAGTGTGTGTGCTCATTGTGATGCTGAAGGATAAAAGTGTATGCAATACCTTGAAATATAGATATACCGATACCTCTCAAAGTCTCTTTTTAGGCCTTGAAGCTTTCCAGGGAATACATACAAAGCAAAGAATAAGTGTTAGTCAATTGTTTCTCCCACACTGCATATAGAATTTGCCTTGGCATTAGTACAGATGTTTCCACACTTGCTCCTCAGGATAGAGCAGATCTGTCAGCACAGTCATTTTCAAACTCAGGTTGGAGCAGGCCACTCCCCTGTGAGTGGAGGTGCACAAGGGCTGCGAATTGAGTGCAAGCCATGTATATGTGCTGCCTGAGACCCCATCTATCTTCTTAGCTCAGACCTCATGCTGCACTGACTGCAGCCCTGCTTGCCCTGCTTCCCCTCTCCACCCGCCATTTTAATGTGTAGGCAGAGTGTATAGAGAATATTTGTATAGAGTCACTGATGTATAAGTGACACAGATTTGGAATTACCTAGAATGCACAAGAAAACAATGCCACAGCCGGGATGCTTTAGTCCCTTTCCTATGCTGGAACAGTGCTGAAATTCTAGGCAAGATGTTGTACCTTCCTGATTTCATTCAACTGTTTAAGGGCTTTTCATAATGAGGACATTAACTCTGCCAAGGAGGAATCTGTGACTGAAGAGTCGTGCTTTAGCCTTTGTCCTGCCACAGCCCCACACTGTGCTTTAGCCTGTCCCCCCACACTGCTGCAGCCTGCCTCATATCTGTGGCTCTGTAACCTCTTTCTGAGCTAATGCAGCACTGTTTGCACCTTGCTCTTATGCTGCCTTTCTCCTGGCTGTGCTCCTGCAAACCCTATACTGACGACTGACAGTTCTCTTGGGAAGCGATCACACACAGGTGTCTCTCACTGCCCACCCTCTTCTTCATGACAGCTGGCTGTAGCTCTAGGTTTACAGCAGGGGACACAATGGTAGGCATGTGTAAAGATTACAGCCTAGCTGGTGTACAGCACTTTGTACCTGATTAATGTGTGCTTCGATCACGGCAAGCAACATCATAAGCAGGAGCAACCTGTTGGGAATTTGATCAGGTCCTGGTAAAACTAAGATGGTTACGGTTACAGTTACAGTGGGAGATGCATTGGGGGTAGGAAACCTGCCGCACTGGTAAGGATACCCAAGATAGACAGGTTGTTTATTTCTCACCAGCTGGCTACTGGAGAGAAATTGTTTCCCTTTTCTCTGTCCTATTGTTGTACTATTTTTTTCACCAAAGTAACTTTAAATATTAGAGTCACTATGCTATTGGCTACAGACCTGAGTAATAAATCTTTGTGCATATGAACCTATTGCAACATTCTTTTTGCTACAATTACTGTATTAGGACACAATATCAGTTGGAGTCTTCGGCTGTGGTAGTAATGCAGTGATACAGCATCACAGAGCTCATTTGTAAAGGCTGTCAGATGTTACTGTAGCACCACATAACATCTTCTAGATGGATGGGAGACCTGATAATTTTACAAATAAACTGAAGAGGAGAAACTGCAACTTGCATTCACATATAGTCAGGATGCTTGGCCATACACACTTCAAGTAGAGCAATAAGCTTTCAGCTTCCAAGTAACTACGCACAGCAGGTCACCCAGTTGGTCTGTCTGGATTTAGATGTGAAGGGATATTCTTGTCAGAAATCCAAGAATGCTCTGTGGAGCAGATTTTTCAAAGAAAAGTCATTACCCACAATATGAGCCAGACTTCCTTCACAAGCTCATCCCCGGTTTAGGCACCAAAACAAAGTGATTATGTTCAGCCAAAGAGCTCAGAGATGGGGGTGTATGTGCACAGAGTGTTGATCTCTGGCACTGCCAGGGCAATGAGAGGAAGCTACTTCTGTGGCTCTAGCAATTGGTGTTTAGTGAAAATGTCTAAATATGACACTGGCATATTGAAAATCTGTCTGCAGCTGAGGGTGCTGAGCCCTTGAAAATAAGCCCCTGGGCTCTTATGAAAGTCTGGCCCTGCATCTGTTCCATCTGGAAGTGCTGGGAGTGAGTTCTTGGTATTGCATGCTTGCATTCCTTGTTGAATTGACTTAAAACTGGTTATCACATGTTGTAATTATGCTGTGTATGTTGTTATAAGCATAAATACATTTGATGGAGTAAGACAATTATTATTAATCTCTTAACACACTACTACAAATCTCTTTTATGTACTTCACGTCATTCTGGTTTGTTTAAAGCATGTATCTTTTTCACAGCAAATGATAGCTCAGTTGACTAAATGTTAAGGAAAACTTTGTTCAGCGGCACAGTTGTTACAGAGACGGTGCTTTATTTGCACTTCTCACTTTGTCTAATCTTAGAGAAGTTTGAGAAATAATCAGAAGTAGATTGCATCTGAGAGCATTTATTCCTCCCTGCCCTCGTCCTTTGCTTTACCACTTGGTGATATTGATGATAGTTTTGCTGAAACTCCCTTTTAGCTTTAACAGGTCTGGAGGTCACCACAGGGCCCAAGGGTTCTCAATGGCAGACTTTAGTTTTTTACTTCCTTTGTAACAACATGAAAATTCTGGGATGTTGTGAGGAGCTCCTAAGAGCACAAGCCTGTGCAGAGGTGAATGTAGGCAAGCCTAATAGCTTGGCTGATGTCATGCACAAAAGTCGTTGGTACAATGGAGAATGAGCCTTGCCATCAATTATTTCTTCATTTTCCAGAATGAAAGCCCATTTATGCAGACAGTGAGCTTGTGCCATGAATAAACACAGTAAAACACTCTGATCCTCTGGCTGAAAGAGTTCAACCCATTTATGGAATGGTGGTTAGTATTAATGATTCACTTTACCCATTGATATAAATAATTTGTGGCTTTGCTAAAATGGTGCTTTGACTCACTGTAATCCATAACACACTTTTGATATGTGTTTTCAAGACGTCATCTGTCATAGCTAAAAACTTTTGACTTCATTTCTGTAAATTCTCATGTTGATTTAACGGTTTAGATGTAAACTGTTACATCTTATACGGTGTGCATTATTTCTCAGTTTCAATTGCATTGCTGAATAATTTGCCTGAATATAGCTAGTATAGTAATTGACCAGACCTTTCAGCTATGCTATCTCTGATTTTTCAGTAAGATGAACACTGGGAGTCAGATTCTCTTCTGGCACAGCTTTGACCTCACCGGATTTATCCTAATGGAAAATATCATCCTCTCTATGCAGAAGTACATTAAAATGATCACATTTTTATCTGTGGATATTCCTTACCCTAAAAAAATATCCTAAGCTTGCTCAATGGTGAGCCTTTAATACCTGGAGAAACAGAAGGAGTATTGAGAGTGCGACAACTGTCTGATAAATAGTTACTCATTCCTCTTGGTGCTTGAGTTCAAAGATTAGGTCACTGAGCTTAAACAGTGATAACCTACCATCCGTTAAATGCAAAGGCTTTGTCTTTTTGAAACCCCTTTCACTCATGACCTGTATTTCTGCATAATAGACACTGCTTATCTCTAGTTTCTGTATATCCCATGGGTAGCCTGTGTTGTCTGAAAGTTATGTATAGTCTTTCCTGTTTCATTAATTATTATTATTATTGTAAAGAATAGAAATAATGTTGCTCCTCATTTCTGTAGTTCCTCATTGAGGAGTGAAGACTGTCAGTGGAATAAATGCATGGTCCCATCTCTCTCTCTTTAAATAAGAATATGCGGTAAGAAGTGGGTGACTTGGTTACTTATCAGCATACCTGTTCCTACCTGGAACCTGGATAGAGATTTTTCTTTCAAAATCTCAGGTCTGTTGCAAACACTGGGCACCGTCATTAACTCTATTTTACACACAAGAGTATAAGACAGAGGTTAGTTATGACTTTTCTGAAAAAGTCATTTCTGATGTTTGCATGCCTCAGTTCTGCTGTAAGAGATTAAAAAATTACCTCTGCCAGGAAATCCCATGGAGTTTTATGCTCTTGCCTGTACCTTTTGCATTTCTAGGTCTTGGACTAATATTTTGCATTAGATCACTTTTTGAAAGGGCTTTTTTATAGGCTATTATTACTGGGTAGTACTTGCAGAAATCCCATTCTTGCGGTTTGGTTAGAAGAACAGGGAGAGACTTCACTTTCAGGCAGTAAAATATGAAGAACAAAAAGCTTTTTTTTTTTATAGTGTGGATTTAGTATTTCACAAAGATAACAGATTCACATCATATCGGGGGGTTAATATACTAAGTCACATCATAATTGGGGGGTTGACATTACCCAGGAGCACTTGCAAAAGACAGTGAAACTCTTGGAGTGCAGTGTAGATTCAGGCTTTTAATGACCTAGCGCAGAATAAGTCCATGTGATGCCATTTCAAAAAGAGAAAACAAGAAGTGAAGGAAACCAAAATACCAGTCAAAACAAACAAAAGTATTTCTGTCAGGCAAGAAGCAAACCCATGATTTCATTCATGATTAGCCTTGGAAATGAGAGGATCTAATCCCAGGGTCTGCCTTGCTTGTTACGGTGGTTGATTTCAAAGACACGAAGTTTTCAAGGCTGCTGCCTTTACATATGATTTTTACATCTGCCTTCAGAGCATTACTATAATACTTTATTTGTGCAGTAATTCTGCAGAGTTTTTTGAAGGATACCACCATGGAAACTTCTTTTTTCCGTTCTTGCATTCCATAGCATTCCAATCTTTTTCTAAATGGTTACAATTAGCTTGGAAAAACATCTACTATGAATTTTAGAGCATGTTTTGTTTCACTTACAGCATTATTATAATATTTAGTTATATTAACAGCTATGGCTATTTTTTACACATGAAAATCTTGCAACAAATTAAATTTTGAATTAACAATTTCAGCTTGAGCCAAGCATGTCCTGATTTTGCTTTTACTCTTGGCAACAAAGGCTATCTGCAGTTATTTTCTTCCTGGGGAGAAGGTTTGAGGAATAAGGAGTTCTACCAACACCTGCACCAGTGCTTGGTATTTCTCAGATACTCAAGGTCAGCAGGCACACAAAGTGCTTTTATGTAGAAGACATGTCCTCCAGTAAACTAGACGAGAACTGCAGATGTACTCTAATAATGTACTCCAAATAATAAATAGGGTGTACGTCCACAACTGATTGACTGTGCAACATAGATTTTTTTTATAGGTATGAACCCTTGTCACATCTGTATGAGTGGTTCTGTGTAGCATGCTGATGAGTACTGAGTGGCTTTTGAAATGCTCTCTCTCAAATTGGTTCCTTAAGTGCTCCAGCATCATGAAGCATTATTTAACTTCTATCTTTCATTTAGGCACTTCCATGCTGGAGACATTTGACTGCATGGATATAACTCCTTTCCCAGACATGTTTATAAATACATATTCACTATTTCCCTATACTTATTTTGGGAATCTGGGAATAGTTCACCTGTCATCTATTAAGTAAAGAAAACATTATCTTTATTAATTTTTTTGTAAATAATCAAATATAGATTTGGAAGGTTTATAGCACTACTTAAAAACAGGTGAAATAGATCCTATGGGTGAATTCATAGTGTTAAAACAGCATTTAACAAAGCATCTTCTATTAAAATCATAGGCTGCTGTCTGGAAAAAAGAGCAGCAAGAGTGTAATGGCAAACAAAATAAATCAAACACAAACTGAATCTTAGCTATTAATCTGGCCTTGGGCAATTTGGCACCAGTTTGCACCCTTGGAGAGCAGCTGCATTGCAGAGGAGCTGCTCTGATGGGAGGGTGGCTTTACAAGGCTGTTCAAGGCTCTGCTGCAGCACTCTGCTGAGTTTCTTCAGCCCAGGGGCAGATGCTGAATCATGTCTCCTTTGGTCAAACAGGAACCATGTGCTTTTGTACCAGCACTGTCCTTTCCCAGTGGAGATACTGGGTTCTTGGCTGTGATGGAGAGGCTGCAGGGTAACTGTGATTCTGGACTTAAGAAGGATTGACTGGGCAGTAAATCTAATCCTGTATTCCAAGTAACTTAGATTTTTCTGTTAGCATAGGGAAGTTGTTGTCCTTTCACTAACTTGAATTAAATGATTCTGGAGCCACTGGCACGATATCTTGTGGATCAACTTATTTTCAGCCATCATCCCTGAGGTTGTATATACATATGAATTCAAACCATAAGCAGTGGGTTGGGAGGAACAGTTCCACCGAATGATAAAGACAGGCTTATAATAAAGGAGGAGAAATTCCACCTGCCTGGAGTCTGGGTTGTTCCTACAGCTCCTGCAGAAAGGTGCAGTAGTTCATATTCTATTCTCAGTGGTAATGAAACGCAGTAAGCCAGCAAAATGTAGGTGCTGTGTGGATTAATGTTTAGTGGCATTGTCTGAAACTGTCCTGCTTTAATTCCTTCTTAAAGATGTAAACGTGACTTGTACTCAAATACTTTTGTGATTGAAGGTTTGAACTGAGGCTATAATTCTGCAGAAAGCATGTTTTTTGGGAATGTTAACTGTGGCCTAAAATAAATGTCTGGTCCGAGACTCCCCAGAGCAGCTTGCTTTCCTTGGACAGCATAGGATAGCAGCACACTAAGCTTCAAATACTGACAAATATTTTTGAAGTGCTACTAGCTATATTAAAACTACAAATGCTCGCAGGAGCCCCAGGTTAGCCACTTACCTTCAGTTTTTCTATAGTCATTATTTGTTCCTATTATTTTCCTGCAGCTCAGCAATTCTCTGCCATGAGAAAGGTGTACAGATGTAATATTGACAAAAAAGGGGAGATTAAATTGAATATATATAAAGAAGTAAACATTTATGCATCCCACATCAGCTATTACCATAGAATGTGCCAATTAAACTAGTCTGCATTGATAACAGCTATACAATTGGAAATATTGCAAAACAGTGACTCAATCTGTAAAGAACACTGAAGAACAAATGCAGGAAGATATTCTGGTACAGGAATGTGCATGTTTAGTTTTAACCATGTTTAAACATTCTCACTGAATATCTTAGGACTGACATAACTATTTAAATAACTAAATATTTAAATATTATTTAAATATTTTGCTAATTTATGACCTAACACTCTAGATCTACTTGGAGATAAAATTAAGCAGTGTATTAAGAAAAGTATTTTCACAGAATAAAACATCTATAGCATGTTGGTTGTGGATATGTTTCTAGAATTAGTGAAAGACCACTGGCCTTGCCCATCCAGTTATTAACCCATGTATAATGAACTTTGCGTATCACCCACCTCTTCCAGATGAAGAATTAACCTTAACGGCATGTGGAGTTGTTAGATGCCTTCCTTTGCCTGTTACAAGAACAGGTTGGATCCTTAGCTATTTAAGACCAGCATAAATCTTAAATTTTGACAGCCTGAACAAGGACTTCTATCTGTTCTGGGCTGTTAATAATAAATAATTCTGTTTTTCAAAAAGATGCTATTCTGACTCATTGCATAACAGTTTACTACATTTTATATATAAATAAAACTTGAATTTATGAAGCTATTAATTCTTCCTGATAGTACTGGAAGAAAAGGTTCTTATCACATTTTTAGATGTTATGAAAATGTTTTGGGGAAGCTTTTAAAAATAAGCCTCATACCAGAATACTAGCCTTTCATAAGTATTTTTCCCTATGAAACATTCAATAGCAAGGAAAGTCTGGCTGAAATCAGCACAAAAAATAAAAAAAATAGATTGTTGTCAACCAGAGCAAAGTGCCTGCCAGAAATATTTAAAGAAGATATTGATTGAGATACCATCTTATAGTCTTGGCAGCTAGATGACTTTTACACAGAACAGGGAAAGCCAAAAGGCTAAATCCTCTGAAAAGGAGGGTGTTTGAAACCTACCCAGGCTCATGACCTAGGAGCAATCTCTTCAGGGTACTTCAGAGTGAAACAGTCTATTATTGATTCAACAGGCTTCTTGCTTTCCTTGTCTTTAGTTTCTTCTTTTCTCCTTCAGTTCAGTCATTTGGGGCTTTTCAAGGAATCTTGAACAGGAAGTATCTGTTCTCTTGCTTTGCAATTTCTATTATTCCCAGACAGATTACCTTGTTAAAGTGCTAAGAAGCTTGATAAAACTCGAGTAATTTAAGGATGAAGAGCATTAAAAGAATATTGTATACATATTGTGTACATACAGTGTGTGATTTTGTGTATTTATGTATATAAACTGTGATATTCTCACAAAGTTTAAAACACTGCCAAAGCTCATTATCAAGGCTGAATGTCAATGAAACTGGAGAATTCTGAATGACAGAGGTGCATGGTTAAGGTCACTCCAGCCAACTTCTATGCTGTTCTTGTTAGCAGGACTACAGCCACTCTTGGGCATGATTTAGGGGAATAATCTGAGAGGAGGAACACTTGTAATGTGCAGTAATACTGTTGTCTTATAAAGCAGCTCATAGCAAATTTTCCTGAAGTATAAAGCTAGATTTTCAGCTAAGGTAAATTTGTCTCTTTCCTTCTGAAGGCTATGTCACTTGTGTTATCTGAGTAATAAAAGTCAGTTTTCATGAAGAAATATCAGGTTAATATGGCGGCTGCTGCCCCATAGCCATTGCAGTCTCAATTAGGGTGTCTGGGGTTATTTTGCCTTTTTTTTATTTTAATTTCTTTTTTAAACAGTTTTATTCATGGAGGATTTTATTCACTGAGGTCAGTCAGAGCTCTTGCCAAGCATTTTAGGAACATGTCATTTATTTGTACAAAAGCCTTATTAGGAAAAAAAGGAAAACAAGACAAATGAAACACTAAAAGACTTCTAAATCATGTGATAAATACTTAGTTTTTCTGAAGGACTGAGTTACAAAATAGCAACCAGAATATGCACGGAAAGAGTGAAATGGAGAGAAGCATTGAAGAAGTTTGGAAGAGAGGGGCAGTGAAGCAATGCATTCAAGTTTGTAACTGTTTATGATCAGATTTGTTTTATCAGGCACTTAATAACCGATAGTTTATATTTACTTCTTAGTGTGGGGTTCAAGAGAGAAGATTCAGTATTTTATTTGGTATTCTAGAGTCATTCACTTCATTCTTAGCTTCTGTTTCCTTTGGAAGACTTCTATTTGAATACAGGTTTTTGGAGTGGAAATATGTAACCTTTTAAATTTGAAGTTTTGGTTTAAATTGACCCTGCAAAACAAAAAACTTGAAGACTTGTAGGGTACGTCTCAGCTTCCATCTGTAATAGCACATCTTTGCTCAAAGTTATTTTTTGAGCAGCTGAAGCTCAGAGAATAATAACGCACAAATGGTTTTACAAGGGCTTGTGTTGGAACAAATCAGCCTAGGGCTTTTCCAAGTTGCCAGTTCCATTCTCACTTGGTGCTTTTTAGTTCCACCTCTTTTTACAGTATTACAGAAGGTGAGAAAGATGTGGTAGTATTTTTAACACTCCTGGCAGTTTATTAATGGTTGATGCTAATTGGGGACACAGGCCAAAATAGGAATCTCTCTTTCCAGCCAGCAGTTAACACTATGTCTCTTAGGTTGTAAGCTTCTAACTCAGTGGGTGGCAAAAATGTCATATTGTCTAAACGCTATGAGTCCATGAGGATAGGGTAGCTAATGAACTTCATTTTTCTTACCATTTAAGTATAGATGTCTATACTAGGGTGCAATTTATAGGATTATAAATTTATTTCATTTCTATTAATCTTATCAATAGCTGGCTCTATCTGTTTGACTGTAAAATGCTTAATGATATGGACCAAAGATCATACAATGTAAGAGAAATAATGTGTTTAGGTTGAATTCTTGGAGATAAAAAGCCTAGTAGATTTACTACAGTTCCTTAAATTCCTGTCACTCACTAAATGCGTTGGAATTGAGACTTTGCATGCTGTATAGGAAACTCTTTAGAATGATTTCTTGAATGTAATATAGCAAATCACTTATATAAATTAATTTATTTTTTGGTGATTTGCTACTGGCTTTTGATTGACCTCTGATGAAAAAGTATTATGAAAAGAAATTTATGTGCCCATAAACATGATGGCAATTGTGATAAACAGGATTTGCATGCAGGTATAGCTACTGCTTAAATTCCCAACAGAGAGAGATCATATTTCTTCACTCCATATAGCTGGAAGTGAGAAATAGTGCTCCATCTTCTAGATTAATTCATTTGGTGTGCTTGTGTCCGTACATGTGTGCATGCATGGAATATATTAATTATATGTTATATTAGGGATGCATAGCTCTTTCATTCGCATGTAGTGACTAATCTTTGGGTAGATCAGGTCTGGCAGTTCAGATTTGTGCTTCTGAAACACTTTCACACAGAAATCACTGCCCTGTTTTTCAGACTTCTCGTATTCACTCTACCAGTGTAGTATCTCTCATGGGCTGCATCCCCTCTCACTTCCTCAAAAGTGGACAGCTGGTTCATACCTGTATAGTTTATTCTGGGTTTGGAGCTACCATAAATCAAGGTTTGATTGAGGCTATTACCCATGAGTATTTGGGTGGGTACTGATGACAAGCAGGTGTTAGTTGCTGGATATGATGTAGGAGTTCATGGTACTTTGAGAGCTCACCACAAGTATGGATGACAAGAGAAGGGCCTTTCAGCAGAAACCTCTGGTGCAAGAGCTATAGGGCTCAGCAAAATACAACACGGTGTCAGCAGGCGCTACCATTTGTTGAATTTTCGGGTTTAAAGTAGGAGCCATACAAAAATTGGTGACTTAAAATAACCTTGTGATCTATCCTGATATTACACTCAATACACACAGTACAGTCAATTTTATATGTGCATCAATCTCCCACTAAATGAGGGGAAAAACAACATCATAGTAAGACAGCACAACATAATAATATGCAGTATTAATCTCATAAGTGGATAGTAAGAAAAAGAAAGCTCAATCATTACACTGAATTTAATTTGCTGAGGGAAGCAGCCTTCACACCTGAGCCACACTCGCAGCTTGGTTTTCTCTCAATTAAATCCATGCTTGTCTAAAGCAATGAGAGTTTAGAGGAAAAGATCAGGGCACATGCTAATGAAATTCCCTGCAGTACAAGGGCATTATGCAGAAACTATTACAAGGCAGAGACCACATAATCTCTATTTAAAATTCTCTCTAAAGCAATGAATGTAAAAGCTTGGTGAACATAGATGTAGACCATGCTATTAATAATCAGAATTTTTTAGTCAAAGTAGAAATTCTACCAGTATAGGTGTACATTTGTGACATGGTAAGGGTCTGAAAAATCAGAAATGTTTATATTTAAAAATAGTTGCTCATAAAACATTTCAAGTTATAGCATTAAAATACAGATTTTTCTGTATGATATTGCAACTCAAGGATACGTATCACAAGATATATATTTTTCACACCTATCCTTTTGAAAACTAATGTAATAACAAAAAGTTGCTGCTTACTCTTACCCAGATCCATTTTCAATTCTTCCTAAACTATGTAGTTGGACAAATCAAACTATAGCACTCTATGAGCTACTGCATTACTACTCTACTAATTAGGTTTTTTTGCCAGACTGATAGAATTTCTGGCACAATCACGTAATTCCAGAGAATCCCTAAACTTGGGGCTTCTATTAAGTAGCTCATCACTAATAGCTGCAGTTTCTATTGTGCAGGTTTTTTCCTTCTTGAATATGCTATTCCAGAGGTGCTACCGCTGTCAGTGATGGACTCAGCTTTGCCAGCAGCAGGTCCAACTTGAAGCCAGATGACATTGGCTTTATGGGACACAAGGGAAGCTTCTAGCAGGTTCTTACTGAAGTCATCCCTGTAACACCACCCCCCCCCCCCCCCCCCAAACCCCTGCCAGACAAACCCAATACAACTTGACATAGCTTTAATCTATTACCTTGTGTCCTATCAGTGAATGTCAGAGAGATCAGCATCTCTCTCTTCTCCCACATAAGGAAGTCAGATACAGCAGTGAGGTCACTCCTCAGTCTCCTCTTAAGCTGGAAAAAACTAGTAGACTGAGCCACTCTTCCTAAGTCATGTCCTCATAATTTTTGTTGCTCTTCTTTGGACAGAATCTAATATTTTTGTACCCTTTTATTGTGGAGCCCATATCCCATCAAAGATATAGTCCTACTACTTTTTCCTCATTTTTCATCCATATGATGCTTTGACACTACTAATTATCACATTTGTTTTACGTTGACTTTTGGGTATTTTGGTTTCTTTCAAAAGTAAATGATCCATCACTTTATCTTTTTTCAATGGTCCTACGGTAATCCCACCATTGAAAATTCATGCTGGCAGAAGAAATTTGAAAATGATAAATTCTTCAGACTGAAATGCATACAGTCAGCCTCAGAATATTTATGTAGCTAACCTTGTCTTTGGGATACTATGTTATTGCCACTTTCATGGAACTATCTTGAGTCTCCTAGTACTATTGATAATAATGCTCAATAAACCTGGAAACAAACTTGTGTGGAATAAATAACACTCTCAGGGGCCCTGTGAATTCTTAGATTGATGGGGATGGCAATAGTCAATACACGACTCTGCAGATTAAAATATGCAAAAATAAGCAGAATAAGAGATCTGAGAAAACTGGTAATAATGTGTTTGATTTTGATTTTTTTCAGAAGTTTTGAATGATGGAACATTTGTATTGTAGTGTATTTAATGATTACATTTAAAAGGCAAGAAATTGACTCCTTTCCACTGCGAACTAAAAATAAAACCTAGAGCAACTGTCTCTCTAAATTAGAAGATGAAAAACTAAAAAAGGATGGCTCTGTAAAGGATTTTTGTTGTGGTATATAAATCCCAAAACCAAACAAAACCCCCATGTCAAGCACTAAAAATTATCCTAGAAATAGAAAGATAGTAGTAATGCAATACTAAGGCAAACTAGCAGTATGGCTGGAACTCTAACCGTTATTAGTGGTCACACAAAAAGAATTGAAAAATGCAGAGTAACAATGAGTGCAAAATGTTTTTATGTTAGAATTTGATATGAAATAGCTGCTGTGTTTTTATTGTATTCTGTTATTTCCCTTTTGATGCATAAATTTTGTGATAATACAAATCCCTATTCATTAACTCACTCTGATCAGTTACAGGTAAAGGAATCTCAGAGAAGAAAATAGTGCCTTATACCCATTCATATTCAGGTTTCATTAACAGCACCTAACCAGGACAGACATACCAGATGGGTCTGGCAGTAAAGAATTAGTAAGAAATGGTATCGTGGGTGGATAAATGGGGGAATCAAGCTATAGATGTGCTGAAACAACAGGGAGCTTTAGTGGATTAAAGGCCTGAAGGAGAGTGTGGTAATGATCTTTATGAATATAATTTATGATTAAAAAAAATAATCCTAGATATACATAGAAAGGAGATGACAGCTTGGTGGAAAGTAAAGTATTTCAACTTGCCCAGTTAACAAAAGAAGGAAGGTATAATCTAGTTTGGTGGGGTGTGTGTTTGTTTTTTTTCACTAAAATTTAAAGTGTAACTCTTGTGACCAGAGTAGTAAATAAAATACATGGCGTGTTTGAAGGTGTGTTTTTTTTTCATATTAGGCCAAATAAAATTCATATTTTAGGAAGGGGGGAAAAGGGAAACTAAGAAGTTAAGAGTGACGAAACTTTGGTTTCCAAAAAGTGAACAAAAAGATTGCTTTGTTTTTATTTCTCATGGGATTGCAAGGACAAATGTCCTCCAACCTTTCTCCTTCTGTAAAAGAAATCCAAGAAGAGGGCATGTAAGCTGGTAATTAAGTCTGCTTCACACTCTGTGGCTCAAAATGCAAAGCTAAAGCAAACCTGAGAGAGAAGTTCCCTCTGCTGCACCTATTGAGTGGCAGAGAATTAAATATTTTTTTGAGCAACCTATTATCTCCAAGGAAGGACTGCCACAGAGAAAAACCCCAATAAAATCCCAATAATTACAAATGCTTAGTGATTTACAAACAAGTTCTTATAGTAGGACTAAGGCACGCTCAAAACAATTTTCAGTTCAGGAATGGAAAGCGGTCCTCATACTCACTGCTGTATTACAAACTAATATTTATGACAGGCACTTAAGGGAAAATTCAAGGTGAATTCACTCAGCTGTGACTCGCCATGTTTTGTTATTGCTACAGTCAAATGAAACATTTAAGTGTTAAATGCAGTGTTGAAGAGAATTAACCTAAAAGGTACACACCAAACATAAACCTTTCCAAAAAACACCACTAGAACCACCACCATCTCTACAAACCTCTCTCCAAAGCAAAAATCCTCAAAACAGATACCAAAGTTTCCATATATGAGTAAGGTTTAGAAATACTTTCCCAAGGCTTCCTCGGTGAGGAGCCAGAATGAACAGGACATAAAATGACTTCGTTTTGAAGAAATACTGAACTATATTTTTATTTTTTTATTTTATTCCCCCAAACCAAGAAGCTGCTGCTGCTGTCAGTGTCTTTCCTGACAGAAACGTTGTCTCGGAAGCTAGCTGTAGAAAGTTAGTAAGAGGTAATACATTTGTTGCATAGGTAACAGTAAGAAACTGGTGATATCATCTTAATAATAAGCTCTCAAAATAAGAAGCTTATAACAAATGGCATAGGCAGACAAAGACTCCAGTAATGATCATTTTAGAGACCCTAAGTATTACTAGAAGTGCCATAAGTGGTTTCTATGGTTCATAGCTTAATTATGCAATGTGTCTGATTGTAGTGATTTTAATTTTGCACAAAGAAGTGTATAAGAGTGGAGGCAATGGGCAAGCTTTCAAGGAGGGAGGAGTACAAAGGTCCTTGGTAAACCTTGGCTACCTACCCACATACAGTGGGGGCCCATGTCAATCCCTTCCCATGTGAAGGGACTGAGGGACATGGCTCTGGTGACCTGGGATGCCTAGTGGAATGCTTGATATGGAAAAGTCTCTGCAAAAAGATGAAGAAATGGAGCTTAGACTAAAAAAAATGACATGAAGGCAAATGTTTGGAAAATACTGTGACTCCAGAGATAGGATGGCTCTCAGCTAAAGGCTATTTGATCTCAAAAGAACTTTATTAAACTTGCTGAAGTATTTTTTATATTGTCTTAATAGGGATATGCAGTTGTGGCATTACAAAACAGAGGTTTAGGAGAGCAAAGAAATCTCTGCCATGCATCAATTAACTAAACTTCATAACTTGTTAGAGTATGGGAACTTAATTTCTATAGATTTTGTTGTCATTTTCCCAATATTTATGCATTTCAGCATGGTGTATTATTGTTGTACCTGCTCAGTGTGAATTTCCCACAGGAGCTTCATCTTAGAGCTATAACTTTTGGTGATTAAGATTTCAGCTTGCCTTTTGCACTACAGATCCCCTACATCCATAGATTTGGACTGTCCATATCAAGACAGTAGCTAGCACTTCTGATCAAACCAGTAGGAATAAAGGCTGATGAATAAAAAAGGTTTCTAGAACCACCACAGAAATTTGGAGACAAATAGACATGAAATTCTGAAAGAATCAATGGAGAGCGGAGAGAATCCAGAGAGGCTGGAGTGAAAAAAACGTATTACGACTGTGTTTCATCTTTTAATTTGTTGGTTAGAGCTATCAGACAGCTAACTGACATCATAAAGAAAATGTGAATAGACTAAGATCTGGGATGGAGATGATCTTCAGAGAATTTTGCCTGAAGACAGGTTTTAAAAAAAATGGACAAAGCAAAAAAAATTTCATGTTTTCATGTCTAGATATCTGAATTTCAAGAAGTGTCTGTTTTTAATGTAAAATTTGTGTATTTTTTTTATTGGATAGAATGTAAGGAAAACCATTTTTTTTTTTTAAGGCATGGGTTTTCTTTTAATTTTTGTTTGGTGATGGGTTGGTTTGTTTGTTTCTTTTGCCTTTTTTCTTTTTTTGTTCTGTTTTTATTTTGTTTTGTTTATTTTTTGGTCAAAGAAACCCCACCAGAATGATATTATTAACTCTAATGTTAAAAAAGGTGCTCTTTCCAGGTACTAGAGGCAGAAATCGGGCAGATGTCAGGTACTTCACATCCAAAAGTTTTTAAAGGTTTGGCCTTCATAAATTCTAGACAGGAATAAATATCAGATTGTCAAGTGCACGTTAGTTACTGAATAGGGACAAAGCAGTGCTATATATAGTAATTTGATCCACATCCAGTAAAATCTTATTTTATCCAGATTTTTACTATACACTTGCTAAATTAATCTCTGTGAAATCTACCAACTGGAAGGAGCAGTAGAAGCAGTACATGGGGGAGGTATGCTACAGCATATGCTCTGGTTCTGCCCTTGAATAGGACAGTTCTGAAAACAAATTATATAATGTGTTGACAGAAAACTATAATCCCTGAGGTAAATTTGGCTGAAGAAAATATTCTCTAAGAATCATTTGACAGATCCTTTGAGAACAAAGATACGGTAAGAATGGTAGCTGATAAAGTCTTAGCAGATTTTAATCTATCTAATTGTTGTTAAAAGACCTGAAGTACCCATGATTTATAGTGGATACAGCAAAACCTGTAATATTTGCTTAATTTTAATAGGAAAGAGAGAGAGCTTTTCAAGCTACAGGGTTATATTCTAACACATTTGTGCTTGATCCTACATCTAGCATAAAGGGTCCAATTCTGCTAAAAGCCCTGCTGAGAATTTGGTCAAATTTAGCTTTCAGCTGAATTGCTAGAAATCCAGAATAACTGCTTCAGTCAGTGAAGTCTACATGGACTTGCACAGAAATTACTCGCAAAAGAACTTGACTCAGTCAAGTGTTACCAAGTGGTGTATATTTTATAAATGCCTGGTATCAAACTTACAATTTCCTCATTGATGTAAGCTGGAAATATAATAGAAATGGAGAAGAGCATGTGGTGCTGGGGCATGGCTCATGCTTCAGTGGGTTGTTTTCAGCAGCTCTCATGTGAGACTGTTTTAAAGACAGTGCAGTTTCAACAAGGAAGGCTTAAACACTGTACTTTCAGTACTAGCTGGATTCTAGTGAAATGAAAAATGTATAACCCTTTCTACATTTTAAAATCCTAGTTAGTCATAAGAAGCGTATTATCTACTATTCTATTTTCAATGAACACCATTTAACTGCTATTTGGTATGTGACCCTGGGATGGAGAAGCTCATTTTCTTGAGATCATTATCACTACAAGGTCACTGGTATGGCTGATATCTAATAGGACTGATTACATATACACGTTCTACAGCTGACTAAGTATGATTGCCACTTTAAATTTTACATGAAAAACAATTCATATGACAGACAGTTTTGAGTATTTCCTCTCTACAAAGAGGCATTAAACCTCCCAGGGAGTTAGTAAACTCTTAAGGGTTTAGTGAAATTTGGGGATAGTCATTAGAGGTCCACAGGTAAGGTGAGACAGCTCTAGACAAGCCCAGAGGGCAGGTGGCAAGACATAACTTGGTGAAGGAAAGGCCAGTCCTCTTTGTGCAGGTGTTAATGCATGTGGAGGAAAGTGGATTGAATAACAAAGGACTGTGATACTGAAAAGTGGGAAGTGGACTCAGAGAGAGAGTATATGAAGAATTAAAGTTCATTTCAAATTGCTTGTTTAAAAACTGTAGGCTGAATTCCCACATTTCTTAGTCTCCTCTCCTCCATTTTCTTATTAGGCCATCTCACATAATAAAATAAGAAGAGATTTTTTTCCCTCATGTCCTCATGGTTTTCCCTGTAATGTCAGTCTGGGAATGGAAAGTGTCAGGAAATAACTTCCATCCCACATAGTCAGAGGTATCCTTGATTTGGTGTTGATCCACTTCAATTAGATACAGATTAAATTGGTATTATGTGGGTTGAATCAAAGCTTTAAGCATGTGAATTGTAGTATGCACACAGGTTTTGCTTAGGAAAACCTGCCAACACATGCTTAACTTGTATAATGTAGTATCTGTGCTTAAGCTTGCTTGTGTGCTTTGCTGAAAATGAGCTTGATGTTGTTAATGCTTTTAATGCTACTTGGTGTTTGTACCTTGAAACATAGGAAGCATTATACATAAAGGCCAAAAGTTGTGTTTCACTGGTGGAAGCCATTTAAAAATGAAGAGTCTTCAAAAGCTTTTGGAAAAAATGGATACTTTACAGCAGGGTTTTTGCTATTTTATTGTATGTTTTCCTCTCATTTTTTTTTCACATTTGACTGCTTAATAACAGTGTTTGGTCTTTTATCATTTCAGTGGATTTCATGGCAATTGAATATCACTGAGAAGGCTTTCCTTTAGGTAAAAGAATGAAATATCATGGTTGACATTCAAGTTCTTGCATGCTTGAAATAAAGGAAGGTTTCACCAGTCTTTGGGTCCTTATTTTAGTTTAACCATACTTAAAAACTCTATATCTGATGGATTTGGAGAATTTATTTATTCTAAGTAGCTGAAACTTTGTTGTGTTATTAGACATTTAGCTCACTGGAACCAGCTATGACACCTCAGACATAGCCCAGCTTTGAAAGGAGTGCAAAAAGTCAAAGATGTATTTATAAGGTCACATATATCATATCAGAAATATTAAAGTACCAAGGAAAATTGTACCTTCTTGCATAGTTCATCAGGAGAGATATTTCTATTATAATTATTATTTCACTAAAATATACTTTTTAAAGAAGCATGAGCTGAACATTAGAGCACAGCAAAACAATGTGTATAACCTATTATACAGAAAAAGCCAAAATTTTTGCAAAAAAAATTGTTTACAGAAAAAGACAAAAGTTTTTCTGATTCTTTTGCTTTAGTATTTCACTTTGTTCCATGTGAAATACTGAAAGAATTAAATTGATCCTTCCTGCCAGTTTTAACAGGAAACTATTATTTCTGGTAATGGTTAATATTTGCAAGCTGGCTCCTGCTGCCTAAACATTTTCTTGTGGCATGGAGACCTATCCACTTTGACAGCCTGGGGCCTCATAAAGTAGCAGGAGGCCTTTTTTTTTCTGCCTCATTTTTATTTGATGTGAATATTTTTATCTTTTTATCTTTCTTTTTTTTTTTGTGCTCTCCTAGCTTTATTCCAGTAGTAACAGCTGTTGCACCAGTGGTATTTCTGCCTCCAGCAAAGGGAGCAGAATTTCTTGCTTTCAATGCTTCATGCAGGTTGGGTATCAGGAAGTACGTCAGGAGCTATGAAAGTGTCATGCGTTCTCCATTGTAACCAAGTTATATGATCTTGTCCCAGATACGACAGCTCTTTATTCTTCCAGGGTGCAGAAGGCTTGAGGTGGTATTTTGCCTTGGTATTGTGACTACATCCAGCTGCCCTGCTGAGACAGCAAAATTGTCACTGCATAAAAGTCTTTATTGCTTTGAGAAATGTATTCTGTGGTTTTGTGTTAAATACTGGAACTTTTATTTTGAAAGTTCTTTTACTTTCTTTCAGTATCCTGTTCTTACTTACAAAATGTTTCCACTCTGCATTTGTGAGGTCTTTTATGACATTCATTTGGTCCTTGCAGGGTAATCTTTTAACCTGCTGAACTTAAAGCAAATCAAAGGCCACCTTGAGGAGACTATGGTGGATGAAGTTGCAGTATAACAGTATCATGCTCAGAATAATGATCCCTCTTCCAGTTTCAATAGAAATCAGAGGTACTTCTCTGCAATGTGGAATTTTCATTCTGCTCACATTCTTTATTGATTTCCAGTGCTCAAATCCTGTTTTATTGAAGTATCCTCCCCACCAACTACGAAATGTCAACACAGTTTACAAAATATTTCATCATTTTTATCACCAAGTTCTATTCAATTAAAAGTGTAACATCAGCAACCATTAAAACTCCAGAGCTCTCCGGAAAAATAATGCAGAATCTCTTTTTTCTATTACTGTCCAAAGTCTTTATTAAATAAGGTAGGGTATGACAATTGTCATTGACAGTCAGGTCTTTCAGTGGCTGAAAATAACTGTGGAGGTGCTGAATAGCATTTGTATTTTAGACCAATTCACTCTTAGATAATTATTTAGCTGTATTATGTGACCTGATAATTTATGTGACTTCCACGGAATAGAGTAGCTTTGAATGGGATAGTACTTTACCACTGTTAATGATGGGACTGATTTTTGGTCTATTATTTTTTTGAAGGTATTAAGAGCTAAGTTCTGCTGCTTTACCAGTGTTAAAGGGTGCTGATAACATGAGTTCAATGGAGTTTGCTTAAAGAGTAAGACATGACTGAGCGTGAAAAAAGGTGATAGCCATGCTATATGGTATGAGCCAATTTCATCTGCATATCAGAGAAAATCTGGATGTCTAAGGAAAAAAAAAAAGTATATTAACATTTTTTTTCTCTTGGGAGTATTCAGCAAGGAGCCAACTGATCCTTTGCAATGTATTAAAAAAAAACAAGTAGGCTGCAAAGGTGTGTTAAGATGACTGGACAGTGGCAAACTCACACTATTCAGGTGTCTTAACAGCCCATGGTGCCTGGGGCAAGGGTGTTCATTTGTTTGTTGGCACAGAGTGACACTCTGGTCCCTCCAGCTCTGCCGGTATAAAATGAAAGGTTGTTTTACCGAACCACATTCTTCAGATGTTATTTTTACTTTTTTTTCTTTAAGGACATATATTTGAGCCTCACCTCTGAAACTGTTCCTCTTCTCTGCCTTAGTGGATCGCCAAGTTCAAGTCATGCAACAATAAATCAGATACCTAGAAGAGAATAAACAGGGAAGCTGAGTCAGACCTCTTCTCTTGCAGCAGACACAGAGTACAGCTTGTCAGCAGATTTTCATGGCTGCAGACAGATATCATCAGACACACATGCATTTCCTCCTGAGCACACCAAAGAAGGGATACTGCTTTCTGCCCCAGAAGAAGCCTCCCTGGTAAAGGTAAGAATAGAAACAAAACCTGCAGAGTTCAGAGCCCCAGTTTCAAGCTTTCTGTACCATCTTAAATGAAGCTGGCCCTGTAACACAGATTTAAAAGGATTGCATAGGCAGTGACTCAGACTTGATTTTTAGGGTCAGGTTGGATAAGCCCACAAGAACTTGAGTGCAACAGATATGCTTTATCTGACCCACTTGAAAAGATTAGATTTAAAAGGGAGATGACTGAAATAGGGTAAGTGAGAGTTAAAAAACCCAAAAGAGGTAAGAGTCTGACCTACCCCAAATTTTTCAGTGCTTATTCACTGAGAGCAGTTCACTTTACACAATAGGTCAAAGGAGCTACATAATCTTTGCAAGAAAAGCTTGAATTTTAACATTTGTGGTTTTGTTGTTTTTTTTTCCCCTTGCTTGACAGGAGTGTTCCTTTATACCTTGCTCACTTAATTCTAATGGCAAACAGGACATCAATTTTTTACTTAATTACTCCATATCTGGGGCCTAATCCTTTTGGTCAGATTTTATGACCAACTTAGACAAGCAACACATAGTAATTTTATTTTATTAGCTCTGTCAATTTTTTATTACTCTGGACTTGTAATGATGATAACAATGAGGGTGCATGAATAAATATTGAAGGGGTTTCAGTAACTTATACAAGTGATATATTTCTAAGTGACTACAGGACTGCTTCTCTCCCTTCACTTTGAGGAGAGGATCAGCTCATTGGAACTCCCAGCTGCAAGTAAAAAAATTAAGGGCTCATCATTGTTTTTACATGATCTCTTCAGAGTCTTCAAAATGATAAGAACTGTGTAAATAATGTAGACAGCCAGCTGTTATGTCAAGTTAGATGGGAGGAATTCCAGGTTGTGTGTTTTGCAGGCTTAGTTTATCTTGATACACCCTGAAACAACATTTGTGGTGTTACTGACTCCACTTTGGTATATGAATTTGCAGCAACTCCTCGACCCTTCTCTGTGATATGGTTCCCTGGGCAGGTGCTTTGATTTTTGCAACTCATTTTTCTTGCCCACATGCAGCAACTTGCATTTGTCACTTTGGATTTTTGTTGTCTTTTTAAGATTATTTCCTCTGTAAAGATTATTTCAAACTGTAATCCTGTTTGTCGGTGTTATCTGCAGTCCTTCTCAACTCTGTGTCTGTTATCTACCTATTTTTGCATTCATCTAGTAGCAATTTCACTTGCATTATACTTCTAAAGCTTCCCTATGAGGGTGCCATGCAAATCTGTGTCAAAAGTTTTACTAAAACCAAGGTATATGATATCTACTCCTTTCCTGTTCATGCAGTCTGTCTTGAAAGGAAATTGGACTGATTTGACATTTGTTCTTGACAAACACACTGGCTGCTGTTAATCTCCTTGTTACTGTGAAAATACTTATGAATACTTTTCAATAAAAGTTCCAGATTTTTCTTCTGTACATCGACATTAAGCCAATATATCTAAAATTGTCCAGTTCCTTTGTTTTCCTCTTTGAACCTGTAAAGAAAGAGGGTTGCTATATAAATGCATCATTTATGGCAGAACAAACCAGAAATTTGGAGTTGTAATGGCTTTTGTCTTGGTAAAATTCTGTTACAGTCCAGGTTTTTAAAATAACTCTTCAGGGGCAGGCTTTTTTTTTTTTTTCCTTCTTTCAGTCAAAACCCTTGATTTTTGGTGAAAGAGATGACATAATTTGAATCTTAGGGCTTTCCTACAATTTTTTTTAGTTTTTTTCTTTTTATTAAGCAGTACTGTCTTTTATGAGTCTGGTTAGGAAAAAAAGGTAATTTCAGAAAGATCTATCTGATTTATCACTAGTGGAACCAGGACATAGGACTGTTACAACAGCTTTGATGACACATGAATCTGAACAGATTATTGCCTGAAGCAAGGCCAAGCTTTTAATGTTTGCAACGAATAAGGCCTAGTTTTAGTAAACAATATATATATGAGAATACACTTGGGCTTTCTAAATGTTGCCAATACAGAGCAAGTCCTGTGGATTTGATTTTATTCAGGTGCATTGTTTTCCAATGGAAAATGCTGACTGAGGAAATGACACCTATTTGCAGGTTTACACAGGAACATACCTTGGTAATACAAGATTTAATGCAATATTGTAAATTTTTTTGTTTCAGCAACTGCAAAACACTTTATTGCACTGTTACAATTTCAGGGTTGAAACTAAATATATATGTAACACCCCACAATATATGTAAGGTTTATAAAATGTTTAAAAACTAAGAGCTAAGATGTTGTATTTATTTAGCTCAGAAAAGTGGTGGAGGGAGAAGTTTTAATAGTTTATAAGAATTAAAAGGCTATGAAAAAGGGAGTAATTACCTTAATTTTAAGAAAAGCTGATTTAGATTAGGTAGAAATATGTTAATTATATGGATATTTAAGAAGCGAAGAAGGCTATGTGTGGAGGCTGTGAAATGCCCTTTACTGCAGAATTTTAATTACGGGTTAGACAAATGTCTTGCATGCGCAGCATAGTTATACTTGACCTTGTATCAAGTTTCAGGGTATAAATGGGATGACATCTTAAAGTTCTTTTCAGCTGTTTTATTATTTTTGTAATAAATATCAGAATGGTCACACCTAAATTAAATGTTTTGCAAAAGGTAAAATGACACAGATCTGGTATCTTCACGCATTGGTTGATTACAGACCCACACTTCAGTATCCACTATAGAATAGCAACTCTAATTTTTTTACTAAGCTCAGTTAGGATTTGGAGAAAATTTCAGCTAAGGTTGTAGCTATTTGTGACAAAGTTTATTAAGACTGGTCAGTAAAATGCACCTATTTTCAAAAGTATTGTTTAGATCACACATGTCTCTGCTCCTGTTCTGATCTTATTACAGTTCTATAGCAGCATCACTGAACTCCACTGAATCAGAGTTGCTGCTGATTTTCACCGTGTGAAAGTGTTTTGGTCTGGTTTCTTGTGTTATTTTACTCATCCTGTTTTACTGTTACTGAAAACCCATGTATCATATCAAGACTTGATCAGATTACAAAAGAAAAATGTATATAAATTCCATCCATAGTGTAGGTAATCTAAGTCACATTTTACCATATATCATCCCACTGACTGAAGGAAGAATAGCTACTGATAGATAAAGGAAAAGGAAATTTTGAACATGCAAGACAACATGAATGTATGAGTATAATATGTAACAATGTAAAATGACCTTCAGATTCTCAAATGCATTAATTTTGTTTACATCAGCCCACACAATCAATATTGCTTTGTCTCTCTCTCCATTATTTAACACCATAGTTTAGCCTTCTAAAAGCTGTGATTAAAAGCATTCTTCCCACAAATATATCCTAAACTAATTGGCTTTCTCTGAAAGAATTTGCCTAGCCAAAACCGCATGATTTCATCTGTTCAGGGACACATCATTGCATCTGGGATAAGGGGTATGAATCATTCTGAATCTTTGCCTCCACCAAAGAAAATGAATGCAATGCATTATTATCTCTTGTTTGTATGGCACCAAGAATGACCCAGGTGCTATCAAGGCAGGTAATAAAACAAAGGGGAATGAGCTCCAAACACAAATGATTTTGTTCTGCACAAAAGTGGATCCAGGCATAAGAAGGGAATGAGCTGAAAGAAAAGCAATAACTGGTTTTTAGCCTGAAGACTCAGCAATTATGTGGAACACATTAGTGCTGTGATGTACCGCGGTGAAGGATGACATTACAGGGCTGACCCTCCAGATCATTACAGAGGTGATGATGTTTCTGCAAAACTGAGCATGTCTCTTCTGGAAGCAGTAGTTATTCTACCTGAAGGTGGACCAACACCCCTCTCCCCATATGTATCAAAGGTGAGATTTTGCAGAAGTATGCACTCGGTGCACATACGAGTAGACTTGCTTTGAATACAACTATCATGTCTTTAATAGTCAGTGATTACAAAGAGATGATGAAGATTGAACACATGGTTTATGACTGCCAAAACAGCATACAGCCAATATAAAATGTTAGGACTAAAAATGCAAAGTTGTCAACTGTAATTTCAACAACTTTGCAATTGACAGTAACTGCTTAAAAAAGAGCATCCTCATTAATGAGCTCTTCTGTGAAAATTCATCTGCATATAAAGTATAATTTGGAGAAGAATTAAATGTTTCTCATTTAAAGAGAGAATTCCAGTGGATTTAAGAAGCAGTAGCATTGTTTTATTATTGTACATCGGGAAATGCAAAACCAGTTTCGTAGTTCTAGTAGCTGAAAGTTACTGTAACACTTGGGAATCTCTGGTCTGTAAAGGTCATAAATTGAAAGCTGACAGAGGAAGTCCAGCAGATGCTGCAGTCCCAGGCAGGAGTTATCCTGTACTCTCCAGTGAAATGAACATCCCTGCAAGGATGCGCTCCCATCACACAAACTTAGCATTTATTACAATTGCAAAGTCCTGTGTCTGTGTCATGTCGTTGTCTGCTCCCCCCCCACCCCCAGCAATTTTTCATGGTACTAGGGAAAGTGTACAGCGTCCTCAGCATAAAAAGGACATGGAACTGTTGGAACAAGTCCAGAGAAGGGCCACGAGGATGATCAGGGGACTGGAGCACCTCCCGTATGAAGACAGGCTAAGGAAGTTGGGGCTGTTCAGCCTGGAGAAGAGAAGGCCGCGTGGAGACCTCATAGCAGCCTTCCAGTATCTGAAGGGGGCCTATAGGGATGCTGGGGAGGGACTCTTCATTAGGGACTGTAGTGATAGGACAAGGGGTAACGGGTTAAAACTTAAACAGGAGAAGTTTAGATTGGATATAAGGAGGAAATTCTTTCCTGTTAGGGTGGTGAGGCACTGGAATAGGTTGCCCAGGGAGGTTGTGAATGCTCCAACCCTGGCAGTGTTCAAGACCAGGTTGGATGAGGCCTTGGGTGATATGATTTAGCGTAAGGTGTCCCTGCCCATGGCATGGGGGTTGGAACTAGATGATCTTAAGGTCCTTTCCAACCCTAACTATTCTATGATTCTATGATTCTAAATATTGCATGAGCTTACATTTGAAGCAGTTGAACCTGAATAATAAAGAAGAGAGTATGACAGGAAAGACACTGCAAACAACTTGTGTTTTTCCTGCTTCTAATCTGCTTTTTTTGGAATCCAGCTGGATGAGCTAGAAATGAGGCAGAAAACTATACAGGGAAAGTGTAGCCTCTGGAAAACATGCAAAAATTAATAAGGACCTCAAAATTGAGCTCATAACTTATAGGATGTTTAAGAAACTTCCTGTTTGGGAGTTTTGAGCTTTTTAGGGGGTGTGTTTTCAGCTTTTCTCCATAGTTATGAGGATTTTTCCTTTTTCTTGTAAATTTAAAGTTGACCTTTGCAAAAATCATCAGATTTTAGCATTTCAAATTTTGCTCAGAGTTATGAAATACCAAATGTTGTGAAACTGAGAGATTGGACAATATTACCTGAAAATCCATAGTAGTTGAAGGCTAATAAGCCACAACAGAAAGAACAGAAGAAGAAAAGAAAGTGAAAAATTCAGAGATAAAAGGTGTAATTTGCCCCATCTAATAGTTTACCCTGGATATATTGTTGGCCCCATGGAACAGATACCTTGTATCTGAAAACCAGCACAAAATTCTTCCTGAGTGTAACCTTTTGTTTAAGCACTATTTCAGTTCCTTGTCCCAGGTTTCTCCATTTAGTAATTTATAGAGCTTTCAGATGTTTCTTTTTTCAGCTACAGTGTGACTCTCTGCATGTGGTCTCTTCAGTTCTCCCTGCCTTTGAAAGAAGCCCTCACCTCCTCCCTTTGCAGTGTCCTGGTCTTGTGACTCTTGGGGCTTGTGCCAGAGTGCATCGTGTACTGAAAGATGATTGACTCTGTGTTGGGGACACCAGAGATATTGTTGGAAGCATTGGGGCCATGCTGTGTTTTTAAGATTGAAGAGGTGAAATAGTGGAACAGGCTGGTGACAGGAAGAAAAGTCAACCTGCTGCATTCTTGTACTTGGAAATCAAGGAAGGTAGGTAGCCTGTGAAACCTCAAAGTAATGTCAGCTTCCCAGCTTTATTCTATTCTTCTCAAGGCTGCTGTGTGCCCCTAAACTGGAGAAATCCAGTTGTTAAGGTCTAAGGTTTTGTGTAGAGATCGTCCTGCCTCAGTTTCAGAATCTTTATCTGGCCTTGTGATAGTGTCAGATAAAGCCACTAGCCCCTACAACCTACCCAGGAAAGGGAAATGTTGCGTAATTAAAAGGCAAAACGACACAAACATCTGACTCAGATAACATTCAACACATAGCACTGTGAAGTGCTGCATCAAGCACTTCACATTAAGACATTGTAGAGATCCTAGGATCCTGCAGACTTCTATTTTGATGGGCAGTAATTGTAATTTTGAAGAAGTGATAGAGGAAGCCACAGCAAGCTGTAGTATTCATAAACTGCCATGTTCTTCAGATCACTGAAATAATGAAGTGTTTTCTGTTTTACAGAAACTTATTTCAGTAGCATAATCTTATTGTATAAAAGTGTGCTGGGAAGTAACTCTCCCTCGTAAGGGGTGTGGTTAAGGTAGCAAAATACTAGCTGTGATGGTGCTGAATAATTATCACTGTACATATGATTCACACTTTGTCTTTCACAGGTAGAACAAGATGAAAAGAAATTAATAGTCTTATCAGATAAATGATTTTTCTGTTAGGATGACTACCAATCTAAATGGGCTTTTAAGCAGACAGAGAAACTGATCATACTTTTCAGCATCAGTGGTGGTACAAGATTAATATAAAAAATGGATTTCATAAAACACCCTGAGGTCATGGAATACAGAGAAAGTGGTTATAAATATGTGGATATAAATGAGTTATTTCAGTGATAATTTAAAGGAATAAAAATTGAGGCTACATCCTCAGCTAGTGAAAATTAGGTTGGCTTAATTGGCTTAAGTAAGCAGTTTTGGTTTCCTCTGATTTTCATCATCAGATTTAGTGGTTGAAGCTTTTAATCAAAGTAAGGCAAGAAGCAGAAAACTAATGTGGACTCTTGGCACTCTGTAGCTGTGGAGCGGTCACTGTAATAAGGGTTGTTTTATTTGTTTCTTAAAAAATCCATTTGCTTGTTTATAATACTATTACCTCAAAAAAAAAAAAAAAGCGTATAAAAGGATGATGGTGTTTTTTTCTCTCCTGGTTGCTAAGCAAGTGTAACTTCTCAAGTTGATTTTGCACAGCACAGAGACCCTGATGTAAGGCTGAGGGCTCTGAGCCGTGGCTGAACATTTGGGGGCCCCAGGAGGCATTCCTGCCAGCCTGTTCTAGTAGCCAGGATTGCGACGGCCTATCCTGGAGCCTTCATGGTGGGGCTGGTTCCTTAACTCTTCAACCTCATGCATAAATAATGTCCATATCAGCCCCAGGCTAGTTTCCTATGTGAGGAAAAAGCAATATATAAGGTAATACTGATCCTATTAAAAAAAAAAAAATCTCAGACTTGAATGGAAATAGATGTACTGAGAAAGTTTTGCTTGCTTTTCCATTCACCTTCTCTGTGTGCAGACTTTCAGGGTTGTTTTACTGCAAAATTATTGTTTTTGGTTTTTTTTTTTTTGCATCTGCACTTTTATTTTAAATGCTTTTTTTTTTTTCTGTATTTTAGTGTATACTGTGGTCTTTTATGGCATTAATGGACTTAAAAATATAGTAAAAAAATTTGTGTGGCAGAAGCATAATTTAAATAAGCTGTGGCTCTTCAAATTTCGTTTGATTCAATTCAATGAAAGACAAGAATTTTACTTTAAAGTTTTTGTGTTGCAAGGTTTGGAAGCTGACACATAAGCTTATTTTGATGCTTTTAAGATCTGGAAATATGTGTGGGGGTGGTACTCCTGTCCTGAACCTCACAATTACTGAAAAGAGGAGTTTCTGCTTTCAGTCTTTTGGGTGGGGTTTCTATTAGAAGTCTGACTTCAATCATGGCTCCATCTGTGGAGTCTCTAGGTGAAAGTGTAGTTTCAAATGATAAAATAGTTATTCCGTTATGATCTTTCCTTTTTTTTTTTTTTTTAAAAAAAAAAGTAATGGGAAAAGAATTTTCAAGTATATCTTTTCAGGCACTGGCCATTGTCAATGTATAAAGTAGTAGAAGGTTAAAATTTCTTGCGTGTACAGAATCACTATTTTTGTCTTTACTTAATGTCACTAAATACTTTCATGTGCCTTACATACACGCACCTCATTCTTTCAGTCAATTAATCAATATCTAGTAAGTATCTATACATGTATTTTGCAAAAAATCTCCTGAATGTGGTATTTTTCCTTCCCCTGTTTTTAACAAGAAAGGAATTTCATTAATTTAAAAAAGAATTCAAGTAAAGGCAGAAGTATTGTAAATAATATCATGCTGATGTAACTGTCATGGAATCCTATAATGCATATGAGACTAGGGGATTGTGACCGCTGAGTTCCTTTTAGTTTTCTCATTTGTGTGTGTGTTAGCGCATTTTTTTTTCTTTCATATGTCAGGTGTGATAAAGCAGAAAGAAGTAGCAGATGGCAAATAGCCAGGTAAAGTGACAGTGCTTTAGCTTAAGTACTCATTTTGGCTTGTTCCTCTGCTGGAGCACCATCCCTTGGTTCATCTTGGAAAGTACACCAGTGTTCATGAGCCTCCTCACCCCAGTGAGGAGCTTTAAATTAGGATCTATGGGGGTAGGATGGTTAGAATCTGCAAGCAAGGCTGATACCAAGAAAGACAAAAATCCTGTCAAAATAATGTGATCTTTTGGTGACAGCTAGGAGAAAATCAATGTGAGTACTATGAGCTGCCAGACTGGAAATATCAGAGTGAAACTGTTGGTCAGCAGTGGACAGAGTAACCCAAGGCACATGATGGTATGATAAGGGGGAGGTTTAAGTAACTGAGCTGTGAAGGGAATATAGTAGGTACAAACCAGTCATATTAATTATATCATATGATGTCCCTTCTTTTAGTTCATAATAGAGAAAAAAGTTTTAGAGAGATTGTGGACTTTATTATACCTGCTAGATAAGTTCTGGCTGATTAATATTAAAGTTGGAGGTAGTTTGAATGAGGACAGCCAATAAACAATGGAGCCTGCAATTTCTGGAAAGGTTCTTACCTTTCAGAGCAGAAACAACCTGGTCCTCCCAAGCAAACAAAAAACTTCAAAATTTGCATGAAAGATATTTCACAAAGGTTGTTTTCAACTGTTACAGAGAACTCCTAAATTGCTTTTTTCTGAAAGGCTGATCCAATTGAGAAAAAAATTACAATGATCCTTTAAGGAAAATAATTCCATGATTATCTAGGGAAGCACAATGTAAATGAAGTTAACTACAGACAGTTGCAGAAGTGATTGGGAATCCGAATCCAGAGAGTCACTTGGTGATCCAGAGTCAAAATGGATTGCAACGTTGAACAGGGCTGTTCAGCCTATGTCTTGGGTCTGATTCTTTTCTGTATGCATTTATTTAGTTTCTAATGAGTGAGCTAGAGGATACGATAGCGTGTCAGCTTTTTTATTCTGAAGCACATCTGGGAGACATTTTGGGTATGTTTGAGAATGGAAAAGGAATAAAAATGTTATCTTGAAAAGTTGAAAAAATACTATGTAGAAGAGGGATGAAGTCTGATGGTTATGCTCTGTGGGAGTGAAAGCAGGAGCAGCTGGCTACCAAGATGTTCTGCAGGAGGGGGACATTGGCTTCAAGTGGATTATGGGGTGAACATGGTTCAAATTTGTCTAAAAAGGCAAACTTGTTACTTTTGCAGTGGCTAGAAAGGTTTGTCATAAGCAGTCTAGGGAAATGTGATCCAAACAAGTCTGAAACTGGTATAAGCAATAATACACCTTCCCAGATGTATAAGGTAAATTTTTTGAGTTACTAAGCAAGCTTCAGCTGCAGCTGCAACTGCAATTCAAGACAGATGCAGACAAAAAGAATAATAATACAGAATAGAAAAGAGAACGATTAGGTATATAGAAATACAAGCTTTATAAAGAAAAGTTGAATCTATGGGGGAAGACTCAAGTGGGACATATCTTCAAAGATATAAGATGTTACTGCAAAGCAGAAGAGAATGATGCATTCTCCATGTCTACAGTGAATAGAACAGGAAATAATTATTGTACAGCGTAGCAAGAACAACTGATGTTAGGCATGGGGAATAATCCTGTTAATATCAAAACTAGGAAATTTCAATGTTGGAAATTCCTGTCTTGTAGGTTATGGAATTTCAGTGATGGAGACTTACAGAACTGAAACGTGTGAGGTCGGGTCAAGCAGTACAGTAGGTGTCTGCTTGAGATGTCTTCCATTTTTTAAAATGTTCCTTTACAGAATCACAAAAGCATAAAAGAAAGCACAAAAAAAATCACAAGAGGTTTTGCGAGGCCCAAGCTATCCTGTTTCATTGCTTCTCAGCGTTCCAGTTTGTTAGGTGCTAAGTTACCTGGTAGTTAGATTTTACTGACTTGGTGCTGTAGCTGTTAGCGATGGAAATGGAAACTAAATTTTCTTCATTCACATCTGACTGAAGAGTCAGCTTCCCTATAAATTACTACTTTTCTTTACACAAGTAATCTTGGAATCAGAAACTTTGAATTTACTTTACAGTGTTTTCATACTTCCTCTCTGCACTGATTCAGGAGTAGGAGAAGCAGAACTTGCCGCATACAATTTGGGATATTAATCATTGTGCAGCTTAAGTGTATGGGATTTATGTATGTCTAGATAGGTTTTTTAGATTAGGAGTTTCTGAAAGTCACTTATGTTGTCCTATCTCTGGTCCAATTCTATCTTAACAACTAATTTTATTTTATTATTTTTTGCTGAGCATTATGATAAAAGGCTGTGGAAAAGACTGATCATTTGAGATGATTAAATGATTATATGAATCTGATATATTTGCTAATCAATTTCAGTTGAAGGATACGTCATTGAACAATAAGACCCTCAAATGAATTGAAAAGCTAGACAAAATCTTTTTATACAAACAAGTGATGTTAAATGTACAGCTGTTATCTGGTATGAAGGCACTGATGAAATCTGTCTTGCAGAACAGTAAATCCACATTTTTATTGAGGGATTGTTTCACAAAAGCAGCAGGTCTTGATCTCGATGACATTTTATTCCCCCATGCTTTTCGAATCAACATTTAATTTGAATTTGCTAAATATTGGTTAGTGTTTTTATTCATTCCCAACATGCATGCTTCTGTGTTCTCATGCAGACAGAAATGCATTCATCTTAAATGTTAGAGTTTAGAGCATATTTTAACAGAAATATCCACAGTATACAGTCATTTAAAAACAAATTTGCAAAACATTGTTTTGCAACTGAAGTGAAATGTGAATGCTGAATATAGACGCAGTATTTCAAATATGACACATCACACTTTCCATACTGAGTTGCTAACATTATTGTTATGAGTTGTCATGTGTGGCTGAGCTCTCAGTAATGCTGAATCCCTATCATGGAGCATTCAGTTTCTGCAGTGTGCTTCTGCATTAAGGCAAGCTGAATAACACAAAATTGAGAGTTGGTTTCTTGAATCATTTTATGTTCCTTAAATACTGGAAGTAATCAGAAACTGATTAAACTTAGGGTTCTCTCTATTCTGTAGATCTGGAGTAGGGTGAAGTTAAGGGAATACATGTCCAGAGAAACAGAGTTTATAAGATAGAAAATCTTCAGTTTCAAGTGGAAAACACTTGGAGAGGGGGGAAGGGGAGAGTTTTTCCCCCTAATCCCAAGTCTAGTTTGCTGCTGGAGGCTTATCCGTACCCTTATATCTCAGGTATTTATTAGGGTAGATAGGATGGGTTTACCTCATTCTCTAAAATAGGCAAGAACAACTTGGAATAAAGCTGCTCGGATTTACCCTCCTGGAGCCAGTCACAGTTTTAGCTCATAGTGTGCTAAGTCTGGTTTACTTTGTGTGCTTTTTAGCATCACGTGAGTGCAGCTCTACCAGTTGCTGACTTAAAAAATGAAAGTACTGATAACCAAATATAGATTTGAGCCACCATTAGAAAAACATTTCTGTGTTTGCAGAGGTATTTCTGGCAGCCTCAACACAATGAAATAATAATTTGCTTTTGTGAATTGCGTTTAACAAAACTACCCCTAATTTCCATTGCTATAGGTAGAGAGGAGAGACAATCAGGTCTATGTTGTTTATTAAAGTAAATTTATATTTTAAAGGAATTGCATAGCTGGGAATAAATTAAATGACCAGTGGACATTGCTGTTGCCTCTGTCAAAAACAGGAGGAGAAATATTTCTCTGCCTGTTTAAATAAAGGCAACTCTAGGTCCATAAGTTCTTAATAGGGCAGTTTTGGAAGCTTGCCTCATATCTCTGTTCCCAAAAAGTTTTATTTTTATTTCAGTATCCATAAACAGCCATTGATTTTTCTAACCTGATGTATTTAGTATCAAGCCAGCTCTGCCATCCATCTGCAAATCACAGTGACTTTAGTCAGGAAATTAGAAGCAGTCTTAATTTTAATTTTTTTTTTTTTTTTTGAAAGTGAAGGATTTTTAAACCACTTAATTCAGCCCTTTTTGATGACTCAACTTGTGATTCTGTTTTGTGGCACTTCCTGGCTCATTGACTTTATCAAGGTATAGCATACACCATATTGTAGCTGACTCAAATTCTGGCAGGCAGAATGGGTTTGTGTGTTTTTTCCTTTTGAAGAATAAGAACCTTGATTTCTTTTTTAAATTAAAATCTAGAAATATTCATTTTAATAACAAGACAAAGAGAATTAAAATCTATTGCATTAGAAGGAGCAAGCATATAGTATAATACAGTATTTCTACCAAAACTATTTAAAATCAATTCTTACTAATTACTGTGATTGCCCTGAATTTCTTTGATGTGATAAACTTCATCATCAAAACCTTTTTTATAAAAGACACTCCCAGACTGTATTTTCAGAAGTAAAATTAAAGTCTTAGTTAGAAAGAAAATATTAAAGTTCAATCATCTTATTTTCTGACAGATATTAAAAATGATTCAAAAGCATTGTGATTGTTCCCATTAAGCTTATGCCAAAGGAATGGCTTCCCATTTGGGCTTCATCCATAGAAGCTGGTTCCTCACCTTTGGCTGCTGCTGTGAGAAGAATGCATAGAAATCAGTATTTGGGAATGGCACAATGAATCCATATAAACAGAATTCAGTAATAGTCTCTGTATTACAAATATTGGGTTAGTTTTGATCAGTGTTTACGATTAGCCCACTAGAATTATGTCATAGTATGTTAAATACATAATATTACACATAGAATATTCATAATAATATATATAATCTCATGTAATTGTAATTCAGTTTCATATGACGGTATATTTTTATTTTACTTTGGGGGTGGTAAGACTGGAGAACTATTCTTAGAAGAGGTAGGTATACATCCAGCTGGATTTTCTAAAGCATTTGAAAAAGAGCAAATCTTACCTTTGCACTGTGCCAATTTTTCTTGATTTTGGAGCTTTTGTAGGGGGCATTGTCATGTGTTTTCTTTTACGTAGAATCTACCATATCCTGTTTATGGTGTTACTGTTGAAGAGGCACCTTCCTCTACAAGCAGCTTACCTGTACCTCACGCAACATGGTGCCCAGCAGTGTTCACCCATTAAATTGAATAAGTGTAACTCCCAAGTACAGAGTTACAGATTATAAGATGAGAATTATCTTGAAGTTCTGCACAATGATTAGAACACAGTAGACAAAGCTGTAGAATTTTCAGCTTATTATCAAAAAAAGCCTCTAAACAAAAAGTCATGGAAGTCTCTAAGTCTGAAAATCTGAGATATTAAGAATCAGGAAAGGTACCACTTGAAAAGAGCTAAGACTTAGTGAGCAAACACCAGATCAATGCACCTGAAGTACATGAGCATCAATGCTAGGCATGACATAGTAATGTCTTTCAGTGGCTAAAGATCAGCTGTAGCCTTCAGCTTTTATCTTTGGGCTTTTGTCCTTTAGATGTTTTTCCTGAATGACCAAATATTCTTGATACTTTGTTTTATAAGATCACATATTCAAGAAGCTACTGTCTTGCTTGTATGTATAAACAACTTGTACATTCCTTAGAAACTAATCTAAAGACATCCTGTGGAGATATTTACAAAGATGACTCAGTTTAGTTTTATTTTTGACAGATTTCTTGTAATATATCATGCGTAGTGAAAGGAGAACTCATCTGATAGAAAAAGGAGCCCAGTTCTCTACGAAGTGTGTTTTCTTGCCAAAAACTTCATACATATGGACTGGCTCTGTGTTTTGACAGTGTGTGAGGGGAATACCAGATGTCAACTAATCAGTGTATACAGAAGGTCCAAGAATTCATTTACCAGTAACTTGTTATCTATTTTTTTTCTGTGAGATGCTAGAATGAGCTATTCAACAGCTACATTTGGTTACGAGTGAGTCTGTATCTTGAACTGAAAGGAGAAAAATACTGGTGCAGTGAGAAGTATTCTCTTTTCTTGATGGGAACAGAAAGCCTAGGGAATTTGATGAGGGTGTTGAAAACACATCAAGTGAAGTTTTATAATGTTATTATAAATCATTACACAAAAAAGTCAGTCCTATAAAATACCTCAGGATTTACAGATCAGAAATAAAAATTTTAAGCAAGTTAAAATTTTCCTATGTAAGTCCAGAATTGTGGACTTCAAGTAGTTGGTTCTGCACCTAAAAGGTTGAAGATTTTAAATATTTAGCACAATGTACCTTTTAACCTTCACTCCCTCTGTGAAGCAGACTAAACTCTATCCAAATCTTTAAATTAATCCTTAGTGGCCTCTGTAAAATCAAAATTTCATTTCTTTAGCATGCAAATGATATTATTAACATTTGAAAATATACAGTAAAAAAAATTATCCACCTGTCTAGTTTGGTCTGGTCTGAAATCTTCAACACAGTTACATTATAGACACAAAAAGTAATTTAGAATTTATTATTGCAATTAGATGGCAATGACTAGCTTTATTTGAAGGGTAAAAAGATTAGTCTTTTTCTAGAAAGCATATGTGGATACACTGTAAACTGAATGGTATAAGGGAAAAAAGTATATTCCTATGAAATATTTTGGTATCACTTTGATTCTGCAGTAAATTTTGAGTCTGCCTCTTTTAATATACTTCAAGTGGGTCAGATTTAGATCAGTGCTGCTGAGCTCTTCCCTCCCTTTCCTTAATTGCCAAGGGAGGCCTCATGAGCACCTTGACTCCAGCTCAGGTATCCTCATTCACCTCCCAGGTTCTTGCTTGTGTTTCAGTGTTAACAGGTTGGTGGGAGGATCCCAAAGGCTACACACACACACTGAGCTGAAACCACCTAGTATCCATGGCTGGCAGACCTAATGTCTGTGCAAAGGAAATCTGCTTGACTGGTGCTGCAGCACCCTGTTTTCTCAGTGTACCCCATGGTCTGAGTGCTCCTCTTGCCTTATTCATGCTTCCTACCCATCCTGCAGTGCTGGGCTCATCTGCACACCTCACAGGGCTGGTTAACAAAAGGTGTGGGACTTTGTGAAGGATGGCACTGGGGTGTTCACCACCTTCCTGTCCAAACTTGGGTGGCCACCTGAGGCCAAACCTGGAGCACTACCAAATTCAGCAGCCAAAAACATATAGACCTGAGCTAGTGGCATGACCTGGGAAGGAGAGCTTGAGCAGTTCCTGCAGCTGCCGCTTCTCTTCTTGGTACTGAATGAACAGGCAAATGCATGTCATCATGCTATGTTTTTTCCTCCTGGCTGTTGCCTTTGATTCAGGAGACATGGGTGGCTGAGGTGGCCTTGAGTCAGCGGAAGCTCTCAGCCCACATTTATCATTGGGAAGCAGCTAGGGACCTGCAGCTTCTATGAGGATGCACTGGGGATCCATGCAGCCTGCTGCAATGGGGGAGAGCATCTGGAACCAGCCCAAAGCATGAAATTCTGGCAGACACAACTGTTCACAACCCCCTTCTGCTTCTATCCTGCTTGGTCCTTGGTCACTTTAGTCTTTTTCTATACTCTGCAGTCCAGTCACTTTGGCTTTTCTCTATCTAAAATATATATTTTTAAAACATCTTACTATTCTGCATTTAGAAGCTTTTAGCTTACCTTGTAAAGCCAGAGAGTCCAGGCAGGTCTGTTTGAAACCTTGGGCCAAGCTGAGGTCCTGTCAGAAACTGTCAGATTTCACACAGTTAAAATGAGCAAAGACATTCACGTGAATAATTGAAGATTGTGTAGGGGAGGCTAGTGTTAAGTAACCTGAAAGTCATCTTGAATTAAATGGGTTTGTGTTCTTTTTTTGAAACGGCCCCCATATTTTGGGAAGCTTTAGTTCAAATCTAGACAGCCTGTGATTAGTCTTTTGCTGCTTAATGAACCAGAAAAAGGACTGGTGGAGTTACTGTTAAACTAAATCAAAATACTGTAATTGCTTCAAGAGGAGTTAGTTTAAATGCTTCAATACTGTATGTTTTTAGGGAAGTACCATTTAGTTTAGAATCAGACATCTTTGTGATGTATTTTTGCATGCTAACTTTCCTTTGAATATTTACAATGTCTTCAAGATAAGGTGAACCAGAGTATTGTCAAAAAATAAACAAGAATGTCCAAACAACAAGTGTTTGTTACAGTTGATTGCTTTCTTTGTGCCATTTTATGAACAATATGTTAACATCTTGTAAAATACTAAAACTTCACAATAATTATCTCAGTAGTCAAATCTGTTGGTATTTTTCTTCATTTATAGATACTGATCACAATTTCTTTTCTCTCATGTCACAAAAGTAATAGCAAATCCTATGGTGAGCTGGGGAGGAGCTGAGAAAGGATAACCGGACAAGAAAATGCCCTGGTACTCTTCAGCCTGTATTTAGCTCCTTAAGGACCACAGCTATGAGGACACAGCTGATGTAACTGTGAATGTGTTTGTGATGGCTCTTCCACTTTCTATGCTGAGATGATCTCAACACTGGGGAGAATTTTTTACTAAGCAGTTACTTGCATAATAATACTTTCAGAATAAGTTTTAGAGAGTCATATTGGCACCTGGTTGGAAATTATTTGGCTATAATTTTATCACATAAACCTTATAAAGAGCAGAGAAAAATGTGAATTCTGTTTAGATAAAAGATAGTTATAATGGTTTTGGTCTCAAATGTGCAAGCAGAGGTAAGCTCAATAATGCCTTGGTAAGCACATCTGTGAGTGAACATATAGGTCTGAAAAATATGTGGATGCCAGAGCTCAGCAATCTCACTTGTAAAAGTACATACCTTCTGGAAAGTAGGCATTTCTTGCTAATGAAGATTATTGGAATTGCACTTTTGATTTACTGACAAATTAGTAAAAGCAAACATTTATTTAGTCCCACTGTTGGTTTTTTTTGTTTTTTTTTTTTTTTTAGAAATAGCTTCTCTTTATTCATACTTATGGATCAATTAAAGCTACAGAAAAAAAATTACAGCTATTGTCCTTATAGCAGAGAGGTTTTCCAAGCTCAACTTTTCCAGAAAAAAAGCAAACAACATGTTTCTTACATTTGGTATGAAATAATTTTTCAAATATAATGTGTGGTAGTGTGCCAGCAAGTCATGTTAATAAAAGACTTTGAAAACTTTATAATATATGGCTGTGAGGAAAAAAGACTAGTTTAAAGATTTACACAAAGCAATCCTCTTGTTGATGTCTGATCCTAGATTTAACTGTGTTGCAAAGGTACCATTCAAAATCTAAGCTTGTCTGTACTCCTAAATCCTCAGGATAAAAGGAAAGTCAGAGGCCCATTCTTAGGACAAAGATCTGCGAATTATGGGTTTTGTCCTGTAAGATTGCACAATTTTTTTAACCATCATCCTGAGCTCTTTAGGGCTTTTTTCTGTTTTCTTCTCTGGCCGATAAGTGAGAGCAGACAGTTGAGGAATTGCTGGGGCAAGACACCAAGATAGTTGCCCTGTGAATGTTTGTGTCTCTGGTCTTATGCTGACGTGTATTCTCATTTTGACAAAATTTCAAGGTAAATTATATAGGGGAGGAGAGGAACCAACAAAACCCTGACATAACTTTGGAAAATGTTCCTTAACATTTAATAAATGAGCTTGTGTAAGAAGCACTTGTGCTTGCTTACCATAAGCAAAACTTAACTTTCATCAGACCTGGCTAGGCCAACTGCAGTACCAGGTCTCTATGAGAATAAAAATACGTTTTGAGATTGGTAGAATGCTGCTGCTTTGCTGTGGATTGGATAAATACAACATAGAACTGAGAGTAAATAGATGGCTTATCATGTAATAGAGGAAATGGGAAGATGAACATCGGTGAACCAAGAGGTTCCAGGCAGAAATTTGGGCTTCTTATTAGTGCTTTTCCCCTATTCTCCTCTTGGAATAAATCTTTCCATAGGAAGAAGGGATTTAAGAAGATTAAGGGGAAGCAAAGAAAATTCTTTATCTGTGGTATCACATGGTCCTTACCAATTCATTTTCCTTGAAGTTGCAATTGTTCATTGGAAAGAACTAGTTTTGGGATTCCTAAAGCTATAATCAGAGGAGCAGATGGAAAGAGGAATTTCACTTAATTTTTATTTAGCTAGTATGGAGGTAGAGCATATAGCTCCATGTTTAATTTTTAATGTTGAACTAGTTTAATATAAAGCCATATATAAATTTCAACAATATTGCCATAGTTTATAAGCAAACAGAAAATTCAAGTTAATTTGTAAAGAATGTCAGCATTCTGTTGTGGAAATAAATGGAAACAAGCTTCTCTTTATGCTAATTTCAATTTTCTATGTTTGCAGAAGCATTTCAAAATTTCTATAAAGAGCAGCAAGATGAATAAATTAAAAAAATTCATGGAGAAAGATATTTGTCATGAGAATTTTGAACATTAAGGAGAAATCTTCCTGCTCAAGGTTTAATTCTATAAATAGTTGACTTTAACTTGTTTTACTGAAGCATGGGGCAATATATGCCCCTAAATTTCATACCCTTTGTATATCTAGTGCAATCATTTCCTGCCTGCTGCCTCACAGTTTGCCAGAGCTACTATGCTTTATACAAATATACTGTAACATAACTTCCTGTGTGCTAGTACATGGAAAGGGTCAGAATGTTATTTTCTAGCCTTGATAAATAGCTCATACTTATACTAATAACCCCACTAAAAACATTGTGGTTGCAGTTGCGGTTGAGCCTGGTATGACACAGGAACCTCTGCCAGAGCTTGTAAGAAAATGTGGCTTCTAGTGACTTTGGGAAGGATAGTTGCAGCACTGCCTCATTGTCAAAACTTAATCACGGATGTGTGAAAGTTACTCTCTGGCTGAGTGCAGACTGATGGGAAATTAAGTGTTTTTTCATTTTCTCATGCTTTATCCCAGTGGGGTAAATGGGATTAGACTCAAAAATTGTAGACTTTTTTTTCTGAGCAAATACCTCATAAAGCACCATCCGTGTGTATTGACTAGTATTAAAAGTCAGAAAGCCTATAAGCAACCCAAGTAATTTTAAACATTAATATGTCCGTGTATCATGGTGGTGAACACATGGTAGAGATCATCAACATTTGGGTTCAGATCCTGTGTCAGCCACAGTTTTTTCAAGGTTATTTGCCAAGGAAACCAAATTGGCTTTGTACATAACAATTTCCCTAACAATGAAATATTTCGATTTTTATCTACATCTAAAAATGTAGTACTATACTCAATAGTTATGTGTGAATTACAGAAGTATAGGATCACTATGTTGGACTACCCACAATGGTAATAAGAAGAATCTACAGAATGGGCAGCTGTTGGTACAACAGCAGACAATCTTATTAGTTAAGATTTAGATTTTTTAGGTGTTTAGAAATTAAAAATATTTTTTCTTGTATTTTTCCCTGACAGTAGTTATCATAGGAAGCACAGTGTTAAATGTTTTCATAGGAATAATACTAATTACTTAAAAGAGCCTGGTTATTTACTAGGGCCTCCAGTCATTCTTTCTAGTTTACACACTTTACTACTCTAGAGAATGAAATCCAGAAACCCACACTCAATATTTATGCAGTCTCAATTGAAATAAAATTCCCAGCAGCTTCAGTAGGACTTTTACCTAAACCAATTTCTGAATAAGCGCTTCAGAATCTGAACCCTAGTGGAAATATGTAATCTGAATTTAAAAAGAATTGCTAGGAGTATACAGAAAGCTGTAATATTCAGCAGCTGAAGAAGAGAATTCACAGAATCCTAGGTTTTAAATTATTAATTCCCATGAATTTGTTATTCTCTATTTTCCTTCAAAACTTTTCACTATGAAAGAGATTATTCTACTTGTGGGGTTTCTGTCAGTCAGACTTCCAGTACTCTTCCTCCAGCTAAGGAAGAAGCATGGTCTGGTTCATTTTGGCTAACCAGTCCCCTTTTGCTATACAACCCCAGTGAACCCAGGCTTGCTGTAATTTATTATGGTAGATGAAGCAGTCATCCAGGAATAAGGCTCCATATTTGTGAATTAACAGAACTAGGTTTTCTGTGCACATGTAGGGTGAGGACTCTGACTATATCCAGACTTTAAATGAGCTACTTGAGTAGTTACAATTATGATAAATATTATTGGGCCATATGATGAGGTTTCTGTATTTCTCATCACCAACAATTTCATGTCTATTTAAAGGCAGTATTCGATATCTGATCTTAAATAAGACTAAACAAGGAGAGAATTGTATAATAAAGATATATGTGGACTTTATTGCAAGTCTTTGACCTTCTATGTCTTCTGTTTTCAAGCAGCACTGACTTGAATTTGTCTAGAAGAATGTTTCTTTGTGTTAATTACTTTTCTTTTTTCGCAATAGTCTAATGTAAGACCAGTTTAATGTGGAATTCAGTCTTTTTTGACTGTGACAGCATTCACTATTGGCATTGCAGCTTTGGTCTAACTGGGTGACAGACTTTCATATTTATATAGAGCCTATCTGGGTCACCAAATTATAGATTTGATCAAATGATGATATTTAAAGGATATCTAACCTTTTTCTGTTGTCTTATTGAAATATGTTCTCTTTTAGGGTAATTGCCTTAGGAGGGTCTAGTCTTTCTCCAAACCTGGGGAAGAGTCATGTTTTTAAGACAAATCAGGTTTGCAAGCATCACTGTTAGATGATTTATGTAGTATGTTTTCTTTACTCAGTGAAAGTTTCTAGATACTTCCATGTTAGAACAAGACAGCAGTTCAGAGTATAATAAGTAATTAAAAAAAACCCAAATGATAACGGAAAATGTTATTTAATCAAGTATTGCACAAGAAAAACTGATGAATATGGTAATGCTCTCATGGTCCATCATATGTCCTTTGTTCAGATTGTGCAATACTTTGATTACAGAATTTTTTATTAGTATGGGATGGAATGGGTGATAAAATGAAGAACAGTAGTGAATATAATCAGTTTTTGGCATTTAGAATAAAAATTACTATTTTGATTAAGCATAGAGATCACAATATATTTATCTCCCATTTCTGTAAGTGTAACTCCGCATATTATTTTTGCATCAAAATTCATTCTCACAACCTCAGAATCCCAAGTCCTAAAAACTTGTGTTTTAATTTGTTCAGATTTTTGTCTAGAGAAATAAGTATTGCAAAAACTTGCTTTGCAAAAAAACTTAGTGGAAAAACAAATGAGAAAATGGACACAGCGGTAGGATGAGCACAGCCTACGTGTATTTGTTTAAGAATTTGGGTCTAAATGTGTTGCTGAAAATAACAAACTTTAAAGTGAATGTGCTGTATTATTCAGGGAACCATATGGTGCTAACACCTTTACTGCTTGGATCAGTCTGCCACTGAGATTGACTAACAAGTGAGGAAATGGAGCTTGATCATTCGAAGTCAGTGAGAGGTCTGCCACTGAGTTTGATCAGAAAAAACAAGACCTTTGCTCCCTGCCTGATATTTCCACAAAACTTCTCTATTTTGAAAGGTGCCATGCTGAGACTTGACATCTTTGGAAATGTGCATATATACTTGGAGAAGTAAAACAAAATAAACATGTGAGAAAATGAAAAGAAAAAAATCCACAAAACTAGAATAATCTCTAGGGTCATGATGGAAAATGCCTTTATTTATAGCCAATGATTATGGTTTATCATTTGGTTTTCTTAGCAGTTCTTTCAATCCCCTTGGCCTTAAGTGGTTTCAGCAGTATAATATATTATCATTCCATATTCTTTAGGAAGCTGTAAAAAAAATAACTGCTTTTTCTATAGTTTTCCTAATAATCTAAAATTGAAAGTGTTCTTCATTCCCAAGTGTAAATAAAATGAGGGGAAATACATTTTTAAAAGAAACTAATTTTTGACAATTAATTGTTAAATTCAATTCCTTCTTCACTAGTCACCTGAAAATGCACAGATTCAGATTATTCTTTGTAGATTTCTCTTTTGGCAGCATAGGGAATCCTTCATAATGACCTAAGCAGTTAATGAGCAGCCACAGACTCCTGTGACATGAGGCCATTCCTTCCTGAGACTCATCTTGTCCAATACTGAAGCCAGTTAAGAAAGTCTTTAAAGGATAAAAGGGAAGCACAAGGATTGGAACATAACTGGTCATTTTTCATTATCTACTTCCCTGCAGTATTGAACAACATTATGTAATGACCAAAAAGTGCCTAAAGCCTCTCTTGTAGGCAATAGAGATATTACAGGATCAAAGAAGTTGTCATACTGATGGGGAATTTGATCCAAAATGGAAAGATATGGAATTAATTCCTACAATCATACTTTTCTGTTGTTTTCCATAGATGGCCTGGGGATATTTTGAAATTCCTCCCACCAATCTGCCAAATCACAGTGTGGGTCACTCAGTGTCTCCTTTCAATGGAATGTTCTGCCACATGGAAACTTTCATCTTGCCTCTTAGTGTGATTTTGTGTTCTGATACACCTGCTTTCAAAGGTGTAGGCGTTTTGCTAACATATTAAGCTGGAAGAAAACTTAATAATGTAAATGACAGCATTCAGAGACATAGGTAATCCTCTGTCTAATGGCACATTTCTTACCAGTGCATGGTTTGATGATGATAAGACTTGGTTTTTGTCATGTTATACCCTGCAAATTCAGAGCAGCAAAAGCTAACTTGTATAGGTTGTAATTATAATGGATATTTTTCTCCTCATTGTGTATGGATTAGAGACACATGGAATTATAATGTCTCTCTGATTTCTTTCCTGTGCATTTGGAGAGGGTGGAGAAAGGTCAAATGTATCCAATAATGTTTTCTCTGTAGAAAGAAGGTACCGCAGAGTGAATTGCAGATGCAAATAAGTGACACCAGAAGCCTTTTCATCCTGACTCATAGTTCCAGTGTCAATAGCTATTATCCCTGGACTGGTAGTTTACAGTTAGGGTCAAAATGACCTGACGCATTGCTGGCAGTATGAAATTTGTTCAGCTGATAATGAAGATTACTGTTTCTCTACAAGGGTTCTTTCTCTAACTACATTAATAATTCCTTTAAATAAAAGTGATTTTGTCAGAGGCAGTTTGAGTATAGATGTTTAATGAGGTAGAGAGTATGTGCTGTTCCAGCACTAGAACTTTCCGAACCACCTTCAGAACTTTCTTGATTAGTTTACTTGGAAATCCTAGCTCATCAAATTAATTCCAAACTTCTTGTATTTATTGGGAGTATTTCTGCTGATTTCAGTAATCTCATCAGAAATATTTAAAAAAAAAAACACCAAAACCTCCACAAAGAAGAATCCATACTGTTTGAAAGACTTAAAAGAAACCCTGTATTTATTAAATAAAAATTATGATAAAGTATTTAATCATTGTTCTGTTTTCTTAGTTTAATATTAATTTGATCAGTTTTTGCTGAAAGACTCAAACCTAGAATTTCCTTACTGTTTAATGCCTGGTTAAATTAATAATGCTCAATACCAGTCACATTTTTATTTTATTCAAATTTTATTCTTATATACTATCAGATAAATATAAAATATTACCATTAATCATTAGGCTAAAATATTTCTTGGATGATATCCCAGTTCAGATTGGATTGTTGTATTTCAGTTCAGTTTCAGTAGTATTACAGAAACCCTTTTTAAGCCTTCCTCCCCTGTACCTTACAACCTTCTCAAACCAAACCTCTCTGTGGCAAAACCCCAGGATTTTTAAATAGAATTTAAATGAATTGTAGAAACCATTAAATATGACTTACATTTTCCCCCATTAGTTCATGTTACGTAAATAAGAGGCCCTGTATCTTGTATCAAGCCAAACCTATCTTTATGACTCCTATGCTTTCATCTGAGCCCACAGCAAAGGAAAATGGCACACATGCTGAGCAACTTTTTATGCTCATGGTAATCTCACTGTGACAGATTTGCTTTAATCTGTCAATGATTCATGTTTGACAGAGATTTGAATTAAGAGAATTAAAAAGAGAAAAGGTTTGCCTGTTCTTAAACTCAGGACACAAAACAGTCAGGGAGTTGAATACTTCTAGCCAAGACAATATATCAAAGAATGTTCCTTAGGCTAGATGCAAATATCATGTGCTCTTACCTGAGGGAGAGAAATTTGTTTGGAAAAAAATATAAACACGGAAAAACTAAACTAAAAATGACACATTCCTCTCTCTCTCAAGAATGGGAACTGCAATAAAAGATGACTAGGCTTGCATACAATGGACACAACCAGACCGAGACATGATGGCTGAATGCATAGGCAATTTCTGCAGTAGTAATTAAACATATCAAAGAAGCTAGTCAAACACAACAGAGGTATGTCTTCTTTTTCATCTGGAAACAGCAGTGAGGTGCCTGGCAAAGGGTCAAATAAAAATGTGACCAGATGGAGAGAGAGATCCTTTCTTTAAGATTTTGGCTTCCACTCAGTGTCTTTCTCTATAATTGATTGTCTACTGAAGTGGAAAAACTCCCATAGACTTCAATGCTGCTGATGTAGTAATGGTCTGGTCAAATTTGTGACATCCCCCTCTGTAAGGGATAATGTTGGAAGCTTCATTGGTTTCAGATCTGCTCCACCTGAAAACAGTTACTCACTGTAAGGGTCTGTGTTGAATACCACTGACGTTTAGATGGTTACTCTTGCCTCCAGGCTCAAGAGACTGCAGCTGCAGTATTCTTAAGGATTTACGTATGTGTCTCCCAGCCAGGGAACTCACTTTCAGATTAGTGCTATAGTAAGTTTTCCTTTTAACTACTTAGAACCAAGAACATGATGATAGTATTGTCAACGTGGTTATAAGTGTTGTGCTTCATAAACCTGGCACATGAAACTGGTCTGCCTGGTCATTGGAGAACTCTTGCATGGATGTTCTAAGTCTCAAAGAATGTGTGTTAAGTTGTAATTGGACAAATCTCCAAATGAAGCTAGGACATATTTCCCTTGAGTAACCACTTCTGAATTTTGTCTATTTTCTTTGGAGAAATATTGATTATATTTGATAATTATATTGACAATATAATTATGTGAGTTATTTTGAGGTTTCATTAAAATTTGAGAAAAAACAATGCCTGTGAACCATATTTTTGTTTGTTTGCTTTTGTAAAAACAAAAGCAGCAACAATAACAACAAAACCCCCTAGCTATAATTTCCAGAAGCAAATTATTGTGCAAACTTTGTAAGCTATTTTCATGTGAAGGTTAAAAGAATAGAGCATACTGGAGCTAGGAAACCTCAGTGTCGGCATGAGTTAAAGTGCACCAGTATTAAATTTCTGTACCAATCACAACTAATAAGTTCAAAACCACATCAGGTAAGGTTATTGTACCCTTGACTTGAAATTTAAAGGTTAACGCCAAAACAATCACTTAACAGTATTAAACCTCTTCTTTGTCAAGTCACATACCACTAACATTTTTCACTGCAAGTTTGGCTATGTATATTGTCAGATTTCTTCTGCATTCATACAGCACACACAGATATTGGGATACAAATACCAATGTTAAGGTAACTTCTGTGTTTTAATTGAATAAATGCATATAATTTTCTTTTTTTGCTAAAAAATAATCACTAGTAAATCAAAAAAGGAAACAGAAGATGGAATATTTGACCTTATACATGAAAAATAATTATTCAGCACTGCAGAGTAGTTTTTTGCAAAGCTTTAAATAATATATGCAGAGAGATTAGAAATCCCTGGCAAGGAGGTTTTGAATTTCATCCTGTATGCTCCTCCCTAAAATTTTCTTTGAAGCTTGCTCAAATTTATAACATGGCATATCTTTTAGACTAATTCAAAATGGAATTTTTTTTTGCATCAAATATAGTAGCCAAGCTAATACTTCTCCCTAAAATTGTTGTTAAAAGAGGAATAAATGTAAAATTAGTTGTTTAAAAACATACTGCTTCATGTTAGTCAAGTGCAAGATGGTTTTTGTTTGGTTTTTTTTTTTTTTCATAAACAAAACCTACTCGGAATATACATTGAGAAATTTAAAGGACCCTCTTGTGAAATAGTTTTGGAAATAAACATCTTTCTTCATAATGTATTTTTTGAAAGATAGCAGTATCTCTGTATTTCTTCAGTTTTAAGGTTCAGTGAAAATATTTTTTCTCTAAAAGTAACAAAATAAACAGATATTTTTATTTTTTTTTTTTTAGGAAATGAATGGCCATCCACAGGTTAAAAATCTAGAAATTCTTAATTGGAAAGAATGTGAATGGCACAAACTTTTTGTGTTACAAAGTTGTTTAGCTGAATTACAAAACATGTGACAGAAAGTGCAGAATGATCAGGGGTTAGAAGGAAAACTAGAAAACAAATGTATAAAGGCATACTATATTAAACCCTGAGGCAGTGCACCTTATTTATACAACAAAGAATGTCTACAGAATAAGCAACCAGCGCAACAGAGGTATGACTAATAGATAGGTGTGAATCAGTAGATTTGTATTCTTCTCACATATCCCTCTTCCCAAAAGCAGAGAAAATGAAAGAAACTCCCTCCTGAGCTTCCTCACCCATTCGTCCCTTTCAAATCCGATGCTCACAGTTATGATAGTAAATTTTAGCTTTGAGCAACCCAGGGTACTAATGTTACATGACCTCTTCCAAACTAAATAATGCCCTCGTGACTCATTTACTTTGTCTCTCTTGGAGGAAAGGTCTCTCAATATCAAAATAATAAAACCAAAATAAACATCTAGAACTTCTATCTTCTTGTTGTCTAAACCTAATGAATTAGAGCATAGGTTTCCATGTTATGGGATCTGGATTATTTCTAGCTCACAGTCTTCCTGCTTAAGTTTAGTGGCATGGAAGGACATTTTCTAAATACCAGGTTTGTAACTAGCCTTGAGTGCCAATAAATCAATATCTAATTGCACTGCTGTTAAAATCAAATGACCAATTTGTCTTTAAGGTTTTCACAAGGAGGCAACTACAGAGAATGGAAAGCATTATCTCTGTCATGTTAGAACACCCCCAGCAAAACAGATTTACAGAAGCTCAAGGTAGCAGAGAAAACAACATTCCAGCAAGTGGTTTTGTCTCTAAAAATATCTCAGATATTTTGTCACTAAATATTCAATGTAAGTTCAGATCTTCTAGCTTTTTCACAAGTGTAGTAGTTGCAGATTAATTGGAAGTATGTGTACGGGTTTGAGATTTTCACCATAAAAAAACCCCAAACCCTAAAACCCTAACAAACCCCAAAGTTTTATACTTTTTGTGCTAGAAGATATTTTATTATAATTAGTTCATGAATCTATGGCCTTAAATGTTCTTTTCTGTGCAGCTGGGTTTTGAGACGGACTCCAGTGATCCATAGGCCTTGTCCAGGATCTTGTACACATTAACCTTGGTGGAATATATTAAAAGAAGAGGGTCTTGGCCTTGCAAACATTACTGCATGTGTTAAGCTTCCCCTGTGGGACTCCTGGTATTTCCCTTGGATACTATTTGAAATCATATATGGGAGTATTGATTTTGCAGGGGGAATAATGTTAGGGTACAAATCATGTTCTGCTAATTTTTGCCTTTTCAATGTAACACAAAAGCACTGCAGTCTACTTTCAGCTCTGATTGGAGTTAAAAGATGAGTACACTGGGCTTGTAAAAAGTACAGTTGCTTTTGCCCAAATTCCGTTGTTTAAGTATTCTTACTTTGCCTCTGTAATTGCTGGCAATGTGTTTTTCTCATGTTTCGTATCTGTAGTTGAGCGATGACAGAAACAAATGCAGTATCTGGTGAACCTGAAAGTGAAAGTAGGTAGGAGCAAATTTGCCAAGAGTCTTATTCCAGTTGACAGGTCTGCCTCTTGTGACATTAGTAATGCTTCAAGAGTGTTGATATAAATCAAGATATAGCTGGAAGCAAGCCATAAGATGGGAAACCACCAGATCTGCTGGTTTAGTATCACCAGGGCTGATAGTAACACTGCAGCTTTCAGCTGTGAATACCCTCTTTCTTATCTTGGAAACTTGCACAATAGTCATGCTCCATGTCTGCCTGTATACAGTGAATCACAGGGCTACATCAGAAAACTTGATTTAAAGGTCAATCAAAAATCCTGTGGTTTTACAAAAAGTATTTTTATGGACTTTGGTGGGCTCAATCTCAGTGTGTCACTGGCACCTACTTCTCTGGCTACATATGCCTTGGAAGGTCCACATTTCCAGTGCAATTTGAAATCAAAATACCAGCTTGATCCCCCAGCTGTTATGTAAGAAAGCATTTATTAAACTTCAACAAATAAGACTGGAGCTGGAAATCTTGCGGACTTTATATGCAACTTAAGTTGGTTACAGGGCTTGTGCTGTTTCTGCAAGTGAGGGGGAATATTAGCTCTTCTAGGTGCTGCAGACCCTCTTGTTTTCTTGTTGTTGGTAAAGAGCCCAGCCTAAGAGATTAGTAAAGAACAGGATAACCTACAAGTTGCAATGAAGAGGAATGAGACTGGGGCCAAAATAAGTGCTTGCAGTACTGTGCTAGAGCCCTTGCCTAATGATGAAGTGCCTTTTTGAAGTGAAGGGTGTTTCCTTTCCTGTGTGTAGTATTCTGTTCCTAAAATATGTATGTTAACACCTGCAGCTGCTGACTCTGCTTTTCTGGTGTCCCATGGTTAAGACAGCAAACACCAGAGGACAATATTCTGGCAGGAACTATACTCTGCCTGCTCTTTTTCCTCTATGAAAGATGCACGAAGGTCAAAAAGATTTCAAGGGAGGTTTTGTGGACAAGAAAGCTGCTGTATTTCTGTAGTGGAAGAGAATATCATAGCAGCATATGAGAAATTGGTATTGTTTCATTTCTTTGCGCATGTTCTTGCAGAGGCCTCGTTTTCAACTAGTCGGGGGGGGGTCTCTTCTGGCAGAGAAAGTTTTGTAACTCTAAAGCCATTTGTCCTTCTGAACCAGCAAACTCTGGTCCCTTAACCTTCTGTGCAGCTCCTCTCTCTTCGCTGCTTCTCTTTCTTTCATCCTGGTCTCAGTCTTTTTCCTCACTTAAGCCCCTTTGTAAAGGGCTCTTCCTTTCTCCCTTTTCTGACAGCTTTTACTCCTGGAAACTGTGTACAAACTGTTTCCTGACCCCTTTCTTGGCCTTGTTTAATGTATTGCCTCCACTACAGCAGTATATAGTCTCTACAAAAAGGCATAATCTTTTCAATTAGCATCAGTAAAATTTGCTATAAATTCCAGAGGAGTAATTCCCTCTTTGATCTACTTGATGTCAGCATCGATTACATCTGTGTACCAAAGGGGAATGTTCCTCCAAATCTGAACACCAAGGATACTAAACGGATGGAAAGAATTTTCTCTAGACCTTAAACTTCTCAGGAAACCCTCATTTACTTCTATCAGGGTACTGAGTAAAGGAAATTAAATAGCTTAACATGTGCACTCTCTTTACTGAACTCAGTCGTTCAAAGCTGCTGATTTTAATCAGGATTTATGCCTAACAAAATAAATCATCTGTTTAGCATGTTGAGCTTCTGATTATAATAAGATGTGGCTTCATATCTTGTTGCCCTATCTCCAACAACGTGAGAGGACTGAAACAGGGAAACAAAAAAGTAAAAATCCCTCTATCCTTAAGATGAATAGAGATTGTGGAAACCTTGAAAATCTGTTTGGCCATTCTACAGTAAGTCAAGAGAAGAAACTCTTACTGTATCTTCCTGGGCAAGACCACAACTATTACGGAGTGCTGAAACTCCATGACAGGGAAACTTCTCTCCACATTTGTGTCTACACTGATGATAAACAATATTGCCATCTGAAATATTGCCATCAATAGAATTCCTTGGGTTGCACACTTAGTACATTTTTCTAATATTAATAGATGTAAACTTTATGCTTTCAGATGTGGGCAAGTTTCTCCTACATTCCTGGATTCCAGACAAGTTCCGTTCAATCTTGGTTTACCTTCAGCAGGTCCTTGTGTTTCTAAGGAACAGACTATGCCAACTTGAAAAGGTTTAGCCTCATTTGAAGTTCTTCTCTGACCTCTAACAACTGCTTCCCCCACACTTGAAATAATAGCATAATTTGTGACTTTCTATTATACATATTATACTGTTAATTTTTTTTTTCCATACAGACTACATTCTGCTATTTTGTTGGTTTTTTTTTTTAAGTAAATAAATCCCCCACGACAACATCAGGTGATGGATTCTCTTCATTTATATAACCTTCCCTTTATGAGGGCAATTTAACCCAGAAGGGCCTGGCAAGCCCCAGGGTTCTCATGGTTCTCATTTTTCTTGTAATCTCCTTTCATTGGCATCTAAAGTGGCATTAAGTACACAAACATTTTGACCTTGAAGTCTTCTTGACAGAACAGAAAAGCAGGACCCCTTAAATAATAAAAGATGCAGTCCATAGTTTTATGGCTATAAAATAAGAACCCATTTCTTTTTAGATGCAGTGGTGATTTTTCAGTGTCTATATTTGCTCTCTCTCTTTAGAAAGTTGTTTCTTTCATCTGAAAACCCAACTGAAGTCTAGAAGGCATCTTCTGTTTTAAAGAAATACACCCTATTTTAATTTATGAAATGCTAGTTGGCTTATGCCATCTTTACCCTTCCCTTCTCACAATATTAAATATTCTTCTTTTTCTGTTACCTTTTTTTTTTTTTTTCCGTGACAAAATGCTTTTTTTTTTATATTATCATGCTCCCTTTTGACTAAAAATCCTGTAGCATTTTGGATATTCGGTATTAGTCCTTAACTCCTCAGCACACAGACTTCATAAATACTATATTAGCTTTCTCTTTAACAAAAAGAAAAAAATGTCCTATTCTTATTAGGAATACAGAGATGAAAACTCATGTAATTTACTTTTGGTAAAGTCTCTTATTAAGAGAAATGGAAAGCTGATTTTATAGTCTGAATCTGTACCTTTATAATATAATAGCATATGTCTCATTGACAGAATACAATAAAATATCTTTCATTGATACAACACCCCAGTTTCATTTTTAATAAGTAAAGAGTTCACAGTATTCCAGACAATTCATTCTGTGATCAAAGTGTTGGCAGAGACCTTTAACAAACCTTACCTGCTGGAAATGTTCTCCTACATTTCTCTATGGCACATAAAGCATTTAGGACTAATTACCGCAGTTACCTTTAGAAACCATGGTTTGAAAAGCTGGAAACAGAACAATGCCGCTCCCGCCATTGCAGTTATGTTGCAGTGACTTCTCCAGAGCCAGGGGGCAGCAGCATGTCTGCAGCTCTTCAGGATGGCTCCGTATCCCCAAGGAGAGCGATCCCAGCGCAGCATGACAGAAACCTCACGTGAGCTCATCATGCTCTGCTCACAAAGCAGCAAGCTTATCATCTCAGGTGGTTCTTCTGGGTAGGTAGTAAGTTTTAAAGAATTGGTTGCTTTTAAAAGTACTGAAATCTCCAGTATATTCATGCATATCAGATTGTGTACCCTTGACAAGGGGATACAAAGGATGGATGGGGGGGAGGGGGGGGTGTTGCAGAGCATAGAAAATAGTGTTTTAGTTATTAGTTGCATCTTATGAGTTACATTATTTCAATGTAGTCAACTTTTCTTGAGTCAACCTTCTCCTGAAGAAAGCACTGTGCCAGATTATCCCTGTGTGAGTATGCCAACCCTCAAAAAGTGACACAGCACAGCTCAATGGCCTGTGTAAGCCTCTTGTTCCTTCTTGTCTCAATGTATGAGAATTTTTTATTTCCCTCTCTGCTTCTCTTTTTCAAACTCAATCGTTCATTCTTCACATTCTCAGCTCCATTTTCATCCTGCTTCTCACTGGAGTTTCTGCTCCCTCAGTGATCCTTCATTTGTAGTCTCCCCTAAGCAAAATAACAATCAAGTGACATTTAGTTTGTACCAACCTTTTTAAAATAGTGCTCCAGTTGATTTGAAATTAAGTAGCTTGAATATAATATTTAGAAATCCATACACAGATGTGTTATAGATAAATCAAAAATAAAACTTTGAGGCATTGTTTTTATGATTGCAGCATGCATGTTAACTTACAAGGTTAGCCCGTAGCTTTGAAAAACCTTCATGGGAATCAATATTGTGCAGGTAAGTAATCCCACTAGCAGATACCCTGCAGATACTAGATATTTTTTAATGTAGCAGAATATGGGTCTCATTATGATGCATAGGACAAAATTGCTGAGATTGGATGTTTGCCGCATGTTGTAAAATTCTGTATAATTACATTGTTTGTATATGATTTTTGTATGTCTGTTAATTACATATATGTAAAAATTAAACAGGTTACATTTAAATAAGAAATTTGTATGTATGTAAAATTCAGTTCTGCAATACCACCATAGATATTGTCACTATTTCCAAACTATCTACTTATCCTTCTTCAGCAAATCACTTAACACATGGTTAGGTCTTTCAGTTCCATTTGAATACGTACTCCTAAGCACATGCTTATCTACCCTGATATAGGTAAGTGTGGTTTATAGTCTGAATTAAGATATACGGGCATGATCCTGTGCCACCAAAGTCATTGGAAGTTTTATTACTGACTTTAGCAGCCGTATGAGTATTAATGGCTGAAAGCTGGGACCTTATTTATACCTGCAAATGCAGTTAGCCTTTCCCAGTAAAATGTTTCAGACATAGAAAGCTTTATCTGCAAATCTAAAAGATGTTCTATAAAAGTGGCCATGTCAAAATCAACTCCTGAAGTTTGTATAAAGTCACATACCTCATGTAAAGTGTCTGAGTTCTGAATATGTTTATGTATTATGATTTAGAGGTATATGAATTATATGTATAATCATCTTTGCTTATTTTACTTGTATAATGCTACATGTGTGAGCTAAAGGCTTGGATTCTATGGTGCGTGTAACCAGACTAGGGTAAATACAGAGAAATGCTTAGTCCACAGTCATCTTCTCTAGCTGATTCTTTTGCATTAAAACTATTTTCACAGTAGTGTCTTCAGAAAAAAACTTTTCAAATGACCATTTGGATTATCATATGAAACAACTCATGTAACTTTACCTTCTCATGGAAGACCTAAATCTCTCTGGAAAGACAGTTCATTTTTAATGATAATTCTCCAGAACCAGCCTAACTTTTTAAAACTAAAGCTGATATTAGCCCATGAACAAATGACATCAATTGAAAGGTACTTTTTTTCTTCAAGGTGATTGATGTAATTTTGTATTAAAGTGAACTTTTTAAGAAATGTTTTGACTATAATGATTTCCTGTCCCTTTTGCTCAGCAATCGGAACAGCAGAACTGGCATAAGCCATTTTCAGCTGCTTGATGTTAATGCTTGAAGGGATGCGAGCTGCACAGTATGCGTGCCTGTAGGGTGGTGGCAACGAATACAGGTAAGTGCCAGCCATGGAAATCTAGAATCTTAACTTGAGCGGTTAGTAAGGAAGGGGACCTGGGCCTCACAGGACTGCAAGTACAGTGAAATCGCTAGCTTGAATTGAATTAAGTTGCATAAAATTTAGGAAGAAGTTTTCTCCTCAAGTGAATTGTATTTCTGATGTGTATAGGCTGATTCATGTTTTTATATAGGCAGACTAATCTTTATTGTGTTGGAAGTCTGGCATCTAGGAAAACTGTGATTTATGCTTGTCAATTGTACCTATTATATAGTTATAAAAAAAGTACCTGCATGTCTGTGAAACTGACTAATAGCTCTGTATATGAAACCACCCTATTATGAGTTTTTATAATGGAAGTAATAAGGATGGCATTGATCTTTTGGAGACTCTTGATGAATGACATATTAAATTTATTTCCATTCAAAAGGGAGAAGTATGGGTAAATTTTACTGACCAGAATGTCTTCTAAAAAATTTTGCTGATTTTGGCTGAGGTAGAATTAAATTTCTTCAGAGTAGATAGTATGGGACAGTGTTTTGGATTGTGCTGAAAACAGTGTTGGTAACACAGTGATGTTTTCCTTACTGCTGAGCAGTGCTTACGCAGTCAGGGCCTTTTCTGCCTTTTGCCACCCCACCAGAGAGCAGGCTGGGGGTGAACAAGGAGCTGGGAGGTGAGACAGTAAGGACAGCTGACCCCAACTGGCCCAGGGGATATTTTATATCATATGGGGTCATGCTCAGCATATAAAGCTGGGGGAAGAAGGAGGGGATATTCAGAGTCATGGTGTTTTGTCTTCCCAAGTAACCATTACGTCCAATAGAGCCCTGCTTTTCTGGAGCTGGTTGAACACCTGCCTGATGACCATAAGTGGTGACTGAATTCCTCAGTTTGCTTTGCTTGTGCACATGGCTTTTTTTTTTACCTATTAAACTGTCCTTATCTCAACCCATGAGTTTTCTCACTTTTACTCTTCTGATTCTCTCCCCCATGCTACCAGGTGGGCAGAGTGAGTGAGTGGCTGTGTGGGGCTGAGTTGCTGGCTGGGGTTAAACAAAGGCAAAAATAGAAGTCAAAGCTTTACACCATACAGATAAATACAGTTGCAAAAATAATAATGTCCACTCCCACTTTAAAAATATTTGGAGGAGTCTGAAGACTATGGTGAGATGGATGCTTGGATTAGATGCCCCAATGACCCTTCTCATTTCAGAATGTGTAGGCAGTACTCCAGGCTTCTGTCCATTTGAACACTGTTAATTATCATATCTATACAGGCAGTATCCTGAGGAAGACCAACTCATTATGGCAGTACCTTTTTTTTTCCTTCGTTTATTTCCTGAGTTTTCACTGTAAAGAAGAAAATAATCTTTAACACCTATCACCTGTTTGTAGGAGGAGAGGTAGCAAGATTATTTCTGTGATACTCTTTCAACTGTGAAGTGCACCTTTTCATAACAACTCTGTGATGTTAATATTTTAGTAAATAAATAAGGAATAGAGAATATAACAGAATGAACAAGATTTGTTCGAAAATAAGGCTGTGATTACAGGCTACCCTACTCCCAGGATTGATTTCATAGAGTAAATGGTTTCTTTAATTATGAAGAACAATCTTTTTTCAATCTTTAATCTGCACATAATATTTGAAGTTCTATTCATGTATTAAGAAACTTGCCAAATGTGCCTGCTTTTCAACCTGAGTTTTTGTTCTAGTTCAATCCCCTCTTGTTAAAAGCTGAAATATAAAAACAAAAACCAAACAAACAGAACATTGCATAAAATATTTAGCTTAGAAGCTATTGCTGGACTTTCTTTTAAAATTAGTCTCTTATTCTAACTATTTTAAGTTTTTAATGCAGAAGTTTAGTGTTTTCACCTGTTTGAAAGTGTTCATCTGATGGTTACTCTTTATTTATGGCTGCTGTCTTCCCATTTCTTAGGTCTATAGGATGATGGATTGCCGTGCTTTAACCCCAGCTGGCAACCAAGACCCACACAGACACTTGCTCACTTTGCCCACAGTGGGATGGGGGAAGAGAGTCAGAAGAGTAAAAGCAAGAAACCCCATGGTTTGAGATAAAGACAGTTTAGTAAGTAAAGGAAAAGACATGCACACAAGCAAAGCAAAGTGAAGAATTCATTCACCACTTCCCAACAGCAGGCAGCTGTTCAGCCATCTCCAGAGAAGACATACTTGAGAAGACAAATGCGATTACTCCAAGTGTCCCCTCTTCCTCCTTCTTCCCCTAGCTTTCTATGCTGAGCATGGTATCATATCATATCGAATATCTCTTTGGTCTATTGGGGTTAGCTGTCCCAGCTGTGTCCCCTCCCAGGTTTTTATTCACCCCCAGTCTGCTCAGTGATGGAGTGGTGTGAGAAGTGGAAAAGGCCTTGATGCTGTGTAAGCACTGCTAAGGAATAACAAAAGCATCCCCTTGTTATCAACAGTGTTTTCAGCAGAAATTAAAAACATGGCCCATGTGAGTTACTACATAGAAAGTTAACGCTACCCCAGCCAAAACCAGCATATGCATTTATTACAGAGTTATTGCTGTGTCAGGTATCCTGAACATAATTAATACAATGATGTTAAGAATAGCTGTGTTTTTTTTTTCAATCAAGTACAAGACATATTGTGACCCTTTAGAAAGCAATATTTTGTCTTTTACTCTCTTGTCCTGATAGTGAGAAAAAGCCTAAGAGTTAAAGTAGGCTAACATTCTAGGAGCTATATTTTATGAGAAACTCAGCTAGGGTTTATTCCAGAATTTTAGCCTTCCTTGCTTTGTTAAGTACATCTAATACAAGGACTAAATCTTGACAGCTGTTAATCAGCATGAATACTTGGTGGGGTGGCCAGATTATGTTTTAGTTTATTTTGTGTGCAGGATGGAAAAGGACTAAAGGAGTATACTTGTCAAGTGTATCCAAATCTGCAGATCAGTAAGGTTCTGGTGCTGAACCTGGGTCTTGCTGGGTTATGAGGCAAAAAGGGTATAGCAAATTATGCTGAGCTAAGAAAAGAAAACAGCATAGTCCCATGTACAAAGCTTTAGGTAAAAATGTCTCTCCTTTTTGCACCATTTTGTTTATTCTTCCTCGTGCAGTATGTTTGTATGTTGTAAGTTAGCGAGCAACCCAGCTACAGGACAGGTTTTAAGATGACACAGCTACAGATGTATCCCTGAAATAAAAATGCCTCAAAATGTTTCAGATGTGATGGAGTGTAAGTTTTGACATATATTTCTTAAAGCTGATGCTATGACATCTTAAGCAGCCGTTGCCAATCCTGTGTAGCTTTTGATCATTCATAAAACTTCTGAAGTATTTAGCTTTTACAGATGGAAATTGTTGGTACCTCTGGGAAATTAGATGATATCCAGAAGTTCCCCTTGCCCTTCCTGAGGAAGCATTGGGTTTATCAACTAATAAGTCTTGCTTTATCTGCATCCAGCCTGCTACCCTTCATTAAATAGCACTTAGTGCACAAGTCATCCTTCTGTTTTTAATGGGATTACTCATGTGAATACCACTTTATATAGGAAGGATGACAGAACTGGCAGCTAAATTGCCCATAACCTGGTTGTTCTGACATGAAAGTTTATTGTCTTGGATTTCCCCACAACTGTATTGTTGCAAATGGTGGCATAATTCAAGCTCAATAGAAAGATTACAAAAAAAAAAAAAAAGGCCTTGTATGAATTCTAACATACTTCCAGTTATAAAAAAAACCAAACCAAACCCTCAAGCAAATAAAAACACCCAAACAAAAAAAGTAGAGGCCAAGGAAATTTCAGATTGTTGGTATATTTCTCTTATTATGTGAGACTTTTTTTGCAAAGCAAAACTACCCCTAGTACTCTTACACTTATGAATTCAGATGCTAGGCATTCTTGTAATCAATTTTTTTGGCAACAGGTGCAGCTTGTCCTCTTTGTACTTATTCTGTACATCAATTTATCAATAAATCATTCAAATGATCTTAGTCATCTAAGAAGAAGCTATTGTTTGTCTCCACTGTCAAATCTCCTTCTAAAGTTATCTGTTCTCAGGTATATGAATATTTATAGAAATGACAATTTCAAGGTTTCTTTGGCTCTAGATTCTCAATGGAAAAAAACATTCCAGTTTAAATGAGCTTAAATTGTTGTGGGTTTATTGTTTTTTTGGTTAGTTTTTGTCTGGAGTTTTGGGGTTTATGTGATTTATTTTTTATTTAGTATGAAACATCAACACTGTGTATAAAGTAATGCTTATAAGGAAAGGTAACATTAAGGCTTCTCATTTTAGCTGAAGATGTTGAGCATTGTTGATTTGTTTTGATACCCAGTAATGTAATCATATGCCAAAAGGCAAGTTATAAACATTGAGGAATTGTAAATAAAAGCAGATTTAATAAGGTCCTCTCACCTGCTATTTGTCTTCTTCAATTGAAATCTGAAAGTTCCTGCAAGATTTCTTAAAGCAAAGTCACCTAATATATAAATTTCATGAAGATGTTCTTCAATGATGTCAGTGAAGAAGGAGGAGGCGTTGAGCCATATTCTTTACAACACTGGAGCTGTTGGTGTCTACAGCTGAAGATTTACCCCATTCTTGCATTGCACATGGAGCAAAGACATCGTGCATTTTGCACTGAAGTCCTGGATGTGACCACTTTCCTTCTGTAGCACCTCAGGTTCTCATTGGAAAAAAGTGTTTGTTACACTGCACTGAGATCTGTCTAAATGTGTCATACTTAATCAGTTATTTGTAAAATGTACAGAGTTCAACACATGGCACTTAGGAAGTTCCAACATATTCATAAATAAGTGATTTTTGAAAGGAAACCTTTAACAACGGTGCTGCTGGTGTGTTGTCCATTCTCTGCAGCATCTTAAAAGTCCATGCTTAGCATCATCTTCAAAAGCTAAATTTGTGAGTAAGCATGAAACAGATTTGTCAAGCTGCTGTCCACAAAGTGCTTAACAACCTGCACAGTGAAAGGTGGAGGAACAAAACAGGTGGTTATAACTTGAACATTTATTAGATTTGAACTATCAATTTGTTTAAAAGGGGATAATAAAGTAACAGATGATTAATATGAGAGTCAGGACCTGTCTCATTTAATCATATTGGAGTATGACAGACAATATTTTGTTATAAAAGTATGTGTGTGTTTATATATATCGGCAGAATACCTACAAATAATAGAGTGGCTGAAATGGATGGCATTCTCTAGCACTGCAAGGCCTGTTGTGTGAACTCCCTGAAAGGGAGCCTTTGTTTCCATAGGCAACCGAGCTGCTGTGGCACTATGGATGAAACATGTCCGGATTTACTTTTATGCCTCTGAGGTAAACAGTTGCCTGCTGCACTACATAAATACTGAAAGGAAAGCTCTCTTTAGGTAAAAGACCTGACCAGATGAACTGAGGGTAACTGCAGCCTGCTGAGAAAAGCCTAGTTCCGGCAGCTCTGTGGTAAAAGTACCCTGGGAGAGTGTTAAATGCACTGCCATTTTTGCCTTTTCTGTCATTTAGTACTCTAACTTTTTTGTTGCATATTTCACAAATTAAACTGATTAAAACCAAATCTTTAATATGATCATTTTTCCTTCCCTCACCTCCAGGGACAATATGTTTTTGTTGTCACAGTGAGGCTGAAGAAAGAAATATCAACTGTTTCTACTTTTTACTATTTGAATTGCAGAATTAACTTCCGCCTTTGATCTCAGTCATCCCAAACTGCTGTGGACACAAGTAAATGGAGAGTTTTAGACAACAAAGTGCAAATCTTGTTGGTCTTTTGAAAGTACTCTCTTCCGTTTTAACCAGAGTGAAATAAATTTAAGCAAAGTATTTTAAATGAAAGCACATGAATAATGACCTTGAAATAAAAAAAAATAAATAGAAAATTGATGTCTTACTATTGTTGCTGTACAAGAAAAATGAGCCATGAATATCACAGAGAAATGTTAGCTACCTACAAGTTATGCCTGAATTTGCTGAGGTTGCTCGTTCATCTGATTAAAATTATGTCATTCTATGCAATCTGTGTTTATTTTATTTTGTATTTCCTATTTATCTTGCTAGTGGTTTTGTTCTCTAAAAGGCTGGTTTTCAGAGGTGCAGGCCATAGAGGCACTGTGTGCTCCGCTGATTCAATGCAAGCAGAGCCTAATCCTGAATTAAGTACACAAAACTTTACAGATGTTGTGGTAAGAATTTTATTGACTGTTTTTTAATGGTGCACATCCTCACAACACTGAAACCACTTTTAATGCACTGTCATGGTTTAAACCCAGAAAACAATCAAAACCATCAGATTTCTGTTTCTGTGACATTAAAGACTTATAGAATGCATTCATTTTGCTGCTAAAAAAGCTCTAGTGTTTACTTAGGCAGCTTAATGAAAAGTGAGACCTTGACCTGTACCCAGAAGTTTGTGAAATAAGTCAGCTATGAGTTTTAAGAAGCTGGAAACTTTCCTGTCAGAATGCTGCTTCCATCTTGAAGGCATGGATTTGTCAAATGACCGACTCCTGCACTACATAGATCTGGTGTTGTAGCATCACCAGTGGCCCATGCTGAGAAAGCCACTGCCTGGTCCACTCATGATGGGAGTCTCAACTTCTCCCTTTATGATCATTCCACTGGGCCGCCTTCTGTGGTTTGTTTCTGCTGGACTAACTTCTCTCCAAAACTGGGGCTGGAATGTGACTTTCTGCCTTTGTCTTTCTCTGTCATATGAGGTCAGGTGCCACGATATTTTTATTTCAGATGCTCTTGTCATAGAAAACATGTTATTCATATAAATGTCCTGTTTATTTGCTCTGATTAACACTACTGAATAAATTAATTAGTGAAAGCAAACCCAAAAATGTCATTTGAAGGCAGGAACCTGTGGTGATTTTCATGTAACAGAGTGATGAGCAGTCTTGATGGCAATGCATTTTTTATTTTTGAGTTCTGTGTCCTAGGTCTATATGACCTTTTTTTGCTAACATGAAAGCTTCTCAAGGTCAGCAATGTCATACAGATAATGATAGCCTGAGGTAGGCTTATGTTAAATGTATCCTTAGTGTTTAGGTTAATCTTTTCTTTTTTTTTTTTCATAAATGAACACATAGACATTGTGTTACAAAGGTAATCATGTCTTGAAATATTATAGTAGTATATTTTTTTAATAAGAGACTAACATATGCATTAAAAACTATGACATTCATTAAAAAAATCTTACTTCAAGAGCTTTATTTAGCAAAATGCAAACTCTGGGTACTTCCAGGTTGTTTAGATGTAAAAAGTGTGCAGGGATAAATAAAAATAGGTCAGCTTATCTGCACTTTTACATTTAATCCAAAATTACACATTGTTCGATCTGACCTAAATAGCTGGAAAAAAAAAGTTAGTGAATCAGATTTGCCAGTGTCTTGAAAGTGGACATCAGTTTAGATGCTGCTGGGCTGAGCCCTGAAGTCCATATTGTGAGCTCAGCCTGCTACCTTTACTTCCTATTTAATTTAGTGAGAAGCTGGTTTCATTAGCACAAATAGCATTTGGTGTTATTTTGTAAAGATTTGCAAGGATCAGTGTTTGCCAAAACAATTTCAGCTGCTAGGAGATCTTGTAGTGTTATTTTCTCCTCTGAAATTCTTTAGTCTTAAACAGCAATCTGACTTATTCATTAGAATTTCCTTATAATAAGGATGCAGGTGTCACATATTTCTCTGTGCATGAAACTGAACATGAAAAGATAAAAGATTATTGTAAAAATATTTTTAGCCTATTTTTTTATAGATATAAAAAGATACAGGTATTTTTGCATTTTTTTTGGCCTGTATGTGACCATCTAAATATCTTGTCTAATAACTTTTGAACCTGCTGGCCATTGTAAACCAGATTTGACAGAAGAGCAGAAGTATCAAAGATAATTGAGTTCTCTAAAGTATTGTCGAAGTAAGACCCTATAAGCATTTTGACTGAGGGAAAGACAACAGAGAGAGAGAACACATTTTGAGAGACAGGTTATGAATTCCCATACTGGGGAGAAGCTCAAATCAGAGCTTAAATCATGAGACACAAATCCACAGGAAACCAAGCTGCATTTATTGCAGGCTTCATTGTTTCACTTTTGTTTCTAATAGCATCTTATGGGATTTAGAGATAAAAAATAATAATAAAAAAAATCTTCTTGTGTATTTGTCATTATCTGCACTATTTATTTAGTTTCATTGTCCAAACTAATTGATGATTCTTATTTTCACTTCAGCATCTAATCAAGCATCAGTTTATGGGAGGTGCAAATGCTGGATTTCAATTCTGTTGTTGTGTGCTCTAAAAGTGTTTTTCCACCTTTTTTTTCTTTTTAATACAAAAACTATGCCATAATCTTTCTTTGAAAATTTATTTGGAAAAAAACTGCAGTCAGGGAAAGTATTCCCCTCACTGACTCTGGGTCTTTGAATTAAAGCTGGAGAAGTAATTCTGAACTCTCATTTGTCATATTGGTAGCTCTGAACATATGAAGGAATTTTAGATCAGTGCTGTTTCTCTCTACTGTCATTGTGTTTAAACTCTCAGATTCGAGCAGGTATTTAAACTTGCCAAATGAATCCTTCACCTTTTTTTAGTCATATTCTTCCCTTAGTAAAGGTCATCTTCATGCCCTTTTCTCTGCAGGAAAGGGGCCTTTCCATTTGCAAAACCTTTCCTATGCTGGGAAGAAGTAGTCACCTGTGAGAAGACATGGGAGCCTGTGGTAATGCTCATTCCCAGTGGGTGATGATTTTGGTGGAGAATTACTAGTCTGTGTTAGATCTTCACTGTGAGGGTGATGAGGCACTTGAACAGGTTGCCCATAGAAGTTGTGTGCCATTCCTGGAAGTGTTCAAGGCCAGATTGGATGGGGCTTTAAGAAACCTGGTCTAGTGGAAGGTGTCGCTGCCTGTGGGATTCCAACCCAAACCATTCTATGATTCTATGTCAAGGAGGTAAGGGGGACCTGCTTTCTCCTGTGTTATTCCAGCAGAATCAGCTGTGCAAGGGTGCATAGTCTATTCTCTGAGCAGTTACTGACAGTATCATTTCAGATGGAGAATGTATTCTGTGGACAGTGCTTATAATTGTGCTAAAAAATTAAGGCAGATAATTACCCTGAAAGGTTATCACATAATTGTATATTCCAAGCATTGTTATTAAAACATTTTACATTTGGCACAAGCATTTGTTCAAAGTGAGGAGGAACTGACAACAAGCAAGCAAAGACTTGAAATGACTGTCATGTCACATATTTTCTTTGATATGTTTCTGCCATTTTATAACATACTACATCCTAAGTGGAGTGACATGCTGTCACTCACCTCACTGTCATGAACTGAGTATGTCCTGTAGTACTGAAACCTCAGGCACTGGATGAAAAATCCCATGTTTACACTGTGAATGGTGAAAGAATAGGGAGCAAATTGCATTAAAGGAAAAAAGTGAGGAAATGACTACTTGGTTGCTTTTTGTTACCAGTTAATTCTAGTCTAGTAAGCATACATTTTGTACCTGTTTGGTACAATATTTCACCCTTTGTCCTTTGGAGAGAAGCTACTGCCTATTAGAGGTACTCACAAGCTGGGCATTTTATACATGTAAGTCAGGGCTCTGACAGATAAGCTCTGGCAGATTTAGATGCAGTGATGGAGAATGCTAACCCTTTACACCTTGCTTCTCAGCTGGAAGTAACTACCTGAAAAGCAGAGGCAACAGACTGGATGTGTCATGTAGCTCCAGCGTCATGCAGGTCCAGAAGATTAGCTTAAACTGCTGATGAAGGTGGAACTCCCAAACTGTGAAAATATATCCAGTTTTAAAATACTGGGGTAGAGCTGGCCAGAGGGAACATTTTAAATCACAACAGCTAAATGCTTGAGGCAAATGTGGACCCGTTGCTGAATGGCAAAGGGGATCTTGTGTAGGACATGCAAAAGGCCAAGATATTCAATGCTTTTTGGGGCTCAGTCTTTACTGATAAGACCAGCCTTCAGGAATATTAAGTCCACTACTGCTTTAACATCTTCCTTAATGACCTGGACAAAGGGGAAGAGTGCTCCCTGCATAGCTTTGCTGTTGATACAAGGCTGGGGGGAGTTTTGGGGCGAGTTTTGGATGTATCAGGTGGTTGTACTGTCATTCAGAGGGACCTTGACAGAAACGGGCTGACAGAAGTCTCATGAAATTCAACAAAGAGAAAAGTGAATTGCTACACCTTGGGAAGAGTAATGCTATGCAGCAGTACATGCTGGGGCCCAACCAGCTAGAAAGCAGCTGTGCAGTGGAGGACTTTGGGGTCATGGTGGACAATATTGCCAGGAAGTCCAGGGACATGATACTCCTCCATAACTCTGCACTGGTAAAGCACATCTGGTCTGTGTGTCTAATTCTGGGATCCCCAGGGCAAGAGATGCTTGGACATACTGGAGTGAGTTTAGTGAAGGGACTGCAAGATCAAGAGACTCAAGCATCTGTCATATGATTAGAGGCTGAAACAGCTGCAGTTGTTTACCCTAGAGAAGAGAAGGCTCAGGAGGGATCTTATCAGTGTGGTTAAACACTAAAGGGAGGGAATAAAGAAGATGGATCCAGGCTCCTCCTAGTGGTGCCCAGTGACAGGACAGAGGGAGATGGGCACAACTGAAGTACAGGAAATTCCATATAAATATAAGGAAGATGTAACACAGGAACAAATTGTTCAGAGAGGTTGTGAAGTCTCTGTCCTTAGAGACTGGACATGGCCCTGACCAACCTGCAGTGGCAGGTCCTGCTCTGACCATGTCATTAGACCAGATGATCTCCAGAGGTGCCTCCCTTCCTCAGCCAGTCTGTAAATCTGTGATTCCAAAGCTCACCTGTCAAGACTCCTGAGTCACTAGACCTGAAGACAGCTGTGCTTTCAAGTTTGATGATTTTGTTTAATTGTGAAGAGAATAAAACATTGAATATAGACTAATAGGCAAGTATTTGCCAAAGACCTGTACAACCTTGGGCTAATAAAAGTGTAACAAAAACTAGTCCTTTGTGCAGGTCACAAGCTGGCAGTTTTGCAAGAAAATTCCTTATAGGTATGTCTTAAACCTATTCTTATTCTGCAAGATAAGTTTGCTTTCTACTTAACGCTTTTAGACAGATATGCAAACTTCTAAACAAATCATACTGGAATTAAGGATTTCTTCAAGCCATTACAGACTTGATTTTCTTTAGTGTTTTCTTGTCTTAGAGAACTCTTTGAGAGATTTAACTTTTCAGCCTTTGCCCCATTGAATGTAGTTGTCTTTTTTCAGCAGCAATTTGTAACTCCCAGCATTCCTTTTCTACTGCAAATATGAATGTAAGACCCTATGTTATTTATTCTTTCTAAAGTGATGAGGGAGAATTGTAAACCACTGAATAACAACGTACAGTTGCCAAGAGGCAGGAACAATATAAAGAGCAATTTAATTGTAGATGTTTTCTTCCTTTCTCCTTTAACTCTTTCCTCAGGGAAGGATAAACACAACAACAGGCAGTTGAACACTAAAGGACCTTTTCTGGAGACAGAGACAAACAGGGATAGAGGTCAGAAGAAACTTTCCAGCTAGAAGAAGGAAGCCATAGTATAAGACTGTCTTTAGAAATGCAGGTATTTGCAATTAGTTCACTGAGTCAATCTGTTCAAGCTTGCTGACATGATGTGGTTTAGCATTGGGAAAGAGTTAAAACTGTTGCATTGTTATTAGTGGATGACCATAAGACTCCAACAGTGCCCTACACTAGCGTAGCTTCCTCAAGCCAGAGAATTTTGTGAAGGAAGTAGATCTGAGGTAAAGGAAAAATTAAGCTAATAGGGAAAGCCTTCAATGGGTTATTATATCTATTCAAAGGGTAGGGTCTCAGGCCAGCCTGTGGTGCCATAGTTACCCTCTTAATAATCTCTGGTGTTTATATTTGCTTGATAATGTTATCATGAAAACCCAGTGCTTCTCTGGAAGCAGTACAGGTGTGGAGATAGGTACTTTAAACTTGCTTCAAACATATTCATAAAATAACCAACATGTTCAGAATGAGTGAAAGGCTCAAAGAGAGTGCTGAATTGGTAAAACAAAACCTCTTCTTTGTGCTTTTCTATCAATTACATTGTTTGTCTATGATCTTTTCCTCAGTCATATGTAACCCACCTCTTAACAGTGAATCTCTACAAAATGTTGTTTCCAACAGCTTGTGTCATCTAGAGAACTCTACATGTTACATCCACAGTTAATAACAAGCCTGTAATCCTGAACTACATGTGCTGCAAACTATAGTGCCTTACAGCAGTGTGAGGTATTCTTGTTAACTGAAAATACTCAACTTGATATTTAGAGTAAGGATTGAATGAAAGTGGCTTAGAAAAGCATTTGTTTTACTATCTTCCCTAAGCTTCATGTTAAAAGCAATACAAGACTGCAATCTCTAGAGAAGGACACCCCTTGAAGTAAAGAGTTTTTGAGAAAGGTGTGGATAATGTTAGTGCTTTTACCATGGTTGAAAGAAAAGCGGGCGTATTCTGCTCTTGTAAGAATGCCATATTTTCTATTAACAGGATGAGCAATATGTATTGTCAGCTAGAGATGGCCCTTTTTGTGTACATGTGTTACATGTCATGTCTCTGAAGGGCATAGACATTTTTGCATGACATGGTATGTTATCTTTTTGCAGTTCCTGAATGTAGCTGAGAGGAGGAAATTTACATAAAATATGTAGCTGAAACACTTGCAAAAAGATTTTTCTTTAATGCTCTGCCTGACATGGAAGTTCTGCTAATCTGCCGGCACAGTAATACACTATGTGATGTGTCTGCCATTTTTTTCATAATCTGATTATATTTCTGTTCATCAGAATCTGGTAACAAAAAATCAGAATGTATATGGAAGTAATTAAAAAAATTCTCTTGCTTTTCATTCTTCTCTCTTCCTTTTTCTCTCATTGAATTGACTTTCTCATGTATCATTATGTGAAGGAAAGAAAGCAGGAAGACAAAAAATTAGGGTTTGTGTTTTGTTGGGTATTTTTTGAAAAAAAATCCCTCTAATTTTGATGAAAAGTCAAATATGGGCCCATTTGTCTGAAATACAAGGCACTTTTAGGCTCGAGCTTGCTCCCACTAGAGATTACATTGTAGCCTAAAGGGTGTTTGTTTTAACAAATCATAGAATCATAGAATGATTTGGGTTGGATGGGACCTTAAAGATCATCTAGGTCCAACCCCCCTGCCATGGGTAGGGATGCCTCACACAAAACAGGCTGCTCCAAGCCCCATCCAGCCTAGCCTTGAACACTGGCAGGGATGGGATAATCACAACTTCTCTGGGCAATCTGTTCCATTGTCTCACCACCCTCAAAGTGAAGAGTTTCTTCCTAATATCTACTCTAAATCTACCTACTTTCAGTTTAAAGCTATTCCCCCTGGTCCTATCACTACACATCCTTGTAACAAGTCCCACTGCAGACTTCTTGTAGGTCCCATTTAGGTACGGTACTGGAAGGCTGCTATCAGGTCTCCCTGCAGTCTTCTCTAGGCTGAACCCCAGCTCTCTCAGAGTGTCTTCATGGGAGAGGTGCTCCAGACTTCTTATCATCTCCATGGCTTGGGGAATTGATTGACAAAAAGCTCAATATGACCCAGCAGTGTGCGGTTGTAGCCCAGAAAGGCAACCGTATGCTGGGCTGCATCAAAAGGAGTGTGGCCAGCAGGTGGAGGGGGGTGTGTGTGAATTTGTAAGAACAGCAGAATACAGAGACTATAAGTGGTTGAAATATACTCATGAAGCCACCTGCAGATACATTGCTGGGGTGACTTTAGCTGTCTCCTCCTTTCCTCCTGCAGAAAATCTTCAGAAAACCTGGATATTTACAGCCGTAACTTCAATTTGACCAAAAGCTGTAACTGTGAATATAGTTTACTACAATTATCTTTGCAGTGCTCAAAGACATGAGTCTTCGTGGCCCTTCAGGTTGAACAAATTCTCTGAGGAAACTTGTCCTTAACCTGAGAATAGGACCTCAGGTCCCTGAGTCTGATATGATTTTTCAACAGCCTTTTCTTATCTTTATGTGGTTTTCCACCATCCCTTCCCACCCCACTGTAATGTAGTTCCAGTTTCCTTAATGAAGCTAAACATAAAAATCTCTGGGGATCTTATGGACAGACCATAAGGCCATGTAAGTATTAGAAATTAAATACACTGTCATTAACTGATTTAATTAATAAAATCCTATAGTGTTCCACTACTGTTTACTGAAGACAGTCCCCACACATAAAGAATTGTGTACCTTCCAGTAATATTACTATGGAAGCATGTCATATTACTTTAACAGACTGTCATGAAGAAGAGGTATTTTTCTTTTGACTCCAAACCTCTATTCTCCAATATGCTCAAACACAAAAATTACTTTAATTTCTTGATAGTCCAAAATTCTTTGATTTTTGTCTGCCACGCCTGGACTATTCTATTGGTTTTGTATGGCAGGTCCTCACCTCTTCTGACAGGAAATTTCTTGACAAAAACAGGGTACAGAATCAATAAAATCATTGTGTAAGTAATTTCTTTCAAGGCTTTCTCTATCATTTATGTTCTGCTTCTGCACACTGGTTCAAGTGAACAGTTTTCTTGGTGTGTGTGCAGGGGCCCCACATGGGCATATCATCCTTATACAAGTCAGATTGTAGCTGCAATGTGCTACAGCAACCAGTATGTTGTTGGTACTACACAAATTACCTCCAAAGTCCACATTTTGAGTTCCCAGCAATTCTGTCTTTACTTGATATAACATTTATTGATTGAGTGGACTGGTTTATTTAAGGACAGGCTATATTTTAAAACAGGCATAATCTTAATCTGAAATGATAGTACGTCAAGATTCTCTTCATTAGAAACACATCAGATTTTTCTGTTCCCTGCAGTGCTTGCATAGCTTTTATATTGGGATATAAATAAAGGTATTATGAAGAAAAAGATCTTTCTATTGATGGCCAAAAGTATATGCCACTGCTTGGAAAGAATATTATTGCCTTGATTTTTTTCCCCCAAATGGTATTATACTTCACCTCACTTCCCCTTGTACTTGGTTTATTTATCTTTGACAGTGATTCTTCCTGTCCTGAGGGATTATGGTAGCCTAACTTGACTTTCCTTTCATTTCTTTTAATGTCAGTGTTTTATGTCTGTATAAGGAGAAATAAAGCTCTTGAAGACTTTTGTTAGATTAATAGCATTTTAAATACTCAAGCCATCTTAAAAAAGAAGTCTTTTTTTAATTAGCAAAAATTAGAAACACAAATATACACTTTTTTCCTATTTTATTTTCCAAACCCAAAACATACCAGCTCCATAGATCTGGTATGTTATTTCATACGTAGAATATCCCTATCAGCTTTCAGTAAATTTATGGTATCAGAGGCAAGATAAGTGTCAGATTCAGATAGATGTTGGACGTGGTACTGTAGCACTGACAGACCTCCTACATGTAAGTGTAATATATCTAATAGTCAATAAGTAATACCTAAAAATTAGAGATTTCAGCTTATTTATGGCTTTCTTGTAAAAGTACTAGTTTTTGTTGACCACTAACTTTGTGCTAATAAATAAACCAACACTACTTCCCTCAATCAATGTACTGTCAAACGTATGATAAAAACTTCAGAAATATTATAAATATTATAAATATTTTAAATCTTACAGCTGTTGTCTGTTCTAAGTTGGAATATTAATTCACTTACTGTCTGCCTTACAATGATGCAAATATCCGTTGCATTTTGCCAACATTATTCTGTTGCATTAGCTTTAATGAATTGTGCATTTAGAATATTTTTTTCATAAAACTAAGTATCATTCAAACATTGTTAAAGATAATATATCTTTATAAAAGATGGGTGTTATTATTACCTCTTTTTGCAAATGGAGAAACTGAGGGACAAAGGAAAGCAAGAATGTCTGTTTGTAAAGCTGCTGTCTGGTTGTGGGTCTAGCTGGATGTTGTAGGAAATAACATTTGCTGTCTCTGGAAAAAAAGCCTAAATAGTGACTGATGTGGGAGTTTGTAACAGGGGATGGAATGAAAAATTAATCCACTGTTATTCAGTCTTTCTTGTCTCTACCTCATCTCTGGATATAAATGATATTAGTAAGGACTGGGGAAAACAGGAGAGGAGAAAGGGATCTGTTTCACTTTGGTGCCATATCTGGGGAGAAAGTTCTTTGTTATTTACTTGCAATTAATCTTTCCCAAAAGCTAATTTTTAAAAAAAAGCTATTTTGAGATGAGATGCTTGCATATAACATACAGCTTAACAGAACAATTAATGAATTTAATTGTAGTGTATTTAAACAGAAACTGTCTCCACACAGACCCCCTTTTTAATTCATAATGTGATAGAATACAGCTTAACGTCCTTCTAGAAAAATAGTGTCTCTATGAGTAGAAAAGTGACCATTACCCATGATGTGTACACCTGGTTTGAATTAGGGTTGTTTAGGCTGATGACAAAGCAAGTAGGAAGAGCTACAGCCAGCTTTCAAGTTTTAATGGATATCTGGGGGCTGGATAAGGCTCATATTCTGCTCATAGATATTTTTGTGGGAATCCCTAAAATCAGTGTGTTAGAATAGTAATATGTGTTATTTTATTCTCAATTACAACAATTTACGTATCTAAAAGTCTAAGTGATAGTAAGCATTCCATAATACAAATTTTACATTTATCTGCTTATCTGACCACTTTCAGGCCATTAAGCTTCACTTAACTTCCATGCTCTTAAGAAAACACAACTTCCTAGATAGTTTAGTCTCTATTTTTTTATAGTATTGTTTTGAAGTCTTTCACCTAGACACACCAAGCAAATGTTTGCCTTAAATTTATATTACATACAGTACAACAATTAAGAATAACACATGAGAAGAAAAAAAGCCTTTCTCTGACTTTGCCAATGAAAATATTAGTAATTGTTGCTCTTAAGCAGTCTTTTCATTGCTAAATTTTGGAGTTGGAATTCTGATTAAGATCACCAAAATAGTTCAAAGGGAGGGCTTTTTAGTAAGGGGTGCATCATAAACCTGCAGGGGATTAAATATATGGAGCTATTCACATATCAAATACTTTAAGGTAAGTATGTGCATAAGGGTAAAGGACATAGACTCCTACAATAAATTTAGAACCTTTCTTTCGATTTATTTCTTACAGCAACCAGAACCTGATCTTAAAATGAAGAAATATGGCAGGAGATAATTCCCTTCTCTTAACTTCTGTTTTTCTTGGCAAAACATTATTTGTGGTGTTTATATAATTATATTCCAGTGTAATTCAAGTATGTAATGACATTTCTCCAATGAAAGCATTTAAATAACTCAGGAAACTGTTCTACTGTTCTGTTTCCTGACTTAAACCCCATTTTGTCATGTTCATTTTATTGTTCAATCTGTCTGAGCTCATTTAGATATATTCTACCTTATACAGAGCAAAATAAAAAATGGACTAGCTGATCGTATCATATATTTATGTATAAAATGCACATTATATTAATATCATTCTTATATATATTTATTATCTTAATCCTTTATTCAATTCTACTTCATTTTAAAACCAGAAAGCTCATTCACATGACGTCACAATATGACTAGAAAAAGATATATAAGAATCTCATTTAAAAAGGAGTATCAAATAATAAATCTATTGGCTATAGAATAAAAATTAAGTAAAAAGAGAAAGGATTTTAATTTTTCTCCCAGTATTAATCAAACATGAGAAATGTAGTGTTTTCCTTTCATTTGGGTATATATTAAAACCAGATTTTTGCAAGTACAGCTCAAAAGGACTGTTTTGTTTTGCTCAATGGAATAGAATAGTTTGGTGAATAGGTGGTATTTTCCACCAAAGCAGGGGAAAATTTACCTGACTTGCAGAACTGAATCTTCTTTTGCCATAAAGACCCTTCTGTGAGACAAGTGATATGTTAATCTGTCTCATTTTTATCCAGACCTTTTTTAATTTAGTGGATAAGATTAAAGTGCAAGCTGAATACCACAGGTGTAGCTTGGGTTTTTAATCTGCTTGACTTAATCTAGTTCTTGAATGGGGCTACTAATAATACAGTTCCCAAAATAAAATGGGAAATGTAAGTACTGCAATGCTTTTATTCAGCTTTGAATAAATCAGAGGAGCATAAAATATACTGAAACAGATTAAATTTAATTCCTCAGGAATCAAAATTTAAGAAGTTATAGTAGGAATTGAGAGAAACTCAGCAGAGGAGATCAAATACTGCACAGGGGGGACAGTCTGCTGGGGTGCAACTGTGTCCAGAGAAACCACCTGGAGGGTTGCTGCAGCACTCCTGGGAATTTGGCCTGAATAAACACCTTAGTGACAACTACGCTCCTGGTTTTCAGGCAAAAAAATAGAGACCGGTGAGATTATGGTGCTTATTTCCATGTTATCCTGCACTGGAAAATATGTCTTCATGCTCCAGGGCAAAAATGAAAGGAGAAACAGCAGTTAAACAGCTTGAAATAGTTGCTAGTATTTAAGGGCTCTCTAATTGGGCAGAAGAGCATAAATATATAAATGTCTTTTTTTTTTTTTTTTTTTGAAAGGTACTTTAAGTTTCATATATTCCAACCCAAATTCTTTATCCTTTGGGTGAACAAAACTCCTTCTGCTCATGCTGAGAGGGTTTGATCAGTTAAAGAACACAGAAGCTTCATCCCGTGTTACACAGATAGCTTTGGTATGTGTGCAATTTTTCACATTTTCTGTGAGTTGAGGAGCCACAAACACCTGCCTGTCTCACTGAGCTCATGGAATGGCACTGAAAGGGCAACAGAGCAAACCTTGCTCCATGGTATTGCCTGCGAGGAGCATGGGCCCCACCTGTGGGCTGGACATCAGCCACTCACAACACCCCAGCAGGGACCAAAGTAAGAGCAGGAAGGTGATGTGAGACAGAAAAGCATCCTCCATCTTAAAGATCAGAAAGAAATGTGAACTTAACTGATTTTGTTAGGAAATCTGTTTTCCTTGATTAGAAGAAACACTATTATTTCTTGGCTGGTGGCTCTGAATGTGGTGAAATAAAGCCATTGGATATGATATGACTGTAATTGTGCTGGTTCAGCTTCATTTTATGTAATAACATCATAATAGAGTAGGCTAACTTCAATTTCTAATACCTAACTCAGCAGTCAGTATTTGTTTGTATGTTTTAGACAATACTTATTCGTATATATGTATATAAATACAGTCTTTTGGTCAGTCTTCAATTCCAGAAGCTATTCCCTTTTTTCAATTATCTCATTTACAGAACTTCTCAAGAAAACCCCATGATCTGAACAGCTGCTAGGGCCTGGTGTACTGTTGATGGGCTAAGGCTCTAGGAAAAACAGTGCTTCTCTCATTTGATCTTGTCTCTAAATTGGAGTGACATCAATTTGATGGATGGACCACTTGGTGGATAAAGAACTGGCTGGATGGCCGCACGCAAAGAGTTGCCGTCAATGGCTCAATGTCTGGCTGGAGACCAGTAACGAGTGGTGTCCCTCAGGGATCAGTGTTGGGACCGGTCTTGTTCAACATCTCCATCGCTGACATGGACAGTGGGATTGAGTGCGCCCTCAGCAAGTTTGCCGATGACACCAAGCTGTGTGGTTCGGTTGATACGCTGGAGGGAAGGAATGCCATCCAGAGGGACCTTGACACGCTTGTGAGGTGGGCTGATGCCAACCTCATGAGGTTTAACCATGCCAAGTGCAAGGTCCTACACCTGGGTAGGAGCAATCCCAGGCACAGCTACAGGTTGGGCAGAGAAGAGATTCAGAGCAGCCCTGCGGAGAAGAACTTGGGGGTGTTGGTCGATGAGAAAATGAACATGAGCCAGCTTCAGTGTGCGCTTGCAGCCCAGAAAGCCAAGCGTATCCTGGGCTGCATTAAAAGGAGCATGACCAGCAGGTCGAAGGAGGTGATCCTGCCCCTCTACTCTGCTCTCGTGAGACCTCACCTGGAGTATTGTGTGCAGTTCTGGTGTCCTCAACATAAAAAGGACATGGAACTGTTGGAACAAGATCCAGAGAAGGGCCACGAGGATGATCAGGGGACTGGAGCACCTCCTGTATGAAGACAGGCTGAGGAAGTTGGGGCTGTTCAGCCTGGAGAAGAGAAGGCTGTGTGGAGACCTCATAGCAGCCTTCCAGTATCTGAAGGGGACCTATAGGGATGCTGGGGAGGGACTCCTCATTAGGGACTGTAGTGATAGGACAAGGGGTAACGGGTTAAAACTTAAACAGGGGATGTTTAGATTGGATATAAGGAGGAAATTCTTTCCTGTTAGGGTGGTGAGGCACTGGAATAGGTTGCCCAGGGAGGTTGCGAATGCTCCAACCCTGGCAGTGTTCAAGGCCAGGTTGGACGAGGCCTTGGGTGATATGATGTAGCGTAAGGTGTCCCTGCCCATGATTTGGGGGTTGGAACTAGATGATCTTAAGGTCCTTTCCAACCCTAACTATTCTATGATTCTATGATTCTATCTAAGAAGATAACTGTAAGTATTTGAGAAGCAACACATGTATAATACATCTTTAAAAAGAACCCGAAACATGTATAAATATCTCATGGAAGCTCTAGCTTTTTTTTTGTGGTAAAGAGTAATTGCTTACTGTTAAAATGGTAGTGGATATATTAATCAATTTGTGTGCTGAGGCTGAACCCTTCTTGCATATATGGTGTTTAGATGATAATTTTCATTTAATAAAGAAAGCACGCAGGTACTGTGCTTAGCAATGTAAAAGTGCAGATATGGAATAGTTTTTAATTTTTCATATCTTAATCTTACTGTTTACATTTCAGAAATGCTCTACCAATACCCTATACTTGACAAGTATTTCTTACAACAATCTTTGGAACCAATTTCCATATAGATGTGTTCTCACAGAGTGCATTACAAAAAAAAAAAAAAGAAAAGAATTAGGTTGAAAAGAGTATTAAGATTAGATCTTGTACAGATGAAACTGCATAGAAGTCCCCTAATGGAGTAGTGTTACATATTCAAGGTTAACCCCCCGCACTCCTTAACTAGTACAAAAGATGTTTGTAGATGTTGACTTTTTTGTGATCTCTGTTCCTGTGAGGAGTTCGAGCTTAAAAAGTATGAGAAAATAGTGAAAAATTTTCTTTTTTTAGCTCAGAAATGTTCTATCCATTTAAGAAATATCCTGTATGATGTAGTCTTTCTTTTGGATAGAGTAGTTTGGACCACAAGAGGCTCAGATGATTCCCCCATGTAATCAGCTATGAGGTATTCTCTTTGTGTTAATGATTCCTAACTTACATCCTCGTTGTCAGTGCAGGTGCTGGATTTTTCCCTCCACCCCTTAGTCAAATATTTTTTAAAAGAACTTAAGCCACATGTTTTTTGAAGTAGCAAATGCATATTCACACAAGATCTATTGAAAATCTGTAGCAGAATGAAACTTTCCTGCCTTGCTTGAATTCTGAATGATAAACTGGCTTGCTTGTGATTTAAAGCACCTTAACTGAAATTAAGAATTATTTTAATTGCACAAAAGCCATGGAAATCTCACTCAAGTATCTCAGTAGGTGCTTCTTAGAGAACAAAATCTGTTCAAAAAACAGTAGATCCTATCATGCCTGAAAAACTGCAGCCTGATTGCTAGAAATGCCTAAGGAGGTAAATGGTAACTCCATCTTAACACCTCTAGGGAGGGTATATAAGATGGTTTGTGCTGTCTGGTCATTAAAAGGTAAACCACACTAGGCTCAATATCCACTAGTAGTGAAGGAGTCAATAAGTGAACCAGGTTCAATATCCACTAGTAGTGAAGGAGTCAGTAAGTGAGCCTCATCAGTTTATGCTACATGTTGTCTTTTTCTGTCTTACATAGGGTGGGTGGTTAGGCAATACTTAAGTCTCTGACAGTAGTAGATGTGATATAAGTTTTAATGTGTGAGGAAGAAGAGTTCAAATTCCATTTGTGTCTAAAAATGCAGAGTTTACATCAAAGTCTGCAAATAGAGCTTGGGCCTTGTGCCTGAGGACCCCTAAGGAAAAAGGCATAATGAAAGAAGGGGAGGGATGTAAAAGACACACTTGGGAACAATTGTTTTCACTTATCCATTCTAAGTAAATTCTCTTATTTTTAGTAAATGTAAACCATAGCTCATCAGCAGAAGCCACATAGTATTTGAGACAGCTTAGGCATGTAGATGTCAGTGAGTAACTGTGCTATATGAATGACAAGTTCCACCTGTCTGCAGTTACTTAACTACTTTACAGAACTTTTTGACACACTCAATTGACCTGTCAACTAACCCAGCTGTGCAGGAGTTGTCTTTGCACATTTAAGAGCTCTATTCAAAGTCCATCAGTGCTTTAAAGGACTACCCTGTCAAGATAAGCAATCCCTACATTAGTTATTGCTCTGACCACAGGGGTTTATGGCCAGCTTGATAAAACCTACAGTATGTTTTTTGCTTTTTGCTCTGAATATCTTGGACAGAAACCATAAAATAAAGTTAATGTAATATACGCACTTCTCAAGTGAGGTCAGGTGCAGTGGTTAAACCTGAGTTGGACAGGGGTGATCAGCCTAAATTGGATTCAGCTGAATCTGATTCCTCTTCTGCTTTCTATCCCACCCCACCAGCCATTTATTTACTCCCTTTAATTCTGTGTATTCAGTATCTTATTAGACTGTTTTGTATTTTCCTTTCAGCTATGAGGGATAATTGGTCTTAAATGTGGAAGGCATGTGATAACGTCTTTGGAAAAAGTGTTCAGTATTGGATATTCGCTTTGGTCATAGAATTATCAAGCTTCAAGAACATGTGGTAAATTTCTCTGGATCTGCCTGAAGCTGTCTGCAGTTCTCTGCAGCAAGATAAATTCTGGTTGTGTTGCTTTTCCAAGTTTTCTATTCTATGTCATACTACAGAGTTCAAGTGTGCTGTTTAGATACTTATTAAACTGAAGTCTACTACAAGAAAAGAATTGAATGTATCCTAAAGATTTTGTATTGCTCTGTGCTAAGCAGAAAAATATATTTCAAGTTGTGTGTCTGTATTTCTCATGAAAGATGGTCCTGGATGTTTTGCATAGTGAACTGTCTACACATGTGGGCAAGTTCCATTTCTTAGGTGTGGGTTCTGTAGGATGACTAAATGTCACCTGTTTTTCCTGGAGATCATGAACAAATAAGAGGTTATCTCTAGTTGTTCAGTGCAAAAAGGTGGTCAGTAGCCTCCTTGTACCCAATTCCCTAATTCTGTGTTAGTTCTTGTTTTATTCTAATTGCACAATAGATGCTTCAACAATCTTCTTTCTTGTATTTCTTGTCCACAAATGAGCATTGTTTTTGATACGAATGCCCCAAATGAATTTATTACTGTGTATGTATAAATTGGGAATTCTGAATTCCAATATAAAAAAAATGGATTACGGAGGTATGATTTTCATTTTTAGACATGACTTCAACACTGATCTTATTTATTTTTTGGTTCAAAGACATAACATTTACTGAAGAGGTGACTTTTTATTGAAAAAGATACAATTTATATACATATCTAACAGTACTGAATCAACAAAAGTGTATTTTTCCTAGGAACTCTTTTTCATAAATGCTTTCCAGGGTACTCTGACTGAAATTATTTTCCTATATTTAGAATTGAAATATAGGAGACCAAACAGAATGATACACGGAAATAATAAATAGACAGAGACTGGAACTTTAAAAATAAAGTTCAGCTGATTAGTTAACAAAACAAAAACAAGCCCCAAGCAAAAAACTCCATGGAAAATATTTTCTCAAATTAAACTGGGAGATTGGCTACTTGGCTTTCCTACAGTAAGCAACAGTCAGTGGTGGTACAAACACAAACCAAAGACTGAAGTAAAGATTAACTGCATCTTAATCCTTATACCCAGTAAGGAGAAGCTCAACTTTTTAAATACAGAAATAGCCATCTATGTAGGTGTATCATTATATGCTGAACACGAATGTAATTTTAGCATTATAACCACTTCTTCTGTACAATTTTTGAAACCCCAAATATGGCTGACCTATAGTTGCTACTTGGAAATTGAGATCCTTTAGAAGCATACGTGGTATATGGCATATAATTGCTTGGGTTTTGTTTTTAGTGACAGGATTTTACTTTATTTGTGGTAGTTCCAGACTTCAAAATTAAAAGCTACTAAACCAGTAGCTCTGGGTACTGTTGTTGTCCATATGAGTTAAAAAGCTTGTCGTATTCTAGAGTGGGAGCCAGTATTTGGAATGCTGTTTCTTTAGCTACCTCTGTAACTTACGCATGTCTAGTTTCTTTGCCAATTTAAGTAGGTTTGATACGTAACTAGTTAACAATTCATTAAAACACTGTAACGACTATCCTTTCTGAAAGTATGTGACTATTTTCTTTCAGTTTGCTTGCTCTCCTTTTGTTGGTATTTTCCCTGTTGTATTATGTGGATAGCTGAATCCTATTTTCTGAATAATTATAGTCTTTCAAGAAGATCTAATATAAAAAAGCGACATCAAGCTGACAGGGAGATTGAATGGGTAATATATGCCTTCTTCGTTTTTAATGTGTGCTATCTTTATGATACCATGACCTATGGTTGACAACTTTGACCCACATCTTCCTTTTGAGTTAACCTCAATCAACTATTTAGTATAGCTTCACATGTTTGTCATATGAATCAGTAATTAATGCTATTCTATTCTTCATGTTAATATGTTCATTGAAAATGACATAGAAGGAAGGGCACTTTGATCTACAGAGAATTAATTAGCATGTAATTTTCAGTATATCATTCAGTGTTAATTAGCAGTTAAACCATCTTCTAGTGCATGACCTTCTGATTTAAATACAGCATTCTGCTACAGTGGGCTGAGGGGAAAAGTGTCTTGAATGGGTGTTCTCTTGAAAATGGAACACTTTGGGTGTGTCTCCTTATGTTTTCTTTTACCTTAACATCAGATCTTTCTCAGCCTTTTACATAATTTACACAACACAAAAGCCCCTTTATTAAAGTGATAAGCAAGCAGCAATTTTGATACTAATTGGAAAAGATAATAATAGATATAAGCATGCAAAAGCCACTTGCTGCCTGATGGAGGTGGGGTAACTGTTGCTATAGGAGTGTCACGTCCTCCCTGGTGGATCTCCATAGCTGCAGTGACTTCAGGGAAGCTTTACTGCCTTTTTTTTTTTTTAAATATATTTTAATCACATAAAATTCTACCTTGAGTAACTGTAATATTGGCTAGCTGAGCCATCCAGGAAGTCATCTTCTGGAGTCTCTCTTCAGATAGTTGTAGTGTATATGCTTATTTTTCTTATGAAAATAAAACCCCGAAGTGCATTACTGTATTTTAACTAACTAGGTTAATAGGTTTTGTTAGTTTTTGATATTTCTCCTTTCTTAAATTTTGAGTGGGTCTTTAAATTTCTGACTTTGTCACTATAAAACTATCTAAAGTTCTATTTTATTGAGCACTTCCATCATCTTGAATACCTTTATTATACAGCTTTTGAGGTTTTATTTTTCTATGCGATTCAATTCCCTTGCCCTCAGAAGAGTATTCATTCCTGGTATCCTCTGCTTTATATTATACAGACTTTATCCTGGTGTGTCATCAAAAATGTTGCTGTGAAGTGGTGAGTTTTAGTACTATGAAATTGAAATCTTCCACAGTGATAGAAAACAACTGACCCTATTCTTCAACCAGTAGGTGATTGTTTGGCAGACAAAAGCAAGTGAGAAGTAAGTTCATTGCCATTATTAAGTGGATTTGTAAGCCAATGGCTGTATTCTCTGATTAGGTAGTTCATAACTTGGTGAACATTGCAGATCAAAGTTTTTTTATTCTTAGCATATTATTGCATTATCCAAGTGCTGACTTCAACTTGTTCAATGTATTCATTATTCAGTTTTCCTAAAACGCTCTGTCAGTAGAGATTGATTAAGTATTTAGTGCTGATAGCAATACATTGCCTTTATTTGCTCTCCATGGAGAGGATTGAAATACCATTTGTTAGAATTCATTTCTGGCTAAAGCTGTATTCAACCCAAACTCCAATAAAATAATTTCCTAATCGAATGGTCTAAGCTATTATCAAAAAGTTTAAATAATGATGTTTCCCTGACAGAATTTTTTTTGTTTGTTTGTTTCTTTTTTTTTTCCACAGTCATCTTAAATTGCATTTAAAGTAGACATGGCCTTAGAAATTAAGCTCAGAATATGGAAACTATTTGCAAGCCTTCTATGGTTTGGTTCTGAAACTGTTTCACGTGCTGCATTTCTGGACAGGCTGCTGCTGGAGTCCCTTTAATGATATTGCACCGAAAGGTGCAATCTGTGGCTTGCTTCACTTTGGTACACTGAAAGCTGTTTAAGATGAATTAGTGGTGGAGTGGTGTGGAGTTTTTTGATTTTTTTTTTTGTTTGTTTTGTTTTTTTTCCCCATGTAGCAGAATTTGGCATATCTGTGTTTTCAGATGTGTCAAATGAACTGAATAGCTAAATTTTTGTTGCGATTATTTATCAAGATTTGGACTTTTTGGAGTTGTGCGTTCTAAATTCTTTAGTGATGACTGGAAAATAAAGTCTTGGTCTACCTTTTTTTTTCTTATTGAATGCACAATCTTTAAAATACTTTAAAACATTAGTATGTTTAAGACCAAAACTCAAAGATTCATGCATTAAAAACCAAAACCTGGGAGTATCAATTTCTGTATCAGTACATGTAAATACTAAGTGATTGAGCCCAGCTACATCTCATGTTCAGTATAGAAACAGTGATGTTAAAAATGTTAAAGTATGCTCAAATGATCTGTGTCACTTCTTAGCACAGAATTGCCAGATCCTGATGCATTTGTTGAAATATTTTCTGATTATGAAACCTATCTGAAAAAACTTGGGTCAGAGCTTACCAAAATGGTTCTTCCATTGTGTTTCATTGTGCAAAAATTTCTTCTAACTGCTTTTATCCTACAAAATAACTAGTCACTCTGCCTGGCATTCAGGGCCTATTATGAACCCTCTGATTGCAAAATCTTGAGTTCCCACTGTCAGCAATTATTTCAATTCCTGGTTTCTAGGTCACACTAAAATACTATGAGAGTAGCTTGTATTCATCTTTTCCTGTTTAACTGTGTCATCTTATGGGTTTCTGGCACTGGCATTCACACTGAAAAGTGTTACCGCTTGTATGAGTAAGCGGAACAAATACAAGCTTTCCAGAAGCCTGTAAGCATGTAAACCATCATTTGTGAATGCTGAAAAGGGAACACAGAGTAAAGTTGGGCCAGTGTGCTTTGTTTTTCATGAAGGCTCAAGGCTTGAGAGCAAGAAGAAGCATGCTGCAAAAAAAAAAATCTATGTTGACTGCTTGATGATCCAGAAATGTACTGTTTGCTAAAATTAAAGATACTGGTTTATAACATTTTGGTGTTCATTGTGTCAACAGGAGGCATATAAACTCTATTGGTTTAAATAGTAATGCATCAAGTTACTTGAACAGATTTTGATGTATTAAATCTACTTATTGTGAAGTGTTTCTGGCTATTTTTTTGCTGGCTGCCTATAACCAAACTACAGCTTCAGGAAGAACTAGAATTGTGCATTATGTATGGGCTTACAGGGTCAAAAATTTTCAGCAAATTGTCACATAACACTGTACTGGGTCTGGCTGAGATGGAGTTGGTTTTCCCCACAGCGGTATTCATAGTGTGGTGCTTTGCAGCAGTAGCTATAAAGGTAACACCAGTGTTTTGGACAGACTGAGCAGTACTCCCCCAGCATCAAGGCTGCCTTTCCATCATTTCACCCTTTACCAGTTGGCTGGGGTGGGCACAATCTTTGAAGGGAACGCAGCTGGTACAGCTGACCCAAAGTGACCAAAGGGATATTCCATACGATATGACGTCTGCTCAGCAGCAAAAGCTACAAGAAAGGGGGAGGAAGGGGGCAGCATTTGTTATTCATGGTGTTTGTCTTTCAGAGTAACTGCTAAGCATACTGAAGCAGTGCTTCCCAGGAAGTGGCTGGACATTGCCTGCTGATGGGAAGTATAAGATAAAATCTTTCATTTTCCTTTGCTTCCATGTGCAATTTTGGCTATATTAAACTGCTTTTATCCTGACCCCCAATTTTTAACTTTTCCAATCTTATTTTTTTCCCCCGTCCTCCTGAGGAGGGGAGTACTAGAGTGGCTTGCTGAGCACTCGGCATCCAGCCAAAGTCAATCCACCACACAAATTCCTGCAAAAATGCAGTTGTGAATTTTGCACCATCTTCTAGTTTAATAAGTATCCTAGAATTATTAATTACTTAGTGGATATGGTTTCTAATTTTATGGTGATGTTAAATTCTAGGGAACATATGCAAATTAAATGTATTTTTTATTGTTGTCTAATAGCTGACATTTTTAGCTTAACTGGACAATAACTTCTAAACTCTTCAACAACATGTTTATATGTTTCTTACCTTAGTAGGAAAAAAACACTTCTTGGTTCAGAAGATGCTGTTGCAAAGCTTTAGGCAGTTTGGAAGAATGTGCAAGTGGGGCTGTGTCTCTTGAAGCTTGCTCCAAGAGTAAACAAAGGTAGCTGGCATAAGCTGTGCAAAGAGTTTGAGGAGCAGGACCATGACAAGCCCTGCCAGTGACCTGTGATTTGAATGGTCCTTATCAGCCATATACAGCCATTCAAACCCAGGCAAGCCCTGCCATAATGAGCTTGATTCCAAAGCTAGGTCTGCTTCTGTTGTTCTGGAGTACATGTTTGAACTATGTTCCTTCCCCAAACTGCTGATGGATCTCTTCTGTAATAGAGAACATTAACTGTGATTGACAAGTACAAAACCACTAATCTTGACTTAAAGTCTGTACCTTTAAGATTTGTTTGTGATATTTCTGGTTTAAATTAGGGCTGGTGTGAGAAACCATATTCACAATGAAGATGCCGCTTCTATTTCTGGTCTGTTTCCCAAAGACAGCCTGAAAAACTTCTGCTCTGATGAAAACGGGTCACATTTCATCCCAAAGAAATTGAAATGACAGTTACAGACTCAGTAAAAAGTTTATAACAACTCTGTTGACAGATACTCAAATAAGGAGTACTGGAGGTCAAAAACAGAATGTTCATTATAAGGACTGGAAGCTCCATTATGAACCTCATTATACAAATCTTGATCAGGTACAAATTCTAACAAACTCTCACTGATGCCAGCAAGTACTTTATATAAATAACCCAATGGCAGTCTAGAATAAGACATTAAAATAAGGAGGGAAAGTAATTTGCCTGTTGCAAAATTCTCCCCTGTTCTTATGCCAGTAGTATATTCCAGGAATGCCATATAGTCAATTATATGGTACAGTCCTGTTTTTTCTTTATCTGCTCTCATACCTGCAGATTATTCTTCAAATCTTGATTTACTGAAAGCAGATTTTTGAAGTTCTCTGATGCCTGGGGCTGGGTACTCAGACCAAAAAAAGATAAAGTAGGAGCAAGAACACTATTATTGTCCATGTTTGGGGCAATGGCTGTATTAAGGTGCACCTCTCCTATGAAGACAGGATGAAAGAGTTCAGCTTGTTCAGACTGGAGAAGAGAAGGCTCCAGGAAGAGCCAATAAGAGTCTTAAACTACATAAAGGGGGTGTACAAGGAAGTTGGAAAGGGGCTTTTTACAAAGGCATGTAGTGATAGGACAAGGGGGAATGGCTTTAAACTCAAAGAATGTAGATTTAGGTTAGGTATTAAGAAGAAATTCTGCATTATGAGGGTCGTGAGGCACTGGAAAAGGTTACTCAGAGAAGCTGTGGCTGCCCCATCCCTGGCAGTGTTCAAGGCCAGCTTGGATGGGACTTTGAGCAACCTGGTCTAGCAGAAGGCATCCCTGCCTGTAGCAGGGGGTTAGGATTGGATGAGCTTTAAGGTCCCTTCCAGCCCAAACTATTCTGTGGTTAAGGAACCAGTGAAAAAGTGGACACTGCACTTTGCTGCCCTTGCTGAGAATAGAAACTGCTTATGAGGTCCTCAAAAAAACTGTACACCAGCCTAAAAGTGTTTGATATGATCACATCATAGTTCAGAAGATTTCTAAGTTGTAATTGGAGAATCACAGAATGATTTGGGTTGGGAAGGACCTTAAGATCATCTAGTTCCAACCCCCCTGCCATGGGCAGGACTTCTCACTCTAGGCCATGTCATGAAAGGCTCTGTCCAGTCTGGACTTGAATGCTGCTGAGGATGGAGCTTTCACAACTTCTCTGTCAGCTGTTGTAGGAGAAGCAAAAACATCCTTTGCAATTTAGCTTATGAGGAAGAAAATTATCATATACTTTGTGTTCTCTGTTAAAGTACCTTGGGTTCTTAACCACTTGATATTTGGAGCAATGCAGTGAATGCATTTAGTATCTACTATTAATCTGTTTGTCTTGGGGTACTAAAACTATCACTGATTCCACTTTGGTACATGTATAATTGGAGTTAACTCCCACTGAAGGAAATCAAAAGTGCATGTAAGTTTGTAGGGGCAAAATTGGGCATTCACCATTTGAATGGTGGTACAACAGTGGTTTGAATGTAGTAAAGTTGGAAAAGCTCTTTTTCCAGAAAACAAGATCAGGTTAGTTACACTTAAGTAATACCACATTGGAAGCTCATTGTTTTGTAGTAAGTCCCAGTCTCTTAGGAGACTGATAATTTCACAGTATTAATCCCTTATCGTCTAAAATGAGATGGGCCAGCTGTGGTTCATGGATCACCAATAGTCCATGGTGGTCCATCTGCTGTAAAGAGGATTAGGGAAGTACCCATTAATCTTCAGGCAACTGCTTTGCTAGTTGTTTTATGGACTTATAGAACCTTCAGAAATTATTCTTTTTCAACTTGCTGATTAAAATAAAGAAATCAGACACTTGGCTGTCCTTCACTGCAATTTTTTTTCTTATATCTTTTTGCAGGAAACTTGACCTTCAATGTTCTGAAATTGAAAGAAGAAAAACAAAACTGCAAAGGCTAGCTCTGAGTTTCAAAAGGATCTGGAAAGTTTGAAGTTTTCTAAGAAAAAGGGAGATACAGGACTCATAACCTTCTGTAGTCAGGGAGAAGTAAATATTACAATTTCATAGACATAACCAAGCATAGTAGAATTCATTGCATCTTTTCTCCTTAGAACTGCCCTACTTTGATGCACAACACAGTAGGATGGTCACAAGAGGGAACACGATAGCTTGTGGGTGAGAGTTTGAAAGCACTGCTGGCTGGGAAAGTAGGTCTCCTCTAAGAAGAGGACTGAATGTGAAGTAGTCAAAGATCTTCTTTTAAATACTGTAATTTCCCTGTGCTATTAACAGTGATGAGCAAAGAAGTCACTAAATTATTATAGTTTCCAGTTGTGTTGTTTAAGCATGTAACCCGAATAGGAGACAGGTTGACTGCTTCTCCTTACTCAGCATTGGAATTCTGAGTCCAGAATTTAGCTCTTATCTTTGCTTGTTGGGACTTTAATAATGCTTTCTTCAGTCTTGAAAAGTCGTAAATAAAATAATAGAAAAGTTCATACAGATATTTTTCTAAGCTCTTGGGGTTCTAATAAAGTGGTACTGAAAAAATCTGCATTAAAATTTAAATGGTAAGAAATAAAAATGGGGTAGGAGGCAGTGAGGAAAAGGGGAATATGAGGGAGGTGGGGAGAGGAGGAGGAGATAATATGCTTTAAGGCTAGGAAGGATTCCTGTGTATTTGTGCAGAATATCATACCAGTGGACCTAATTAGAGCCTGTTACTTGCCACTTAATTCTAAAGACTTGTACTAAAACTACTAGTAAGAAACAAAGGGACAATGGGAGAAAGAATGTAATGATGGAAATGCAGGAAAGGCAACACAAATATGTCCTTCACGGCAGCCTAAATCCTGTTAAGATGGTGGGAACTTCTTGGAAGCTGAGACTGCAGTCTCTCTCATAATGCGCGCTACAGCTGAGTGATGATGGTGACTGCAAATTGGGATACAACAGGGTTGGGGAGTGGCAACGTATGTTTGCATTTTCTTGTGAATATATCCCATGGTAGTCTTGACATGGATTTTTTTTATAAGCTGATCTAAGTTATGGGAGCTGCAATAGGCTTCAAGACAATGTGCTGATGTCTGGAGTTTGCTGAGGCCTGAGAGGAAAACAGGGTAGAGCCTGGTTTCTCTGGCTATGTGAAAGTTCAGAACAAGTAGAATAGAAAGTACATGAAATGAAGCTGTCTACTGTTCAGCTAAGCATTGTTTTCATGGAAATCTATACCCGGAAAATTATTTTAGGAATATTTCTGGTTTTGTTCACTAGAAGATTATTCAGATTTTAATTACAGTTAATATTATAATTATTTTTCCAGGCATTGTTTTACAGGCATTTATTTTTACACAGTTGTTATCTGATTGATGCCATGAGCTTATCTGTGTGTGTTATTGAGTGTGAGAGAATAGTCTGATCTCTCTGAATAATGGTAGAGTTGATGTGTAACCTTTGTAAACCAAGGACTTCAGAGCTTTCTAGTTGTATCATGTTGTATACACACTGGAGGGGATAACAAACTTCAGAAATGAAGTTTGTTCCTGCAGTAACATTTAAACTAATTTAAAAGCAAAAGTGGTATTTGTTCAAGCTTTTGGCTTTGTGATGGTGAAAGTATTAGTTAGTGACCTCCAGACTGAATTCTGTTGGCTCAGTGTTTGTATGTCACTTCTGTTCCTCCATATAGACACCTCTGCAGAAACTGCAATAGAGGTGAGGAGCATGGCATTACCACCTTGGGGTCTGGTTATGTTTCACTTGTTAAACTGGAGTTAACTTGTTAACTTGTTGCCTAAAGGTAATCTATGATTTACAGAAGACTAGACACCTATAATCTTCCATCAGCCTCATCCTTCTGCTCCAATTCAAATGCAGTGTGTACTGGTAGTATTAGGGATTTGTTTTTTTTTCCTTTGTATTGACTGGATTGAGGGTAAAAGTATGTGAGAACTTGTTATACTCCATACTACACATTTGGTGATTGATCCAGTAACATTCTAGGTAGCAGTTTTACATAATCTCATTGACTTCAGTGGCTTTATCCTTTTCTTGCACTGTCAGTTAAAAAGCCTCAGTCCATTAACATTTAAATTGGAGATACAGATTCCTGATGTAAACTTATTTGCAATGACATTAATAGTGGGCACAGCCCATTAGCATGAGCTCATATTAGCAACATCTTAATAATCATGACAGAGCTTTTTTTTTTTAAGTTATGGGAATTTCACTGTAGCATATAATTGTGTATGGAATTTTTATTGGTTGTAATTAAGATGCATGATCTTTGTTTATTATAGCATTAGAAAGTACTATAATAGCTCTGAAAAGAACTGCTTGTCATGTGGTATTGCTTAATTATGGAAAAATACTAAAACACTTCAGGTTGGGCTGATTAAAGCAATTAGCACAAAATTATAATTGGATGCTATTAATATATATAAAAATATTTACAAGTCTCCTAACAACTGTGGGAATTGGGCATCAAATGTTGCTACTCTTCACGCAATGATGCAATTTACATTTTTACTGTTACTATATAAGAAAAAAAAATGAATCTATTAACTACTTAGTGTCTGTTTTTTATTTTTGCACAACCTTAGCTGTGTCCTTTTTAGTGTCAGTTTCATACCTGTGTTGAGGGTAGCTCAGAGGAACCATCACACTGAAATAGCATTCTTGCTGGTCTACCAGCTTCTGTCCTGCCCTGTGACTACCCATCCAAACTCCTGCAGCTTTAGTTCATCTCTTGGACCATGAGCTTTTCTGAAGTTGAATCTTTCAGTGGCTCCTATTTTGGTCTTGGCATGCTCTCCCTGGCATCTGAAGCCTTTCGCAAAACAACCACTTCCATTTTTATACTTTAAATTCTGGTTATACATCTACTCTGAACTTGTGCTTGCTTTGATATTTTTTTATTTATTTATTTTTTTTTCAGAGCCAATAAGGGATGAAAATATAAATTCTAAAACTAAGTAAGTCTGTTGCTTTCTCTTGTAATGCAGTTCTTTGACCATTCAGATAAATAATGTGTTGAAATGATTTAGATGACTCATCTCCTTTGTTCAGTGCTATCTTAATGCTCTCATGTGTTCTGTAATATATAACTTGCTATGTTTCTTATAAAGCAAGTATCGCTCTAAGACAAGTTAACCAAGAATATGAGGGCATATATGCACTAGAAAATCAAGCTCTGATGCCAGCATCATCTAGCTGATGGGGGTAAAAGTAGCATTGAAGATAAGCAGCGGTCAGAACTGTAGCTGGAAAATACTCTGTCTACCCGTGTTAAAAATTTGGCATAGAATTTTTAACCTTTGTCTAGACACTGACTCTAATTTTTTTTTTCATTTTGATGGAAGTCTGAACAACTGTTTTTTATTAAAAAAAAATATTCACAGCTCTTGTTACAGGTGCTAATAAAATAGAGATTCTCTGCATGCCAACCACATGCTATAATGAAATTTTGCTTTGTAGCTACAGCAGTAATAGCCCAGGGACTCTGCTGTAATCACTAGATACTCTTCACCCTTACTCATAGGCTAGTTCTTTAAATTAACATGCAATAAGCACATTACCAGATTTTAGGGATGAAGTACAAAACAGCCGAGACAAATGATGTTCAGCCTTCTAATTGCCTAGATTAACTGTTTGATTCTTGCAATCATTGGCAAATCAGTCATCTCCAAAGAGCAAAAGCACATCCCCTTCCGCCTGGCTCAGATGTTAAGGATTTGGTCATGAATATGATAACTAGCGATATCACAATGAGAACAAAATTCATAGACCACTGTTGTTTCATGGTTTCAGCAGCTCTGTCTTGCTGGGAGTGCTTTGAATTTTTCAGTCAACTTAGCAACATACTCTTTGATACACTCTTCATTATTAAGCTAATAGGGAGGTGCATAGAGGAGTTTAAAATGGATTCAAATGTGAAGCCAATAGATAATATACATAATGAGGCCATTGCTGCAGCTGTGCTGCTTCGTAGAGTTGAACTACAAAGGAGCTTGAAATTGGCTCTGGCTTGACTTAGACCTGCACCTATGAACAGCAGAGACATTGGGAATATCAGGCAAACAGTCTGGGTTTTCTTAATTAACTAAAGTTATTTAAGTAGAAGTGACCTTGCAAAAGCTGACTGGGGGGGGAGTTGCTCTTCTTTAGCTTTTTTTTTATTTTTATTTTTTTCTTTGAGACAAAACTGGCAACAAATCCCCCTAAGTGTATTTCCTCCTCTCTTCCTCCTCCGACGTTCTGGCTATTAACACAATTTCTTCTCTCCCTTACCTGTTCGTGGATCTTGGGTTTCCTTTCACACCTAAATTTTAACAAGGCTTCTCATCCTAATGTAATGCTATGGTATGAATCTGTTTAACAGTACTACCTTTGTCCCATTTTGCAAATACCTAAGTGTTTTCTGTTCTTGCTATGGTTGCCTAATACTGGCTGGTATAACACAGCTATTCAAAATCACTTTTTCCACTTCTGCTAGTCTGTCTGCTCACCTGGAATTGAGAATTCATAAAACAATGCCCAGCCTTGCTGTTTTGAAGAGATGGATGTTCTTCTGGTTAAGATTTGTGGGGGGAAAGGGGAAAAGGAAGAGGAGAAAGAGGGAGGAAATGAACACTTGGTTCATATTGATTCATGTTTCTGTCAAATACTTTATGTGCCTTATAATATGACACTTACTCTGTTTATCTCTGTAGGGATCTTGTAACCACTTGTACCTGTAGGGATAATAGCCCTTCTTCTCTCCTCTTATCCATCCCTTTGCTTTGCTTGTGAACTTTTAGTAGTAAAAGACTGGCTTTTACAGTGTGTGCAGAATGGAATGATATCTATATAGTTTCCTTCAAGCTGTGCCATATACTTGAGAACCATCTGTCAAAATATCTTGAAAAAAAAAATATTTTTAGGAAAACAAAGTTCCCATGTTTCTGGGTTGTCTTATTTTATTTATATTTGTTTTTTTACCTGTGGTCCACAAAGATGGTGCAGCCCACATTTCCTGAAATAGTCTGTGGTTTTCCTCTTTTGGACAAATTGCTGCGCTGTATTTTGGAGTTATGATCTATCGTGGGTGACATAAAGTGGGAATCTACAGGACCTTATAAACAAAGAGCTCAGGTAAGAACAGCAATTCAGGTCACTGTATCTCAATTGCATTCTGACCAGGAATGAAATATTTCTAATTCTGGCCCTAGGAAATGCTTTGGTTTGGTAAGTTGTATTTATTATAAATCTTCAGGTACATTAAAATCTGTGAAACAGGAAAACACAGTTGTTAAATTTATATATGGAATTTAAACAAGTGGTGATAAAGAAATTTCAAAGGGAACAAAAATTCCATTTAGGGTCATGAGATTTTTGGTTTATGACGGTTTTTTCCAAGTTCTGTTTGATGTATTTAATGTAGTAAGCATGTATAATGTCATGTCATAAGGACATAGCTATTCCAGGTTATACTTAGACTTGCAGAGCTAACACACAATAATAAATAGCATCTGTGGCAGAGGAAATGCAGGCAATTATGCACTCATGAAAATGAGAATCACTCTGAATTTATTTTTTGTTAGTTATAAGCAACCTGGAAGACCCGGTAAAATGACATGTAGTTTGAGAGACCTGGGTAGGAAGCTGTTGCCTGAGCTCATGCAGAACATTTTTGTGATTGTGTGTTGGTGTATAATGAAGGCTCATCTGTCTGGCCTTTAAAGGAAGAGAGGAAGGCATTCTTAAGCAGTAAAAGATTGAAGATGTAGAGAGAATGGAAGAGGGAGACTCAAAATTCTTAAAATAGCTTTTTGGATTTGGGGCATCACAGTGAAATATAAAGTGAAGCCTGAAGACTTCAGTGACTTTAATCAAGTTTTTCTTGAACCAGTGAGCTTTTTGACTTATATTTGTTACTCCAGGAAAAACAAACCAACCAAAAAATCACCAAATAAAAAAAAACCAAACAAAATCTCCCCCATGCTCCCTTCGAACAACAAACCCCAAAGAAAAAAAAACCCCAAACACTGACCAAACCAACCCCAACTAACCAAACAAAACCCTCAACAAACAAAAAAAAACCCACCTACAAGCCTTGTTGCCGTTGGAGCTAGATAAACTCAGGGGGCAAAGCAGCTGTTAACAAAACACAGGAAACATGCATCCTTCAAACTTTGATTGAAGTTACTGAAGAAATGTGAAACTAGGGCTGTCCCCCACACAAAACAATTGTTGACAATAGGCCATGCAGTGTTTTTTCCTTTTTTTTTTTTTTTTAAAATGCCCTGAAATGGTCAATGTAGTTTTTTCAGTTGTGAGGATTGGAGCATATTCCAACATTCCAAACAACACAAAAAATTGCAATACCAAAATCTCCTAAAGAAAGCCTGTTCCTGCCATGAGATCTTGGGCAGGGTGACTTGAATAAAACTGTGAATGCTTCAGGGCTCATCCAAATTGAGCAAATTCTGAACCTTTAGAGAATCACACAACAGTAGTTTCTGTGATGTGAAACAGTTTCTGAGGTAAATCCAGGAAAACTATTGCCTGTCAAAGCTTTTTGCCACTGCCCAACTCTGGGATGGTGCTTGGCAGGAATGTGGGCAACAGAGCAAGGCATAGGGCAGGTGCCTTTCTGCTCTGATGTGGGTCACCTGCCACTGCTGTTGAGGTAGACATGTGCCCTGGCAGCATATGCATGGTGCTTGAGCCTCTGGGGACAGGACATGATGCGGCCAATAACCTTCTCACCCTGTCCGTTCATTTTTCCTCAACCCTTCACCTGGATATACGGAGTTGCAGAGTTTCAGGGCCCAGATCACGCCTGTACATACTGATGCAACTTAGTCAGCAGAGTTGGAACTCTTTAAAAGTGTGATAACAATTGTCAGCTGGATGAGCAGAAACAATGACATTGGACCAGAAGTCAAGAGATTTCCAAGTACTACAGGGTTTGAGCTGGTTTCTAATTAATTTTGTTCTTTTTATTGTTGAAGGGAGAGTGCCAGGGCAGGCAGGTGATTTCTTTCAGTGGTTGTTCCTATAGCACAGTTAGAAAAACAAATTTGTCAGGTTTTGTCTGTTTATTTTGCTTTGAGTCTTACAAGACAATCTTTGACTCAGTGGGGTGTTTCCTAGTCCTTGCAGCTGGCCCAGGCACATCAGCTGTCCTCCTGTAGGGAGGCAGCAAGTCTTGCCCTGGTGATTTCCTTTACTTCCAGTCTTTCCATTGCCCAGGATCTCCAAAAGAGCAGCTGCATGTAGCTTTAACCCATTCTCTTTCTCCTAGCTTTACATTGTTAAAGGTTAGGTACAGAGGAAGGAGAAGACAGAAAAACTACTCTACAAAAGTTAAGACTATAAAGTAAGCAGCTGAACTGCTTGTGCAGGTGTTGACTTATAAGACAGCTATTCTTGGTCACCCATGTACCCAGAGCTAGGCTGATGAGCTTAATGATCTTTGTTCAAGTAAATAGAAATGTGTATCTCCAAGCACTCAAATTTTTCACATTCTACTGTCTTTTTTTTTTTTTTTCCCATTCACCTTCCTGTTTTCTGTGATGTGATAGTCATATGTAACGTTTTCTTTTTTGATGGTCAGGCACCACTCCTGAGAAAGTAAAGTGTCTTTTAATAGAAAAACTGAGGAAATAGCCTCTAATTATTCTTTGCAAGATGCTATTTTTACCTCTGCAATGCCTGGTTTAAGTCTCAGTGGTAGCCAACATCCAAGAAAAGAGCATGACACTGCTTTCTAATAGAAAACTTGCATCTTCCTTAAAATGTTAAGGTGAGTATTGGATGTTTTCCTTTAGAGGCTGATAAGACTAGGTTCTGCCGGGGAGTGCTGCTTTCCCTGTGATCCTTCAACCAGGGTTATGGTTATTCTGTTTTGTTTACATAGGCAAGTCCACATTCTCATGTCTTTGGTGGTTTTGGGGTTGGTTAGTTGTCATTTTTTGTTTGTGGGTGGGTGTTGCTTTTTGGGGGGGTTTTGGTGTTTTTTAAACTGTTATATGCCTTGTGCCTGCTCTGCTTTGTCAGCTGTTGAGGCCAGAACTGTTCTGGGACCTTATGTGAGGCATGCAGACTGCTTTTCTCCCTTCAGAAAGAAAGGCTTCTAGATGAACCCTAAGTGACTTGTGGGTGATTCTGATCCCATTAGAGCCAGATCTTAGCTGATTCTGGGGCAAATACAGAATGTGAAATAAGGATGTGATTGGATATAAGGAAGAAATTCTTTACTGTAAGGGTGGTGAGGCACTGGAATGGATTGCCCAGAGAGGTTATGAATGCTCCATCCCTGGCGATGTTCAAGGCCAGCTTTGATGAAGCCTTGGGTGACATGATTTAATGTGAGGTGTCCCTGCCCATGGCAGGGGGGTTGGAACTAGATGATCTTAAGGTCCTTTCCAACCCTAACTATTCTATGATTCTATGATCCTGCTGAAAGTGCCATTGTGGATGTGGGGCAGACTGCTGATGTCATCCCCCATTAAAATTTGATTGAAAAGAAAATATTTCCTTGAAGGTTTTCACATTAAAATTTTTCTTACCTTTGGCTACTCTTCAGCTTTGCTTTCTTCTGTACATCTTATCCTCCTTTTATTGTGTGAGTCTGTGTGTTTGTATATGAAACATAGCTGAAATAGAAATCCCTGAATTTGCTTTTAATTTTGGGCTGTTTTTAAGACTTAAACCCCATAGTAGTCTGTGTTTCAATGCAGTAATTTTGAAATAAAATTGTCAGAAATCCAGCTGTAATAAGAAGTTCTTGTTCTTTTCCAATTTGATTGAAACCACTGAATTTAAGCTCTGGATTTATTCAGTGGGAAGACCGAAATGCTTGCACTCCAGGACATTGTAGCTGTAACTGCATTAAATCTAAATTAAAATCCTAGACATTAAAGCCTCTTATATGCAGTTATTTTATAGAATTTTTTAGTGTAGAATCGTAAACACAATATAAATAGTGGAAGTGATGGTAAATTTTCAAAATTTCAGTTTCCTATCATTAATGCAATTTAGGAATACAGTATACTAAGTAATAGTATCACGATACTAATGACTACTATTATACATCAGGGCTATTAAGTTTTGAATACTGATCTTACTAAGAAGGTAGTAGGAATGTATAAATGTCATTGCATTAGACAGTCTGACTTGGATCATTGTAGGAGTTTCAAAACAAGAGAATTAAAATATGACTAAATATTAAACTGGGGAAATTCCATCTGTTCACAGATTCCTGCTTCATGCATTATACCAGCAGCAGTTCAGAGCTGTGTGATGGATATTGAGACAATAAGCAGGAACACCTTAGTAACATGCTTAGTAACACAGAGCTTGTAGCTGCATGCGTGACTGCTTTAATTACTTGTTACTGGGAAGTTAGGGCTTTTTTGCCTTACTTAGACTATGCACATACCTGGCTAAGATGTTTGTACTAGTGGCAAATGGATTCTAGACAGATTAAATATAACTTTACCTGAATTGTAACTAATACGTCATGTTGTTTTCTTTTTATATGATATCCAGGTAATTTAAAAAGGCAAATTGGAAATCTGCATTCTTGTTAATTAAATGCCCTAGACCTGTTATTTTATATCCTTGCTTTTTAAATTCCTACTGTGGTGGAACAGGATTTTTCTTGGCTCTGAGCTGGGAGCCTATTTACATTGCTTCTAAGACAGGCCAGGGGCTAGTGTACTGAATTAGACCTTGTATCTGCTGCTGTATACTGGTCTGGTGAGGGAAATCTTTCCTGTGTTGGTAGTCCTATGGTTTGGGTTGTTCTGAACTGAGAGGTTTGCTCTACATTATTTCTTTCACCTGAGCCTCGTAATTATTTTTAAACTCAGGAGCTGGGCTTGTAACAAAACACACCATTTTCCTGAAGATTTGCCTTTAATGCAAATGCACAGTAGAAATACTTTCAGCTTTCCTGTTTCATATCTAAATGTGAGAGTGTGTGTGTGCGTAGAGAAATGTCACTACAATCTAACTGAAAACACGTGCTTCACATGTTGGTCTAAGGTTAAGTACAAGAAGGTCATGATGCTCTTCTGTCTTTCATAAGCATCCTGGAAAAGTTAGTTTTCCAGTAATTAAGCTGGCTGTATTAATTAAAGCATATCTGAAGACTGCGTTTTTTTTTTTTGTGTTATCATCTGTAGATTTGTGAAAGCTAGTTTGACAAGTGTTTTTACATATGGGTTTTTGAGGAGATTTTGTCCAAACCTAGCAGAGGTTGCAGTTCTAACACTTCGCACATGACTTCAAGGTGACATTTTTGCCCCAGGCAAAATAACAAATTTTGAGCAAATTTCTCCCAGTGAGAATTTAATAGTATTTTTGCAAAGAAATGTCCCTATTTTCAGTGTGAATCAGTTCTCAGTCTTTGCAAATATTTAACTTCTGCATGCAAACAAGTGAAAATTCAGTGTAAAAAAAAAAATTGTTTTTCTGTGGAAAATAGGGTGATTGCTCTTTTTATCTATGCTCCTCCCCCCCGTTAGCTCTGGCTTATTGATGATGTTTTCCCCTTGCATTTTGTTAGTTTATTATTTTCTTCCTCTGTTCTGAGGGTATTTTGAGGCTTGTTTTTGGCTTGTTTGGGTTTTCTGGGTGGGGTTCAGTAAATTAATCTGAAGTGATGACACAAGATTTTTTGATAGGAAGTTCATCCTATGAATTGTTGACAGGGCTTGCTGTGAGTTTAAGTCCTGGCTCATGTAATTGTTTTAGATCTGAATTGCAAACAGTGTAGGCTGGAGTAAAAAGACTTGACTAACTTGTACATGCCAGGGATTTGTCCCCTTATTTGGCTATGAGGAAGCATACTAATGTTGGTTCTCAATTAGCTAAATGTGAAATACAATCTTGGTGATAATTCAATTTGTTGTATTTTATAGTATCAAGCTTAAATGGAATAATTTTGAATCCTATCCTCCTACTCTAATATAATGGGATGTTTAATTGTTCTGAAGCATCTTATTTAAAGATAGATAACCTTTGTACTGGAAATAAAATAAAAATACATTTCATTGTATGCTGTCCTCCTAAAAAGCAGGGCTTTATATAAATCGCTTTATAAGTTTTGCTAGGATACCTCCAGTGAATATCATTAGCAGGGACTTTGAATTTAAAAATATGCTTCCCATGTAAAGAAGTAAAATAAGATGGTGCATGCTAATAAAACAAGCCTGTATTTTAACCTTGTGTTTCATTTTTGCGTGTATCTGTCACTTCCATCCACGCATTAAAAATTCTTGAAGACTGTCATCTGCCCCTTTTTCTTTCTCTGGCTCCTGTTCATGATTCCCAGTATTACTAGCTCCTTTTGCTATCTTCTTGAAAGTCTTCTCATCTCTTACAGTGCATTTGCCTCCCACTTCTTCCCTGCAAGGTGTTAATCTTTCCCTGTGCTTCTACTTCACTTAAGATGCTTACATGCTAATTTTCACTTTCCTTGATCTCTCAAAATGCTTTAAAAAAAATCTGTATCTTTGAGTAGCAGTGGTGTTCTGAAACTGTTAATACACTTTTTGCAAATGCCTTGTAGGAAGCAAAAAAGGCAATAAAACTCTCTAAGTGGCCATGTTTACAGAAATAACGTGAAGCACTCTCCTATACTGTGCCTGAATGTAAGAGCAACTGTTGCAGCTTTCTGTGTACCGTGGCCAAATCCTCACCCTCCAGAAACAATTTAATAATTCTTGTAAGAAATACTCAAGATTATTCAAATTTAAAGGAATGCAGAATAATTACTTTCAGTGTCACCTTAACAAAGGGGGAAAAGAGTGTTCTCAATGTGTTTGCTTTTTACCAGACTGATTCCTACTGCATTGTGAATTCAGAGTAATGTCTTTGAAACTAATACCTGTAACCTGGACTTTTTTTTTTGTTTTATTATTCTGGTGTTCCTCATATGGTCCAAAACAATAGTAAGCAAGTTGCAGAATACGGGACCCAGTTCCTACAACCTTTGAATGCAGCTGGACTTGCATTGGGTTTCCGTACAGTGCAGTTAGAGTTTTTCTGAATGAATTCTGGAATGCATGGATGTGTTGGTTCACTGTGGATTAGTATCTGAATATCAAGGCTTGAGAGTCTGAGCCCTTCTCCTGTGAGCAGCTGGAATAGCTGGTGATCAGGGTGGTTGCACAGAGACAGGGAGTGAAAACAGGTGGTTGAAGGAATGGGGATGAGGACCTGAATCTTTTATTCCAAATCTTCAAAGCAGCTGTTCCCAGATTTTCTGCCATGGACCACTGTTGATCTTGCATATCCTTATGGTTGCATACCAAAATAAGGTTGTTTAACTTTGAATCTTGGCTAAAAAACATTTGATAAGGTGTTCTGTGCTTTGCTTGCTCTACTGTGCTTAAAAAAACAAACCGCAAATGCAGTATTGTGTGTATTGTTGGTATTGTACCAGGGGAAATATCCTGTTATCAAGTTTGCAATTTGCCTTTCAAGCTAAATGAGGGAAAGGGAGGCTTAGGGAAGCTTTGACACCAACTGAAGGGACAGTCCTGCTGGACTCTCTTCTGGAACTTTGACCTGTAGTGTGGGGCTTTGCTTTGCTTAAAGATGACATTATATGAGGTCAGAATGCATTACTTTTGCTGTCACAAATTTTGTTATCCCTGTGCCCCTGAAGGATGGGACCCCTGTGCTGACTGAAAGTTGACTGTTCAGCATCCAGTTATGTATTGTCAGTTTATACATGGATATGTTTCTGTTTGGCTTTGTTTACAGCCACTTGCCTGCTTAGAAAATGTGAATATTTTAGATACAAGGCTTTAGAATGTTTCATGTTGTTGCTCACCAAAAGTTATGTGTTGTGTTTTTCCAGCACTTTTGCTAAATGCATATATAAAGTTGTTTTTTTCTATAAAATAGAATATTTTCCCTAAGGAGTTAACTAATATCTCTGAAGCATTTTGAGGTTAAGATTTGAGAAGTCTTCAATATATGTCCCTGATTTTGTGACTCTTGCTTATTTGTTTAGTCTGATGGGAATAGGTTTTGTCTACTGCGCTTGAAGAAGAAAATATTTTTGTGCTCCCTGGAGGAAAAGACAGTTTTCATTGGCATTTTAGTGAAATATTAAAGGCAAAGCAGATTTGGAGGGACACAAAGGCTGTCACAGTGATCAGAGAAGCACCGAAGTGAGGAAACGGACAGCTAAATGTGTAGGTGGAGAGTCGGTCTATTTGTGCAAAGGTATGAGTAACTGAGGTTATGAATTAGTTGCAGATGGGAGCTGGCAAGCAAGAAAAGTGGAACAAAATTATATTGACATCCTTGTGTTGTCTAAATACCACTACAAGACCATTAGTATTGCTGCGTAGCCAGCAGGGAGGCCCTGTCAGGGTGAGATTTTACTTGGGCAACTGGCATTGATTTTTCGTCTGTCAGGATGTAGGAAGGAAAAGATTTTTTTTTTTTTTTCCCTCTTTCCCTCTGTCATGTCCTCCCTTCTCTCTTTCCCCCGTTCATATTCATGGCTGCAAATTGGTGTGAGTAGAGCTAGAATGCAGGATTGAGAGTGGCTGTGTGCTGTCATGACTGACTACTGGGGCAACAAGATGAATCCTTGCTTTGTCTTTGCTTGTGTCCTCTCTCATGTCTCCTGTAAGGGTGTTTTAAAAGGCAAAATTAAGGATCCAACACATGGTGATGACTTGAAGCATCATGTATGGCATATTTTAATCTCTCTGAATTAATTTTGAGTGAGTTGGTAGCGTTTCTGGTCACCCACAATGACAGCCCTGTGGTGTCTCCAGGAGCAGCAGCAGCCACAGCCATGAGGGTGGTAGCTTTCCCCCAGGGTCACTCTGGGTGGTGTGGGGCTTCTGGCAGGAGCCAGGGACAAACCTCACAGCAGTGCATAGAAACTGTAAGGATCCAAGCCTCCTTCAATTTCTGGCCAAATTGATATGAATGATGCCTAGTGAAGCTGTTAGAAGTGTGTCTATGCTTTCTGTTCTAGTGAAAGCTGATTAGGAGCTGAAATTGGTCCATAAAGCAGCTATCAGGCCAACTAGCAGCTCTCGTTCTTGGGTCTCGCTTGAAGTGGCAATGCAGAAGGGAAGCAGCTTAGTGACTGCTTCTCCTCTTCTTCCTCTGGCAATGGAGGTGTGCCAGTACTAGCTTCTTTTCTGTATTTGTGAATACCCAACTTAAAATTTTTGTAATGGGTTAATTTTGCTACTGCCTCAGAGGAAGCTTGGCAAAGAGAGATTTCTGGTAAGAGAAGAACTTGCTTGAAAAATAGTGATCTACGGTCTGCTTGAAATAGATGTACAGAGACTGACCTGCTTTTAAATCACATGGTATCCTTCCTCTGGATGTAAGCTAGTATGTTGTTATTAATATACTTCTTTAGCAGAAAAATAAATGTGATTTTCTTCATTCTATTGTATGTATAATAAACATTTAGCTAAGGGTGCTTTTTCTTTAAAATTTAAATACTCACACACAGAAAATAGACTCTTGAATTGTTAGAGAACCAAGAGCTAAAATAGAACAGTGCTGTTTAACCATAATAGATTAGTTAAATGTCCCATGCTGTCTCACCCCTCTTCATCTATGTCCTTACTTTCTTTTCATGTTGCAAAGCCTACTGAAATGTCATTCTGCTAGTTTTTTCACAGGAGGTTATTTCTATGGAGGGTAGATCTGAACACTGCTTGTTTCCAAGGGGATAAAATGGCAACATCCTGTTGGGAATTTGGCCATTTAATTATGGGTAATTTTAAAACAAATTAGTTCTGATCATTGAAACACCAGATTAAATCTCAGCATTGATTGCGGTCAGTTTTGTTTACACTCCCAGTTTTGTGTTGTCTTGTGGTTCAGGCAGCTGTTTGTGTCCTGAAAATCTGTTTACTGCTAATTTATTTATACTGTCTACTTTGGTTTTGGCCAAGTGTCTGATTTGGGAAAGCAACTATAATCAAGGAAAAACCCAGTGCAGAACAATATGACTTCTTAAATCATAAGCATTTTTGATTTTGCCTTATTAGTAGTGATTATTTAGAACTCCTTGCAGACTCTCCATGGTAAGAGTAAAATGGTGATTAAAGAGTAAAAAGACACTTAATAAAAAGTTATGTCTAAGTGCTATGGTTTTCCACCTGTTCTAAAGCACAGCAGAAGTCAAGCCCTCACCTTATTCTTTTTCCTTGGCTCTTCCTCCAGGACCTAAGGTTCTCTGTGTCTAGACTTTAACCCTGAACTGGAAAATTATCTGGTACTGTATTAGGTTTAGTCACCAAGAAATATCTTTCTTTGTCTGTGGAGGTTGTCATCCATTACAGCAGAACTACAAGAGCAATTTCAAATTACAGCTTATTTGCTTAAGTCTAGCAAGATCTCGAGTATACGGTATTGTATTTACTGTTCAATGCTTTAATTCACCACACGCACACACCATGATAACACAACCTTTATCTGAGCTTTGCCTAGTTGGGCTACAAAGTAACCAGAAAAAGGCTACTGGTTTTTATTTGCTGCAGAACAGCTGATACAACAAAAATAATGGTTTAGAACACTGTGCGACAATGGTGTTAAAAGCTGCAAACATAAGGTCTATTTTCTTAAGAAATTGAGATGCTTCATGAAGACCTATGATTCTAATAGAAACAGTTTCATCAGTATATTTAGCCAAAAAATGTTAGTGGATGCGCAGATGTCATGTAGATGGTGTATTATTTGTGATCACAGCTGCTTTCTTAATCATGTTCTTGAAAAACATCTGGTACAGGGGCACCATTTATTCAAGTAACATTTTCATATAAGTAACTTGAAAATATTTTTTTTAAATGTAGAATTCATTTTTAGGTTTGCTGAAACAATTTTGCATACTGAAGATCCTTCCTTTTGTCCTTTAACGTACACATGCATGTAGTCTAGTTGCCCTTCTAAAACTTGAATTTTGTGCCAAAGACCATAAATTCCTTAAGCTAAATATAGTCTCTTGCCTTTATGCAGACACATTTGCTAAATTTAGAAATATATGCAACAGTTCCAGGAAATGCTATGTAGAATCTTTGCAACATCAGCTGACAAACAAGTACAGGCTTGCAAGCCAGGGAGATGGGTGATGTTTTCCTCTCTGCTGTTTGATAGCAAATGATTACAGATAAGCTGTAGGGATATCCATTTATTCACAAGGACTATGTCTTGCAGCTGAAAGAAACATTACCAATTCAGAAAGCTCTCTATGTAAGGCAATCAATTTTAACTCTCCCTCTTTGCTGATAATGGAAGCTTCTGTCTCACCCCCAGTCTGGCTCGTGCAAGCTGCCTCTTCAACACATTCTGAGCTTGACATAGTTGTATAAGTCACTTTATGGTAACAGAAGATGTTAGGCTGGTGAACAGAGAGGAATAAATACAAGTGTCAAACTGCCTTCAGTTACATCTATTTATTGCCCCGTAAGAATGCACACAGCATTTCATAAAGCTCCACCAAAATTTTAATCAAGTTACATGTGTTGGAAGACAGAGAAGCTGCTGTAGGGACCATGTTAACTAAACCTTGCATGCATTAAAGTGCAGAAGGCAAGTTAAGGAGACCTTTGCTTTAAAACTGCTGTCATTTGCTACACAAGCCAGTTGAATCTTTTATAAGGCCGCTTATGGATCTCTAGGGCTTTGTATGCTGGCTAATACAGGGTGACAGAAAGACAGGCAAGTGCATCCACTAGAGGGTATTGGCACGCTATATATGGTAGTGCATTATAGATAATGTCTAACAAGTCTCATTTATTATGCCATCATGAGACCTTTAAAAGTCCTTTCTGTTGTAAAGTCCATATTCCCCAGAACTTTCTTCTCCATCTTCTGGTAGCAAATGCGTTCCAAATACCAGCTCAATTGTGATTAGGAGAACAAGTGGGTGGTAAGCGGCTTACTACCAAATTCTTAAATGGTTCCTGCACAGATGGTGATTGAAATATTGATTTAGTCAGAAGACCTGTAGAGAGACTGAATGTCAGTTGAGCAACATGGGGACCTGCCCCTTCCTTGTACAACTGCTTTCAGGAAAGGGGTAAGAAGGTTTACATTCTGTCTGAGCATTTCCAGAAAGCATGTGACCTGGAGGCAAAAGGGAGGGAGGAAACACAGTGAAGGAGCAACTAATAACATCCATTAAGACCATTGCTATCAAGACTTTTAAAACAAAACTAGGATGAGACCTTTTAATTTTCAGTGCAAGGCTGGTTTAGTTTGGAGAAGAGAAATGGCATGTTAGGTTATAATCCTGAAAGTATTGCTTTTGGATTTAAAATGTTTGCTATATTGGTAATGATTGCTAAAGTAAGTATTTCTGGTTTTACTCCTAAATGACTATTAAAAAGAAGAGAGAAATAGAGTGCATGTAAGTGCTTCTTATGGGCCTGATACTATGTGCACTGGAGTCAATAGAAAACTCTGGGTGGTTTTCATGGAAAAAAAAAATCTTTTTTGTGAAAAACAATGAAAAGAATTAAGTATTAGCTGCAGTCAGCTGAAATGACTTTGCATTTCAAGTCATTCTGATCTTAAAAAGGAGAAAACAGTTGTCTCTCTGTTGTACATACGGAGTAGTGATTCAACTATGTAAATTTTGCATTAAAGGAGGGGGTGTGTGTGTATGTATTGTGTTAATGGCTGCAACTTCATGTCCTACAAGAGGCTGGGGCACATCATTCCCAAAGGGAATTTTCTGACTAGTTTCAAAATAGCCAAGTCTTGAAGCGTACCTGTCCTACTGGTAACAAACTTAACTGCAGATGTGAACAAGGCTCACAAAAATACTGTGATCCCAAAAGCACTGCTGTTTATCTCTGACAACAAAAATGGATAAAATGAGCCATGAAAGTGAAAACAACAACAACAAATGTTACCTTGTTCATGTTACAAAAGCCATTGTCTGTCTTTCCCAGGGTAACCCGCTAGCTCAGGGAATTGATGATAATGTACATGAGCACGTTAGAAAAGAATTTTAGTGAGAAAGCTCTTTATGTAATATCTATTTTCATGCAGATTAGATTGAGGGATCAAGTACGAGTCGTTCAGGGATTGATCTGTAAGTCATTTTATTGTTGTAGTCATTAATGAAAATGTTCTCCTTAAATATTCAAACATCTATAGCAGTATTAAAATTTAACCTATATACTGTGTTCCAATACTTGCTACTTTTTTTGTAGAAGGTAAATTTAAAAAAAAAAAGTTAGATAAAGCGAAGTACTTGTTTAGATAGCTGAGTTCATGTAGCACTGATAGCATTGTTTGAATAATTTACTTAAAATATAGTGAGGGATAAAGACTGCTCAGGGTTTTCTGGTCCTTCTACTTCCAGAATAGGTTTTCACAATAATGTGCAGATTCTAGTGCTCTGGCTAATCTAATTTAAAGTTATTCAAGCTATGCGATTCCTACCAATTCTCTGAAAAATTGAGTAGATTAACAGATCTAACTAATAGTGTGTTGTTCCTAATGCCTATCCTCCTCCTCCTTTTCTCCCTCCACCCACACCCTCCCATCCCCTCCCCCACAAAATGGAAGCCTTCTGCAGAATAATCTTTAGGAATGCAACTATTTCCTCTCTTTTGATATGTTCAGCTATGTGGACTTTGACAGGGTATTGTCACATCTGTACACTTCAACATGATTTAAAAAAAATCTCACTAGATTTTATATAGGCCTTAGTTCATATTTCATATTTGTATTATTTTATATTTATTATGTTTGTTTGCTATCTATTATTGTTCCTAAGCATCTTTCAGAAAATTTACCTATATAATTTCCTTCACGTTGTATACCTGGTTTTCCGCTAAATGTTTTAACTCAGGTTTTTCCTCCTTTGAATACTACTTGTTACTCTCTGTTCACATTTCTAATTTCTCAGTTTGTGTTTTATTTCTTATTTCTGTCACCATGGGCACAAATCAGTTATCACTACACACCATTATTTCTGTAATAACTTCTTAATACAAAAATATTTGAAAAATTAATTAACAGATTTGTTACGATTGCTTGGAAAAATAATTAAGAATTTAGAACAAGGTCAGTAGTTTACAGATTTATTAAATATTACGTAATCCCTTTTGTGTGTAATTCTGAGGTACATCTAATATAGGCTGATGGAATGATAAAATCTTATAAAATTTTGAGGCAACGCTTTCTAGCTAAAGATATTTTTACATCTATTTTCTAACTCTTAGACTAAATTTTATTGTTGCAGTCTGAGAAAAGTGTCTTAATCTTTTTGTAACTAATTATTGCAAAAATAAAAATGCAACAAGTTCCTTGATAAATTAATGCTCACTCCCACTACAAAATAGGATGAATAATGAAACAATAGACACAAAGCTGTATCTTCCAGCAAGCATTCTGAGAGAGCAGAGTCCTTACATTTGCATTTCTTTATCCACAGTTTGGTAGCATCAGCAGTTTAGCATTTCCAATCTGCATTACAATATCCTACTACTAAAAATCTTCCTGAATATTTCATTAATGGATTGAGAAGCTACTACAGCTGATCAAATTTTTTTTTAATGAAATTTAGTATTATCTGGTGGGCATGACTTTTTCTTTTTCTGCTTTATAACTCTACTTCCATTGTGTTTGTGGTATGATGATGTGGTATTTTTGCATAGTTTTAGGTAAATTATGGGGCTAATGATGCTACCACTAAAAGTTCATGTGTGTTTGTGGCTTTTTGTGTGTATGTGTGTGTGTGTGTGTTTTTGGTTTTTTTTCTTTTTTTTTTTTTAATTCAACAGTTCGAATTGCTGTTACCTCAACAATTGACTCACATTGCTACTCAGATGCAGCGCATCCCTTTCTCAAGCTGATATTTAGGTTTATGAATAAACAGCAATATTAAAAATGTATCCTGTGTTAGACATTAATACCTCTTCACTACCCATTTCCAGCACTTGCCTTAGTAAAACAACTCTAAAAAAGCCATGGAAGTGAAGAAATACTCTTACTTTCACTCAGCATCACAGAGATCAATTTACTTTGGAGACAAGAAATACCAATTTCTAAAGATTCTAAGGGTTGTTTTTTTTTGTTTAATTGGCTTGGCATTACCAGCCATGTAATGATGTTATTATACCATCAACTGCAGTGATTCTGTCAGACTGAAGTAGGACTGCACTTGGTGTGCTTTTCTGTCTAAACAGGTATTTTTGTGGATCTGTCTCACTGTACAGGTCTGTCTGTGTTCCTGAAAGGCAATGCAGAAATTAATACTGTACACGTGATTCTTTAGGATACTGACATGCTCTTAAGGAACTTTTTACATTATATTTTTAAATTTAAAACCTATGCAATTTTAGCATACTACCATATACGGTACTGACTGCTCCTTCAGTTTCAAATAACCTTTCTTCATTTTCCTTGTGATTGTAGTAGTATATTTCTACATGCAGCTCTTCTCCATCTCATTGATGATGGAATATATTTTGTGTGTTATTTGTAAAAGATTTTGTGCTGGATACTGTCATACATGAAAGGAAAATTTGACAGATAAACAAGTTATTTCCCTGCTTCCAATAGTACTTTTTACATACAATGTGGGAAAGTGTTGCACAAGTGAAGCTGTAGTAGCTACATGAGAGAAAAAAGCAAAAAATTGCAAAAACATACAAAACCCAAAATGAAATTACTTTTCTTAAATGAAGCTATTGGTATTTCTGACATAGCCTAGAATAAAATGCAACTGTATGTGTAGATATCTGTAACTGGAAAAAAAAAAAAACAAAAAAGAGAATATATTATAAATTTTGTTGTTTCCTTTTAAAAATGCTTCTAAAATGTGTCAGTTGAAAACTACATTGCTTCAAGCTCTATATTTTTAGAGACACTTGAGAGGTTTCTTGTTATGGTTTTTGCTGCTTGTTCTTTCTCCCCTTCCAACTAAAGTTCCAATGCCTATATTTTCTGTAGTCAAGGTTACTTTTCTATAAAAGTATTGCTTAACATACAGCCCATGAAGCTTCTTCAGAAGGTCAAAGTAAGTGAAAAACTTTTTGCTCTTATTTAAAGAAGCTACTCAAGTATGCATTTAAGTCAAGGCCAGACAGATGTTGCGAATACATATTTTAGGTGTTCTTTTTTAGGATGTACTGCAGCAAGAGCACCTGTCCTGCCAAATGAAAACATCACGTAGGAACAAAGTGGCACTTGTGCTGTTTCAAGCATTCTAGAGCAGAGACACTCAATTATCATGTAACAACGCAACATCTGTGGCATAGGAGAAGTTTGAGATCATGCTGCTTGATCATGTTCATGTGTGCTATTCCAGCTTATTTGCCTGGTGCCACAAAAAGGTGTTTCGGTGACTCTTGAAAATGAGATGTAAATTGCAGTTTAGCTTATAGCACTTAGCACAGCTCCTTCTTAAGAAAGAGTACAGGGATCACAGCAGCTAAGTCTTTTCTGTGTGTTTTATCTACAGAGTTGAGGATGCGTTTGCGTTTTCTCTCTGTATGCTTGACTTGGCATTCATAGCAATTACTTCAGTAGCTCCGTCATATTGCATTTGCTGATCTGTAGGACTGGAAGATGAATATGTCCAGGTTAAGGAATTATATTTTATTAATGGGAAAGTTCACTTACTTGGGGCACAGGATTCTTTCACTTGTTTTGGACTGATTCACAGCAAGCTAAAACTTTCTTATTAACAACAATCAGGTGTACAACTTGTACTTTTAACCTTTTCTGAGTGCCTTGGAGCAGAGACTATACAGTAGATAAAACAAACATGCTTCTTGGTTCTTAAATACCACTCTGTTCTCTTTTTACCCAAAATGTATTATCAAAAGAAGATGTGCCATAACATTGCTTTGCTTTTATCTGACAAATGGTTTATACACAATTTATTTCTCTAGAGGGTATCAACTCTTCTGAAACCAACCATTTTAATTTAGCTGCATGGTGTGCAATTCAAATTTTTAATTTAAAAACAATTTGCAGTTGTTTTGGTGATCTGTAGGTTATTTTGTCCTCTCTATGAAACTACTCACATTATAAATAATTGTTATAAGTGACCTTAACTGTAAGTGATGAATACAATTGTTTTGGGTTTGTTGTTTAAGCTTAGACTGTTTCCAAAATCATACTGGCATTTTTACTTTTATCAGAGTTTTTGCTACCAAATTGACTTCCAGATTATCTGGAATATTTGTTGGTTTATTTAATTGGCAGTAAATAGCTAAAGGTGTAAACAATGAAGTTCTTGGCACTGAAGCCTTTGTAAGGACCAGAAGTGCTGTGAGATGTACTTTGTTGTCAGCTCAGGGGGAACATGAGTAAATTTCTTCACCAGAAGCACAGGCTGGAATTTTCTTTATGTCAGTACTGTAATATACAAGTGAATCTTAAAAGTGTTCCTAATACCCCCAGCCTTGCAGTACAGAAACAGCAATGGGATTGTCGATAGTGCACTACTAAGATGCCAGTCTTCTAATTCTATTGTTCCTTGAAAGTAAGTCACCTTGAACCACACCGAAATTAGGAATACCTAATCTGTAAAGGGATGTTAAAACCCCTCATTTTGCCACCCTCTGAGTTGAACAGTCGTACAGTAGAAACAGCCATATGCAAATGTGTGTCCAAAAGAAATATCAAAATGTCTAATCTGTGGTCCTTGGAAGGAGTCGGTTTATGAGTTGGAGGGAAGATTCGATCTTGGCTTTTATTGAGATACTCAAGTATTGAGATACTCAAGTATTAAAAATGGAGGAAAACCTCATTTCTTCTTGGTTACCTCAGTTATTAGATATAACAGCTCAATAGTCAGGGTTCTGTAGGGATATTTTGTAGTTTAAAGGCTGCTTTTTCTTGGTTTCTTTTTTGTGGAAAAGCTTTAGCTTGAAAAAAATCTTATTTGAAACATGGCCCTTTAGTACAGGAAGTCAGTATTGAAGTCACCAAGACAAACACAAGTGTTTAACTTGTGTTTATTATTTTTTGATGATTCAGACTTTTTAAAAATACATAATTAATCTTTACCAGTGATAAACTGAGCACTGCAATATTAAGAATCTGAATATAAGCAGTGGTATTAATTTTATTAAATTTCATTTTCTAGATTAAGAAATACACAGAAAGGCAAGATCATAAATAGAAGGAAAAAATTGTTTTCTTTGTTTCACTTTGATTTATTGAAAGAAAACTTAGACCAAATAATATGTTACAAGATAAGTTTGGTATAATAAATAAAAAGATTATAATTCTGGAACAGCAATTTCCTTATGTAATATTGCTAATGGGAAAAGTTAGAGATACTAATTTGTCAATTAAATTTGAAATGCCTTAACTAGACTCAAATAGCTCAGAATAGACCTTGAATAGCTCATTACCCTTGTAAATAGTACAGTACAACCCTAACAAGTAAACACTGGTTCTCAGTAAAACACAACAAGCAGTCTAAACTTTACACAGAAAACTCTTAACACCTCATAAGGCTTTTTAGGTTACTTACAGGTATATTCCTTTATTTTTGCTTCTTTTCTTTTTCCCTGATGAAGCAGGTTAAATGAATTAAATGCACCTGTAATACTCTTAGGTGTATCTAACTGCACTTATGTATTTGGGGCTTTTTTAGAAATACTGCTGTCAAGTCAAAAATTCTAAAATCATTTTAAGAAGCTAAGATATTAAAAGTAATGGTTTTAAGTGCAGGTATTTCTCCAAAGTCCTATCATTTGCAGTTGTTATTGCCCAAGAAGTCTTCTAAAAGTGAACCCACTTTGGGTTTTTTTCCCCCATATAATGCAAATTATATTCTAAAACATTCAGTACTAAGTAATGAAGTGGGATGGAGGTGTTTTGTGGTGGTTTGGATTTTGGTATTTTGTTTTTGTTGTTTGCTTGTTTTGGTTTTCTCTGTGTCTCTGTGTGTGTGTGTGTGTGTTTTTCTTTTGTAATTGAAAACCTAGGTGGCTTTTTAGCTTATAAAAGTAACTCTGTGTTTTTAAATGTATAAATGTTTGTCCAGTCTCAATGTCATGTCAATACATGTCAATGTCATGTCAATACATGTCAATGTCATGTCAATACATGTCAATGTATATATGAAGCTCTTAGGAAAAAAAATGAAAGCCTCATCTATATTCTGTTTTCTCTAAGGTGTAGTTTGACGAATAATTTGGGAACAATATGCGGTTAAGTGTCTAGAACAGAAAAAAAATATTATCTGAACACAAGCTCATCCATTTGAACTGTTAGATGAATGCATAGTATGTCTGTTGTGTGATGGGTATATCATTGAAGAAAATGAACCCTCCATTCAAGCCAAGATTAATATCACAAAGCTGTACAGAAAGATTGTGTCTGTGAGTGAGCATGCCTCTACAGATCCTGCTGAAGTACTAATCTGTGGCAATAAAGTGGATTGGGGCTATGGGACCAACTTCTGCAGGGCTGCTTGGAGGGGCACTGTAGGAGGGGAGGAAGCATATAGTTCTCTAGAGTAGCAAGTACGTTATTGCATGCTGTGCAGCAAGAGGGCCCAGGCTTTGTACTGAGTTTGCAAGGCCTCTAGGCTGAGGCTTGTTGCACTTGAAGCAGCTTGTCATGACCTGTCTTCAGAATTTTTTATGCTTGGATCTGGTGTAATAGCAATTTTTCCAACAGTCTGAATTTAATTTTGCTAATGTCTGTATCATGTAACAACAGTTTTTCCACAAAGATAGTAGTGACAAGTAATAATCCTGCAGAGAACAATGTATTCATGATTCTAATGTAATGTAGTGAAGGGAAATAGCTTGGTGGGGCAGGATACACTTTGAAGGTGGGGACACAGAATGCTCCCTAGAAGAGTACAGGCATGGGATGATGAAAGGTGACATGCAAGTGGGCACTCCAGTCCCCACAGCTTTAAGTGACTGAATAAATGTAGAAGATGAGTAAAAACAATGTTGGGGTAGCAAAGAATGTAAATAACAAGTAGCTTGTATGCAAAATCTGCTATATACAGTAAATCTGAACTACTAAAGAAAGAGCAAGGTTTAAAAGAGTATTAGAAAGCACATAAAAAAAGACCTTAAATTCATCCAAGAGATTGTTAACACCATGCACCAGGCAGTGAAGGAGTTGCGGTACAGGTAGCTTTAGCTACATTCCCTCAATAGATGTGAGCTGTTGGTGTTATGAGCCCAAAGAGCAGTAGAAGAGTAATTGTGATGCCAGAGAAATTGGTGGATACTTGAAGTGTGCTTATAACCATATCAATTGTATAATAGATTGTATTATGCGATAGTATATTGTTCTAGAATAATATCTTTTTTTATAACAACTAAACTGGACCTAGCTCTTTAAATATGTGACGATTCCAAGTGCCCTAATAGAAATTTCTTGGCTTTACACCTGAGGTGTGCTTTCCTCTTTAACAAGGCTTTGAGCCTTGGGTGTTCTTTGCTGTGCTGGGTTAATATGCAGGTGAAATTGCTGGGCTCGCTTGCCATCATCTGGCCTGATATAGCAGCAGGCATTACTGCATCCATGGCAATGGTCATTTCCCCTGCAGCTCAGTAGCATGATGAGGGTTCCTCCTGGTCACTCATTCCAGGGCTGTGAATTCTCTGTTGGTACTGGGAGCATTGGTGAGAGCAGGTGAGAAGTGGTGCCCTGACCTCTTCCCCGTTGAAACAAGTTTGATTTAAAAATTGCACATGACAACTTAGTGTGAACATTTGCAACTCTCCATCATGTGTTCTCAATGCCGTCTCCCCCATGGCTGGCTATACATCAGGACTCTGGAGAGCCCTGGTTATGTTGGTCTGTAGCCTGGAACAAGCACCATTTTGTCTTATGTCTCAGTGTTACAAATAAAAATCTCAGATGCTAAATATGTCTTTGAAAAGTGGATTAAAATGCACAGCTCTTTCTGTCCAGTTCAAGCACTGTTTGCCTGCATGGCTGCTTACTCCAACTATGATGTATTTAGTAGGATCAGTCAAGTGAAAATAGCACAAGCTAATCCTGTGGTAAAGACATAAATCTTTATTCCTCACAGGACTCTGGCACCTGTCAGCCACTTTATGTGCCTAAATCTAAAATGTATTCCTTTCGCATCAGCTTAGCTTATACCTGGTCTAGGATATTTTTCAGTTGCCAAAACTAATGTTCTTTTGAAGTCTGGATTTCTGCTTGCCTAAGCTATGAGTGGATTCTGTGCTGGTGGAACCAGGGCACCTGAGAGATGACTGACTAAATATGATCCTTTTGCTGCTGCTTGCTGTGGGGCTGGTTGCTACTTAAGCACAGAAAGAGTGGGGCTTTTCAAGGACCTCTTCCTATCAAGCAGTTCAGTGATTGCAGCATTCACCCAGGATGTGAGACGCTATCATTTCCCACAAACATCTTTGCCCAGTGATTATTTCAGCTATCACACAAACCAGGCAGAATGATGGTTAGAAATGAAGGTGCCAACTGAGTTAAATCAGGCATGAGAGACTTAAGGTCTCCCTCAATGCTTGTATTACAACTGATATATTGTGGCACAAACTATTTCTTTTCTATTTTTAAACTTGCCTGAAGATTTATGAGGTATCGCCAACTGAAGACCAATTCCCAGAGAAGAGCAGAATTGAAAATAGTCTTGTTTTCTGGCTGTCATTAAGGGTTTCTTTTCCTTGCATTTGAATGAAAATTGTGATGACATCATCAAGTCAGCAAATTATACTAATTTGTATGAGTTACTTATTTCTAGCAGGAGTATTCTTGCAGAAGAGAAGAATGGAACTCTTGTAAACCTTTTACAACTATTGTTTACCTTGTAAACTCTTTTACAACTAAGATTACTGCAGGCAGGTAGCAGATTTTTATTGGTGTATACATATTCACTATATTAAGGTTCATACAAAAGAGATAATTAAAATAATTAAATTAACAGGAAGTCATTGGAGACTTGAAAGAGATTCTGAGCAAAAAGATCCCACCTAGTTTTGGATGGTGTCTTGGGATAACAATCATCTCCGTCACCTTTTAAAAGCATTGGTCTATGAGGGGAAGGCAGAAAGAGGAGAATGGACCTGGGTAAAAAATAATTAAACCTATAATTTAAATAGGCCAATGAAAAAATTTGCAGATTTTACCTAAGCTACAGAAAAAAAAATATATTAAAAGAAAATCTTTACTGGTGATTTTGTGGTCTGCAGTTAATTGCAGCAAATGTTTACTCATGTCTATTTCTGTTTGGAGTACCTACATTTAAATTTCAGCCAGGAATTCTCTCTATCAAGAAAGTGATGTTGTTTAATTATTAATATACCTTGCAATGTGACACGTTTAATAATATCATATTATCTTCTTTAGTCTTTCCCTGCCAGCATTTATGTGAAAACTTAGATAAAGTTTGATCTATGTGAAATTTTTTACTTTAAAATCCGTAAGCAAGTAAAATTCAGCAAGTGTGCAGCATTGCTGCAACTGTGATATTGACTCTTTTTTTCCAAAACCAGAAGTGTATGCAAGAATTCACACAGATCTTCTGGGGAAACCAAGACAAACTTCCTTTTATCCTTCATTATGGCATCTAGTTTTGAGAAAGAGAGAAGAAAATTAAGCTGTTGTGTTATGAAAGCTGATTTCATTTTAACTGGAAGTTCTAATCAAAATCTGATATAAAAGCTTTAGCTACATGTTACAAGAGATTTTCTCTTGAGTTCCCAAGTTAAAACCTTCCATCTGTTAAAGGATATGGAAATTCTCATTCATATATATATATATATATATGTATGTATGTATGTATGTTTTCTAGAGCAGTGTCATTAAATCATACCTTCCCTCTACTGCTGTACTTCAGTGAGGTTATGCATTTGCTTTAAGCCTGTATCACTGTAGCCTTGTCATTGTGTTGTGTAAAGGGGTTAGGCATGCCATGAACTCCATTATTATTTTTAGTATTTACTTACACATTACTTCTAGGGACTGTCATCAAAGAGCACTATGGACACAAGGACTACAGAACAACTTTAAAGAATCCAAGCTTTTTTTGACTGTCTTCTGAAATGATACCTTTCAAAATAAATCCTAGCTACACTTGTGCTCTGTGCATGCATGTCTGTTTTACACAATAATTGATGTTCAGAGGAGCATCACTGAAAGAAGTAGTGAAGACATTAATACTATTCAAGAATAATAATTTAATTTGGTAGAAAGAGATAAATAGGAAGAGACAAGTGGTGTTAATAGATTGGAACCCTTCAGAGAAACCAGGTATTTTACTTTATTGCCTTCTCCAGTGTCTTCTAGAAGTCCTTCTGCCTCAGTGATTTCTGATCATGGCCTGAAGGGAAACACCCTTTTTTGCAATTGGTGCAATAGTACTGTGAAGTGATGCAGTTAGAAGGCGACAGTTTCATCCCTCAGAAAAATTAGATGTTCCAAACAATATTTGTCTGATTTGTTCCCAGGCCATTTTGGGGGCAATCTGAAAACCTTTCAGACACCAGGAGTGTCTGAGCTATAGTGAATGGACCTTGCACTTGGAAAAGAGATGTTGGCCCCGAGCTTTTTGTGTTATGGCCAAGTCATAAGTGCAGTATTCTGTTATTGATTCTGTTATTGAGTAGAAGATAGTTTTGGGGTTTAATTATGTTCTTTTTTCTTTTAAAAGAAGGAGGGGACTTTTCTTTTAAAGGGTGGGGACTCCTCTTTATTTATTTATTGATTGATAGTTTGACATTACATGTAGTGGGAATAAGCATTTTGGAATTTGGGACATCTTGTGTTGGTGCACTGATAGCCCTTTAGAACTGTAGTCTGACAATTATGTGTCCTGAAGAAAGTTATTTGTTCTGAAAGGCTGGAGTCCACTCCCAGTTCTTAATTTCATGTATCTGTCTGCATGGTATCCCTGCCCCCTTCCACCTGCCCACAAAGGTTAACAACCACCCATCCCATTAAAGGACCTCTCTCCCGTTAAAGGACCAGGTCTCCACAATAGTCTTCAGCAGTGGTGAAACCTAGTTGAGGTATGTAAACCTGTTGGTTCACAAGGTTTATCAGGTTCTGAATTTGTTGACAAAAAGAAACCCAGAAGCTCTGCATATGTGAAGGGAAGAAGAACAAACTGGAATCGTTTGGTGGAAGTAGCACATGCCTACTGTGCACTCTGTCATTAAGAGCACTCTGATCTGCAGAAACTGGCTTTGTGATAGAAAGTATTAAGTTACAGAGTAATATGGGATGGTAGTTCTTACAAAATGTTTGTTCTGACAATTTTAGAAATAAATGTTTAAATTAATGATGGCTTGGAAAGATCATACAAATGTGAATTAGCCAAGACTACTGTGATTTTTGTACTGCACCTCAGTATAAATGAAAAATTTATTTTGAAAGGTAAACATGTTTCTGGGTTAACTTTCCTTCTCATCTTCATGGAGTAATTCTCATAAATGAAAAAACAGCTGTATAAAACAGCTGTATAAAACCAGAAGCTTGTGAGTAATAAAATGAGCTCTAGTTTACAAGGAAATCATGGATTGGGTAGACTTTTACAGGTTTGATACTTAACACCTCCTTTTTATGTTCCTGGGGCTGCAGTATGGCAGCAATCTCACTCTTTCACTAGAGTGTGAGAGCTTGGTAAATCAGACTTGAAAATTATGGTCCTCTGTGCCTAAAGTAAATGACACAATATTAATTGAATAATTATATGTATGGTAAACTTATTATCACATGATAATCAAACAAGTATAGGGCAATGCAGCTTTATCCTGGAATAAGGTTTTCTTATGAACTACCTGCTTATGTTTGGTAGCATTGGCTGTTTACAGTCCTTCAGCATGTCATCATCTCTAGTTTTTTTTTTTCTTTAGATAGAAAGCTCATCTTGTAAAGATGGGTATAGGTATGTAATATTGAAGAAAGAGCATTGTCTCTTAGGGGAAATCTTTAACACTTGAAATCACATATGCATAGGCTGCCACTGGAATTGAACTTGGTCTGTTTTGCAGTATCCTATTGCAATGAATGAAATATTGAAGCAGCAATCACAAGTCCAACTCTGCAGTCACTCATCTTGCCTTTAATGTAATTGCACAAAAGTCTCTCTTCTGTTTCAACAACAGCATGGGCTGTAGACCAGTAATGTGTGGGGAGTGGCTGTATATTTTAAATACTGCTCTGAGGGCTGTAAAGCTGTGGGAGACAGTGACTTCTTGCTTAGGTGGTGTGCCCTAGTGGGGGCCCAGGAGCACCGCTGTCAGGTGCGCACCACTGTGAGCATCAGATATGCTGTGACAGGCTTAAGGCCGGATGGGGAAAGGGTCAGTTAGATTTGCAGCTTCAGATCACACTTTCCTGTAACCACTTGTAAATATTGAATCATTTACAGTCTAATTCTGCGTTAATGAACAAAGACTGGCTTCCTGATGTTACACTGCAGTTTGGTCCTCAAAGTCAATACAAGGGAAGCAGCTAGAAATGTTCAATTAAAGTAATGATATTTTATGAATTGATTATTAAGTTGGCATGATAGCGGGCTAGTTATGGCCTTGTGATAAATGTCTACAATTACGAGTGCCTTTGTTGAAGGCATGATCTGAAATTTAATAATAGAGTTCTAGTTGGTTTATATGAATTGAAACTTGATTTAAATTATCAGGCTGATCACAAATAGGTCCATAACACATCAGTTCCTAGACTAATGAACCATACATCCTTGTCGACTTTAGTAATGTTTTGACAGTTTTTGCCTCAGTGCCTTTGAATTACAAGTGTGTAGAGATGTATTGCTTACTGCTACAATAGGTCTCTCCCTCAGGATATGGTAGGTCATGTTTGCTGAATCGGAATTGGTTAACTAAACAATGACATGTTCTATAATGTTTTAAAAGAAGGTTACAATAGGATTTTATAGTTGTAATTGCAGTATTTTTTTTTTTACAAGGGAAAGATATTAAAAGAATGACATTTTTCAATTTCATACATTATTTAACTTTTCTGAAATCACACTTTCAGAGTTCTTAAAATATAAAGGATTTATATAGCAGTGTGATTAATTCTAAGACAGTAGAAAACTGCTGTGGATCTTCCCCTCACAAACAAAACTAGAAAGCAATTTGGGTTTTAAATTTGGGCTGTCTTTTCCTTCTCACTAATGAATATTTTCTGTGAATAAAACACATGCAGCAACTGTCTTATATAATTTACTTGTTTGAGTGTGTCCTATCAGTTAACCTTGTTTAGTTTGAGTGTTTTTTATAAATAACTTTTTTTTTCTTCCACAGTGTTTTTCCTGTGGCTGCCTTTCTAAAATTGAAAAAAAGCCTGTACTGCTGAATGTGTGATCTTTTTTTATGAATTTTCTATTGTTTCCTTGAATTTGTAGGAGGTAAACCAGACAGACAAAGGAAGGCAGTTTCAGTGAATGACAGATTATACTGATATGAAATATCTAGATTTTCTTACACTTTCTATTTTACACCCCATTTTGGAATGAGTAGTGGGGCTTAAATGAACCTTAAAAGACAAAAGAGCAGCTTTCTGATGAGGGTGGAGTGTTATTTGAAATGTTTGAACCATTACATTGCTTTATTACTATATTATGGAGAGAAAGGGAAGGCTAGTTTTATTAAACATTCTGACTTTCTGAAATGGAGACTGCAAATTTACCCATGGTGTTTCTAAGAGCAGAAGTCATAATGAATGTGTCTTTCATGGAAACTTGTGACTCTAATGATTCTCAGGATGTTTTCTCAAGGTAGGGTTATATCTGAGCTTAGCATATTACATGATTCATCATCATTAAGTTACTCATGGGGATGTTTGGGAGTAATGATCTTGGCTTCTGTTGCCCTTTGTTCATATCTGCTCACATTTATGACCTCTGATTTATGGCTGTTGTGGGTGCTGGGAAAAGGAGAGAAGTCCTGTGAGTGTGGTGATGCCTCCACTCTGTTGTCTTGCTTCCTTGTGGAAGCTGAATGTAACATGGGACTGGTTGTATTCTTTGTTACAGTCAGTTATATGATTTTTAGAATAGGCATAATAGTCCATAACATAGGCCATAATCCCTATTACTGCCCATTGTGAATATATAATTATTTGCTCAATAGTCCATTATTGTATCTCTGGATTCATTATCATATAATATGTTAAGGTCTTAAAGATTTAGCTCATGGATCATCACCCTTCAGAGCTCTATGGCAGTCTATTAAGTAAATGCAGACAATTCAGGATTAATTTTTTTTTCTTTCAAAATGATAGTGCTCTAGATGAAACACCTCTTATACCTCTTCAGGCTCACAGTGCTGAGGAAAGATGTATGTAGAGTGCAAAAAAAGCCCTGTAATATCTTGTGAACAGTAATGAATTTTTGAAAAGGAGTGAGAACTAGGCTGGCTCTTGCATGTCCACACAATAGAGGACAATAGAGAAGAGTGTTTTCTACAATTTGTGTATGTTTAATTTTTTTCTGTTCTTTAAAGCCATGAAGCCATGCCATCTTATAGGCTGCAGCTGTTTCTGTGTTTCTTCATTGCACTATGTGCCTGATGCAGGTCAGTGTCTGAATGGTACAGAAATAAAATAAATAATGCAGTTCTTCAGCTCTTTCATATACTTATCCCAGTCATCTTTTATGCATTTCATTTTATGGTATAGAGAACTTGTAAAATGTATGTCATGGAGAGCTTACAAGGAAAAGTCTGTTGGGCTAAAGTCTTTTCTTCTTAACCAACAGAGACTTCCTGCTAAGGGCATTTGCGGTTACATTTAAGACCCCCTACAATAGAATGGTAAACTATGCAGGTTAACTGATTGCAGAGATGATGCCATTTTGGCTTTGTTCCTGTGAAAGAGGAATTTTTGACATTGCTTTGTCTGTAAGGGATTCAGGATCCCGACCGAGACATTGTTCAGTTATGGTAAATAATTGCAAATTATTCAACTGAAATGAAGCTGCAGATGAATTCTAAGACAGAAGAATGAGCCGTGCATGGGTTACTGCACTTGGACAAACTCTGCAGTGGTTGACTTTTTACCAGTTTCCCAAAGCTTTTTTACCCAATTTATGATCTGTATACTTGTCCTAATTTAAATAAGGATGAATGAGTCTCAATTAGGGGCTTAATTCTTCAAACAGTACCTTTATTTTTCTTGCACTCAGTGGAGATAGGACCTGGGAGGAATAATTTCTGGTCTTTTTCTAACTTTCAGACAAACTCAGTCATACCGTTGACAAAAAGCATATGCTTTCACTTCAGAAGTGGCTTTTTACCACGTAGAAAATAGCTTGTCTTGCTCTGCTATCCCTTTGACTTAACTTTGATAAGAAAGAAAGGCAAAGTAGACAGCTGAACTAGTTTTTACAAAGATTGATATCTTCATAAGAAACATTAAATCTCAGGCCACTTTCTCATCATTTTGTATAGGAAGCATAAATGTGACCACTATCACTGTAATTCATAGTTTGGGAAATACTATTTCCATGGCTGATAACATGTAATAATTCTGGAACAACCCAAACTGTATTGTCACTGCATTATGCTACTAATAGCACATATTTGCTTGGTACCTAAGGTAATGACTGAGAGCTTGATCTAATCACACTCTTGGTCCATGCCAGGTGCTTATCCTCCACTGTGAAGTGTTCAGTGGTTCTGGGTTTGTCTCATGTGCCCAGGGCTTCACCCTCGTCTTGTCAACTACTTGTTTGTGAGAGAGCATATTTCTCCCAGAAGAAATTCCAGAAAACTGTTAAAAAACCAACCAAACAAAAATACCCGAAAAAAAAATCAGCACTCACATGGCCTTGTCTGTGTTCTTGCTGGAACATGGAGAGGATGCAGACAGCTGTGGGAATGACCAAGCTAAAACATATAGAGATGCTGAACTGTGGCTGTCAGGTGAGTGCCTTCAGGACTCTGAGACCACAGATTGATATTTCAGGCATTTCTATATACTTGGCACCCTTGTATCATCATGCTGGTATTATATAAAATAGTTCATTTTAGTTAAGTATTAAATCTGAAACCTCAGACAAAAAAAAAACCAACAACCCAACCCAAACTTTAGTTGTGACAGTTCTTTTGTCTTTAAGGAACAGTGATCCTGCTTGATTCAGCAAATACATTTACTGTGAATTCCGACACCACCATCACCCAGCCTATCCCACTATTCTTAAACTGTAGGTTATTTTAAGTATATTGCATTTAAATTGCAGAACATTTAAGACATTTCAGGCATGTAGAATTAGCTTGGACAGTATAGAAGGTCACTCTATAAGAACTAACCTATAATAACAGTTGGACAATCTGCATGTCTTTTTATCTAACTGATATATCTGATTCTGATGTTATTAACAGGTATTTATTCCTTCTTGTACTGACAATCATGCTGTGGTACTTCAACTCTTGTATTTTAAACGTGTATTTTGTAAAAAAGTTTTGTTAGAGCAAGCATAAAATTCGGTTATTCTTATCTAGTAAAGTTTGAATGTGTTTTATTTGCCATAAATCTTCCTTGAAATTAAGCTTTTCTGTTGTTTGTTTTGTAACGCTGTAATAATCACTGACGTGGTGATAGATGAACAAAAATGCTGAAGCCATACTATTCATTTATTATACGAAATTTGGGAGAAGATGGATTTGGACAAAGAGATGCAAGTTATCCTAGCATTACAATTTTTCACTTAATCATAGCATTAAAGGCTTCTGATATTCTAGTAGCTCCTTAAAACAAAGTCATGCTGTTCCTTGTGGGCTAGGAGCACACAGGCAGTGACTCCTTTTGGGTTTCCTTTTCGTTTTTATTAATGAGTATTAACAGTGTCATGTGGAGACCAGTGGCGAGTGACATTATGCAGAGGTCAATATTGGGACCAGCGCAGTTTAACAGCTTTGTTGGCGACATGGACAGTGGGGTTGAATACACCCTCAGCAAGTTTGCTGATAGCACCAAGCTGTGTAGTCAGAACACTGGAGGGGAGGGATGCCATCCAGAAAGACTTTGACAAGCTTGAGGGGTAGGCCAGAGCAAACCACGAGGCCAAACGCAAGGTCCTGCATCTGGGTTGAGACAACCCCAAGCACAAAATTCAGGTTGGGCAGAAAATTAATTGACAGTAACCCCGAGGAGAACGATATGGAGGTGTTGGTCAATAAGAACCTCAACATGACCTGACAATGTGTGCTTGCAGCCTAGAAAAAGCTGGCTGTATCCTACGCTGCATCAAAAAGAGCATGACCAGCAGGTGGAGGGAGGTAATTCTACCCTTCTACTTAGCTCAAGTGAGGCCCCACCTGGAGTACTGCCTTCAGCTCTTTGGCCCCCGACATAAACAGGGTGTGGACCTGTTGGAACAAGTCCAGAGGAGGGCCAGGGTGATGATTAGGGGGCTGGAGCACCTATGAAGACAGGTTGAGAGAGTTGGGCTTATTCAGCCTGGAGAAGGCTCCAAGGAGACCTAATATCAGACTTCCAGTACCTAAAGGGAGCCTATAAGAAAACTGGTGAAGGAATTTCCACAAGGGCAAGTAGGGATAGAACAAGACGGAATGGCTTTAAAGTGAAAGAGGGTAGATTTAGATATTAGGAAGAAACTTTTCACTATGAGGGTGGCACAGGTTGCCTGAGGAAGATGTGGCTGCCCCATCCCTGGTAGTGTTCAAGGCCAGGTTTGATGGGGCTTTGAGCAACCTGGTTTTCTGGCAGGCAGTTGGAACCAGATGATCCTGAAGGTCCCTTCCAACCCAAATCATTCCATGATTCTATGTTCTCCTCCTGCTATATATAAATGGAAAGACAGATCATAGGAAATGTGAAAGCAATCACTCTTTTCCACTCCTTGGTAGGGTCTTAGCTAGAGTTGTGTCCTGTGTCTCATAGTAACCTGAGCCATAGTGCCAATCACCACATTTTTTCTTTTGGAGAAGTGTTTCTAATATTTTTTATCACAAAGTTCTTTGAGCATCTTTTGATTTGTTAATAGCTATTAATCATTTAATAAGCTGTTCGCACAGTTTAATTCAGATCAGAATTTTACAATTGGATACATGTCTGTAAATAGCATATGAGCTTGTTCAAGAATTATTTGAATACCAAGGCTATTGGTATTCAGAACAATTGTTTTGTGAAGGATAAAACCTAGATCCGTCAAGATAATCTGTAAAAAGCAAACTGCAGATAGACTCCCTGCTGCTTCTCTTATGAAAAATCTAAGACCAAACAGAAAATGACAGCACATAATTATAACAAAATAGATCTATTTGTTAGCAGTTCTGTGGTGAAATTTTGTTATTGGCAATAATAACAGTATAAACGTTTACATTCAGCTGAGGGCATGGAGTGTTATTCACAATGGGGTCAAAATGTCCCTGTAGAGTTCTCTATGAAAGGAGCATTGCTTTAAAAAGAAAAAAAAAAAACAAAAACTGCCAGGCTATTGAACAGTGTTATGTTGCTATTGTGTCATTTATTCTCTCTCTTTTTTTTTTCCTTAGGACCCATTTCTGCCTAATCTAAAATGTTCTCCAGTTTCCAGTAGTCCTACAGAACTGAAAGCTATCTTCCAAATATAATTTCTAATCCAAATTTTTAAGCTGTCTTTATAAGTACTTAAATGCACATGCTACAGTTCGTTTACTGATTATTTCTAAAGCTTTGTCTTGAATCTTTGTACTCACCAAAGAGTTCACAAAGTGAAAAGTGTTTAGTAGACTGCTGGCTACGAGTACCAGAAAAAACAAACAGGAATGAAATATGGTATTGATATGGAAAAAGAGGTAAAAAAATCTTGGTATAATGTGGTAGCTTGATAAATTTCCTTTGAAATATGAAAAAGAAAGGCAGAATTTTTGTACAGTGGTCCCACTCCTGAAAAGCAGAGCTGCAACTGGGCTCTTAGGGTCTGGGGTGGTATATGAGCCTGGGTTTCTCCAGAGAAGCTCCATGACCTAGCCCTTCAGGTGGAGCTGGTGTGAAGAAATGCAGGTTGTGATATCCTGACTTCAAAAGGTGCTGGCTGTAAGAAATGAAACTGCATCCATTGCACTGTAAATGCAAAATGTGCATAACTGTACATATATATGTGCACCTATTTTATATAGCGTGGGATCCCTTCTATTGAAGATCTTACAGCGCTGAAAACATTATGCAGGCTTTGCAGTAGAAACTGCATATGTCTGAAATTCAGCTGAATGCTTTTTGGATTTTTGTGTGTTTGTGCAGCACGGAGATGATACAACTGTCACATTTGTGCAGCTGTCTCAAGTGGTAATTTTGTAATTAGAATGAAGCATAAGAACAATAATTCCTTATTGCATACCTTTAATTTACTGTATCTAACTTCATTTATCTACCCTGTAATAATATTTTCATTCTATAGATCCTGTGATATTTTCTAAAGTTGTTTGTGTCTGAAAATGAAGTTTTGACATATGTAGAATAGTCTTCCTCCAGAGACCTAAACTTATCTTTAAGAAGGAGATAGGAAAATAGTAAGATTTTAATGTCCAAAAAGTATTTATTTGAAGGAGACTGAATAAACACAGAGACACCCAGCGAAGTAAACAATAGTAGGAAGCAGAAGTGCAGATAAAACGTAGAGAAAGCTAAGAAAACTTTAGTGGAGTCTGAGATGAGTTTAGATTCTGTAAAAACTCTACATTACTGTTAAATATACTGCTGGATAAAAGGATTATAAATGACTAACAGACATTACAGACATTCCGGATTATTGTGTGGTAAATATTGCTCATCAGTGCCAGTAAAAAGTGTTAAAACCATTTAGACTACTGTACCTGTAAGCAATCTGTTAAACAGTCCACTGAATTGCTTGTTAGTAAACCAGCTATTAAGAAATCATTAATCTTTTAATAAGTGGCATTAATGTAAAATATGTTTGAGTCTCCTTATGCTGATGTTAAATAAGGCTTGGGGTATTATTTTTTTTTTTTTTTGAGATTTTAATTTTTTCCCTCCAAAAAGTTAAGAAGGATACTTTAACAGACAAGACAAAACTGTAAGCTGTTGAGTCTTGCATGTTTGGCTTTTTTTTATTGTCTTTATTATAGGTAGGTTTACTACTCCATAAGATTTGTTAGTTGTTTTACTACAATACTAAGGAAGTATGCTTATTGTCTGGGGAAAAAAACAAGGGAAGAGAGAAGGCATATCAGCATATAATTACAAAAGTTGAAAACAGCTCACAGCCAAAGGGCTGTAACTCAACCAGAAATGGATATTGTAGTGCTTGAAGAACGTTTACCTTTGCAGTCATTTTGCTAAGGAATGCAATAAAAACATTTCCAAAACACAGTAACTGACACACACTTCTAACCAGTTTGCATTTTCTCAACCTGCTTTGTTGCAAATCAAACCGAAGTTAAAAGAATAACCTACCTCAAATCTTTTAAGACATATTCATGTCTATTTTTTTCCCTTAAAATAATTTCTACTATCTGGAGTCTCTGTTTCTTTGGTTGTTTGCTACCCAACTTCTATAGCCTCCTGTGTGGTAGTATGTCAATAAGGAACTATCAAGCCTGGGGAAATGTGGTTGGAAATTCAGTAAAAATGAAATGTGAAATGGGGTGGAGTGGTTGCGGGGAAGAAGCTGTTTTGCTAAATGACCAGTAACCTCTGAAGAGACTTAAAGTGCCCTCTACTTAAAGTGTAATACCTTTTACATCCTACAAACTATGCTAGCGGGTTGCAGGACTATTTGTATTGTCTTCAGTAGGAAATGGCCAAACTTGTAAGGAAATTAGAGATCTAGAAAAGCTCAAATATCTGCTGAACTGCTCGACTTTGTGTCTGCTTTTACTATTGATTGACCAGCAGAGAAGTCCAGCGTAGAGAAATATGACAGTGAAGTGACATGAGATGAAATATTTTTTCAGTTAGGCATGACCTCGTAATTCATGAATGGCAGTATGAAGTGAGATTACAAATGAATTATGTGGGGACATCCTGATGAGTAGAAGTTGGTTTTGATCAAATTCTAGCCACTACAGAATTCCTAAGCTTAGAAGAAATGTGTTTCATACTGCAGTTCACCCTACAAAGACAAAAATTGAAATAACTTGTATAGATGGAGTTACAAGCTGCTTTATTTATCCATTAGGTAGTAATTTCCTGCAGATAAGGCTTGGGTTTTTAAAAATTACTTTTTCATAGACCTGATTTAAGCCAGTAGGATTCATACCTGAATCATTGTTCAGAAATGCATCAGATTTTTGGTTAAATGATTGCTTAGCTGAGGTTTAGCTTCCAATAGAGACCTTTAAGGACTGCTCATCTACAAGTCACATAATTAGTGGACATAAAAGCTAAAACAAATATTGGAACTTTTCTCAGATCATCTGCAATGTTTCATTTTCCGGGTAGAGGAGAATACAGCACTTTGCAGTTCTGTCAGGTCTGTGCAATATGATTCTTACACTGAGGTGGATGTAAGCACCTTGAAACTGCCTATGTCAAAGAAGCAATTTCATAAAATCTGACCTTCATTGCTATTCTTTACCTTACGGGTGACATAAGAATATTTTGTTACCTGTGATTCTTATTAACTCATACAACTAATTAGTTTGAACGATGTTCAAAATTTCTTCTTCAAAAGGCTGTAAGAATGCAAATGCTAATTATGAATTTGTCAGTTTTTAGCAAAATATTTCCACTGTAGAGAGGAAACAAGGTAAGCAAAACTTGCTTAATTTGAACCTTGTAGTGGACTCTGACATGACTGCAAAACCCTCCATGCAGACTGGAAGAACTGCAGTATTTTCACAGCAGAATTTGATTTTTACTGGACATGATGTACAGGAAAATTGTTATGTAAATGCAGCTTTTCCTCCTGATAAAGACAATGAAAGCTCCTTGAAATTTAGCCTAGAAATATGCAGTGTTTTATTTGAAGTTATTTGCTCTCTCGGATAACTTTGAGGTACATATTTCTTTCATGAAAACCTCAAGGTAGACAGTAATGCAAGCACCACAGGTTTTTTTTAAGATAAGAGAGGAAACCACTCCAAGACCAGGCAATGACAATGCCATGGATGGCTGGAGACAATGGGAAAAGAATGGCAAAAGCTGCATAACTCTTTATACTGCCATACTGGCAAAAAGATAACTGGATAAAAGGATCAATACTAAGGGCCTAAAAATAAGTGTAATAGTCCTTCTTTTGAATATCCCACACCTTGTTGGTGCTTCTTGAGTGTCTGGGAAATGTCAGTACAGATACTGTTACTCAGTCCAGGTTCTTCCAGGATGGAAATGTGTCTAGTAGCTTTTCTGGTTGATCAGGTTTTGATGTCATGTGACTTTAGCCAAAGGAACTCTAAAAGTAATGTGTTCAGTCAAGTTATTTATATCTGACACTTGAAGTAGCGGAGAATCAGGGTCTTTAGCACTTCTAGACTTGGCACTCTAAAGCAAGCCTAAAGGTTGCAATCTGCATAGTCATACAGAGGGGATGTGAGATTCACTGGGTAATGCAAACCAGATAAGCTTTGCTGGAGCTCGTGAACATGGTTAATGTTGTAAGTAATAGCACAAAAAAATCAAAGGTGTCTTACTATGAATTTTGATCTTAAGCCTATTTTATGTCTACTTAGAACATGTTTTCTTAAGTGTGAAACAGTTCTGAATATGCCTGTCTAGCCAAATTAGGCCTGGTGATCCAGGGGCATGTTGCTGGCTACCATTCAGTCCTCATGAGGCTCCTTCACTGCTGAAAGTGGTGTGCTACAGTCATGTGGGTTCCTGCCACTGACTACAGGTGGGGGAAGGCAGCATCTCAAAATGAGAAAAGATGCTGTGCTGGTTTGTGTGCCTGGGCTACTGGAGTGATCAGGTACAACTTTTCTAAACACTGAGTGCTACCCTGACTGTCAGTGCTTGGGAACATGTCTTAGATTGTCCTTTCATGGCCCTCAATAATGTTTCTTTTTACTGCCCAAAGCTGATAACTAGGATATACTGACATTTAGATGTCATATTTGGACCAGATAAATGCTGAGGGGAAAAATATACCTATAGATGTATGTGGAGAGATGTGCTTTGAATTTGTGACATTTGCATTCTCCAAAGGGGTAAAAATATCTTGCTGTAATTATGTGGTTCACCAATTGGCCACCGCTTGTGGGATTCACCTCACCCATGGCTGAATTTGGGGACCTGTACGTTAATTTTAATTCTGATGACAATTGGCTGTAATGTTCCTTGTTGCCACTGCAGCCATGGAGGTCAGGCCTAATGATATGCCAAGAACTCTGTGACAGTTTGCATACAGACACCGTTTACTCAGGTCTCAGCACTGCCATTCTCAGAAGATGAGGAGGTATTGAACTGTCAAATCAAGACTGAGCAGGTGACAGCTGATGCATTTTAGATCAGCTGCCTTCATGACTGATTTAGTAAACCCAACTGAGAGCAAGCAGGCTTTTTCTCCTTCAATATTATGCTCTTTAAAAAAAAAAAAAGGAAAAGAAAAGAAAAGAAAAAGAAAAAAGCGAAGCTGTGAAAATGTGTATTTTTATTTTTAAACACTACCCTTTATACCTTCTTTTCACTTTGAAACCTGTAAGTGCAAAAATGACACAGGATGCAGTATCTGAGAGGATTTTTCGTATGGAATGAATTGAGGCAGAGAAATATTTTTATCCTTTCCACAGCTATATAGCAATTTAACATCGTACTCTTTCAGTCAATCACTCTACCTGCTGTCTTCTATGTATCATACAACTCCTTTAAATAGGTAATGCTCAAAATAACGCAGACAAGCAACAACATGAAGAAACATGAAACAAACGTTAACAATGTGTTTCCTTTTCCTTTCTGAGTAATTAATTCCTAATTTTGATAACATTGATTAAAAACTGAAAGTATATCACAGCATGTGTATTTCATAGAACGGTCAGTTAGCTAAGGGCAACAAACTATTTCAGAAAACACACTAAGTTTCTAACAGACAATGAGTACAATGGAGTGCAGAGTGTTTTCAGTGCAGATTGATCCTCATAGAGATTATTACTATGCCATGGAAGAACTAAATTGTCCCGTGTGTGCAGAGAGATGTTTCCAGTCTTTTCTGATTGATAACATTAACATTTGAAAGTCTTAATGGGGATTTTAAGTGACAAATACTGTCCATTCCATCACTGGTTTTCAGGATCTCCTTTTGGCAGAACTGCATAGGCATAGAAGATGGAGATAAATTTTGTACATGTCATTTTGGTGGCAGCATCCAGTTGCTCAGAGCATTTTTGTCTCCTGTGCCTACTGGTATACAAAAGGACAGGGATATGGGAAGAGATCTCTTGTCTGCACCTTTCCTCTGCTTTTTTATGGCTGAAATATTCCCCTCAGAAAAGCTATGACATTGCTCTTTGTAGTCATGGGAATGCTGCTTTGTCTGGTTTAGCTACCAGGGAAATACAGTGGATAATGTGTACCTTGAGTTGAGGAGAAAAATATTGTTATGTCAAGAGAATTTCTTGCAGTTTTTCTTAAATACTTAAAATGTAGAGATGCTGATATGCAGAGTATGCTTTTCTAAGTGACTTGATAACACAGTGCATATGTTTGTTTCCTGTATCTTGTATTGGTTTTGAGAAATCATGTTTTTTTGGTGATCGTGTTTTGGGGCTTGCTTTGGTTTTGTCTGTTTCTTTGGTTTTTTTTGGTGGGCTGTCTTTTTTTTTTTTTTTAAATTTCTGGGTTTGGGTTTTGTTTTTTTTTTTTGGTTGGGTGGTTTTGTTGTTTTTTTTTTTGTTTGTTTAATTTTTGTTTGGTTCTTTTTTTAACTTTTTTTTTTCTCATCTGTTAAAAATTGGGGAAATTGGGGCACTGGAGTAATGAGTAATCTTTATGAATATAATGGTTAGAGATGTACAAAAACTGTCTGCATCTCTTTTATTTGCCTTCTTCTCCTCCTCCCTCTCTCCCCTCAAATAAAAACAAAAGAAATCACAAGCTGAAAATTGAAGTATTTATGTAGAAGTTGTATAAATTATACTGTTCTTTCATCACCAGCGCAGGTGGGACTGCAGTATTTCTAGTAGTGACTGTCATTTTCCCTCAACTGTCCTTTTCCTACGAAAATGCCTACCCTCTCCCAGGGAGCATAAGTGTTGCCTTTGGGAGGTCTAGTGGAGGGAAGTAACCACTGAGGAGATAGCAGAGCTGCACTGGATCAGATATGGCAATCACTAGAAGAAAGTTGATGACTCAGTGAAGTGACAGTACTCGATCACTGCGTGGCTCAGTCTATACAGCACGGTTCTCTAGTGGCTGTTGATATTGTTTCCTTGGTGTATCAAAAAGGAGAGAAGGGGATTGGTTGCAGAATGCTTTAGAAAGCAGATTTAAATATGCATATTTAAATGTATACGATTATCACTAAAAGCATCTTTAAAAAAGGTCATGAAATCCAAAATACTTAACTACTTCTAGTAAATGTGTATGAAGGGAAGGGAAACATCTTTTAAATTTCTGTTAGAGTGGTGCCTTACAATTCTTGATGCAGGCTCACTTCCCTATATGCTGAAAACTCAATTTAATATTTATTGCAATTTAAGGTTCTATTATTGAATATAGTGATGCAAAACATCATTTTGGCAGCATGTTTTCTCCACAGACTATGCTACCAGTACTACATAAAAAAAAAAACCACCAACCCCATTTGGATTATCGAGAACAGTATTATTATTGGAGGATGTCTGTGAATTCCTTTCAATAAATTAATGTAACATTCATTTCAGATATGTATGTAATTTTTAGATTTAGTTTCTTTGTATGCTTCTTGTGCTTTCTTTAAAGTACTCCAAAATCTTTCATTTTATGTAGGTAGGGAAAGATCCCGTTCCTATCACTGTTTATTAAAATCCATACCTGATGCTGCCATACCTGTAGCTACACACTGGACCCCAAATATCACCTGATTATTAGTGCCATTTGTGTGTGAAATGTAGGGCCAGCAACTAGGGTCCTATCACCTAAATCAGTATGGGAGTCTGATACTGGACTTGAGCCCTGCTGCCTTATCCTTATTCAGCATCCCTGCCATCAGGGGAAGGAGGTAAACACAGCAGTAAAATGGGCAGAGGGTGCTTTAATAAGGGTTGTTAATAAGAGGAAGGTAGTTTTCACTTTAATGGTGCAATAAATTCCCCCCCCCCCCCCCCAGTTCTCTCCTCTTTCTTCCCCCCATCCCGCTGGTTTGTGCTTTAATACACAGAAATACATGCTTGAGATCTAGTTATCTGTGGAGAAATAGTGCACACCTGGGCTGTAAGTACTTTGATTCCTAGAATAGATAGAGCCAGAGACTTACTGGGGGTGCCAGACCTGTGGGGTGCATGAGTGGATGAGGTTAGCTTCCCCTCTTGATATATTAATTAGCATAGCAATTAGAGACAATGGTCTGCCAAGACTGATAGCATCAAGAGTTGATTCTGAAAGAGAAACTAGTGGATTTCAGCTTTCCTCATGTTATTTTTTTTCTAGACAAAAACAGCAAGACAGTGCAAAAACCAAGGCATGCTAACAGAATGGATAACCCCGTCAGTACCATGCATTTGAATGATAGCACTCCCCAGTCCAAGTGTTAGCTGTATATGAACTACAGCCATTCCATTGCTGTAGGGTAGCTGTTTGTATAGCTCAGCAAAGAAAAATGAGAAAGAAGCTCACTGCATATTGAAATCTGGGTCCAAAGTTATCAAGTCACTTCAACCTTCTTGTATTTCATTCTATAGGCTTGGAGTTTTCAACCCTTTTTGATCTGTGAACCTTTTCCACTGAAGATACAGATTGCTGGATAGTGAGTTAAAGCCCCACTGACAATCAGCTACACTCTGCACACTATACTCTAAATGAGGTCTCACAAGAGCAGAGTAGAGGGGCAGGATCACCTCCTTTGACCTGCTGGTCACGCTCCTTTTGATGCAGCCCAGGATACGCTTGGCTTTCTGGGCTGCAAGCACACGCTGCCGGCTCATGTTCCTTTTCTCATCGACCAGCATCCCCAAGTCCTTCTCCACAGGGCTGTTCTGAATCTCTTCTCTGCCCAACCTGTAGCTGTGCCTGGGATTGCTCCGACCCAGGTGTAGGACCTTGCACTTGTCATGGTTAGACTTCATGAGGTTGGCATCAGCCCACCTCACAAGCGTGTCAAGGTCCCTCTGGATGGCATTCCTTCCCTCCAGCGTATCAACCGAACCACATAGCTTGGTGTCATCGGCAAACTTGCTGAGGGCGCACTCAATCCCACTGTCCATGTCAGCGATGAAGATGTTGAACAAGACCAACACCAATCCATGAGGGACACCACTCATTACTGGTCTCCAGCTGGACACTGAGCCATTGTCATGGTTTAAACCCAGTCAGACAGCTTGTTCACTCACTTCCCCCTTCTTGCCCTCCCCCTACTCCCAGAGGGACACTGAGGAGAGTCAAAAAAAATGCAACTCCCATGGGCTGAGATAAGAACAGTTTAGTAACTAAGGTATAACACAAATCACTACTGCTACCACCAATAATAACAATGATAAAGGAAATAACAAGGGAAGAGAATACAACACCTCACCACCAGCCAACCGATAACTCACCCCACCCCAGCCCGACCAAGCACTGACCCATACTTCCTCCAACCCTGCAGACCCCCAGCCCTTCTGGCTAACTCCCAGTTACATCCTGCCCATGATGTGCTGTGGTATGGAATACCTCTTTGGTTACCTTGGGTCAGGTGTCCTGTCTGTGCTTCCTCCTGGCTTCCCCTCCTCCCTGGCAGAGCATGAGGCTCACAAAGTCCTTGGCCAAACCAAAACAGCGCTATCAGCTCTGTTCCCAAGTCGAAAGTCAAAACACTGCACTGCGCCAGCTACCAAGAAGGAGAAAAATGACTGCTACTGCTGAACCCAGAACAGCCATTGACCACAACTCTTTGCATGTGGCCATCCAGCCAGTTCTTTATCCACCGAATGGTCCATCCATCAAATTGATGTCGCTCCAATTTAGAGACAAGGATGCCGTGTGGGACAGTGTCGAATGCTTTGCACAAGTCCGGATAGATGACATCAACTGCTCTACCCCTGTCCATCAGTTCTGTAGCCCCATCATAGAAGGCCACCAAATTGGTCAGGCAGGATTTCCCCTTAGTGAAGCCATGCTGGTTGTCACCAAGCACCTTGTTGATTTTCATGTGCCTTAGTATGCCTTCCAGGAGAATCTGCTCCAGGATTTTGCCAGGCACAGAGGTGAGACTGACTGGTCTGTAATTCCTTGGGTCATCCATTTTCCCCTTCTTGAAAATGGGGGTTATATTTCCCTTTTTCCAGTCATCGGGAACTTCACCTGACTGCCATGATTTCTCAAATACGATGGTCAGTGGCTTAGCAACTTCATTCGCCAGCTCCTGCAGGACCCGCGGATGGATTTCATCAGGTCTCATGGACTTGTGCACATTCAGGTTTTTAAGATGGTCTTGAACCAGTTCCTCTCCTACAGTAGGCCTAGGGTCAGACCCTTTGCCAGTGAAGACTGAGGCAAAGAAGTCATTCAGAACCTCAGCCTTCTCCAAATCCTGTGTAGCCAGTTCTCCCAAGAGCTTCCTGAGGGGGCCTACATTCTCCCTAGTCTGTTTTTTATTTGCTACGTACTTGTAGAACCCCTTCCCGTTATCCTTAACATCCCTAGCCAAGTTTAATTCTAACTGGGCCTTAGCTCTCCTAACCTGGTCCCTAGCTTCCCGGACAACATCCCTGTATTATTCCCAGGCTGCCTGTCCTTGCTTCCACCTTTTATAAGACTCTTTTTCCATTTGAATTTTCCTCAGCAGCTCCTTATCCATCCAAGGAGGTCTCCTGGCCCTCCTGCTGCACTTCCTTCTAGTTGGGACGCAACACCCCTGAGCTTGTAGCAGGTGATCCTTGAATATCAACCAAGAGTCTTGGGCCCCTCTGCCCTCTAGGGCTATATCCCATGGAACCTTACTAAGCACGTTCCTGAAGAGGCCAAAGTCTGCTCTGTTGAAGTCCAGGGCAGTGAGTTTGCTACATGCTCTTCTCACTGTCCTGAGGATCTCAAATTCGACCATCTCGTGGTCACTGCATCCAAGGCTGCCCTGGAGCGTCACATTTCCAACAAGCCCTTCCCTGTTGGTGAGCACGAGGTCAAGCACGGCACCTCTCCTTGTCAGCTCCTCTATTACTTGCAGAAGGAAGTTGTCTTCCACACAATCGAGGAACCTCCTGGATTGCTTGTGCCGGGCCGTACCATCCTTCCAACAGATGTCAGGGTGGTTGAAGTCACCCATGAGAACAAGGGCCTGTGAGCATGAGGCTTTTCCTATCTGTCTATAGAATGCTTCATCCACAGGTTCCTCGTGTTCAGGTGTAACAGATCCCCACAGTAATGTCTCCCATAGCTGTTTTCCCTTTAACCCTGACCCACAAACACTCTGTTAACTGCTCACCTGTCCCCAGACAGAGTTCCATACTCTCCACCCTATCCCTAACATAAGGGCAACTCCCCCTCCCTGCCTGCCAGGCCTGTCTTTCCTAAAGAGCCTGTAACCTTCCATTCCAACACTCCAGTCATAGGAGCTATCCCACCATGTTTCTGTGATGCTTATTATATCATACCCCTGTAGACGTGCACACATCTCTAATTCCTCTTGTTTGTTCCCCATGCTATGGGCGTTTGAGCAGAGGTATCTGAGCCGAGCCCCAAATCAAGCCGGCTCATTGGCTGGAGCGGCTGGAATATCTCTGCATTGGTCCAAACATTTATTATAGGTGCTGGCAACTGACTGGGTGTGTTGGGATGGAATGATGCCCCCCTCCCCCAACACATCTAGTTTAAAGCCTCCTTGACCAGCCTGGCAAGCCTCCTACCAAAACTGCTCTTCCCCTTCTTTACCAGACCAGCTCCACCAGCCCCCAGTAGACCTGGCCTACAAACCTTGGGTCCCGCATTCAAGGCACCCAAACCCCTGACTATGACACCACCCTTTTAACCATTTATTAACCTGGCCAGTCCTCCTAGCTTTTTTTAGGTCCTCCCCTGTATCCTGGAGAATTGACGAAAAGACTATCTAAGCTCCAGAGCCCCTAACCACCTCTCTCCAGGCTCTGTAGTCCTTCTTTATGTTCCCCAGGCTACTGCTGTCTATATCCCTAGCACCCACATGTATCATTAGAAGTGGGTAATAGTCCATGGGACTTACTAGAACAGGTAGCCTCTCTGCAACATCCCTGATCCATGCCCCAGGTAGGCAACATACCTCCCTTGAGGCAGGGTCAGGCTGACAGATGAGTGCTTCTGTCCCTTTCAATGTAGAATCCCCTACTACTACGACCCGCTGCTTTTTCCTGGCAGCACCAGTAGAGATCTTCTTTACCAGCGCATCAGCTGGCTGTTTCTGGTGTGAGTGCATTTCCTCATTAGCCCCCTGCAGGACAGCAAAGCGGTACTGCATGGGGACAACAGATTTAGGAGGAAGCCCCTTGCTTTTGATTTTTCTTTTCCTCTTTTTTTTTTTTTTTTGTGTCACTAATTCCCAGCTTCCCAGGTTAATGGCTTCGTTCTTTCCTCCATGAGGTAGAGGTGAAGCTTGAGGCCCCTGCACAGTTTGGGCCTGGAGCAAGCATTCCTGCTTCCTCTCAGCTTCCCTGACATCTCGCAGTCTATTAACAGCATCCCGCAGCTCAGACACCTGCTGCAGGAGGACCTCCACCAGGGAGCACCGAGTGCAGCCCTGCCCGTTGTGCACCCTCCCCTCACCAGACCAGTGCAGGCACTCTCTACACCCCGAGCTCTGCACTGCAGCCTCCCCTCTCATCGGCTCTGCCTGGGTGCCTACGCTGGCCACCGCCGGGGCAGCCAGAGCAGAGCTCCCAGAGTGGACCCTGCTCATACGTCGAATGCCCACCTGCCCGCGCGAACTGCCTCGCCGCGCTCCCTGGGGCAGGTTTTTAACCGCTCAGGGCTGGTGCCGCTCCTGCTGGCTCCGCCCCGTGTGAGCCAGCTGAGCTGCCGGCTCCTGGGCAGGTCCTGTCGAGAGCTCGAGTCTCCCTCGGTGGCTCCTGAACGCTGATTCCCCCCCCCGGCTCCGGTATTGAAGGCGTCCTCTCTCGTGCTACTCACCTCAGCAATTGACCGGCAACGGCTGGTGACGCCCGGTTTAAATCTGCATCTTAGTATTGGGCCTGAAGTTACTGGTTGAAGGCCATCTTGTGAAGTAGTATGGGGAGGGTAGCTGCCCAAGAGAAATTAAGTCCTGGTGGAATGGTGAAAAGCAAGTAATTCTGTTTATTGAATGAACTGAATTTTAAAATTACTGTAGAATTTTGTCAGGAATAAGGGGCAAATAAAGTCAGCATCCGAATTGGCCAGCTAAGTGAACATCAGACTTCTATTTTCTGGATCTCCCTGCTGGCCACAGGCCTTCCTTTGACTCTATGGGCAGGGACAAGTTGGAATTACATAGTGCAGAACACCTGCTTGCTTCAAGATGTTAAACTGCTGCTTAATAGAAATCTTGATGTCTTACTTGTATAGTTCTCAATATGATTCGACTATTTCTTTGACTCCTGGCTGTGTGTGATGACTTCTGTAATAAGGAAGAATGGCTAAAAATCAATGGAAAGCTGTTTGAAAACTTTCACGCACGAGTTGGTATGTGTGCTTGGCATAGATTCTCAAACATGGTCAAAGGAAATTAATGGCAAGAAAGGTGTGCTGGTAATGAGGAGGTGCAGCAAAGGAGCTTGGAGTAGACAGTGTTAAGTAAAGCCCTTTAAACAGCATAGGAAGCCACTAGTGTGTACTGTTTGTTTGTTTTAAAGGAGTGCTTTCTGTCCATACTTAAATCCTGGGAAAACAGAGTAGTGCCAGATATGTTTAGACTTTTGGGATTGTGAGGAGGAAGCTGGCAGCCAACCATATGAATTTTATCAGCTAGCTTGTTCCTGAACTCTGGGGTCTACATAGGAAAGCATATTTGCTTTTGGATTTTTTGGCTGACAAAGATGGATTGCGTTCTTTACATGGCTGAAGGGAAAAAAGGCATTCTGTTTAAGGGCACAATTTATTTGATTCTTTTTTTGATTGCAGTGTTGCTTTTAAGAGGGAGGAGGAAGCTATGCTAGCTGACAGGCTTCTTGGAAAAACTTTGTTACTTCAAATGATGTGGAGCCTGCCAAGTTGTTGAGAGACGAATGAGACTGAGATACACAGCGTCGTATTCTTGGTTTCATGCCTGGGAAATGTGAAAGATCAAGTATTAAAGTAGCTAGCGAGGGCTATAAGACAACAGCATTTGGAGGTCTGTGTACTGTAAACCCCCTCCATTTTAGTAATGTCAAACTGAAAGCTTCTCTTACCTTATCAGTGTTACTAAAGTTAATAAAGTTCTTGCTATGCACCAGTGTTTATAGAATTAAACACTAAGGGTATCTGCTTTTTCAGGTTTTTTGAGGGCTGGAGTCTTATCTTAGTTAAGGCAAGCAAATCCATGGACTCACTGGAAATCACAACAGTAATTATTAAATAACAGTAATTATCAGAGTGATTAACTGTAAGATAGCTGTTTGGTTACGTTTTTGAAGAGAATCCCACATTTGTTCAAGGGGAGAAATATAGTGTTCCATCATGTACTCATTTGGTTAATCGCATTAACTAAGGATCTGCATTCACCACTGTAGTAAATAGTCTTTCTTTCAGAGAAATGTTATTTCATTAAAAAAAAAAAAATTAAAGAATTTTCACTTTGCTTAGGTAAGTATGTGGTGTACATGTGTCATAAATTGTGCTTCTTAAAGGGAATCTTTTGTACTCCCTTTTATTTGCTTGTCACATTGCTGCCTACTTTTATAATTGGTTTTTAATATCTCTTATGATCTCATACATTCTTCTCAGGTTTGATTCAGGTTTGAAATATACCTATGATAGTGCAGAAAAAAATATCTGGCAAATCACTAACTGCATTTTGTGTGGTCTATATGTGCTCACATAAATACACATAAGAAGTGAAGGTTTAGTTCATGTGAATATTCATAAGAATATTTCACACTAATAGTCAAACCTTGTTAATAGAAAGCACTGAAACAAGCTATCTTTGAATTTCATCTCTGGCTTTTGTGAGGAAGTATACTTTAGCAAAGAATGAAGTGAAGGGGAAACAGAAAAACTAAGGAAGAGAAAAGCTGAAAGAGTGCAGAGGGAGGAGAAAAAAATAAACAGGACCACTCCTTAGCTGATGAAGGATTTTATGAAGATTAGAGTGTGTTTTAAATATTACATAAAGGTGTTTCACCATGTAGGAAGAAGCTTTTGAAAATGAAATAATATTGGTATGGTACTTCATCTGTTTTCTGCAGAAATGAAATGGCTACTGGTTCACTTGCACAGCAGGTCCCTACACTAGCAGGGATAGACCTCTGAAGTTTCTCAGTAGGGCATGGTTTCATGCTTGTCAGGAGTGGGAGAAAACTAGCTGTAAGTCTCCATGGGGGTGCTGGAGGTTCTTTTTCCCCTCAAGGAGTTCTTTGATGTGCTATAGCTAGAGAAAAATCTTGTCAAAACCAGGTATGTTTTATGAGGGAAAGAGAAATCATGGCTGTCTTGGACAGCTGAGGTTGACCTTGTGTCCTCTGTCTAATTTTATATCTCTGCCACTAGATACCAAAGCAAGCTGGTAATCCAGTAACTGTTTGCTGCACTTGAACATTGCTAGTTAATACTTGTTAATATTATTAAAAACAGGTGAAGAAGGCACATGTGGTTTGGAGTAGAAAAGTGTGTTTGCATAGACATCAAAGTCCATATTTTAAGCCATGCTGCTTTCTTGATGCAGGCAACCGTTTTCTAAAAACAAGGTAATTTCAGCTGTAGAGAAAAAACATTTTTCAAAAAATGCTGGATTCTTTTGATGGGCCTTATGTCAAGTGGTGGACAGGCTATCCAGTCTTTGCTTTCAGGGAAGTGGAAGTGCCACAGGAGTAGATTGAAAGGAAATTCAATTTTGCTGCTTCTCTCAGTTGTCTGCCAGAAGCTGGAGGAGGGTAGTCCAGTCTCCACAATCCCTCCCTACTGTAAGTGTGTGCTCACCTGCTCTCCAAACAAAGCATAGCTGGGAGACAGCCCAGCTCAGCATGTGAAGAATGACAGGAGTGCTTGATAGGATGAACAGTAGAACCGGCTTGTGACAGATAGCTCTTCCCAGTTACAGTATGCAAAGTTGGCTAATGAAGTAGCCTAGGATGTCACAATGAACTGGCAGAATGAATAGGCTGGGGTGACAAATGGAGCTGCTTTGGCACCAGGTCATTCCTTTGCTTCTCTGTGTGAAAGCTGTCTAAGTGCACTTGGGGCTGGTGCTTGGTTTCCTCTCCCTCCTCACAGCTACCTATTCCTCATGGCAAGGTCTGTTTTCCAAGTGCAGCTGCAGGACAAAAAAGAATAAGCAGACTTGTGACATAAAACCCAAGACTCATTACTTTGAGACTCTTTTTCAAGCAGGACTTGCTAGGGAAATGCACAAAGGTACTGTTAAAAGTTCTTTAGGAAAGGGTATGGGCTAGAGATCAGTACTGTCACTAAATGTAATTTTAACTTGCAGTCTTAGTACTTTATTTTTAAGCTCTAATATGGGCTTTCTCCCAAATTCCTACTTTTATAGTTCAAAGAGATGAAGCTGCTGGATTATTGTCCCTTTCCTGTTAAAGAGCCTCCAGAATGTCTAGAGCCTGAGCACAGAGGATGTTAAATAGAATAATTTGGTGGCATCTTTTGCAGCATATGTGTACAGTTCATGTGAATGTAAATAGTGAAAACTAAATTTAAGATGGAAAGTCTTGACATGGGTAGAAAAGTGGCTTAGATTCTAGTCTAATTCTAGTTTTCCTGAGGATTTTTTTTTTTTCCCCACATCTCTTCATCACAACCATCTTCATCACAACCATTCGTAACTTTAAAAGAAAGCTCTCTACTCAGCTGCTAAGTGAATCATTCTACCAACTCCTCTATCTTTAGGAAACAGCAATGGTAGAAATATCTGTGTCATCCTACCCATTGGTCAGTAGTCCTTTGAACTAGGCACTGTACAAAGGTATGGCAAGAAGTCCTATTTTGAAATCTCTCCACAGGTTTAACAAATGCATCAACAAATAATGCACATGATTTGTAAGGAATCCACTGTTTCAGTTTGTTTTGCTTTCAAACCCCAAACATTTTCCTACAGTCTCTCTACAAAAGAGTGCAATGTGACAGGCAATATTTGCAATGAGCAGTACATCCACAGGGTTCTTTATATCTAAATGACCCTCTTTTATTTGGTTGTGGGTTTGTTTTGGAATTTTTTTGTTTTGTTTTTTTCCTTTCTAAATCCAGTAACCCTTAACTAGGCAAATTCTCTTATAAATTTTGGTGATTTATGTAAGAGAAGATTTGATACCAATCAAATATAAAGATGAGACTTGTAAAATGTTATACTTCAGGAATCTATGAAGACTACTTATACTGATACTGGCTTCAACTAAGCATGAGTTTAGAGTGAGGCTTGAAGGGAAGTTCTGAGGCTAATACTAAAGCACCCGTGGGCAAAAATGCTTCTAGGTACACAGACTGTTAATTATTAAATCTGGCATCATGGAATTGGTGCTGCTTAGAGTTTCAATATGCCACTTTATAAGCAAGTTCCTAGGTTTACTCACCTTCCAAACTTGCAGTGAGTTTAACTAGTGATGTTAGGTTGCAAAGGAAATCAGAAAATGCATCTGTACAATTTCTCCCTTGCTGTGCGATTTCTTTTTAATTTCTGTCTCCACCCAGAGTAGCATTACAAGGACACCTTTGTAGGTAGCATTTTCCATGGGTAAACTGTCAAGAGATCAGACTCTCTGTTAGATCCAGAGGAGTTTTTGCATTACCGTTATTACTGAAAAAGTTGCTCAAAGAAAGGTGGAACATTTAATTTTTTTCTTGTGATGTCTTGTCTTCCATGGCAACGTATACAGAACATGAGAACAATTTTGTTATTTCTTTCTTAATATGAAATATCTGCCTTTGAAAACACAGAGAAAAGATTGGCTACGTCCCCAGACTTTAAAGGAGAAACAAGGATGATTAATCTTTTTTAAAAAAAAGATTTTTTTTTTTTGAACAACACATTTGATTTTTTAGTTAAAAAAACTGTTGAACAAAAGTCCAAGCACTTTCAACAGCTTTAGCACAATTCTGAAATTCTAACTAATCTCACATTATTCTGGATGTTCTAATTTGACTACCTCTTCAGTTTTCTAGGGAAAACCAGAATAAAGAATATTTTTTCTGATACAATAAAATATATAGCTGCCTCATCACATAGCTGCCAGAATAACTGTAAAAGTAAAAAACTACAAGAAAAAGCATTTTGTAAGCTTTTGTACTTTCGCCAGGTTTTTCTTTGAGACCAGTACTCATCTTCAGGAAGTTCTTCATCCCATGTTGTATTGGGTAACCATCCACTTATCTGATTAACTATGATAATTTTGGAATAATGCCACTTATATCACTGGAATTGTAACTCAAACCTGGAAGCAATCTTGAGGCCAGAATCACACTTGACTTCTATATGCATGTTTGGGATTTCTTTGATGGTCTCAAAACTGATTGCATTTACAGGGTACATGTCTATATCACTGTGATTCACGTTAGAATATATAATGCAGGTTAGCATTATTTTGCACACTGCCTGATAATGTATTGTAAAAGCAAGCATTAAAGCTCAGAAAATTCAGGAGTAGATGGAGTCAGAAAGATCAATCTGGTAGTAACAATGGCACTGATCTCCTGAGAATAAGAGAACAGCATGGTATGGACAAATGGTAATGCTGGATTTTAAAGCTTTGGAGGTCCTTACTACCACCCAGTGACCTTTCAGTCTAGGACAATCTTTTTCTTATCAATGAAGTGGCAGATAGACTATATGTATTGGGGGCTTGATTTGCATTTAAATAATTTCCTACTTATTAGTAGGAAAGTGGGGGAAAGTAGTTAAGTGGGGCCTCTTGGAAATTGTCATGGTTTAAGCCCAGCCAGTAACTAAATACCACATAGCTGCTCACTCAGCCCCCTCCTTCTCTCAACCCCCTGGGTGGAATGGGGAGGAGAACTGAAGGAATGTAAACCCCACAGGTTGAGATAAGAATAGTTTAATAACTGAAGTACAATATACTGTTACTACTGCCACTAATAATAATAATGATAAGGGAAATTACAAGGGTAATTTCCCTTACGTAAACTGAACATAAAACTGAAAGGAGAAAGGGAAAAAAAGAAAAAAACAAACAAACCCCAAATCAATATACACAAAAAAAAAAAACCAAACTCCCAAACCAGAAAAAACTCCAAACAAAACCAAACCACCAAACAATAAACACTATTAATGCACAGTACAATTGCTCACCACCCACTGACCAATACCCAGCCAGACCTGAGCAACTATTGGTCCCTTTCCGGCACCCCCTTCCCCAGTTTATATGCTGCGCAAGATGTGCTGTGGTATGGAATACCCCTTTGGCTACTTTGGGTCAGGTGTCCTGTTTCTGCTCCCTCCTGGTTTCCTGTGTCCCTCCTCATTGGCAGAGAAAGAGAGACTGAAAAGTCCTTGATCAGGGTAAACATCACTTAGCACCAACTGGAACATCAGTGTGTTATCAGCATTGTTCTCAGACTAAACCCAAACCACAGCACTGCACTAGCTACTAGGAAGAAAATTAACTCTATCCCAGCTGAAACCAGGACAGAAAGATAGGCAAAGCAATGCCAGAATACCTAATCCCAGCAAGGACTGGACAGTGCAAAATGTTTAGAGAATTTGAAAGTCAAAGCACCATGTCTATATCATGTGTCTTTATATTCAGGTGGAAACCGATGTTTTTTAAAATTGCATGTTTTGGATGGAAGTGCCTAATCAACATGTCTTTTTAAATCTGATATGATAGACACAATGAAAAAATTGTCCTCTTCCTCCTAATGACCTCAACAGTCTAGCAGTGAGACAAGAAAAACACAGATGGGAACAGGCAGGTGGCATGGTAAAAAGAATGCATAGAAGAAGAATAAAATATTTTCATTGATGTAGGGCATCCTAGGACACACTTGTGTCCAGTATTTTTGCTTTTCTTTGTGTAAACTGTCATAGTTCCATGTTCTCTTTTCAAGGAAGTTTAATACTTCATGCAATTATTTACAGATGCTCTCTTATTTTATTTCCTGTGTTTTATTTCACCAGAAAGATTTCTCATGGCAAGTGCTGCTGTACTCATTTTGAAATCCTGCTTCTGCTTCCTCAGACTTACTTTTCTCTCCTTATCTTGATGGAAGTATTAATGTATCTCACCGAACATTACTTAAGTAGTAATTGATCTTTATGCCTCTGAGCCCCCTTTCTGATAGCAACCACATTTAAGGCCATTGTGAAACCTTTTTGACCTGATTATGTGATTCCAATCAGCTGTGCACTGAGCTGCCTTGAGTGCTGGCTGATGGAGAAGCTGTGGTTTAGAGCTCCATTCTCTTGTCACTGACAGCAGCTACACACAGGCAGGCAGAGGTGGGTTTGACCCTTCATGATGAATTTGGATTATTTCTTATTTTTTGCTTTCAACTTCCATCTTTCTGTTTGAGACAATGCCTATTCCCAGATGCTTTTTGTATTCAGGACAAGTTCTTGCTGTGGTCTCACTCTGAATGATACTTCAGTGGCAGCTATACCTTTTTATACTTTGAATGTGAATTTCAGCCTCAGTTAAGCGAGGAATTAGTTTTGACCTGCCTTCTGTACCAAATCTGCCAAATGAATGGCAATTAACTCTGGATTATTGAACCTACAAAAGCTTTTCTGCAACTTCTGGGGGCTGACCTGGAACTTCTTTATAAAAGGGAACGAAAAGCAAATTGGAAGCTGCAGAGGATTTTTGCGGCATTTTTGCAGGAGGGAGTGGAGGGGGGAATGCAAATATTATAAGACCCTGTCTTCTGGTTCATTTTCAACTTCCTCTATGTTCTGGCAGAAGGAATTGTCACTGCCTCCAGGCCCAAGGCAGGTCATGATATTTGTTGCTGGCTTTCTTTAGTACTCATTTACTGATAGGTCTTTCAAGTTCTCCCTAAAGACAGAGGTTAGACGAACTGATGCATTGCTGTTCGTGGTCAGTTCTCCCCACAGGCTTGTGTTTAACACTAGAATATTTTGTTTTCAGTGTTATTTGGTGTTTTTTATTGTTTGGTTAGTTGGTTTTTACATGTCAGTGTTGGTGGCTGAAATAATTTTCCATGTTCATTTTATGCTTTTTATTCTTAAACATCTATTAAAAAAAAAGGCAAACAAGCAAACCATCTTCCCAAGGTAAGTAAATAGCTGTTATACAAACCCAAGATCTGCAGGTGGACATAATTGCTTGCTGGGCTCAGCATCCTCACATGTGTGTGCACCTTCTCCTCTTCTAACTGGACTGCCCAGCACCTTTTCTTTGGTAATTGATGGTTTGTCCTTCAGATTCTTTAATTCTATCTATTTTCCTCTACAGTATTTAATTATTGCTATGTCTAAGGTAGGTGCATTCTCTATAGACAGACTAATAAAACAGTGATATTTAGCAGATATCAATGTAATTGACTGAAACTATTAATTAGAGACACAAATAGGTAGGGAAAAATAAAACATACACTTCAAAACTGTCAAGCATTTAACATGAAGATTACTCAGCAAATCAGAGCGGGGGATTGTTTTGAGATTTTTGAGCAGTGAAAAAGCTGTTATGTAGTGAAATTTGCAAAGCATTTTACATATAGATACTCACTTTGCTCTGTATATATTAAACATTTGGTTATTCCTACCTAACACTCAAACACGGCAAAACCTTCTGTATACAAGGTAAGATGGGCACACTGATTGAATGCCCAATGATTGACTGAGCTGTAGCATTCTCTGGGCTTCAAGAAAGGTTTTTACTTGATGCTCTTTCCCACAGGAGTTCACATTTGCTGTTTTGTCTCTGAGAGTGATCGTAGTGACAGACACACATTGAGAGTCGGGGAGAAATGCCATGGGAGCTGCTTAACAGCATTCAGATGCAGAGATGGCATTTGATTCCCAAGCTTCTTTGCTGCAGCCACTTTATAAGAAATATAAATCAGGAAAGTCTCCAGGGTATCAGGAAAGCGGACCTCTGATCTGCTTGCTCTTACCATGAAAAACTGAATCCTGTTTCTGAAACAAAGAACAGATCTAAAGGTTATTGAATAACTCATCGTGGTGCAATCTATGAAATGGCAGAATAGCAGGTGTGTGGACATACCACCACGTGTGTTAGGACTGCAAGTTCTCTGAGAAGGTGCTAACAGGTTGCCTGACATACTCATAGTAGCTGTTTTCATTTAATGTAGAAATTCTTATGTGTTGTCTAATTCCTGTATGTTGTTCAGGCAAAATGTTCTGGGTATGTTCTAAAACGAGTGCCAGCTCTCTGAAATAGCTCCCTGTACCCACATCGTAGATATCAAATAAATTGTTAGAGATAGCCGAGCTTGAAATATTTCTTTTTGCATTTCATTTTTTATACATTCAGGTCAATTTATATTTATAAATATCTGGAGGTGGGTAATCGAAGCTCTGCAGCAATCCTTTTTATTTTCTTTTTCATGTATAGAGCCTGGAAAATCTAAAATACCTTAGGAGTAGACATGTTAATGTTATGTTGATACTTTTCCTTTCATTTAATGGAAAGGTACTTTTTTTTTTTTTGTGATTCATTTAGTGCTGTGAAATTAAGAAAGTCACCAGAAATTAATGTAAAAGCAAATTACTAGATGGGAAAAGGGATTAAAATGTAAGCACTGCAGCTGCAAGATAAGGTACTCTGATGTCAGAACTGTGAATTGTTGATGAAGTTTGAAGTAATTCCATTTTGCATGTTATTTTTAAATTCTCATATAAAACAACTGATTTAAATGTGGAACCTTTGAAATACAAAGAATTAACCTCATCTTCCAGACAAGATGCTTAAGGTTAAAAATAATATAAACATAAATCTTGTGTAAGTCTTATTAAAGAAGAAATATCTGCACTACCTGAGTTAGATTTCTTTCAGCCAAAAACTCCTATTCTGAAATGCTACCATTCTGACAGTGTGACAAATTGCTGGAAGAAATGCTAAATAGTTAAATGGACAAGTGATGGATGGCCTCATAAGCCTTGCAGGGCAGCTTGTGTAAGATACTAATTGGTTCTGTGGAACTGGTTTTGGTCAATAAATTCACTTGAGATATTTTTTGTGTGTGTGTGTATTAGATATCTTTAAAGAATGCAGTGCTGTAGGTGACAAACCACTTGGAATGTATTAGGCCACCGACAACTTTATTTTGTCTGCTATACCATCTACCTTCCTTCAAGGATATAACCTACTAAAAATCTATTATTGATGCATTGCTGTCTCTCAAATGCTTCTGAATTATGAGTTTATTTGGAAGCCTCCAGAATTTTCTGATGCTAAAAAATGCCCATGTTAAATTTTCCAGTGTTTGCAATTGCTTTTATTTTTTTCTTTCTTACTCTGGAATAGATTCTGCCACCATTGCTCACTTTGAGCAATACTTTCCACTGCAGATAGTCTAAATATTAGTGAACTCCAGCTGTGAAAAATATTCTCAAGTTGATTAAAGGTGATTAGATTCTGGCCCTTGGGACCAGTGCCAGTAAAGATATGAGCAGGCACTTCTGGGACTGAATTTGGAGATGAGGGAGTAAATGAAACGGGGTTTTCAAAACTTTAAGTTCAAATTTAGGCCAAATTTACGCCTTGCTCTGAAATCCCTAGGCTTCACTGAGCTCTCCTGATTGAGGTTTATTTAGTGTTCCCGAGGACATTCACTACTTGTGTGTCCATGTGTACCCCTGAGCATACCTGTGCTGGGCAGAGGTTTCAGCATGTGCCACAGGTTATATCTGAGCCTGAGAGGACTGAAAGCTCCAGAAGGCTTCTTTGCACTGTGTTGACTGTTCTATGGGCTGACAAGTCTGGTGCTGGAGCAAGTGCCCAAAGCAAGGCTGGGGCACAGGCTGCAGGCCAGGGGCAGGAGCACAGGCAATTGGACCTAGGTCCTTGTGGGCAAGACCACAGCTCTTACACTGTTCCAAATCATGGGAAGAGAAACTAGTTGCTTTTGCTATGTCCTAGGCAGATAGCTGAAGGATTGAAAGTGCTCATCTCTGTGTTTTCCAGTGTTTAGGGGTAGTCTTTTGGTAGTTTACAGCTCAGCAGCCTGGCTGCTGCACACCCTGTGTGAGGCACTTGCTCTCCTACTTCTCTGTACAGCCCATAATGTGACCTACTACCTTCACAACATAGTCAGACTTTGATAAAAAAAACCCTGAAGCACTTGCCTTTTAAGTCCTTCAGTCCTTTGTTGCATGTGGCCCCAAGTGATTTCAGTGGAAATATGAGAGGTTGAGTTTGGTTTTAGTTGCTTTTCTTCGTTTGTTTTTTCATGGTTTGTTTTTTTTTTTGTAAGTTTTTTTATTATTTTTTTTTAATTTATTTCTTGGGTGGTTTTTTCTTCACTTTCGTCAGTGCTAAGAAGAAAACAAAATCAAAGCCTCACCTTAGTGAGTCAGGAGAGAAGAGAAAGTTTGAGATGATTTCAGGATTTTTCCAGATAGTAATTTCCTGTTTCATAAAGTGGGATTAATTAATTCTGAAAAAAAATTGGGATTTAAAATGCTAATATTTGGGATAAATAAAAATCTGACTTAGAATTTAAATAACTCTAAACTTTAAGGACAATTTAGCTCCAGGTCTCAACTCCATTCTGATCCCAACTTCAATGCAAAATAAAGCTTAATTTTTGGGACAGGACTAAAACTGAGTGAATTATGTCTTTCTGGTTGCTTTGCATTCTCTTCCATGCTTGCACATATGAGAGGTTTCATAATTAAAGACCACATTTAAACTGCTATATATTTAAACCAATTTTTATGAATACTCATGCTAGCTACCCTAGCAGCAGTGTTGAAATAATTAAATAAAGCAATAAGGTGTTTCTAGAATGATCTGTAATAAAAAGCATGAAGAAAAGGACTGCATTTCTGTCAGCAGTCATACTTAGGTTGTCTAATATATGTGAGCTTCAAGAAAACTTGTCAGGAACAAAAATTTGTGCAGCTATCTTGATTTATTTTCAGTGCACTACAGTGTAATCAAGCCTGATAGGATACATATTTAACTGGAAGAAAATGTACATTGGGAGACTATGAAGACAAAGATACATAGCCTCCTTGTAAAGGTTTTGGGAGGAGGAAGAAGACTCAAAGAGAACTTGCTGCATGTGACATACAGCCTGTCCCTGGCTCCCCAGTGCAAGGAAAACACGATTTGCTGCTATGAAAGTGTAAATTCAAGTGGCTATGTGACAACAATACTGATAGATTTTTTTCCTTAAATCCTGATATTAATTAGATTTTGTGGCAAAAAATACCCAAGCCTAATGAAACCTTATATTGTACAAATTACATGCATGTTAGTTTTTTTTTTGTGCAGGTTAGCTGATTGAGTTATGAAATAAGTTGAACATTACTGCTGTTGACCCAACCAAACAAGGGCTAAATTATAGGAGTTTAGAACTGTCTTGTTAGGGGAAACCTGCTGGATATGTAAATATCTGAGAATCAAGAGGTAAATACAATATAATTTCTTACATTTAATCAGACTCTGTGGATCCACCATAAAGGCCCATGGGTCTCTTTGGAGAAAATTTATAATGAATACTTTAGTTTATTAATACAACAAATTGTGATTATATGTAAAACAGAACAAACAAATGTTATATGGTCTTCAATATACTGATCTGTATTTATGCTTGTATAAAAGCCTGAGGTACACTCATTTAGGATATTGAGCCATAAAGTTTAACTAGCAAATTAACAAAAGATGGTAGATTAGATATTTTCTGTGTAACCAAGATAATATTTATGAAAGCACTTTACCTTTTTTGTTTAATTATGTGCTTAACACTTCTTAAATTTTTTAATAGAGCACACTTTGCTAGACATCACACATACTGTATTATTTACATCAACCTGAAATATCCACAGTGTGGCTCTTAAAATGTTGTTAAAGGTAATCTAGTAATCTTCAAGTGATGCTGTGCCACGTAAAAAGACCATAAAGCATAGAGCAATCCAGTGAGTAGTCATCAGTTCACAGTTTAATTGTTGTGAAACAGATTTCCAACATCCTTTTGCTTGTAAATTGACTGGAGATGAAGATCTTCTGCTGTCTGGACATTAGAAATCTGTCCTTTGAATTCAGCAGATAGACTTCCATGTTGCAAGTGTCAAATACATCATACAGTGAAAGGAACTTGTACTTACTATGCATGTATAAAAATCATGATGCAAACCTCAGAAGGCTACTTGTTCCTGTAGAAACATATTAGTCATCTCAGAAAGGATGAGCAAGCTGTACCTTGAGTACAGTTGATGCTTGCACTAAGAGCTGCTCTCATTTTCCAGTTTCCCAGCTAGACTCAAACTTTAAAATTTGAATGGGTTTTAAATTGACAGTTCACTTTTAAATTGCTTATGAGATGCATAGGTGATAAGCTGGTATGTTTGACATACTTGTATATTTAGGAAGCTGTGAGTTTAGAAGGTGTTATATCACATCTGTGGGAGAGACTGCAGCTGCTCCTAACATTGACTATAAGAAGTCTGTTGACCTACTGGATTCATTAACCATTTAAAGTTATTGGTTAACCTTTCAAAAATATTTGGTTTTAAGAGTTTATAAATGTATCACTGCAGAAAAACTCAATGTGTGATGTTAGAAAAGAAAATTGATTGAAAGAATAAAACTGTCAAATGTTAAACTTGCAAGGGTCTACTGAAATTCAGCAAAAAATCCAAATTCAGGTAAATTCTTGAGTTACCATCTGTTCTGTTCACAAGTATGCTTTATATACTATAAATATACCATACCATAACAGCTTCCCAGCTGTGAAGAACCCATTTGCCTGGCTGTTCTTTTAATTCTTCTATAAAAGTTTAGTTTTCAAGTTGGCCATCTGCCTAGATACCAGTGTGAAAAGCTTTAATAAAATATACTATAAAGAATAAATTAAAACACCTGCTAAAATTAATAGGAAAAATGTTCTACTTGGCATAGCAGGAAATAAAATAGCATGGAGAAACTGAGCTGTTTGAATTGGTAATCATAATTCTGAGACATGGAGATAATAAAGGAGGCACCTGGGATCTGGTCCAGCAAGTCTTTTGTTCGACCATAAGCATAGGAGTTACCCCATTCTTGGCTTACTTGCATATAAACCTAACACTAATTATAATACTTGAAAGAAAAGAGGTTTGGCATTCTGGTACAACTATATTATTATCAAAGATTTATTTTACTGTTCAGTATAACACTTAGTAGCTGCCATTCTATTGGAAAGGTAAGAGAACTGTGTTTCCTTCTGTCACCAGTGTGCTGTATGTATATGCTGGGCAACAGCTTTGAGCCATAAACACACAGCCTCCTAAAGCTAGTTCTGGGCTATGTCTGACTCTTCCTGATAGAGAAGCCAAAGGGCAGACTGCCTGGTAGGATTTCCCCATGGAGTATTTTATACATGTATATGTGCATCTTTTGCCCTTGTACCAAGCCAGTTGAGCTGAAGCTGTGTCTGAACCTGGAGTTCTGCAGGTGTGCTAGCTTGTTGCCATACACAAGTGATATTCCTGGAGGCTAAAAGTTCACAGAACATAAGTATACCATACTTTTAATATAGTAGTATATAGAATATACTCATTGGTCATGCTGCTCCAGCAATGGGAACTTAGCTAGGGCTAAGCATGAAGACAGGGAGATGAGGAAGGCAAGTTAATCTTGTTAGTTACAGCTGGTAAAACAAGGGATGGTGGACTCAAGGGGCAACCTGGGAGATTCAAGTAGAACATTAGGATAAGCTTCCTTGCAAGCAAGAACAGCACTGGGAGGTGTTGTTAAGGGAAGTTGTATATTTCTTTATCTCTGTAAGTTCTGTGGACTTGTATAGATAACACTATAGCTGGCCCTTCGTTGTCTTGCTGCAAATGAGAGGTTAGAATACAAGGCCTCAGAGATATCTTCCAAGTGATTTTTGAGTCAATGCTTGCTCAGATCAAATCTCTCTCTCTAGCAGAGATCAGGAGCAAGCACTTAGGAAAAAGCAAAAGATAAGACATACGTCTATGTCCTCAATATATCTGGCAGTAAGGGGTCAGGTGATTCCCAAATGAAAGGTGTTATTTTTGTATTTCTCTAATAAACATAAAAAAGTTTGGTTGGAATGTTTTAATTTTTTTTTTTTTTTTTGTCCAGTAATTACTTCAGCTGTGTGATAAGTCAGATTTGACCTTGTTTTAGAAAGGGTTTTGGTTTTGATATTTAATGAAAAGGTATTTTTATGAGAAAAATGTTATCAGTTCCATTACACTTTCCTGGTGCACTCAGCTCTGCCTTCCTGCTACTTTGTGGGTAAGCAAGAAAAGATGTTCAAATTCCTGTTTATTAGTCAATTGCTTGCATTCTTCTGAACTGTCCCTTGGACCTCTATGCTCAGTCTCTTAAATCAGCTGGCTTGGGAAAAGTGGTCTTTCAGTTTCTTGTTCAGCCACATAATCTATGCCTCTGTAATTGAATTAAAACCACATTGTTGTTATATCACTTCCAGCATTAAAGATGGGCAGCTCTGATTCTGAGGCTTAGCTACAATTTTAAGGTTTGCAGCATTTTTCCTGATTTTTGAGTACTGTATAATTTGTGTGTCGCCTCATGCACCATGTTTTGTTTTTTTTTAACTGAGCACTGGTCCTAGGTTTTATCTCCATCATGCCTCAATACCTGAGTTTATTTCATTACATTATTTTAGAAATCTGCTGTCATTACTGCCTAATCCCTTTATGCACATCTCTTTGCCTTCTGGAAACAGAGATTAACCTTCAGTGGCATTTTTGATTTAGCTAGCCATGGAATATGTATTACATCTTCCGCTGGTGAGTCTTTGCTGAACTGTGTGAAGTCTGCCTTCAGAGGTGCAAAACACCTCCTTTCTCCCTCCTGTTGCACAGACTGTGCCATGCCGCAGAAGACATCTCTGTCTCAGTGTCATTGTCTCTAGCAGTGATTTTCTTGGGCAGAAACTTTTCTGCATTGCCCAGCATAGGAGGCTCAGTAACACACTGTAATCACTTGGAAGCGCTCAGCAGTGGCTCTTGTGCAGCATGCTAACGGTGTACATCCACCTTCCACCCGGTACAGAGGTGATGGCTCCGGAGTGGGCAGTGGACAGCAGTCACCTCTGCCAGCAGCAAGTTTCATTTGCTCCCAGGCCACCTTCTTGAAGCACTGCACCCACGTGCAGTGCTGTGACACTGGAGTAGAGTGCCTTGCTTATGATTTTCATTACACATTGGATGCTCATTCTCAGACTTCTGGCTATTCCCATTGTGCAGCACTATATGAAAAGTATCTTGAGGGTTTCTGTGCATGTATAAAATGTAAAAATAATATATCGTGCCTCTAATTCTGAAGGTTTCTTTTTCTATTTGCTTTTATCTGGGCATTTTCATACCAGCTTTTTATCCCTTGAAAACAAACAAGATCCCTTTAAGCTGAACAGAATATTTCATATAGGTAAAACTATCAGTTGCATATATTCAGTTCTATACTCTTACAGTTCATTACAAAGACATAGGGGAACTTGGTGGAATCTCTGCTTACACACACACAATAAGAAGCATACTTTAGGAACTATTAGGTATGCAAGTATATACATACATACACACACTCCCCCTTTGCTTTTTTCTCCTTTTTCTTAGCCTGCTTACATACTTGATATCATAAGGATAAAAGTTTTGTAGAAAAGCCCTGATGAAGGCCAGGAATGGAAATACATAACAGAAAAAATAAAAACAAAACCATAAAAAGGCTGATCCAGGAAGCTGAGGACTCATGTGAATAGGAAAGACTGCTCTGAGAAGCAGGTTTGTGGCTTTGTATTTTAATGCTATGGATAATTTTTAAAGTTATTGGGAGTGGAGGGGAAGTCTTCTAATTCAGATAACATAACTTTTCCTATCACTGTATGTTGCAGCGGCACTCGGTACCACTGCACTAGTTAAGAGTCTGTGAAGAGTATTTCTGTTATAAATCTGTAAGATTATATCTCTGTCTTCTCATATTGCATCATCCTGGAACCCGACAAGTTGTCAGTGGAGAGGCAATTATTTCTACCAAAATATTAAGAAAATAACTTGCATTTCTAAGGTATGTAGCGTCATGAGAATATATGGATTTAGAAGAAACTGATGAGGTTGTTGAGATTTTTTTTGCTTTATTTTGCCCCAGCTGTAAAATTTGCATGTTAGTACTAAGAAAATGAAACTTTGCTCGCAGTTAGTTGAAAATGAGGTTTATTTGTGCTTGTGACCTTCCAGAGTGAGGGGAGAGGGAATGACACAATCAAAACCTTAATAGAGCTTGAAAAAGCAGTTGGGCTGGCCAGAAAACACTGATTCATCCTGTGAAAGAGAGATGATATTACTTCCAGTTTGCAGATTGTTGTTGATTTGAGAGCAGCCGGTGTTAGAGGAAGAGGCTGCGTTTCCCAGCAATGACTCACTGGATCTCACGAGCAGCAGGGAAAGCGGGTGTGAGGAGAACCAGGAGAGGTTGTTAGGAGCTGGCAGCCAAGACTATTAGCAGACTATAGCTTGTTATTTTTACTTTGCAAACTCCTGAGAAGAGTGAACATTTTGGAAGAGTGAGACAAAGGCCAGGGAACCAGGGGAGTGTAGTGCATATTTGGACAGGTAAAAAGACTCTGAGGGAGAAAAGTGTCTTTCAAGTCCATTTGATAATATATCAGTTTAAAGGAGCTCTTCGAGTCATCAATGAAATATATTGAAGTAGTAGTATGAACAGTATAATGAAATAAGAGTAAATGAACTGCAAATACAGGATTAAGATTATCCTGTATTTCAGGTTAATTGTTTATGTGAAGAAGGCTAAGTGGCCTTGGCAAAGTTGGTAATTTTTAGTTCTTTATCACAGATTAGTTTTAGGAATGCTGATGATTATAAATGGATGATAGCAATTCTCTTAACTAAAAATCTTCAAGTTATAAAAGTTCTTTATTTTCTACATGGCTGTAAAATTGAATTTTTACCTTTTCTCCCTCCCTCCATGAAAATGGAGAAAATGAATCTGGATTATTTCCCAGCAGTGCACTTATTGGGAAGAAGAGGGAGTTTAAGATCCACATTCCTATTGAGGGGGGGGGTGTGTGTCTCAGTTGCTGACTTGGAGTTACAATGCTTTCCTCTCACTTCAACCAAGTGACTAAAGCTGCTTCTAGGACATGGATGAGCCAATTTCAGTTTTCTACTCTACCTCTGTGTTCCAGATATGCTTTATACACCTTGCTTCAGCACTGGGTTCTGTCTCAGTTACCATGTTGAAATAATTAGGCTTAATATTGGACAATGAAATAGAAATTTGACTGAGAGTAAGAGAGATCTTACATGAATACAGAGGGCCACAGGGCTTCTGAGTAATATGTGAAGTAATTAATGGTATTTGAGGAATATTTTGGCTTGGAACAGAAATGTTCTTTGTACTTGCCCAGCAAATATTGTCATTTTGATACTTTTCAGAGCTACATCTGCGTCTCCAGCAACTCTATTATTATTTTTGGTAGAAAACTAGGTAGAATTGTAACTGCTAATATACAACTTTTCAGAGAATTTTCAAAGGACTTAGTAAAATTTGTTTTCTTTCCTAAGTCAAAAGAAATAAGAGAAACACTGAGCAGTAACAAAAATTCTCCAGTATTTATGGATAGAACCTTTATTTCTCACAATCAGATATGACCTACCATTTACATCACTATACTGCTGAAATGCACAACATACTGAAAGCAGACTGACACCATGTGGTCTGTGCTGAATGGATGCAAGGTAGAAACAGTATGGGGGTGATAGATAGCAGTGCCTACATGGTGAGGTCATGGTCATCCCTGAGGCATTGGCTATTGTATCTGTATGTGTGTCTTGAAATCATGAAACTGTTTTCTATGGTTCCTTTGCCTGGTTTGTAAGTGTTATTTCCCTTCAGAAGAGTGGTCAGCTGATTGAGAGTGAGGGAGAGAAGTTTTTAAAGGCATTAAGTAGTGTCTCAGACAAGCCACTGGCATTAATGGGGGTCTGGGGAAGGTATAGTCATCCAAGGAGATGCAGACACATGCAAATTTTGGGTGAATATGACAGCTGATACTTGTTTGCTTAACAGCTGGGACCTTCTTTGCTAGCTTCATCACCAGTGTAAAAGCATTTCATACACGTGCCATGTAGTATAAACAGCAGATTGCCTCCCTGCCTGCCAAATTCTCAGGACATTGATGCCCATGAAGTTCCTCTGAGAGTGCTGAGCAGTCATGATGGTGTTTGCTATGTTAGCATTTGTTCACAGGATGTGAACATGTTGGTACAGGAATGGAGTACTAGCTGCTCAGTGTCATATTGAGATTGCCACTGATAGTGATCGTACACGCTGCAGAAGGTAACACTGATCTGCATAGGGATTAAAAGAGTCCACCAAGATGAATGAAGATGTTAGCCTCTTCCTTAGAGAATGGCTGAGATACACAGCCTCCTTCATATGCGATGACAACAGCTAGAAGGAAAGAAATAAATAATTGCTGAGGTTTGAATTTTGTGGCTGTTGAGAGCTTTTATGTACTTGGCAGTCAAGCAGCTTATATTGTGGATTTGATCCATGTTTCACATTGATCCATTTCTTGCAGTTCCCAGATTAGCAAAATATGGCTGCACTGAGGTTCTCTGACTCCATAAACTGTGAATTTCTTGCTTTTCATTTTTTATTAATTAGCTCTTCATCTTCTGTGGCCTTCCAGTGTCTCATTTTTGTTTTAGTTCCCAAAAGCCAAAAGACAGTATTTGTCAGTAGTTCCTACTTTTGTAGAGAGTAATAGTTGCAATTGCACCTGTGGATAGAATTCCCTCCCTTTTCATTTTGATACTGCTTTATACTCCTCTGCTACTTGGCAGATAAGTAGAGGAGATTCAGACTTGAGAACTCTTCCACAAATTCTTTGTCATTTGTTGTTTTCTCTTTTGTAAAATGCCTATTGATGATCAAATTGAATTGACATTGTAATCTGAATTTAAAATAAATTCAGTTACTGATAATCCAAATAGATGTTCCTAAAACTAAAATGGCTGTTGGAAAACATAGATGGATGTGATGTACACAAGGACTCTGATTAGAAACAGTGTAGTGTCATCATATGCTAATTTTTTCATGTTATCTTCCTATAATTCACAGCAGTGGAAACCCGAAAATGAGAAAAAAGAGGAAGTGGAAAAACTGAAACTCTGCAGCAGTAGAAACTCAGGATGCACGGCAGAAGTTCACACTCTTTTCACCTTGATGTGCTAACACTTCTGATTTGATTCATTAATTGCTGTTGTGCCTTTAACTCTTTGGTAACCTTTAGGTCTAGGTGTCTATTACACTGGGAAAAATCCATTGCTTACTATAAAAGGAGTTAGGGGAATACTTTATTGTCTTTATTGCTGGTGTCTTTTTACACACAAAAGAGCAGACTTTGTGCTTTACTGAAAAATCTCTCATTGGATTTTCAACTTAGTCGAAGAGCAACTTTTTTAAAGTTTAAATATTCCTACGTTGCCTTTTTCCTAAACAAGAATCCTTCAGTATACACAGCGTGATTGACTTAGAGGGGAGGCTGATAAGAAGGGAAAATTTTTGTTTCTGTTATCCTTTCATAGACAAAAAACGCCAGAACATTAGCTGGATTTGCTCCAATTCATGCAACATAATCACAGTTGTCGAGTAAATAAATAAATATTGCTCCGACTTAGACCCAGTGAAACTATACACAGTTATTTTGAGATGCACAAAGTTTCTCCTCAGATGGCAGCTCCAGGAATCTTGATATATTTTTCAGGCCAGACTTACAGGTTTTACTCTGGGATGGTGATGGTGAATCCAGATATGATCCCAGGTGTCAGAACTTAGCTTATATTTACACTGATCTGGGAAAGAAAAAGATAATATAGATAAACCACTTTATTTGTATGACGACAAACTGAACAAATTGGGAAAAGAAAGAGAGGAAAACAAAAGACTTATTTCATATTGTCTTTTACTGGGTTTCTGTTTTATAGTAAATCAGTATTTTCAAATAGGCAGTAGTGTCTAGCACAAGATAAATGAGTTTCTATGTATGACTTACAACCTAAAAGTGAGTATTCAGTCATGCTATATATAACAATTTTGCTTAGAGAAATTCTATGTCAAAGACCGTGTGTGTAAATGATGTGTAAGAGAAATTCATGTTAAGTGTTCAGCTGAACTCTTAGATCTTGGTAAATTGACTTCAGCTTGTGAACTTATTTTCCATCTGTTTAGTGCTTGCAGACAGACAGCAGCCTACAGAGCCAAATGGGAATCTCACTGCTGTGATGAGTCTCTGATTGGCTGATTGTTGCACTGCCTTCAGCAACTGTGAAGAAGATACATGACCACTCTAAGAAAAAGTATACCATCAGGCTTCAAGGGGCATAGTTTGTATCAGTCCTGAGAAATTAAAAATAAAACAAACAAACAAACAAGTAATAGTCCAAGAATAGCAAGACATAACTGGCTCTTACATTGATCCTTATACTTAACTATGATGTACACTTACCCCAGCAGAGGAATGAGCATATGGCAGTGAGGGTCCTTACTGTAGATGTGTAGATGAGTCTGTCATCTCACTCTCCACAAAGGACAGCTCAGAAGCAAAGATATGTTTGTGCATGTGTTTGCAGGTCATGGATTGCTTGCTTCTCAGGTTGGCTTTACAGCAATGAAGGCACAATTAACAGAACTAATTCATTTTCCTTTTTGACAGTGGTTCTGGTTGAATGCAGTAATGCTAGAGTTACTAAACTGCTGCTTCTTCGTATTTGTAATGTTTAGGAAAGCCTAAGTCTGATGAAGATTCTTAATGCCAAAAATACCCATTTTGTTGGCTTTTTTCTTTCACTAGTGATATAGGTAAGAAGAATTCATTACATTCAGTCCAAAATGTTCTTAAAATACATCAGACCTGGGTTTTGTAAAAGATTCTTACTTTCTGTGATTAAGGAAAACAGTGGGAAAGCAGGGAGTGAGAGTGGCTCACAAACCTGTGTGCATCCATTTTTATAATTTTTTTTTTTTTTTTAACCAGAAAAAGTTTTCTACTTCTTTGGAAAATTGAAATTAATTAGTATATTGGGTTTGAACATAGAAAATGTACATCACAGCAGGTATGGAGATTACTACTGAGCAGTACATGCCAGGTGGCTTAGAAAAGCAAGTCTGTGTCAGCTGACATAAGTTCAGTTAAATTGTTCATATTTTCAGTGAAAAATTTTCAGAGGTCTACAGAATCTCTGGACTAGCCTGTTGCCTGGGAAACTGCACTCTGTAAGTTAGGGTAAGGGGAAAACATGGTTATTAGATACGTATTTTTTTTAATTATTGCTGTAATTTTCGCAATATATGTCCAAGGAAGGACTTGACTATAGACTTGACAAGCCTTTTCACATTTATACAGTGCTGAGAATAAAGTTGGGCCATTTTTTGGTAAGAATTGCATAGTTGCATGGAAGCTTAAACATTAAGCAAAAACCAGTTATTTTCCAAGTGTATCAGAGTATTAAATATCTTCTCAGTATTCATAACTTGCTGTGTCTGCCTTATAAGCAGAATGGACCACTGGAGGAATGGTTAAGTCCCTTCTTCCCAAACCTGGTGTAATTGAAAAGGCCAAGAGGGAATAAGGATTGCCTGAACTTTTATGGCTCTAATCATTTCTTTATCCCGTAGGTGTCCCCTCTTTTCTTAACACTAGCATTTTTCAAGAGCATGAGCTTAAACCTTTATAAGGGATATATATAGCAGACAGATTTACTTAATATGTGGTAAAACACAGAGCATTGACTTTTGAAATTGATAAAATAGAATATTAGATTGAGCACTCCAGACACTGAAACTTGATTTGCATGCCATTTCAAATGAGAGTTTTGAAATATTCTATGAGCATAGGATGGTATACGTGTAATTTTGAACCTCTTTTAAACAGTACCTTGTACTTTGGCTAATCAACAAGCCAAATGCTAACAGCTTTTACAGACCCTAGGGCCCTGGGTGACATTAAGTAAGATATCATTTGCAGTGGGGAGAATGGAAGAAATGAAAGCAAGTGTACATTCTAGTTGAAACTAGATACTCATATAAAGATGGTGAAAGCTCAAGAGAGTTTCAGGCAGCTTCTTTCTTATGCAAGTGCCTCAAGAGGCGCTTCTTCTAAAGTACGACCATCAGGATGTCTTTTACAAGAGCAGCTGTGTAATTTTCTGGGCAGCAATGAGCAGATCCAGTATTCAAGCACAATCACTGTTACCAGGTCAGGTTCTCCAAGAGGTGCTATGTGTGTTCAGACCAGACTTTCCTGTCCACTGGCCCTTCTTTGTCACATGGCTGCTGCACTCCTAGTTTCCTCACTGTCGGGATGGCCCCCTGCATACTTGGTTGTGATGTCTCAAGTTGTGCTGAGAGCTGGTTCCACTCTCTGGTCTCTCAGGAGAGCTGCAGGTTGCCCAGAAGCTGATATCTGGATCTGGTTTCTCTGCATTTCCTCCTGCCAGGCTTTTGTTTTCAGCTGTGAATGAAATTCTTTGGCTTAAAAGGAATTACCATTAAAACTGATTTTACAGTCCTGAGTTTGGACTGGCAGCAAGAGAAACTGCAGATTTCATATTTGTTCATGTGCAGCAGGAGTCCCAGACTCTTACTCAGACAAGTTTCTATGAAGAAAGTCACTGAAAAGCTAATGGCTTTTCTGGTAGCAAATCCATTCTTTCTCTGGGGTTAAGCCATTCACTACCTGTGGGCACTGATCTCTCTGTTAGTGTTTTCCAGACATGGTTTCTGCCTAAGTGTCAATCTGCTGCTAGAGAATGAATGCTCCTATATATACTGAAGATTATTTTCCAAATTGAATGGAATTGTGGAATGGAGAATTCAACATGGGCATAGTCTCCGAAATGTCATGCCTGTGTACAAAAAGTAATAACATAGGACACACGCCAGTCTTCTAGACTGGCAGAAATTATTTTTACCTCTAATTGGGGTAAGTTAGGGAAATTTGGTATTTGTTGCCAGTCAGCTTCCTTCTCAGCTCCCTGGTGCTAATGATTTACTTCCCCTGGCTGTTACTGTACTATATTTACTTATCCTTTTCTTTTTTTTTTTCTTTTATAAGAGGGATTTATTTTTGCAGGAAAGTTATGTTATAAAATCATGGCACTCTTTTTCGTTAGATAAACATCAAACCTGGGCTGTTCCGTGTAGTTCCACCAGTGGGCCAGAGTGTTCCCCAGCAGAGCACTTAGCAATGTGACTAATCTGTTAATGTATAGTTTGTTCTATCTTGTACTCCCCATAGGAAATTCGTACAAACATTGCAATACTTTCCTGTGGCAAGCTGTTGTTTATATTTGTTATTGATGGGTGTGTTAGAAAAGGTAGCTCTGAGAAGAGAGCTGGCTTGCTTCCTTGGTGGTTCTGCGATTTTTTTTTTTCCAGAGCCACTATTGCTATCCTCTGAGGAACCTAATTTTCTACTCATGTAATCTTTACTCCTGAACATAGTTATTGACATTACAGAATACAGTTGCTTATGCTTCTAGAGATTCTTTTAAAATGTACTTTTAAGATCCAGGTCCAATAGGTGTCTTGAAGGTAACGTATGACAACTTTTAAATAGTTTGGTGTTTCCAAGGATCTTTGCTGGAACACCACGTGCAAATAGCACATGGATAACATCAAACGGTTAGTTAAAAAACTGATCTTGACTTATGGCATAAATGTCTAAAGGCAGTCAAAAAAGTTGTTTAGTAGAAGTGGCTTAAACAAACTTGGCATATCAGTGTAATCCTTTGAATACATCAAAATGATTAGTGAAAAGTTGCCCATCAAATTTGACTCCAGTTGCCGTGTTTGTGTTTTGAAATCTCTGTTCTAGCTTTTGAGACAGTTATTGGCCTCATTTTGGATGGTAACACATAAAACAAAACTGCTTTTTGCTTTCAAAAAAAAAGGTGCCTTAGAGATTACTGTGTCTCAAATATTAACACTTTCAAAGTACAGGTTGTAGACAGCTTCTTGTTCACAGTATTATTGATTTTAAACAGAATCTCAGTTTATAATGGAGAATTTCAGAACTGCTTTAAGGTTTCATTTCCTAGTGCCATGATATTTTCTCTTAAGGTTTTGCTACTACACATCCCTGGGCAGGTGTGGACAGGTCTTATTCCAGTTTGCCTAATCTCTTTATATTGAATTAATAATCTTATGTTTATGATGGGGTTGATGTCTCTAGGATTTTTTTTCCTCTGAAATGATATATTGTAATATATTGTGCTTTTTAAGATTAAGATTCAAAGGTTGGAGATAAAACCCTTGTAAATGATTACTTCTACTTGGAGCACATACAGTAGCCATTGTGCTATGAATCTGCTATACTGATTATGGGGGAATGAGAAATTTGAAAGGAAATAAAGTATTATGCTGAAGAAGCATACAAGGATATCTTATGTCTCAAATTGTGAATGAAGAGTAAATACCTGATTGAAAAACCCAGTATATCTCTCAGTCAACCAAATTGTTTTCTGGAAACTCTTTTATTAATTCTAGGCTATGTAAGCAGCAGTTATTACATTCCCAGTCAGTTTTATCCAAGATGTATTCTCTGGCAGACCCATACCAGTAAAACTTTGCTTCAACTGAGTTTTATATTCTGCTTGAACGTGTCCTGTCTGCTTGGAGTACCTCATCTCTTGTTCCTAAAATGCTTTTCATATTACTCTATTTTTCACTTCCTTTATTTAGGGCTATCGTAATTCATTCCTTAAAGAAGCAGGGTTTAAGTCTACCTGAGTTTAAATCAGGGTCAAACTTTAGCATCTACTTAAATGAAAGCTCATTTCTTATCTTGATTTAATTGTAGAAATGGAACAGTGGGATAATCAAATCTACTTGCCATTCTAAATAATTCAAGTCACTTTATTCAGATTCCTAAGAAGTGACTGTCAGCAGTTTGGGATTTGAAATAGCAAGTACTGCTTTATGCTTAACAAAACACAGATAACTGACAGCCCCTTCAAATAGGGAATGGTTCGTTTTATGATGCAAAACAGATAGCTTAGTTGGGAATAATATTGTGTATCTATATGCAGGATTAAATCCCAGACAGAAAGCACAGGCAGATGAAAAGATTGCATTGCTAGTTTCTTTTTTCCTGCTGAATATAAACTGAATATTTCACAGCCCTTGAGAGTAAGGCAAGACTGGTTAATGTATTGGCTGTGTTTGGTGTACCTGATAACTGGTTTTGAACTTTCAGTTGCCTTATTTAAACACAAGCAGATTCTTGCTGTGATTGATTAGCTTTCCCTAGTAAGAATCTTTGTGATAGGTTTACATGATAGAGAACAGTATAATTCCAACACAGGTAAGCAGTATTCCTGATATCAATAATCAAAGTGCTCAGAGCTAAGCAGTCCTTTTCAGCAAAGTCTGTCTACATTGCTTTGATCAATTATAGGAAAAGCTTGGTTTCAGTGGGGTTTATTTATTTATTTATTTATTTAAAATAGTTTGACAAACAAGTTTCAGGAAGCTGAGACTTGCGTTCTTAGAGCTTATGATTCATGGAGATAACTCTGATAGCCAAAGTGATCAGATGGTGCTTGGGAGCCTATTAGTCCACCTCTTTGCTATCGCACTTGTATCACAATGGTGTGTTCTTCAGTACTTGCCATTTGTAAACCTGCCAGCATCTTAGTGCATGAAACGTCAGTAAAACATTTCTGGGGATGCTGCCAGAGGGAACCGCTTCATGCATTTGGCCTTGTTCCTTTTCTCTGGCTGGTGGCATCTGAGATCGCTGTTGGAGATAAATCCAAGCGATACATACAGTGCCCAGCGTGGATGGAGGTACACATATAGGGCAGTTTCACTTGTCCAAACAATTTGCACATGGGTGGATAGCAGCATCTTGCATGCCATTCTTCTAGACTGCCATATTCATTAGCTAAGTGATGTAACAGCAACCATTTAACATGTCAACCTTCATAAAAGGAACTGTTAAAGTAGTGGGTTGAGTGAACTCCCACTGATGCTATAGAGAAAATGCTTTGGAAAACATTTCAGGGCCCCAGTGATGCAATCTATGCATTTTGAAAGCTGCCCTGAAGGGTAATGTGATATTTTTGTATGCTTGTGGTGAAAAATTTTACCTCAAGAGATGTAAAGGTCTTTGCCAACCTAGTTGATTCTATGATTCTATGTTTAAACTTGAAACAACATGCAAAAGGAGATCAGGTGGCATGCAGACTTCGAAGAGCAGCTCTTGGATGCCTTGGCAAAAATGCTGTTATTAGCTGGCAGGTGAATAGGCTTATGTTTTGAGTACTGGCAGCCTGTCCAAGGGGTGCTCCCAGTTAAGTGTGGCTGATTGCATTCAGATTTGCTCTTTTAAGGCATAATTGTCCAAAGCTACAGGCAAATACTAATATTTTAATCAACTGGTTGTTTAGATTTTAAACCCCAACGTACATGGAATCACAGAATAATTTAGTGTGGAAGGGTCTCTGGAGGCCACCTGGCTCATTTTCCAGTGAAATTCTGAGTATCTCTGAAGATGGTATTTCACAACTCCTACGGTCTTTTCCATCACTTACTTTATTGTGAAAAATTCAGTTAAACCACAGTCACGTTACCACAAAAGTGCAGCATTCCCTCATTTATCCATTCTAGTTCCCTTACCTGTCACTCAGGAAGTTAAGTAGGAAAGCTAACAGGGAGTTAAGGAGTCTTGCAACATGACTGTAATGTGGACTCGGGAGGATATTAGATCATATTCATAATACTGTATTATCTCTTTCTTATTTCAGTACAGCATATTTTTAACTTCATATAGTTCCACATTAGGTATTTGAATTTTCTTATTTAATCCTCTGTAAGTGAATCTCTCATAGCTGTGTCAAGATTGCTAAATTCTCCTTTAAAAAAACCCAAACTATTCTGCACTGGGGGGAGGAGTATTATTTTAAAAAGGCAAAAAAATTTTGGTTTGGCATTAATGAGTTTTAGCTATATTATAGATACATATTAATATATTACTATTTAGATACATTAGTATGTTTTAGGGATCTTATTTATTTACAGTGTTGAAAGCCAATTTTTTTGTGGTGAGAATCTGGCAAACACTTTAAAAAAATAGTAAATTTCTTAGACATGTATACATGCAGCAGTACCTTCATAACACTCTGTTAGAGAAATGCAATATCAACAGATATATTTAAGTGACCAGAATTACTTCAACTGTATTTATTTGCTAAAGGGCTGGAATGCCTTTTTCAGAAAGTTTAGTTGTCTCCAGAACAGGCAGTACAGTGTGCAGAATAGCTGACATCATAATGCGAAATATGACCAGGTCTTAAACAATTTATATAGGTTTAGCTCTTTTTTTTTAATTTCATTTATTTAACTTAAGATGATTAATGACTTTTTTTTCCTAGTAAGATGGTTGATGTACCTACATAATAGATTTATATAGTTATAGATACGTGTTGGACACTTTCTTCAATGACTGAGTAAAATAATACTGTTTAGAATAAACTAACTACAAGAAACAACCATATGTTTTTCTTTAAAGTTTAATTAAGCAAAGTATTAGTGTTTTAACTTAGCCAATTCAAGGTTTCCATTCTCACTGCTGAGGGATTAAATTGATGTAGTTACATCTGCAGTTTTGAGGAGGTGAGGGCTTCATTCTAGGGGTGAAAATCTAGAACAATGTTGTTTGTCTCACTAGGAAATGAGAGACCTTTGAACTTGTTACATGTTGCTAAAAGGCCTAGAAATTTGACCTAATATTGCAGGAATGCAAGAAATGGATCTTTTCCAGATTTTTTTTTTTTTTTATTTCTGATTAGAAATAAGAGCTTGAGAGAGTTTTAGGGATTTTTTTCTTTTACTTTTTATTTTTTTTTCTAATTAAAACGTATGTTATTGAGAGTAACCTGGAGTTGCATAAATCAATAATGCTACACAGAAAAAGAGAACAAATTATACCTCTTATTTGCATAATGGACAAGATCTAAAATGAATTCCTTAGGTTAATGAATGTCCTCAGGGTTGCTGGTGAGGATATACAGCTTTTTGTGACACCAGTATGTTACTGATCGAAAAGTACTGCTCAGAGCCAAAGAAGAGAGAAAAAAACAGGTGCAAGCTGGGGGAGTGGGGTGGGGGGAATGGAGACTCAGGATACCAAAGCTTTTAAATTTAGTGCATTGATTTTCAGCTGCCTTCATTGAGCTCCAGCATAAGCTAAGGATACAAATTCAGATTTACCCTTGCTTTGAGGTTCAAACTTAGTTCTAATCTTAGCTGGGGATTTGGCTAAAATGCAGCTGAGTTTCCAAGTTTGTCACACTGACATGAGGTTATCTTTGTCTTTCTCAGAAAGACAGTGCTCCCCAGAGGGAAGGAAACACAAATACCCTGAAACATGCAGGGGTTTATGCAGCTCTGTTAACTTAGAGGAGGTCTGAAGCTTAGGCGATCATGGGGCCAAAAAATGCTCAGAGCAGGCAGTTACAACAACATTAAAATGTCTCATATTTCCTATGCTGTTTCTGCTGCGTTACCTTTATCCTCTTATTCCAGGCATTTAGCTTCCCCTTTCTTCTATTACTTAGCTGTGAATTGGTAATGTGGCTGGAGGAGCCACCAGATACCACCTCTCTCATCAGTGCAGCCTGTTTCTGAGTTCAGAAGTAGACAGGCTTTTTCATCAGCTGAAACGTTAATTACATTGTCATGTCCGTTGAGGTTTGGGCATACTAACTGCTCTGTGTTTGAGTAAGGATGCTGGGAAGTTCCAGGGAGGAAGCAGAGAAACCATGTCATCATTTGGCCTTTGTAAGAATTTCCTGCCCTTTCTATTGTGTCACCATAATGCTGTAGAAGAGCCTCCCTGTTGCCATTTCTTATAGTTTGTGAACATGAAAAGTATTGCGCTAATGGTCGTTTTACCATAATTTCTGTAAACATTACCATCTTCTGTTAGTGAATCACACCCTTTAAAACAAGTGCCACTTCTCCTTCTGGCCACTTAACTTGACCTTAGCTGTTTCTAAAGGAACTGTGTAGTAATTATTCACCTAATTCATTAGCATAAAGACCTGACTTCTCAAAAGTAACATGATTACTACTTTTCCTTTAAATGGCAGGAATTTTCACGAGATGCTGTGCAAATAAAACTGTACAGAACAACAGGTCAAAAGAATGTTAATTGTGTAAAAATTCTGAGTGAATAGGAGTGATGAGATGAGGAAGTTATGCATGCAGTGAACCTTGAGTCACAGAGGTATCTATACTGCACAGGCTATCAAACTGGTTTTAGTCTTATCTCCCTGTAGAGCATCCTGTAGCCAGAGTTTGAGACCTTAAAGTTGGAATGAAAAATTCAGGCTTTGGTTTGACAAGGCCTGGGATCCAGCCCCTTCTCCCTGTGCTGTTTGTCTCCAAAGGGGCTTCATGCAGTGCCCCTTGCAGGGTGCCTGGGGAAGACAGGATGCTTCAGCAGCTGACACTGGCAGATGCACTGCTGCCCAGGCAGCTTAGGGAATGGCTGCAACACTTGAGGTTGGTATTTAAGTGGAGATGTATACTGGGAGAAACCTAATGCAGGTGTTTGAGCCCAAAGGTTGCTGTTTCAGCAGTGCCCTGGAACGTGAAAAAACTGGGGACTGCTGGCTTTACGCCTTGTTCAGTTGGTCTGAGCAGTAAATGTAGCTGAAAGACTATTAAGCTCAGTCTTACAAGTTTTTCTCAAATATATATGTATATAGACCATTAGATCCTGAAAACACATTCAAGGGTGGTATTCATTTTATGGGTAGAAATTTCTACCTATGCTTTTGGTTATTGAGCTGATTATTTTACATCCAATAAAGTCTTTAAGCATGGTGGAAGAATTACTGACCTGAAAAAGTGGAGCTGAATGAGATCTTTTCTCTGTTTCAGTGCCAGAAATAAACCTCAAAACAAAAACAGAAAACAATCACAAAACCAAACACACACCCCCTCCAAACAGATAAATTGAAGCAAACACCAGAAAACTTCTAAACCAATCCTGCTTCCCCTGCATCATCTTTCATCCTGTATCTGTTACTTTCTTATCCTGATGGCATTATTTCTGCCTGCTTGTAGTATTGTATGCTTTGTCATTTAGGGTGAGTAATTCTGGACCAAATTTTAGGCCATATCCATGAAACAGACCACACATGTGTGAAGTGAGCCAGGCTACCCTTGTTTCTACATGTGTGCAATCCATACTTTGTTGGGGAACAGGGCTTTCTATATTGGGCGTCATTAGATGTATCATGCTAGTTCAAGAGGCCTGGTCCATTCTTCTATAGAGACAATATTTTAATATTAAATAATAATTTTCTCATATGTAAAGAATAATTTTTTGTTTACTATACATGCACACAGTTATATTTCTGGGGTTTCTTTTTTGTATTTTTTTAATGTGGACTTAATGGTGTGTAACAGCCTCCTTCAAACTGTCTGCTGCATCTTACCTATGATCTACAAAGCTAAGAATTATGGAACCATTCCCAGGGATCTGTAGACTTCTGAAACCTGAATCCTACTGTAGAAACTTGGTAAATTAAACTGCTCAATGCCTGTGGTTTTGGGAGTTTGTAAGCCTTTATTCTACACAGGAAAAAAAAAAGACGTATTAAGTAAAGAGAAATTCTACATGCTGAAGCCAGCAGAGCTTCTGCTGTGCTTTACCTCTCATTCTTCAAAAGTTGTTTGATCCTTAGATAAAACGTTTGTTAATACTTTAAAGATTTCAACATAAGATCTGTAAAGATTTTCTCTTTTTCTACAGTTAAAACCTAATAATATGCCATAATTTTACTTAAGCATTAAAGTTTTTTTCAATATCTGGAGCTACCTATTCACCCTAGGCATTCAATAACAACAATGTAACACATAGGAATTGGGAATTAGGGAGCAAGAGGAAGAAATAAAGCTGGGGGAAATGAGATGGAATTTTAGCATCATTTCAGGGATTGGATTTAATTCTGAGGTCTGTGACTCTGCTAGCAACATGGAAAAGATAATCTTTTAATGTCATTGATAGGCAAATGTGGGAAATGCTGAATGCGGAGCACAGAAACTAATTAGAAAAAGAATTAAAAGATGAAAATGTTCTTTCAGATATAAAATCATGTTATTGGATAAACTAAGTCTCTGAAAACCTTATTTTTTTCTTTTCCTTTTTTTTTTTTTAATCATTTTGCAGGAAATAGAGCAAAACAGAGCAAACAGAAGGGTGTTAATTGAGACCTGATAATTAAGGAGACGCATAGTCAAGGAACAGATATCCCTTCAGCTTTTAGCATGAAAATCATGGGTGGCACTTATGGACTCTCAGGGCTGTCGTGATAACCCTGGGAAACCACAGTGAGATCCTCAGCGACACATAAGCGTGTGCCTGAGAGCAAGCATTGGCAGGTCGGGAAGTTCATAAAACTGATACTTTTTAATTTATCTTTTTCCATCTCTCTTGGTGTCTGGGCTGTTGATGGGGTAGGAAATGTAAAGGATGTACTCCTGTAGAGATAAAAAGCATGGGTGAGTGTCGTGGTTTAAACCCAGTCAGGTAACTTGTTCACTCACTCCCAGTGAGTGGTGCCGAGCTGACAACAATCGAGGTCCGTGTCGTCCCCCCCCCCCCCGCACCGGGGCTCTCCCCTTCCCCGCTCCCGGAGGAACGGGGAGGAGGATCGAAAGAGTGCAACTCCTACGGGTTGAGACAAGAACAGTCCAGCAACCAATGTACAACACAAATCACCACCGCTACTATCAGCTAAAACAATGATAAGGGAAAATAACAAGGGAAGAGAATACGATACCACCGGCCAAGAAAACGAGTTCCACCCGGAAGCCCGTGTCCTTCCGGGTTACTCCCAGTTACCCCCCACCCCGGGCATGACGTGCTGTGGTATGGAATACCTCCCCGGCTAGCCCAGGTCAGGGCCCCGTCCCTGCTTCCTCCCAGCTTCCCCTCCTCCCTGGCAGAGCATGAGCCTCACAAAGTCCTTGGTCAGGGTAAACATCACTTAGCAACAACTGAAAACATCGGCATCACCAGCACTGTTCTCAGGCTGGAAGTCAAAACACAGCACTGCACCAGCTAACACAAAGGAAAAAACATGACTGCTACTGCTGAACCCAGGACAGTGAGTAAGTGGTGGTTGCAGGGTAATGACAACAATGCCTTGTGCCAGCCTCAGCTGAGTGCTGAGCGCAAAGTGATTAAATAGATTAAATGAAAATAGATGCAAGATAATTGAATTCAGTGATATAGGAGATGAAATCAAAGCACTATAAAATTAGGCCTAAAATGAGGATTGTTTTTTTACTTTTTATCAGCCCTTTCTTTGGATTGCCAGAGTGAGGAGCTAATACAGCCATTTAGAAATTAAAATAAAACAAAGAACATACACTGCAGGACAGAGAGCCACTGTCGTCCTGATTTGTTTTTACAACAAAACATCTTAGCAAAAGATTTGAAGCATTTTAGAAAAAGAATAGCTTGAATACAGTCTTAGACTGAAGTTGCTTAGGTTTTCTCTATGTTTTAAGTCTGAAGGTTTGCAGTTTGAGTGTCTAAGGGGCTGTTATCATGATTGAAGTTAAAAGTCTCTTACAAAGTTAAAATGTTCAGAAGGCTAATGAAGTCCAAGAAAACGCAATTGTGACTCATTCTCTAGATTTTGTTGTAGGCTTAAACAGAGGTGGTGGTTAAACTCCCCTTCTGCCCACCCTACCTCCACCCCTTCAAATAAGTGTTTTATGTAAGGACCCAAATTTGGCAACTGATGAGTTTTATATCCAGACAGCAAGAGAGACTACTAAACTTAAGGGACAGTACTGAAAATAAAATAGACGTGAAAGTCTGAAGAGCATAATGGGGAGAAGAGAAGATTTAAAATGAATGGAGCAAATTGAGAGCAAAGCTGTAGGTATATGTTGCGTTTTTTTTTCTGGGCCTTGGATTTAAGAGAGCAACTGTGAACCTGAAGCAGAGGATGAAGCATTTGATTTGAATATGAATGTCTGGCAGGGTCTGAGCAGCATGAAAGGGATAATTTTAGCAGCAGCTTTTTGAATAGACTGGTTGGGTACAAGCTGAGATGTAAGTAGGCTAGACAGGCTATAGCTAAGATCAAGGGCAGGGGAGAAAGGCAGGTGAAATTCACTGATGTTCAAACAAATCTGACAGAAGCATGCATGACTTTGAGCAGTATCTGCACCTTGTTTTGTAAATTTTATCAGTATACTGGGTTTTGGGGTAGCAAACAGAAATCTCAGGCAGTCAGCATATATTTTATGGCATACACTGACATGAATAGTGCACTGCATGGTGAGGGTCTGGAATGTAGAGAAGGTTACCAGTGTATGGATTCTGTTGCGACATCGCACCAGATGGAGGAAGGTGATTTGTAGGAAAGATGAACTTCAGCAATTGGTATATGGAGTCATAGGTATCCAAGAGGCATATCTGAGAAAAGGGCAGAATATAAACAATATTGTCTAGATCCAATGACAGACAGAACAAAGATTTTGAAATTCTTTTTCAGACCTTATCCCTGTTTGTGCTGTAGAAGTGTCAAAACAAATACAGTGTTTAGTGAACTATTCAAAACAGTAAGAAAAGGGCTTAGCACTTTTTTACTTGTGTAACATGTTTTATGAATCCCACAGTGATGAATATTAGAAGAAAATACCATAAAATTAAAGTTTAGTAGGCATAGGTGAACACTGAAAAAGGGAGTGCACTGTAAAAGACTTAAATAATGTTTCCAGCCAAACCATTTGGCAGATCATGTAATCATAGAACGGTTAGTGTTGGAAAGGAATATTCGCCATTGTTTCAAAATTGTGTCAGAGCCATTTTCTTGTGACACAGAAAACTTTATTTTCTTGGATTTAAAACCAAACATCTTTCTTTTTTTTCACCTCCAGATCTCAATTTCATTGTCGAAAACTTAAAATTTAATATTCCCCATGGAAAAGGCTGGGAAGCCTGCCATAAGAAAGGCAGAGAGAGAACTGGGTTTATTCAACCTAGAGAAAAGAAGGCTCAGGGGAGACCTTATTACCGTGTTGTTCCAGTATTTAAAGGATGGCTACAAAGAAGATAGAGACTCCCTTTTTACAAGGAGCCACATGGAAGAGTCAAGGAGTAATGGCCACAAGTTACTCCTGGGTAGAGTCTAACTGGACAAAAGAGGAAAACTTTTCTCAGTGATGGCAATCAGACACTGGAATAATGTCCCCAAGCAAGTGGTAGCTTCCTCAATGCTGGGCACTTAAGATATGTCTGGGCAGGGTTCTGGGACATCTAGTCTAGGTCATGTTTTGCCAAGAAAGGTCAGACCAGATGATCCTTGAGGTCCCTTCCAACCTGGTATTCCATGACTATGATAAATATTTCAAAGATCTAAGTCGTTACTTTGCATGTAGCAGAAACTACAAAATCCCACTAGAATGTTTGTTGTCAGAGGAGGATATCATAAAATAATTTTAATACATATTAATCAAATAACCAAAGAAAATTTATTTTTCAACTGAGGAGGCTCAGGTATTAAACTGACCAAAATGAAACAGGCTAGGTTCAGTTATAAAGAACTGTAATGAAATTAATATTAATATTTTAGGGCTGTATTTTGTGTGTTTAAGTACATTCCCTTTAAATATCACTAGCCATAACTAAATGTGTTTCTCAACTCTTCAGTATTCCAGCCAATGTTACCTAATTTTTTTTCATAAAGCACTTTGAAAATATTAAGAATGTTCCTCTACCTTATATTACTTAGAATCATAGAATACTTAAGGTTGGAAAAGACCTTAAGATCATCAAGTTCCAACCCTGTGCCATGGGCCAGGACACCTCACATTAAACAATGTCACCCAAGGCCTCGTCCAACCCAGCCTTGAGCACCACCAGGGATGGAGCATTCACAACTTCCCTGGGCAACCTATTCCAGTGCCTCACCACCCTAACAGGAAAAGACTTCCTCCTTATATCCAATCTAAACTTCCCCTGTTTAAGTTTTAACCCGTTACCCCTTGTCCTGTCACTACAGTCCCTAATGAAGAGTCCCTCCTCAGCATCCCTATAGGCCCCCTTCAGATACTGGAAGGCTGCCATGAGGTCTCCACGCAGCCTTCTCTTCTCCAGGCTGAACAGCCCCGACTTCCTCAGCCTGTCTTCATACGGGAGATGCTCCAGTCCCCTGATCATCCTCGTGGCCCTCCTCTGGACTTGTTCCAATAGTTCCATGTCCTTTTTATGTTGAGGACACCAGAACTGCACACAATACTCCAGGTGAGGTCTCACAAGAGCAGAACAGAGGGGCAGGATCACTTCCTTTGACCTGCTGGTCACACTCCTTTTGATGCAGCCCAGGATATGCTTGGCTTTCTGGGCTGCAAGTGCACACCGCTGGCTTAAGTTCAGTTATTAGTTAGTTACTTAGTTATTATGCCATGCTCTCATCACATGCTTATGGTCTCATCTATTGGCCACAAATATGAAATAAAACACAGTGCATGTTTCATTCTAAAAGTGTAAATAGGCTTTTGGTATGGAGTAAAATGAGCGGGGTAATAATTTTGAATCTGTACTCCAATTAGAACTTATCTCCAAGGAATGCACTTGAAACTCAGGAGGAAAAGTGTTATGTCTTTCTCTCCTAAAAGTAATGAGATTTGTTCTGAAACTTCTAGCTAAAATTAAATTTTGGTAAATAACCAGGAAACAGAAAATGAGTCTAACTTGCAGCTTACTTCCCCCATTGTATTTGAAACCTCACAAATTTTTCATTTAGAATTTTGGTGCTTGTTAGTGTCAGAAATTTGAAGAGCTTTCCCTGATGAACAAATACGTGAGCTATTTTGAAATCTAAAAATCTATCTGTAAGTTCTGTAAATAGGAACAATTGAATGCTGAGCTATAAGAAAAATCTGGGCAGGATTTTATGTACCAAGTGCTTAGGAATCTCTCAAAGCGTAAAAGTATAGTTTTGTCAAAGCAAAAAAATATTTGAAAAGTATTGACAAATCTGCTTTCTCTCCCCCCCAACCCTGCTTCATGTATTTGTTGTTTCCTAATCAAACCCATCCAAAATATCAAGCAAGTCAAATCACCATTTCTTGAAATATATTTTTGTATAGCATACTGTGATGAGGTACTGTCCTGTCCCATGACCAACTACTATGAGACTCTCAAAATTTTCTCTCAAATGAGTACCTAAATATGTAGAAAATTTAAACTCTAATGTCACAGTTTTGGGGAAGAAAAGATATCACATAAAGGGTAGAGATTCCTTTAGGGTTGAGATGGCTACTAAATTTCTGGTTTGCACTATGAAACAATTTTCTTGCATTCTTTCTACTATTCTTATTAGAAAGCTGTTAGCTAGGCAAAATATACAGTCTTTTCTCCTTTGTAGTCCTTAACGCATTAGCTCTGATTAGTATTTAGAACTATTACCTATTTTTGACCTTTCAGCAAGGTATGTACAGTACAACTAATGGCATTCATATTTGTGTACAATAAAACCTTCTACATATTTGTTCTCTATGCCTTAGAGATGATAATTTTTTCATTAGACTTTCATCCAGAAGCATATAATTTCTTGCATGATATGCATTAAATATATCTTTTTTTTCCTGTGCAATAGATGGCTGTTTTATTTTCTTTAATGTACAGTTTCTGATTTGTCTGGTTTAAAGAAATTGAATATGACTTTTTGAGATGCCTTCATATTTGTACTTAAAACATGAACTGACTGTTGAAAGCTACAAGTATAAGATGCTGTCAATCCTGTAGGAGAAAGAAAAATTCTGTGTATTAGGGATGGGTAAATCTGTGTCTGTATGTCACTCTTGTCTGCATTCTTTTTGAGAAACAAAAGTTGTACTGCGGGGCTGAGGGCATCATCCTTCTTATCACAGCAGACATTAATTAAATAATTAGGGCTGACTTGCAGTAAAATCCTTTAAAAGCAGTCACCAGCCTCTGGGAGTTGGATCAGGAAGGAGTTCTGGATTTTCAGAGGAAGTTTTCCCAACAATATGGAAGATGGCAACTGTGAAAATAAGAGAGCAGATACAAGGAATGATAAAGGAAATGAAGATGACTAGAGGCAGGAGATCTGAGTGAGCGTGATTAGTTTGGGGTAGAAGGTGTGTTTGTGTGCTAACAGGGCTACCTGATGGAAAGAGGAGAAAAAAAAAAAAAAGAAATATCCAAGGACTGGGAATACCAAAGAATATTTTTCTGAAACTGAGCCATGTAATAGAGGAGAGGAATGAACTAGCAATACAGCTATGCTGGACAGAGCCTTTGGTGACCTGGTCTACGGTGAGGAATCCCCACACCTGGGCTTGGGCTCTGTAAAGTGTCCTAGACAGCTTTTAGAAAGTAAAAGAGAAACTGAGCTATCACTCATCAGCATAAAATAAAAATGCTGCATTTTTGTTGTACATTGGCCTATAGGTTTTGGAGCCATATGTTTTGCAGGTATGCTTCATTTGATTTACAGAGATATTCAACTGACTCAAAGAAAAATCTGTGCTAGAGGCTAGCAAAGAGTTTTCCTATTACATTCTTTGTTTTGCAATTAGATCTCATAGATTTCCATTGAAGGAAGCTCATTCATGCAGCCTAGTTTAGGTTTCACATACTTGTCATGTTTAGACAGCAAGTGTTAAGATACTACAGAGATGGGCATTAACATAAATCCTCTGGCAGTAAGTTAGTCTGTTTTACTGTTAGACATTTGCATTGTGATTCTTCTTTTATTAATATTTGGGGAAATGGAAATTAGACCAGCATATCAGTTTAAAAAATAGTAAGATTAGTTCCTTCAGGGTTCTTTCATCACTATTTTAACAGTCTGAGATTCTATGCAAGATGATCAGATGCTGCAAGGTATGAATAGTATGTGTGGGGAAACAAAGAATATTTCACCTCTTAAGTAAATCGTCTTGGTTTTGCAAACTTTGCGAAACTGCAGAAGTGTTTTGTAGCTGAATTGTTTAATGATATTTCCTTAAAATGTGTGTCTTTCCAACTTCATTGTGAAACAGAAGTCAGGAAATCTGACTGAATACATAGTTACCTTTCAAGAGCCTACATTTTACTTCAGCAAAAGTCTTGTGACATTAATATATTTAAGCATCCTTGTCCTTAAACTGGGCCAGGAAGGGAAGGAATAGGAGAGGAGCACAAAAGTGATTGTGATCTTAAGATTTCCCTGGAGAGGGGAAGCAAGGTACTATTTGGGCTGTCAGAAGGTGAAATCAGAAGAATGTCTGATTTCATTGTCATTCTGCATTCATTTGTGTGAAATGCCAACATTGGCATTATTCTTGATATTTTAAAGTATTTTTATTTTAAGTTTAGCTTTCTGCTAGAATGCTGTTTTTAACATTGTATGTTAGGGTTGCTCTTTTTATTAGTGTACTTTAGGGTCACATTATGTTGTGCAACCATCCAGATGAGTGAAACTACAGGCAGAATTATTTGGCTTTTAATAAATACATAAAAGAAAGCCTACCAGAAAAATTATTGAATTCATGATGTGCTCCCCAGTGGTTAAATATTGAGAAAAACAAAGAAATGTTATGATAAAAATCAGTGTAGTCTTTGTGCTTTTATATTTTTATAAAGGAGACGTTTTGTTTTCTGATGATTTTTCAGACATTCTTGTAGTTACTTTGTGGATTTCTTTTCCTGTTGCCCTGATACTAAGCTCTTTACATTTTCTTCGCTCCAGGGAATACTCAGTTTCAGAACAATGTGTGTGCCTTCCTGGCTGTACTCTGGAAACAACCTGTGTGTTATGATTTCTTTTGAAATATCCATGTGTTTGATCATGTAATGAGATGGAGGTGTTCTTCATAGATCCTTTTTTATGCCTGTGCCCTGATATGCCTTAAAAAGGGGAAGCAGGTAAATAACCATTTATTAGCTCTGTATGCAGCAAGAGATTACAGTCTTCACACTATTAAAACAGTCTCAACTGATCACTCAAGCATTTTACTTGTGCATAAAAACAAGAGTGGAGCATTTGTAGCTATCCTTCCCTAAACATCCTACTCTGGTCTCTTTTCTGGCAGACAGCAGCACTCTGGGTTCTGGTGCTTGGCTTAGAGCTGCGATATTTCTGGCCAATTTATCCTGCCTTTCCTTATGGTGTTGTTTAAAAGCTGGTTCAACCATTTTGCCACCATTTTTATTTCACTTAACTATAGCTTGAATCCTATTCATAATTTCTATCAGAGGGTGAGGTCCTGAAAACCCCTTTGGTCAAATCTATTTTCCCTTTGTTATCTTGTCCAGTGCTCAGTCCTTCCTGAGTGTTTGCAAGCCATAAATATAGGGTGAGAACGGGCTAATTACAGGGGCAGTAGTTGAAGGACTTTTCACTTCAAATGTACATTTTCTGGCAGTAAATATGATCTTAAGGCTTTCAGCATAGCTTTGTTGTGACTAGTCCCATAAAATACACACATCTCTGGTTAAGGGAGGGTAGTCTAGAACTTTAATGAGGGCTTGGCAATCTCTTTGCAGAGAGAAAACAAAATAGCAGAACTAGAGGATTTTAGAAGAGGCCGTGTTTACATATCAGATTACTACTTTGCTGGCAGTAGATTAAATTTAAGGAAACGTCCCCAGCTTCTTAGAAAATATAATATTTTCTCAGCTGCTCTATAATCTACATCTTGAAACTATCTGGCTTTAAAAATAATTTGATGTAAACAAAGTGATCTTTGCTTTGATTTTAACTATATTGTTTCATACCTTTGCCGTGTTAGCAGGTGCATAGTTTAATCACCACCACTGATGGGGGAGGAGAGAAATAGACCTCAATGTAGTAACCTCTTTCACCATGTCTGTCACTGACAGAGTAGCTGTGGCCTCGGGGACTGCTAAACTCTTTTGGGAAACATCTACTAAAATTTTCTTCTGAGAGAACCAAATTTGGAGAAGCAATGATTTTCCAAAATATGGGGCCCTTGATTAAAAATACAAAGGATTAAATGTTAAAAGTAGTAGTTTGATGAGTGAGCAACTCTACTGAATAACTTGCTGCCTGCAAATACCTTGCTGAAGGATAGAAATTTCACCCAGAAAAATGTGAAACGTTTTCCATGGCAAACAGTGATTTTACATTAAGAAACTAGGAGCTCTGCCTCCCTGCCAGTCAAGTTAGGAGGCCCTAATCAGTGTCATTTTCTGCCAAGATGGAGGAAGTGGAGCTGACAGGAACATTCCTGACAGACAGCTACTGGACACCAGGACATGTGCTGTTGGTCTCTCTAAATACAGCCTATTTCTAGGGAAAGTATTTTAAAATTTGAAGCTTTGCTCTTTTTCCTTTTTCTAGCATGCAGGCTGTTGGCAGTGTTAAATTTATTGCAATTTTGTTGTCTTGGCAAAGAATTCATAAATGTTTGCAAGCCTCAGTGGACCAGTGATAGACTAATGATACGTAGCAACAGTAAATGTTTTTTTCTGCACTACAGTCTTGTTTCTTAGGTACCATGCTGGAAAATGAGATCGGTATTTGAATCCACTTTGGTAGTTCAGTGCAGATATGCTATTCTCAAGGCAGGCAACCTCCTACAATGGAGGCAACCAAGGGACAGCCTGGCAGTTTGGAATAACCATTCTCTTAATGGAGTTTTTATATTGCCTGGAAAAAATATCTTCAGCCATAGCTGTAATTGCAGAGATTTTCATTGAGAGGGGATACTTTTGGATGTGCTAAGAGTGCCCAGGTGTGCTTCTTGCTTCTCTCACTCCAATCTGTTGACAGCTCGTCTTCAGGTAATCTGATAAAAGGGTGTTGCAGTGTTGCTGCAGAAGGCTCTTGCTCTTTCGAATAACAGTGTCCAGAGGTGCTGCATCAAGCACAGAAACATGAAGTCCTTGAACTGAATGGGCTCTGGGATCTGTTTAAATTTTCTGGGTAGCACTATAGGAGGCAAAGCACAAAGGGGGAAAAGAAATCTTGCCAAAAGCTATACATGTGCAGAAGCACTTTCTACATATGCCTAACACAGTGCATTCCCTGCCTGTAAAATTTCTTAGAACAAATAGCTGTTTAACAGATACATGTATTTTTCTAACTAAACATTAATGTCAACTGGTTTATTGAGAACAAAGCTGCCAGTTTAGTGCATTAATTTGTGTGAAGCACTAACATTGGTGGTATTCATGATATTTTAAAATATTTTTTATTTTAGGTTTAGCTTGCTGGTCTTAGGTTTGAACATTGTATGTCAGGGTTGCTCTTTTTATTAGGGTACTTTAGGGTCACATTATGTTGTGCAACCATCCAGATGGGTGGAACTATAGACAGAATTATTTACCTTTTCAATAGCCAGATCTCCCTCATATGGGTTGAGACTCCTGAGCACAAAACAGTCTGACCAAGGAACAGAGGCTGAATTTTCCACTATTGGGTAAAGGCTTCATCTTTTCCATTCCTGTCTCATAGGTCAAAGGGACTGTTTGAGTACATATCCATGCAAATTTTTTGAGATGTTGAGTGTAGTCTTGTGGAACTGTCCCAAGAACATAATACAATGTAATTTTCCATTTTTGGGTATTTTTTAAGGAGAAGTGAAATAGTTAAAAATAGAGGTTTATTTTATATCACAGTCAAACATACTATTGCTGTCAGCACTGAAAATGCTCATCTCCTGTATAACTTGTGGAAGAAAGAATTAATGCCCTTTTATGAATTAACTCATGTGAGAAAAGATGTGGTTGTGACAGACAGAGAAGACATTCTGAAAGTTTGCAGGTTTTACTCTCTGGCACCCTTAGGTAATGCTGGGGGAAAATCTGGTACAGTGGTATGAATTTTGTTGTTAACCATCTAACTTTGCTTAAATATTAATTTAATTAAATTAAATACCTGATTAACTTTATCAGCAGGTAAAACCATATCATGTTCTAGGCTAGCCCTGCAGGACTGGCATATAAAGTGATACATGGATTAAGAATGGGAATGTGTTCTGTTCACTTATCAGGCATAATCCTTAGTCTTAAAACGTATACTGTATGGTAATATTGCATGGCATGTGCCATTTCCATTGTAATCATGCTGAGGGTAAAGTGAGTATGTCCCCTGCTGGGAAAATGAGTATCCCACAGCATTACCCAGGGACAGCTCACTGTGGTGTTGCCAGTTTGGGTTATATTCTCGCAGGTTTATTTTTCAAGTCTTGGAGACAATTGGAACATCCTCTGTAAGGAGAGAATACAGATGTAAATGCTATCTGCAGGAACAACTATATACCTTGGGGTTGGGTAGGAAGAGTAACTGCTTAATTATAGACACAATAACACACACATCTGCAGGGAAACACAGAATTCACTGCAGAGAAATGTCACTACAATATAATCTACATATGTTAATGGCTAGGTAATATTTTTACATTAAGCGAATAACTAAACAAAATACAAACATGCTGCAGCCTTTAACAAGGAGTTAAAGACCTATGACACCTCATAGAAAATTATGATAAACACTATTTAAAAGTGATTGAGCCTCTATGCTACATTTTTTAAATCCTTTTTATTATCAGGAAAATTTCAAAGGAACTACAGTCTTTTTTAGATTTTTTTTAGTTTTCAGAACCCTGAATATAAATTTATGCATGGCCAATTCAAAATGCATGAGAGCTGTGAATATCCTGGGAAGCTCTTGCATATATTGATTTTAGAACTTTTAGTGATAAAGTTTCTATTTTTGTTGTGGGTTTTTTTTTGTGTTTTCTTTTTTTGTGTGTGTATGTGCTTTTTGTTTGTTTTTGTTAGTTTGGTTGGGTTTGTGAGTTTTTTTGTTTGTTGGTTTTTTTTTTTGGGGGGGTGGGGTTTGGTTTTTATTGTTTGTTTTTTGCTTATTTGTTTTTCAATTTTCTTCTCTGATACACTTGTTTTCTCCACTGATTGATTGATTGATTGATAGCTTAGCTTCCCAAGCAAAGATTTGGGAAGGGCTTTAACCACACTTGCTACAAGCATGATGACCAAGGGCAAGTGGGTTATGCAAATCTGGTTGGAAAAAAGGGTGCTTAGACAATCAGGAAGTGTCCAACCAGGACTGTCATCTCCCGAGTGATTTCAAGCTACCCATGCGCTGGTCCGCCCCCATGCAAGGTTGGACCTGCAGCTTCCCATGCACCTTGTCACCTACCGTTTAGACCCTCGCCCGTCCATACAGACAAGTGAGAGTAAGCCCTTCCAGCCTGCACAGTGGATTTTTTAGGTGAGGCGCAGCTTGCGCAGAACTGGCCCCATCCTTTACACCTGAGGTTTAACTGCCACGGCCTAGTGAGCTAGGACGGTGACAGCAAAGTCCACAGGTCATAGGTTTTGTAAGAGTGTCCTTCTCTGATGGAAGACCATACAAGGCAAGACGAGCTTCATCAGCCTGGGTTTGAAGATAGGAGTTTTCCTTCTCCTATGATGAAGGCCTGTCTTCACTAAAGAAGATTCAAGAAGACCTTCACCCATGCATTCTGAACAAGACTGTCATCTCCTGGGTCGCAGTAGCACAAGCAGCGTCTAGGTGGGATACTTAAAGGCGTTCAGTCATAAGCCCGCAGATGGTAGCCTCTCGCCAGTGGCTCCTCAGCCAAGCGCACGCACCAGGGGTCAGAACCTGCGGTTTCTCTCATACTGAGCAGGATTACTATTGCGACAACACATCATCAGTAGGGTAAAACTAACCCAAGCACAAACATTATGTCTTCTAATAGACACAGCATCACTGTCAGTAGCAACTTTTTCACCACTTTAAGATTCTGGATGCTTCTCAAATCACATTTGAACAACATATGGAAATCATCCTACAACCAGCTATATTTTTTGGATGTAAATTTCTAAAGAAAATGCAATGTTCTGTTTGAAACTTGGGGGGAGGGGAATAGGGAGAAAGAATATAACAAAACACAGGCAAAGACATTTATGAAATAACCTTATGATCTGGCTTCTGTGCTTCCTTGCTCTAATTCAGCAACTATTTTTTTCATGTGCAGCAAATCCTTTTATTGGATATTTCTTCTTCTTTAATGACTTCACTACAGGGTGGCATGGGTCGATAGCAATGCCTTCTTCAAAATCCATTAACATGGTTCTTGACTGAACGCAGTCCAGGCATGTTAATCACCATTATTCTTCAAGAATGTCAGGCTACTCAAGTTTTCTATTTGTGAATTTGATGTGTTTTGAATTTGTATACAAGATCAGGTACCTTACTGGAAATTATGGTATATTATTAGCTTAAAAATGTACTATAGAATATTTAATAAAGATAGAAATCTCTTTAATGTTGGCAATGACCTACACACTGCTTGCTTATAAACTGCAATAAAAATTACACTATCGTCTGCACCTTTCTTATCTAGATGATAGTTCAATTCCAAGAAACATCCACTTCTTAAACTATGCCTCTCCTTTGACTCTAATGCATGCATATTAAAGAGAAACTTCACATTTTTTTTTATGTGATTGCATCAAAAGAGAAGATATAGTATGATTGATACCAGTGGGGTTTGAAAAATAGCATCTCTACAGAAATTATACAGAAATTTCCTTCCGTATTTCCTCTCAACTGTTCTGCCACTTTGATGAAATGGTAATCTCTCTAATCCATTTTTCCAGCTAGAAAAATGTCTCAGGAACACATCCTTCCCTGCAGTTATTACCATGATGGAATATTTATTATCCAGCAAAGGAGGGATCACATCCTTTAATAATTCCCCTGAAAGACCTTAGAAATAACTGCCCTCAGCTGTGCATATCAGCAATCAATTACAATATCAAAAGTATTGTATATCCTGCACAGGACAGAATGTAAATGGTTTGACTGATCCAATACCAAGTGCGGAAATATGTTAAAGCTTGCGTGGACAAGTTTCTGCCTTGTGTTGGGGGGTGGTTTGACACACCACTTATGCTCTAAACCATTGAGAATGTGGATTGTGGAGTCATGAATTACTGTTTTCACGTACATGAGCCATGGTCAATTTTGCCTTGAAAATGTCTGTAGCACACTAAATTATTGTGGCTTCTGAGCCTGTGTGTTCTTGGGCTATTTCAGAAGAGTGAGAAACACAGCTAGAAAAACAAAGTACTTCAGATATCATCATTAGGGTTTGCACAAAACAATATAAAAAAATCCTGTTTAACTATTTGCTTTATATAAAAAAGTAATCTTTTTTTGTTCAGTCACTTATATCTTTATTTAGTCAACTTAAATGTATATTATGTAGGTGAAACTAAAAATATTCATCAAAGAAGAGGGAAGGTAATTTTAATGTTAGGGTATTTTCTGTGTTTGAATACAGGGTTTTTTGTAAAAGTAATATGAGAAATTATTTGCTGGGTGGCACAGGTTTCATTGTTGGTTTCCTTAGAATATTATTTTGTCATATCCATATTATTTCTGCACTCCACAGGTTGCTTCAGAAAAGTCTAGCTTTTGTGGCAGTGTGTAACTGAAACAACCTCACTGAATTACTGCTCTGAATTACTGATTTACTAATCAGTGAATTACTCTAAAAGAAGTTTTAAAACACCGTTGAATATTACCATGAAAATACAATTTTGGATTAGTAACGATTCTTATAAGTCATTGTTGCAGATTCCCTTCTTTCCTATGGCTGACCTTTAAAGATAAATTTCAGTTATACAGACCTATGCAAAACCATAATTGCATAATGATAAAATTTTATTTATTTTAACATTTTGCTGGTGCCTTTCCTCAAACCGAAAATAGCAATTTCTTCACTTTTATCTTTAGCTAAAGCAGTAAGTTAGATGATGTTATTTATATTTTGCACACTTACAAATGAATATTGGAACACTGTTGCTACATTTGGAACCCATCTTATATTTCATCCTTGCAAAGGTGTAACATTTTTATAGAACTTTACAGAATATACTGGGGATGGAAGCAAGATCTGTTCCTGAATAAATTTTTTAGTCAACAAAACTGGCCCAACTTGAGCCTTTTCCAGGTAAAGGATCTGCTTTAGTGATTTGCAAATTTAGCTCCCTCTGCAAAAAGCATGTTGCCTGTTCATTTATACACTGGAGTAAGTGACCTAAGAAAAGCCTGCTGAGTCAAAAGTACTTTATCCCAGTGTCATTTGTCACAAGGGAACAAAACCTAAAATAGGAGTCAGGTTGGAATCAGGCTTACCTGATAATGGCAAAAAAAATATATTTTATGCGAACATATATTTTTTAGTTGGTTTTTTTTTTTTGTTTTTTTTTTTTTTTATGTAGTGCAAAAATCCTCCCCCAATGATCTCAAATCCGAATAGTTACCATAGTAACTCATGTTATGGTATATTATTTATGGACATATTGCACCATAGTATTCATAATGCCTTGCTTTTTTCGGAATGCATGTTTCTGGTTGTTCATGTAACATTTGTATGGCTGAGTGAAAATGCCAGATATTTTTCATTTGAGGCAAGCTAACATTTCTCTGTGCTCCGAAAAAGTGCAGAATGATATATTTTTGAGATCAGTGGAGAAAAGTCATGGTTTATTTTTATTGCATTCAGATAACCAGTGTAACGCTGCGAAGTAGTGCTATTACGTATTTTTCTCACAATGCCACCTTTCCAGGGGTGAGGAGCAGGAGGTTTACACTGCAGCCTCAAGTAGTAGATTCCAGACCTCCTGACTGAAGGAAATGGCTTTTCATAAAAAAACAACTGAAAGCACTGAAAAGAAAGTGAACATTACTATCACATGACTGGTGCATAGTTTTTCATGTATGCTTTTTTAATAGTGTTACTTATGTTGTGAACACGTAAATTAGCCTGCAAAAGGCAGACTAATTTCTTAGTCTGCTAATGAGTTTTCGAAACAATTTTGATCTTCAGTGATTATCTTCAAACATGTATTTACTTAAATAAGTATCTATGCTTTTGGTAAAAGTAACTTTCTGTTCTTTCTACTCACATTTTGAGACACAAAGAACAGCCAGATACTCTCCTGCTATGGAATATTAATTAAACTTGGTCACCCGGTTTTGCACATCCCAGCCAGGGGCCAAACTAGGGCTCTCTTGCCTCTATCTCTTTCTGTTCTCTGCCTTTTTTTATACAAATACTGACTTAAGAAACATTAAGATAGATGTTAATATACCTGTATGCAGGGGAAAGCTATTGAATTAAAGGGGGAATCAGCAAATCTAGGTTCTTCTGAAATTCTTTGTCTTTGAAGCTGATATTATATGTGTACCATATTGAATTTTGGATAGAAATATTTAGTCACTGTAAGTCACTGTGAGTTTACTTAACACTAAGTGGTTTTCCATGTTATCTAATTTCCATGTTATACAGAGCAAGTTTTTTCTAATGAGGTATTCGTGCCAGCAAGTGCCACTTAAAACACAGGCTTACCTATCAGCAAATAATACCTTTTGTGTTTGTCACTTTCAAAATTTTGTAACTGTAACTATTTTGAACACAATTTGTCTTTTATGCATAAAGTGTATGACACCTGAACGCTGTAAATCATGTATATGTATTATTGCTTGTGCAAATTTACATCGTCAATTATCTATAATTGCAAACTGCCATTATTATGAGGCCTGTTGGAGATTGGCTGAAGAACATAACCGGCTTCACCCATCTTCTACACACAAACAATGTTGTGTCCCATAGATTTTCTTTCCGAAAGGTTATTAAAATGTTTTAAAAGAAAAAATAGGTAAAAATATAGACTGATGGAGAAATATTGCGTATTTCTCATCTGCCTTTTGTGCTGTGTTTTATTTCAGCTGTGAATAAACTTTTATGAAAATATAACAATAGCTCTTGAAAATAGCCTTGTACAATTTACTACCTTGAACAAGCAATTGCCCTACTAATGGGCAAAAATTGGTGTTTTCCCATATAGCTTTTGTTTCCACCAGCATATACCTGGATCCTGGTACATCTAATGGGTAAATATTGTTGTAATTGTTCAGTTTTCCATTGGAAAAGTAATTAGCAATAATCACTAGCTTGTACACTAACAAACAGGCAAAAAACTCCAGACAAAAATTCTCAAAATACAGTGGTTGTGATTCTAGACATCCAAGATTTTCCTACTGCCCCTATTTTTTGTAGGGAGACGGGAAACTGAGTCAGGGTTAAGGATGTATTTTTGCCCAGCCACTGCCTGATAGTTGATCCAGCTTCCCTGCCAGAAATTCTCATAGTTGCTTAGAGGGAGGAGAAAAAAATCTTCAGGATTCATTTGTTACGTTGTCACTATATAATAATGCAGTAATAAATAATTATAGTGAGGACAGCCTTTTCACAATGTTTTTGTGTCTTTTTCCAATTAAAAATGCTGATACTTAAATCTGATTTGTGTGCTGTGTATGCAGTTGGAACATGTGATCTGAGAGCTCATGTGAATCACAGATTTTTAGTTCAAATATTTTGAAACATACTCTACTAGGATCCTTGAAATGAAAATTTTGTATTGCCTTGCTGTTGTTTGTATCATTTTTAATGCTTGCTCCTCCTCCCCCACTTTCAATCTTTCAAGTAGAGTGACTCTGTAGTCAGCTGATATAGTTCATGGTGATTTTGAAGTTTGTGTTACCTACATTTGTTTGGAATATTTAGCTGATAATCAAGACATTAAATCTTAAGAGCCTTCACTTATTTTTTAACACAACTGTATTCTAAATTATAAGAAGAAAAGAAAAATGGAGAATGTAACATCATTGGCTTCTTTGAAATCTTGTATTAATAGAATATTAAAGGTTGAGGAAAGAAAGGTGAAGGGAAGGATTAAAAGAATAAAGAGCAGCAAGATAAAATGATTCAGTTGAAAGGAAATCCATTCACCCTCTGCTTTTATAATATCAGTGCTTAACACAAAAATAAAATAAAACACAAAAACAAAGCAGAAAATTAAACACTAGTTTTACAACTCCTGAACAAATGGAATGAAAGTCGTAAGGAAGTGAGTAATTAAAACAATATTTTGGCTGTACACATGTATCAATTTGCAGTTGATTTCTGACACCTGACATATTTGCTTCCACACTCTCAGATACACCATCTGCCAAGACATGTTTTTTTAAAGCTGGTTAACTTGTATGACACTTGTGCTTTTAAGCCAAGGGACACATTCGAGATTTTTTGGCATAATAATTCTGCTTCTTGTATTGATCAGTGTTTCAGTCTTGATACAAAATCACTGAGCTTCACTCACTGTTTCAGTGTTCTACTCAGGAGGGTGCTGTCCTCACCACCACAAGAGGAGTTCTAGTTCACTTCAATATGTAATCAGAGAAACTTTAGCAGAGTTTGTAGAGATCATGCTGATGCATTGAAAATGCTGTTTTGTCATGTTAAAAGAGCTCTCGCAAAAAAAACAACGCTACAGAATGCCTTCAAGAAAGCAGAGTCATTCTCAAATGAAACTTCATAGAATTGCTCAGCATCTGGTATAGAATCTGAAAAAAAGCATTTGTTCTTTTATTAGAAACACATAATGTTGGCATTCCTATTGCTGACAGAAAAGGTTATGCACATATGAAGCAAAGAGAGGGAAGGAAAGAAGATAGCAAGTTTTTCAGCTGTTCAGTGAAATAGCAATGAAATAATGCGACTTGAAGGAAACAAAAATTAATGTTCATGATATGAAGGCAGATATCTTCTGGGTTTTTATCTATTTCCAAAATAGATAGGAAGATTTGGGGTTTGTGAAGACTTTTTTGGTATGTTTTGGAAACATGATCTGTTCATTGAAACCAGTTAGTTGCATGCTGGCCTTTCATACGTTCAGGAAGGTGAGGAGGAAAAAAAACAACCAAACCATAACCACAAGGTTAAGTTCCGTTTTGATTATTTTAAATTCCATTTAAATTTTTTTGTGTGTTTCTGCCCTTGTGGTCATCTTGACCATTTTGGTAGATAAAAACAAGTATAGCTTCATGGACTCCAATTTTGTTACCTACAAGTCTTTTACGAAATATAAATTTAGTAATTGCAAAAGAAAGCGTGCCAGTAAAAAATATGCCTTATAAGTGTTAAACAAGCAGTTATGCCTTTAATTTCATTTTCTCATTTTTACTTTTCTTCCCAGTTTGCTTTAATTGCTGTACAGCTGATGAAAATCAAAGTGTAGGTCTTTGCCTTCATTACATTATCTTAATAAGTTATCCATACAGAACTGATTTTGGTGTTATATGTCTAAATTTGCTATTATAAAATCATAGCGTGCGGCTTTCTATGACATGCAGAGCAGCTCATTTTATGAGCTTGATATTGAGTAAACTGTAATATAGATAAAACCATGTTTGTCTCATCTAGACTCATTTGCAACTGAGTTAATCAACATCATTACCGTTGCCACGCATTTTCCTTATGTCCGTTTTGCTATCAGTAACACCACAAACATAAAGATTAGCACCAGTACCATTATTTTTAGGGCCAAATTATGTTTACATAGGAAAATCCTTAATTCTCCCTCTGACAAACCCTCTCCCAATGCCTTTGCATTTAGCTCTTCAGCATAAGGAGCATAAACATGCTACACTACAAGGACTGAGTGAGAAAAACAAGGGTGAGGATGGAGCAATGAGCCTGCTAGGCTGTATTCCAGGATGGCTGTGATCTGTAGCAGTTAGTAGGTACAGTGAAGGGTACCCTTTCTTCGGGGTTGTCAGGCTCTTTCTGTTCCTCTAGGAAGGTAGGCTTACTTATACTCCTGCCTGGTGTTATGCAGTCGGTAATCGGATCCTAAAGATTTAATTTAATCTGCACATAATGTGGTGACAAGCTATTTGAAATGCTGCCACTATTGTAATTGTGCCACAGACCATTTTTTTCAGTTGTAGCTGTCTTCCACTCTGTTGTCAATTCCTTTGTAGTTAAATTTGGGCCCAATCAGTTCAAATACAAATGTCTTCACTTAAGTCACTTAGATCCAGTTTAGCTATCTAGAAAAATAACTATTGCATTAATCACTTAACTAATCAGCATCTTTTCAGGCTGGCTGAGTACAGAAGGCACATAGAATCTTTCATCTTAAAGACAGATGAGTTAGTGTATTTTGGCCAAGCATTTGAAATCCAAAAGTCGTCTTCATTGATGGTACAATAATGATGCTAAATTAAGAGAGATGAGAGATTAAATTCTGTGGCCTGTTAAAAACAGGCAATTACAGTTGCTGGAAAATTAGTATACATGAATTTTTTGTGGAATTGCATAACAAAAGCTGTATGAATGGATTAATATTGATACTACCATTTCTCTGCAAGCGCATTTAGCACAGCTTAAATTTATTGCAGATATTCTAAAATGTTTCTGAAAATCTGCATGTTAATCTGGATATTTTTCATAATCTACTTTTAATAGATAAAATGAATTGTCATAAGATAATAAAATAATTATTCTAAGGTGTTAGTGACAGCGTCAGCAATGTATTACAAACCAACCCCAGAAAGGACTGATTTGTATCTCATCTACTTTAATGTGAATCCAAAATAAGCTATTTAAAGGTAAGGGCTATGTTACTATGATGTAGTTAGTGTAAAATTAGCATGAAAAGAAGATGTAATATTGAGTCAGTGATTCAGAGCAAAATATAAACTCTGTAAAATGCAAAAATTCTCATGGCTCTTGCATGGCACCTGCTTCCAAGTGCAAGTTATTCTTCAGGTTCTGTTCAAACCAAACACTGAGACATCCTTGGATTTCATGTATCTGTCTTGAATATTCATGTCAAGGACTGGAAATATTGAAGTGCTAGAAGTTCAAAAGGATTTGCAGTTCTTGGGACTTATTTCAGGAGTTCTGAAATAGGTAGCTGAAAACGGCTAGCTCAAAATGGTTTCATATAGGCTCCTGGCCTGGGGGATCTAGAGATGCCACAACTGTGTACCTGTCCCCTGCCTATGCTGTGGTAGGGCTGCAGGTAGAACCCACTCTCTTCACTCCAAAATGGCTGCTGTAGCTCCCTGGAACTACAGCCCAAATAGATATGCTAATATATCATTTGTGTACAATTGTTCAGATGGGGGCTATATATCCTTGCTTCTGTCTGACAGTTCCTACCCTGATGCAGAGTGTACTAGTTAGTAGGTGGAGAAGCCAGGACTCGGTCTGGCGTGACAGCAAAAAAACAGTTCATATGATCACGTTGCATAGCTCACATCTTTGTTTCCTGTTTCAGATCTTAATATTACGATTCTAATTAGTTTATTTTAATCATGATCAATCCACCAAGGAGAAGCATCAGGCAGCTAATATGATTTATTACATATTCCAAGAGCATTTGTCTTAGATTTGGCATTTCTGCTATCCATCTCCACAATGCCCCTGCCTGCTTGACAGCAGCCTGTCAGTGCTCTCAAAATTGCTGTATGTAGTGACTTTAACTGGCATCGTTTCTTGCAGACTTGGAGAGGGATTGGTCTGCACTACAATTACAGCAATGTAGAATAACTTAACACTTGCCTATGGCCCTGTCAATTATATAAGGTTGTAAGTGGCAATGCATACTGAAAACTGGTACTGTACTTTATAAGTCTCCATACAGAAGACAAAAAGTGAATAATGGTGACCATCTTTATGTATACTCTTTTGCAGTTTTTCTCTTATAACTGCTGTTTTACAAAGAGTTCTGGATGAAGATCAAGAGCTGTCTTTGTAAAATTAAGTATTCTTGAAAGTACCTCAAGTACTGAACTAGTGGTAAAGAAATACAGTAATGCTAAGAATTATCATAAACTGTTTCAAATCTGTAAAGGCAGTGGTCAAGTGAGGTTGTGTTTTATTATTATTATTACTATCAAGTGAGGTTGTGTTTTATTATTATTATTACTATTATTATTATTAAATATAGGAATAATAGAAGATACCATAGTTTCATTCAAAGCAGAGTATTTTACAACTGAGTTTCGTCTATTTTGGAATCTCTAGTATGGGTGATATCCCTGTTTTTTTGATTAAACTTTTAATCTTCCTCAATGAATAATTTATGAGTGATAGCTTGGCAAGATTAGCAGGAGCCTATAGGAGGTTCTAAATACACTGTATGCTCCTCCTACTGCCTTGGATTCTTTCTGCATCATGCCAGTCTGATTACTTAAAAACTTTATAAGCAATTTCATAACTTAATTCGAAATTCTCTTCCTTGAGAGACCTATTAAAATACCAAAATCTTTACTCTTTTATGATGCAGGAAGAGAATTGTTACAGAGCTGGTTGTGGTTCCCTGCTTGTGAAGTCAGGCTCCACCTCTGCTGGAGGTTCTTAGTTTTGTCCATAGTTTAAGGGGATCTAGCACAGGTGTATCAATTGTGCCTCAGTAAAGCATCACCATTACCTTCATATTCCCCTGAATGCAATATGTGTCAAGCCCCCCCTGGTTAACCCAAAACACTATTGCAACAAGAGATTGTGTTATATCACACAGAATTTTTATACAGGCGACAGGTAAACTCATATTGTAACCTGCATAGTGCAAAAGACCAATAATCAGACTTAAATCTGGCCCTTAATGTAGTTCTGAGATACTATGTTTCTGAAGAGTTCATTTTATGTTGCAAATAATGGTCATAGTCTCCCTAAGGGACCATTTTCTTCATATAGTTTTTCAGGATACACATAATGGCATTAGTTTGTGAGTCCTGAAAACAACTCTCTTACTAGTGACTGTGTGACTATATTACATGAAAGAAAAAAATAGACATAAGAGGCAGAAAGATATGGACTGAAAAACAATCTCAAATTGTAAATTATATTTACAAGCGTGACTGAAAATATGTAAAAAAAAGAAAAGAAACCAAACAACAATAACAAACCAAATAAACAAAAAACCAAACAAACACCAAAATGAGGAATAAAAAAACAAAACACAAAATCCCCACCACAAAACCATAAGCTGCAGCAAAACTGGGGAAAAGTGCCAAAAATAATTATATCAGCTCCCCAGAAATCAGGTATTTATAATTACAGAGCTGTATTAGTTTGCTCGATGCTAATAATCCTAATGTTGAAGTTGTATGAAGAAAATACCTTACTAGTAGTTGCAGTTGGTTTGTACCACTGCACAGATCCCACAACCTCAGTCTAAATGCTGTTTTCAAGACACTTCTTATGGTTATAAAACCAGCTGAGAGTATACTCACAGATTCTTTCTTTCTCCCCTTTTAAAATCTGCCTTGGACTACCCCCTAACACGGCAGGTACAATCCTCTTTGCTCTCTGCAAGATGGAGAGACTTGCAAAACAAGCGTTCCCAATCCCCATGATGGTATAGAGCAGAAAATGTTACTGCCATTGCTTATAACAAAATGGAGCGTGTTTCTGAAGGTCATGTTATATATGCACAGGCACTCAGATCATAGAGCAAGGAAAGCAAAGAGCCTGGCCTGCTGCCTCAAGCATGCTCTGTCTCCCAGCAGTGAGGAGGAGGAGAAAGAGGAGAAATAGTTCCTTGGGACCTAAATCTGTTAGAGGGAGCACTCTCATATCTTTTTCTTTTTCTTTGTTTCAAATAATGATTTCATTTGGGTGCGTTATTTACATACATATTACAGTCTCTGCTTCTATTACGCTATTACAAACTCGGTATTTCTTAGATACTTTGTAGAATTTAGATAAACTTTTGAAATATTTTATTAGACTTTTTACAATTGAAATACAAGTATATTTTTAATAAAGTACATATTTAATGAAAGTAAAGTACTTTTTTTTTTTTTCCCTGCAGGATGTTTAATGTACTGGCATATTTCAAGCGTTAGAACTTGATAGTTTCCAGATGGATTCAGTCTTAACTCAGTCTTAAGCAGCATCTTGTTAAATATTTTTAGATCTTGTAGTTGTTTTGGGATGAAATCTGCCAGAACAGAAACCCATTTCAAAGGACAGTTAGTAGGGTAATTCCAGTCTTAAAATTTTAGAATTGATCTGAAGATGGGATCTGACAATATGCTTCAATAAGATTTTCCTAAGGAGATGAAGTGTTATTAATGAAGAGAAATTGTATCACATGAAAGTTAAGATAATCCTACCTCTGTCCACCTAAAATTTAGGAAGCTAAAAATAAGCAACGACATGCTTGTATCTCCTGCTCCGGAGAAAACTCCAGGAACAATCTCGCCAGCAGAGTTTCGACAAGCAGGTATTCTTTATTGCGGCGCCGGGAGACACGGGGGATAGCTCCTCCTAACGTGTGTCCCCGAATTGCTATACAGGTCATCCCTATATGGTCACAGAGCATATTACATCATTTCCCAAAAAGTTTCCGGCATACATACAAAAAATGTGGCGGTCTTTAAGGGTCGTTTACTTTTCCCAACAAGCTTAATTAACATTACAGACAGACATAGCAATCATCCTGCCCTTCTACTCATCAGTTAGTTTAACTGCTCTCATCCTGGACATCTGCTAATCCGGGGTACTCCCTAGTAGATGCTTACACCAGTTTAATGGGTTTATTAACACCTCAAGCATAGCAATCATCCTGTCCTTTTACTTATCAGTTAGTTTATCTGTGCCCACCCTGGACATCTGCTAGTCCCAGATACTCCCCATCCCCAGGTCCTGTCCTTCTATTCTGCTTTTCTCACACCTTTTGTACTGAGGTCCTGAGGGCCTGAAACTATGTCAACTACCTTCAAGCACCGCAGTTATTTTCCATTACAAAGCCATCAAACTTAACATTACTTAGAACTGATTACATTTTGTACTTTTGTGCCTCCTTGTTTCACTCCTAACCTTCATATCACCTATAATATTGCCGGTATCCCACTTGCAAGGTTATTACTTTAAAACAGATTTCAGAGAATAACATGATTCAATTTTTTAATCAAATTGTCAGTGTAATATGAAAACAACTGTGATCTCCGATGCTTTTATTTTTATTCGTCAGAAGCTTAGAAACACGTGCCAGATATTGTAGTGTGTGTATATGGGAGAAAAGGATTATGTCTTAAGTGAGTCATAATCACAGCTGATACTAGTCACTAAAATTGCAGGACTGATGAAATCCAACGTTGCAGCTTTCTGGAAGCTACACTGAGGCTAGTGGTGTTTCATAAAGTGTTCAGCAGTGCCTATCAGCTCAGTCTTTTTACAAGTTGGCATTTGCAGTCCAAGACATTATATTATGCCTTTTTTGATGGCTTAGGTTTGGTGGGCTAAAACTTTCTGAAAACCATTTAGTAATTTTTGTAGAGGGTGAATGTCTCTTTCCTACATTTCAGAGCAGGCCAATCCCACGTGTCCCAACGACAAAGTTCTTGATGGCCTTGTAATGAATTAAGGTGCAATGACATCAACAAACCAGTTTAATGATTTATTAATACAAAATATTAGTCATGTGGTTAGGTATAGTAACAATAATTAACTGATTAAGCAAGTCCCATGCCAAGCATTTTTACTTGGATCTAGACAATATTCAATGAAAAAGAGAGGAGAAGAGAAAGAAAGACATAGAGAAGTATTGCCACCCGTGGAGCTGGTGCAATTTCTTCTGTGCTCTTCCCCCAGGGTATTGTTGGTGGGAGCTCTCCCTCTGACCTGAGGTCTGCACTTTAATGTTCATATTCTTTTGGAGTGAATTTGTGTATAAAACATAGACAGGCATTATTATGATAATGGTGGGCATAGCTTAGTAAGCACTTGCTTAGCTCTGAAATGGGGCTCCCTCAAGGGTCCTCTGCTTGCTCATTGTTCCTCTTGCCATGGTGTCTGTTTTTTAATTCCATCCTCTGAGTCAGCTCATCCTTGAGTCATTCTTTCTTATTCCTGTGGAGGCTTATCAGCTTTGAACAAAAGGGTTAGAACAATCCCATCTATGCATTTGTTTTGCTTACGCTCCAGGCCTCCCATGGTCAAATACTTGTTTCTTGTCTCTGACTCACACTATGGAACATCAGTGGTGTTTGAGACAGGCTCAATGTCCAGGTTCTACGCCACATCTCAGCTGTGATGATTAGTTTTACATGTCTATGAACTTGTAACAATACCCGTTGTAATGTTTCTTCCTAAACCTTGGTAGACTTAGAGAGCAATTTATTAATCATCTAGTGAAATAGCAGGAGACCTTCTTTCATTTGGAGCCTGGAGGCGATGAATTTATATTAATTTTTTGCAATGATCTGCATTCACTGGGAAAATACGTAAAGAATAGGAAATAAAATTCCATGCAAAGATAAAAATGTGTTTTATGGATTGAATTTGCACTTGTGATATTGATTGTTATGTATATATAGATTTTTTTTTTTTCTTTAGTGCGGTAATGAGCTATAAGTGCATTTGTAGACTAAAGCTGTAAACAATGAATTGATCTCTTTTTATAATGATTGGATGATATTTCATTACATCTATGCAAGTTATAGAAAAAGGAGTGAATTCTGTGCTACGCTTACTTAACACAGTTGTAGTACAAGAGGCTGAGGAACCAACACAGTTCAAATGCAAACCATTGAAAGATTTTTCCTAGGAACAATGTAGAATTTGGTTTAAAATTATAACTCCAGATGTAGTTAACTTTACCTTTTCCCATATATTTGAGAATTTGGATGCAAAACAAAAGGTACTTGAATTACAGAAATGAAAGTCGAACGCAGTTAAATTTCAAGGATGAATGTTAATACCTAAAATGTGCTTATTGTTAAGCAGGAAGTAGTTTCTAGTGCAATGTTTTTATATAATTATGGTAAAGCCACTGCTTTCTAATTAAAATACTTGAAGTTAAAAATTTCTCTGTGCCTGTAGATTCCCTACTGTGCCTGAGGACTTGTTCCACTTTTGGTGAACATGTGAATTTCTGGCTGAGATTACTGATCATTCTGCACTATAGACAGTGTTAATTGACATTAATTTCTCTGCCTTTTTTCTCATGTTTAGTCACTTGCTGCAAGGAAAATGTAGAGTTTTCATGGATTTCAGGGTAAAAATGACAGGCTTAGTGTCCTGCATCTGAAATATGATGTTGTAGTGCTGCTCTGCATTTCATCAGGTGTTTTTCTGATGCTAGTTCAATTTGGAAAAGTTAAGGGTCACATGCTAAGTCTGTTTCAACTGAAATCTAGGATATAAGGCTTAAAGTTTTCAGTGGCCCTCAAATAATATATTAAAGGTCAGGAATTACTTTAGGGGTTCTCTCTGTTACTGTTGCATGGAATTAAACTCTGTTATCTTACCAGAGAATCATAGAATGGTGAGGGTTGAAAAGGACCTTAAGATCATCTATCTCTAACCCCCCTGCCATGGGCAGGGATGCTTCACACTGGACCATATTGCCCAGTATTTTCTTTCTCCTATAAAAGTAAGAGTAATTTCTGTATTAATAATTGTTGTTTTGGTTTTGTGGTTTAGCCATGAAATAAAATAAAATTGCTTAATTGTTGGAGTAGGAAAGAGTTTTCTACATATCTGAAAATGAAATTACCAGAATTTTGTTCTAAAATAACCTTTTAGAGGTATATGTTTTGAAAGTAGACTTTCAAAAAAATTTCCCTTTTTCTGAGAGATCTTATTAGTGAATTTGAATATCTGCTGGATTATATGAACAATTTCAAGATATTCAGAATTATGTTCTTTTAGGAAATGAACAGTTTGTGTGAATAATTGTGACTATGGTATCAAGCCATTTTGGTAGTTGTGTTAATTTTTGCCTGCAGACTTACTGAAGATGTCCTTCTCATCATAGTGGCATCAATGTTTTACTTCATCCATTTTACCACATTAATAATGTTCCTAATATCCTGACATTGTCCTTGAAAATTCTTCTGTAAAAATAGTGTGTTTTCCACATAGATTAAGCATTTGCATAAACTTTAGGTATAAAACCCCAGATTTTTATAGGGCTTCAGATTTTAGTCTCTATTGAACGATATCAGCTTCCTAATGTTGTGTGAGCTTATGTAAGTATGCCAAAACTATGAACCTGTTAAACTGGAATATTTTAGTGATCATCAGCAATAACAAATCTGAAGCATTTTAAAAAACTCTGCAGGTGACTGTTATTCCCAGCTTCTTTGAGTCAAACAGAATAATATGGTGTAAATGTTTCCTGTGTGCTACAGCTGAAAAAATGGTTGTAGCCTAATCAGGTAGTAAAGGATGTTGAGGAGACATGATTATAAATACATGGACATCATTTACACAACCATGTTGTATTGCATTTGAAAGGAACATAATGGCAGATGGAATTTCTGGTAGCCATAAAGTGTTGACTAGATGGCATTAAAATATTTGAAAGGAAAATAATAAATTTGTGGAAAGTGTGCTATGGGTTAGACAGCATTTCACCAAAGTTTTGCTTTTTTTAAAAAAAGCAGTATCAAATTAGTTCTGATCAATATTTTTCTGTGATTATTAATGCTAAACCCATGTCTTTGGTTTCATTCTCTTTGCCCTAGAGCATCTTTGCTTTTGTTGTAGGTGATGATTCTGTGATTCTATGATTCTTTTCATAGGGTGATTGGTGGGAGGGGGGAAAACACACACACAAGATGTGTTTATTGCTGTTTTGGCTGTTTGTTTGTTTTTTCCCCATTCATTGCCTAATTTAGGTGCTCTATATACTTGAAAACCTTTGAGATTTAACACATTATATTCTTTCTCCTTCTGTCTATGGGCTTTTTATGTAATGTCTGCTAGAAATCACTTTGCCCAAACTCAGAACCAAAAAATAATTAACTACTACAATACAGTCTTACAGTTAAATTCTACTATTAGGAACAATACATGATTTTATTATCTGTTTACTATCACAGAGAAGAAATAGCAATACCTCAACATTTGTAGTCTACAGATATTGCTGTCTGAAATGACAGTGGATTTCACAGAGCAATGCTTTATTAAGAACTAGAAATTATCAACTTGTTAGAATCCTGTATCTTAAAAATACTTTAACTTATTTAATACAAAGGTGTGATTAATTGTGTTAATAATTCAACCATTCCCACTTTTGAATATAAGTAGGTACAATATGTACATGGATATTGTATCAGTTTTATTTGCTGTATGTGTATGAAACGGATTGTATTAGAAGTTAACATAATTAAAGTGCTGTAATACCTATGCAAATAGGAGGAAAAAATAGCTATATTGACTTATTGTTGTACTATATCAATTTAGCCTCCTAAACTAATTGGGGCAGAGTTTTCTAGTGCAGGTTTCTAATTTCTATCTATGATAACCTTCCTCTTAAATCTGGATGTGGGATACATATTAAGACCTTGATGGGGTGCATTACTGAAATCCTGCTCCACATTCCTGCCTGTTTGCAATGGCTCCTACAGGCCACCGGAAGACTGGCATTAATTACACTAGTCTCAGTTGAGTACGTAGGAGACTATACTACTTTCTTGTTGAACATAACTCCTCCTTTGGGAAAAGACTTTTGGGCAATGTTCTTGTGAGAAATTTTTGGCTAAATAATTTCAGCAGCCTACAGGCTTCTACAAAACTGATGCTGCCCTTTGGGAAGAGTTTTCAGCACTGTTTACGTCTAGCCTTGGGAAGCAAAGAGGACAAACTATGAAGGGAGGCAGTGACTTTCAGAACTTTCTTTTGTGACCATTGAGCTTTCTGTGAATCTTTTAGGAAGATTTAGACCACAATCACAGAGTTTCAACTTCAAGGACAATTGTACAAATTTGCTTCAACTATGATATCCTCTGAGATATTTGTTGCTACACCAGGTTTCCATTAGCCATGCCATTCCACTGCATCTACCTCCTTTCTCTTCCTTTCTGCCTTACATCGCTTTCTGAAAAATCCCATTAGGAACACACATTTGTTTCATAGAAGGTTAGTAAGAAAGACTAATATATAACTCCTTACCTGGTATACAGTGTTCTCTTAAAAGGCAAGCAATTGTTATGTGCTGATATATAAGAAATTTACCTGGATAAAGTATCATTAAAAGAACATAGTGACTATGGCATTGCAGAGTCAAAGATCAGCATCATCAAAACAGGAAACTGTAGTGGTATTTGAGTCTAGCACACATAGAGTTCATTAAGATGTTTGGATTTTGGGGGTTTCTTTTGTCCTTATTATTCTGTCTGAATACTTTCTAAAGGGAAGGAATGAATGAACTTAGTAGAATAGGTAGCATAGAAAAATGAGAAGACTCATGGTGGGGATAGTTATCTTAGTCTATTAAGTGAGAAAACAGAATATGTTCAAGAAATTTCAGTCTTACACTTAATGGTTTGCTGTGTTGCCTGGATGTCAGTGGAGCTTTCTAAATACTAGTCTATTTGGTTTTTGCATAGGTATGGGTGTTGTCTTTGGGAGAAAGAAAAGTTGTTGTCCTTTCAGTAGGATACAGATCTGAATTCAGAATGTAGGTGTTTTCTGTAATTAGACTATTAATGCTCTCTTAATGAATGGTTTTGTTAGCTCCAAATACAGGACATTGTGCCAGAGTGTTATCTTCTCTAATACCACTCTTGTGGAGCAAGGAAGATGGACCCACAAACATCCCTGAAGCCAGCTAAGACTGTGTCCCCATTCTTTTTTAACCATTGTATCTTGCAAATAACTTTGATACCTGGTAGGATTGTGTTGTGGCTTAAGCCCAGCAGGTAACTCAGAACCACAAAGCTGCTCACTCATCCCCCCCTCCTTCCTCCCCCTGCTTCCAGAGGGATAGGGAAGAGCATCGAAAGAACGTGACTCCCACAGGTTGAGATAAGAACAGTCCAGTAACTAAGGTATAACACAAATCACTACTGCTACCACCACTAATAATAATGAGAGAAATAACAAGGGAAGAGGATACAACTGCTCACCAACCGCCAACCGATACCCAGCCCAACCCAAGTAGCAATCTAGGTAACTCCCCCAGTTTATATACTGGACATGATATGATATTTTCATATTGATTGATTCTGTTATGTTTCCTGTGTACATATGCACACACCCATAAACAATAAACAATAAACAATAAAGCAAGGGATATTGATACAAGTAGGCTTGCTTAAAGAATTTGATATCACTGTATTACTGAATTTTGGATGCAAAGGTAGATAAGAATAAAAATCCAGCACACGTGAATATTAGTTTTTTCCTAGTTCCAACCATCTTTTTATCTACTTTTTCCAGCCATGAACTGAGGAAACAAAACCTATATACCTATACATACTTCCATATGCCATGCACATAAATTAAAACAATGTGGCATATCAAAACAACCCACTGTAAATAAGCTGTAGAATGTAGTTTTAAACTATTACAGCATTATATTCTGTCTGAGCTGAGTAGTGGATAACTTGCTAACAAAATAAGAACTGTTGTTCATTGCAAGAGAATATTAAAAATATTTCCATTTGCTTTTACAATGGTTTTATAATTTTAGAATGTAAAGAAAAAGCAATGGTTGTATACTATTATCATTTAGATATTAAATATACAACTTACAAAAATATTATATAAATGTAAATGTTAGTTTACAAACTGTAGGCAAAGTGCTAAACTGAGACCTGCAGAGTGGTATGACTTGTCTTTGGTTTCTATTAGTCTGTGAAAAGGAACGCACACATTATTATGATTGTACTTGGGCAAACAGAAAAACTTTGTATAAAAAAATAAACTCTTCAGCAATTTTGAATCTTTTTATTTTGTTAATCCAAAATGCTGGATGAAATCCAAAATGTTGGATGATCTGTGTATATGTTAATATTAAGAAAAAAGATCCAAAATAAATAATTTTTAGTCTTATTGTCATTGTTTAAGCCCAGCCAGTAACTCAGTACCACGCAGCCATTCACTCACTCCCCCCTCCCCTTCCTCCCCCCCTCTTCCTCCCCCGCCTTACTCCCGGAGGGATGGGGAGGAGAACTGAAAGAATGTAACTCCCACAGGTTGAGATAAGAACAGTCCAGTAACTAAGGTATAACACAGCCCACTGCTGCTACCACCAATAATAATGATAAGGGTAATAACAAGGGAAGAGAATACAACCGCTCACTACCCGCCGACCGATACCCAGCCTGACCCTGGCAGTGATCTCACCCTTCTGGTTAACTGCCCCCAGTTTATATAGTGGGCACTATGTGCTGTGGTATGGAATACCTCTTTGGCTAGTTTGGGTCAGGTGTCCTGTCTCTGCTTCCTCCCGGCTTCCCCTCCTCCCTGGCAGAGCGTGAGACTCAGGAAGTCCTTGGTCAGACTAAACATTACCTAACAACAACTAAGAACATGGTTGTTATCAGTGCTGGTCCCAGGCTCAAAGTCAAAACCACAGCACTGCACCAGCTACTAAGAAGGAGAAAAATGACTGATACTGCTGACCCCAGGACAGGTTGACAGTGCTAAAGTCTAACAAAGTTTTTCCTTTCACAGTTACAAATTAGAAAGCTATTGAGCGCCAAGCTCATTAGTAGGTCCAAATGTCTTATTACTGTAAATTGTACTTGCACTGTGGGTAAATACAGTTTCCTCCATATTTAGAAATCTGTGTAAACTGCATGATGCTATATGGAGAAATTGTTAGCAAACATAATTTTTACTGTAAGAAAAGAACATAAATAATTTCTATTCATGTTAACTGAAGGACCATTTTCAGAGTTTTCCTTAAAGCAATAGCAACAAGTGTGTCTGCTGTCTGTTGTGTAAAATTCTAATATGCTTTCTTATGGTCACTTGTTTTGATTGAAGAGGAACTGCCAGAGCTGAGAGGGCATAATGAGTGTTATTACAGAGAGGGTTTTAAGCACAGAGAAAAGAATGAAAAATAAAGTCCTTATATGAGCCCTTTGTACGTGAGGTCTGCCTATTACTTCTACAACAGTTGAGCGAGCATATGTGAGAGCCATTTATAACGTGTATTGCTGTGTGCCTGCTGTGATTGCATATTTTGATGATGGGTTAATTGAATGGTGTCAAGAAGGACAGTCCTGGTCATGTAAAGAGATTGACAGGATGATTGTGGCAGTCAGTACTTCATTACTTAGAAATAATATCAGAAATTCTTCATCTTAAAGGCAGCAACTACTGAACAGTTCAAGAGCACACAGTTGTGTGTGACGGTTTATGAGGTAAGGAGGTTTTATGTTAATAGAGTTTCACTTAACCCTGTGACAGTATTTCACTCTTGATCTTTCTGTGCTATCAGGGCAGACCAACCAGTCCTACCATCACACAGCCAGGGAACTTCCACTCTTTCCTTAAAACCAGTCTTCTGTATCATTGTATTCATGACAGTGTTTGTGAATGCAAATAACTTTATGTGTTGGGTACAGGCACTCGAGTGCTGGCAGCAGGGGCTGCAGGAGTGGCCTCAGTGGGATGAGGCTGGGGCTGCCCTGTGCTGGGTGCAGCCAGCTCTGACTGGCTTCATGAAGGCCCCACAGCAGGGCATGGCTGAGCTGTCAGTGAAAGCTGGTGGCACTTCTGTGAGAGTGTATTTAAGATAGGGTAAAATGACACATAGAGAGTGAGGACTGCGGGGGGAAATAGTGCAAGAAACATCCCTGTGAACACCAAGGGCAGAGAAGGAGGAAGGAAAGGAGATGGAGATTACCCTTGGAGAGCCGGCACAGGAGCAGGTTCTCCCAACAGGAGCCCACACTGGAACAGGGTGAAAGTGTAAGTAGGAAGAGAGCATCTGTTGTGAACTAAAGGCAAACTTTCATTCCCTACACCACTTAAGGATTGGGGGGAGCATGTAGATGAGTCAGGGACGAAGGATGACTGAGGATGGGACTGGGAAACAGGGTGGGGAGGTGCAGTTTTAATTTTGGTTTTTGATTCTTACCGTGCAGATCTATTTTAATTAACAAAAAATTCACTTTCCCCAAGTTGAGTCTGTTTTGCCCATGACAGTAATTGTCATCATCTTGACCCATGAGCTTTTTCGTCTCAGTTTCTCCCTGTACTGTTGAGAAAGTGGAGTGAGAGAGTGACTGGATGGTCATCTGGCAGCTATCATATTCTGTATTGTAGCTACCTCAGCTAATACCAGTGCTGTCATTACATGCTTTGTTTTCTCAAATCCTTTACCAAGATCTGTGCATAAGGAGGTAACAAATAGCACTGGCAGCTGCTTTATTGTTTGAAATTTCTGTCTGGTTCAGTGGTTATATAAATGGGATTTATTTCTGGTGTTGGTTATGCCCTTTTTTCCATTCTTGTCCTCACACACACTCCCCATCCATTATCCCATGCAATGCTACAGGCTTGGGGAAGAGTGACTGGAAAGCTGCTTGGCAGAAAAGGACCTGTGGGTGCTGATTGGTGGCTGCTGAACATGAGCCAGTTTGTGCCCAGGCAGGCAAGAAGGCCAATGGCATCCTGGTGTTATTAGGAAAAACTTTTCACAGAGCTGGTAATCAGGCATTGGAACAGGCTGTTCAGGGCAGTGGTGGAGTCATTGTCCCTGGAAGTATTCATAAACCATGTAAATGAGGCCCTCGGTAACATGATTTAGTGGCAGTCTTTGCAGTCCTGGGGTAATGGTTGGACTTGATGATCTTAAAGGGCTTTTCCAACCTCGTTGATTTTATGATTAAGAAAAAATAATTGAGAAGTGTGTCAGCTGTGTTTTATAGGACGGTTTGGGCTTTGTGTGTCTCTTTTCATCTGTAGACAGTTCACTAGTTGAGGAGTATTTTCCATAGTTACTGCTCCTCAGAGGAGAACTTTTTTGTCTAAGGGAAACAAGAATCACAGACAAGGTTCAGCAATACATATATATTTATTTTTTTCCCTGAGTCAGAACATTTTGTGTCTAACTCAATGTTTTTTTAACTTTACTCATTTTGGTGAAAACAACTGATCCTCTACCAAAAATTCTGGCAAACTAAGCATTCCAGGAAGTGCCAGGAAGACACTGGTGCTATCAGGTCTGGACTGGATACTGCCACACTGATACCTGCATGTTCAATGACTTCCTTCCTGATCCTCCTGGTCACAGAAGCAGGTTTGGCCTTAAGGTAAGGTCACAACAACAGGTTGGGATTATTATCCTGGTCGAACATATACTCCTGTGTAGTGCTGATTATATTATTGTTGCATCTTGATATCACTTGTCCTATTTCTTGACACATTTTTCACAGCCCTGGTCCCTCTCTTTTTTTACTGTGATCTCCCCCCATATAAACAACCTGCTTCTAATTACACCTTCCCCATTACATTTAGTTTCCTACATCTTGTACCCGAGTTTGGCGTTTCTGATGCCATTACCTAGATAATCTTGGCTTCATAAAGAATTACTGACACAGTTACACAGGTGCTTTTTACCATGCAAGATTCCCCTCCCAAAAGGGTCCCCAGTGCTTCCTTTCATGTACCTTTAAAGTTTGGCCATAACTCCACCTAAGCCACGAGTGAAATGTTGCCATAACTGAACATCAACTAGGTGCTATCACTAGCCAGATGTGTAAGGTACTATCATAAGCTTCCAAAGATCTGTGTGTAAGCATATAAAAAGGAAGAGAGGTCATTGTATATTCTTAATATTCTAATGAATTAGAATATTGTATGTAGGATTACAGTCACATTAGAAGACTCGGCACTGATGTTAATAAGTGGAAAAAAATGAGGGAGGCCAAACTACCTCAAATTCAAAGTTTTAAGTGTTCAGCTAAATAAATAGGAAAACATTTTGAAAGCAATGACCCATAATTCCAATATATAAATGGATGGTCACATTTCAAGACAAACTTTGTCTCCTACCACAGAGTTCTTTTACGGATCTTACTACTTATTTTACTGCTTTATTTTTTTTTATCACTGCTTTACTGAAACATCCTCTGTAATCCATAGTGTGTGAAATAGGAAACTTCCAGACTGAAAGTTTGAAAAGACTGATTTTACTACAATTTCCAGTAATAGTGAATGTCAGTGTTCAATCTTGGCTTCCTCTAGCTGGCCAATGCCAGTTTAGTTTCTTATCAGCTTTTCTATTTTTATAACTTATTGGATTTTGATGAGTATTTAAGATTACATGTGATTTTTTTCCATTTTACCTTGCATTCAAGAAACCATGAAATTTTTGTTACCTGTCCAGTTGTTAGGGATTTTTCATTGAATCAGGTTTTTGGAAACTGTAGCTCATGTAAAGATGGAAGAATGGCATAAATTAAATAAGAAACAGCATTAGAGATTTTGGAAAACCTAGTTTTAACTCCCAGAGGTCTCTATCTAGTTCCTGTTGGTGGTGATTTTTGCTTGCTTGTTTTTTATTTAAGATTAGATTTAATTTTAGATATGAGTCCCAGATCCAAGTGATTTCTCTGATAGCAGCTTCCAGTCTTTCAGTCTGAAGAGGGTCAGAGTACAAAGAGGACAAAGTTGGTGGTGGCATTTGCTTAGTCTGCTCTTTCTTCATCTGCCACTTACCAACTTTAACCAGTATTTACTGCAGTTTAATTTAATTTAATGAGTGGTTTTGGTAAGGCCAGGAAGACAGCAGTTACCTATATTCTCTATGAAATTCAGTATTTTATATGCATTGATTATTCTTCTTCTGCATTCTGTAGGAAATCATCTTAAATACTTAATATCTGACTATATGAATGCCTTTTCAAACCTTTTATTATTCTCTTATCTCTTTCAGTTTTGCAATAACCTTTCTTAAATGAAGTGTCCAGAACAGTGTTTAATGCACTTCCAAAGTCACTGATGTGTGAAAAGATGTTTGTAAAGTTTAGTACTGTTGGACAGAAATTTTCACTAGGCTGTCCACAGTGAAACTTGTGTCTGTTACCTGTGTTGATTTTTGTGAACAGAGAATTCCAACTCGTGTTAAATGGATTTTAAATGTGTTCTTTCTTACTGGTTTTAAAATTTTCTCTCTCTTATCTCTCTCTGCATTTCTGGACTTGCAACTTTTACTTCCATTTTCTGATGTTTCCTTGAAAAATTAGGAGTCTAAGATATCAAAACATTTCTTAAGATTACAGTGATTACATCAAAACATTTGGTGGAAACCAGGTCTGGCAGTAAAGCTGGCCAGATTGCATAGTTTCTATCCAGCCTTTTCAGCTGTGACAGTGCCAGGTTAGTGAGCTGCCATGTAGCTCTTCACAGACTTTTCAGGCTGTTTTTATCGCATGAGTCTTTCCTTTGGGGGACTTGGCATTGCTTGTTCTACTCTCCAAGGTCACCCAGTTTGGCTGTCCAAGCCAAAAGTGGAGCAGACAGCTCCCTTATGGAACTTACACTGCCATATGGTGGAGAGTGGCTGCTGGGCTGGCCTGACATTGTGCCCACCACACACTTCCTCTTAGAGCATGTCCAACAAGCAGTATTCCAATAGGAGTAATTCACTGTTCTTTCCCATCTCCACAGTTAATTACTGACAGATTTCTAAGGGATATTTTGAAGTAAAAGAGGCTGACCATTTCAAGTGCTAAACAACCCTCTGAAAAAAGCAGGTCTTTGACATCACTGCAGTACATGTATTCAGTTGATGGGAAGATATGCCATCTGGAAGTGTTTTTTTGCTGGCTTGTTTTGGGTCTGGAGTAGTTTGCAAGTAGTTTAAATCATTATTTGTGCTGTATCCATGTTTCTGTAAAGAGAGTGTTTTCTTTCTTGATTAATGAAAACTAACTTTTTGGTAAAACCTATGAAACTGTCACAGATTTTCTGGAAGATGCAGTCTGGAAAATTACCTCGTTCTCTTTCATTTTGTTTCATGCCCTAAAAATCTGATGTTACCAAACTATTTTCCTAGTAATACCTTGATCATGATCTGCCAGATATTTTACTTCTTTTACCACTAGTCATATAACCTCTAGGCTGATATGTAAAACTCTCCTGTGTCGTATTGGCATGTGTTATATATCATATAAATTCCATAATTTCATGGATTATTTACACACTTTTAAAAAATTGGAACATGATATTCATTATTTCCTAGTCCTCTAGAACAGTGGCAGCTAAATATCGATGTTGAGTGAATTATCTCTGACTACATAGGAGGCTGGTGAAGTTACACAGGTACTTGCAGTTTTAAGGATGAAAAAGAGAATTGCACAAAAAGTTTGGATGGTAGAGCACTGCTGAGAGTCTTGAGACATAATTCATGGGATAGAACTCTCAAGTTGAATGACAGGAAATGATTTGCTGAGGGAGAATGCTGTAAGTAATATTTGTGAGCCTTCTGTGGAAATAAGTGGACTGGAGATTAAATGTTTGTGAATGAATATTCTGGTGGGATTCTTGCCTATGGCGAAGGTATATTACATATTTCATTGTGTAAAAGGCTATGATATTCCTGGAAATCATCTATTAAGGTGGGGAAAGGGAGGTGCAATCTACAAAAAATTATAAGCAATGGACCAGCTACTGATTTCTGTCCTGCTGAGACAGGAAGGTGTCAACAGAAATTTATCAGTCCTAACAAGCTTCTGAAAATATTCTAAAGTATTCAAATATTACTTAGAGCCATTTGATGTTTATCTTAGTTGAATTCTAGAACAGTAGGCTGCTTAGAGTTTATAGTTTTCAAGTAACTGGGATAATGTGAAAAGATTTTTTAAGGCAGAATGCTGGGATTTTTAGTGGTGTTTCAATCTCAGAAGTGAAAATGTCTATTTTATTTGAGTTCCTTTTTTACCTCACGTCTCCCTGCTTTGTATTCACACTGTCAGGTTGCAAAATTCAGCATGATATGTTGTGCTATCAACAGTAATTACTATTATAAACAAGAAATCTCTCAATGTTTAATTGGGACACACTTCAAGAAAACCTCAGAAAATCACTGCATAACTGGTGTGTGAGTTAGACACTTCTAGCCTAGATTTAGATGAATGTAATTAACACCACTATCATATTTTCACAATAGATTTTCTGGTGTTGTGAACAAAAAAAACATAAATAAAAAGGAAAAAGAAAGCAAGCAAAAAGTCTATTACATTTCATATTACCTTGAAAATCAGGCCTAACAGTTTAAATGTCAAATAATTGTATGGCTAGGTCTTACTATTCACCAACCATCACATATTTTAGTTGATTTAGCTTTTTGGAGATAAATGTCTTGTGTTACATATAGCACAAAGTGTAATACAACTTAATGCGATTTCGTAAAGGACTTTTTGTAATTGCTTATCACACATGGCAGTGCATGATAGAAACAATTAAAAATATATATATTTAAGCCAAATAATGCTATCAAAATAGCATCTTGGTTTCTGAAATGTTGTTTTTTTTATTTTTTTATTTTTCCCCTATATGTCCGGATTTAAACACTCAGGAAACACCAGTCTATTTGGGAACGCATTAGGAACTGGAGCATAGATGTAGAATCAGTAGTGAGTACTGTAGGGAAGACAATTGCTGCCTGATGCATAGGTTATAAGGTACTGAGTGCCTGGAGCAAGGTCATCATATTTATCAAGTGAATTCTTACTTTACATCTTGGTTTTTACTGACTCAGTGTAAGAAGAACAGTTACAAAGCACCTCTTTAACTTCATGCAAATACATATACAACTGGTATAGTTTATGAATCAGATAAGTCACTAGAAACCAACTTGAGAAAAACATTTACCTACATATAACATAAGAATTTAAGATTTGTATTTCACAATCAAACTCTAATCTGTACACTTTGATAGCTGCCCAGATTTGGTTGTATGTGTCTGGACTGTGATTAGCCTTCATTAATTCCTAAAACCTAAGCCATAGAGATTAAAGTATAATTAAAAAAATGTACTGCTCACCCATGTTTTCATCCCTTTGTAACCTGCATTTTCTTCTAGTATCAGTTTGCAAAATACCCCAATACATATGAATGATTGACCGGTTCCCCACTTTCTGGAGTCTGTGGTAACAGAGACCCTAGAAAACACTAAAACTGTTGGTTACTGTGCTTACACCTCATCTTGTCCCACCTACTGCTGATGGATGCTTTCTTTCCCTTTAAAGAGAACCTGGAAATCAGGAGGTCAAAATAGTCTCTAAAAACCATACAGAAGCAATGAAGCTCCATGCAGAGATCCTTATCACATAGATGGTTCCTCGTGACAGCCATGGATTGCTTATGCAAACGTTATATCTTGCAGGAAAGCATCAATTCAAAATAGTGGAAAGCTCAATGAAACAAATAACTCCTACACTGTATTTTCTCTTCTGCTGCACTGAACTGTCAAGGAATTTCCATTATCTTTAACGGAGGGTCTACTCATTTTGATAAGATCAGATTGCTCTTGAAAATACTGCTTACCATTTCTAATCTTTAGTTCGGCTTTGTGATATTTACTGCTGCTACAGGAATAGAAAATATCTTCTGCAGACATTTTTGTCTGACAAGAGTGCTTTTGTACCTGGCTGACGTGTTCCATGAGTAGCACAAAGCTCTCTTGGGCACTCCACAAAGGCAGAGTCAGGTTGAGACAATTGACTGAGACATCTGCTGAAGGCCCTGCTTTATAGACTATTATACAGCCTCATGTCACTAGTCTCAGCACTGTAGTCAGACATCTGCTGTGGTCAGAGTGCCTTTGTTTTGAAGAGTTCTGCAAGTGATTTGTAATCTGTCACGGTGGTAAAATGCTTGTAGGAGGGTAGAGAGAGAATTTTGTCCCAAATGCAATTGTCTTCCAGCCTATAGCTATGGGTGAATGGATGTATTCTCAGACATGTTAATCTGGAGATATCCCTGCTGAACTGTTCTTATGACAATTTTTTCCTTATATCAAAATAAGGAAACAGGTGTTAAGAACTGAAGTGGTTTTCCACACTCCAGAAAAGCTCTGTCCCTTAACACAGAACTGTTCCAACTGAGGTTGGAAGGGACCTTCAAGCACCTCTAGTCCAACCTCTTTCTCAAAGCAGGTCCAGGCTTTGTCCAGCTAGGCTTTGGGTATCTGCAGGGTGGAATCTGCACTGCCTTTCTAAGCCATGTGCTCCCAGTGCTTGACCATCTTTCTTAGATTGGTTGACAAGCTTTCTTAGAAATTTCCTGTGTTGTAACTTAGGTCCACTTTCTCTTATTGTAACAACGTGCACTTTTGTGATGAGTCTGGATCCATCTTTCTACACACAGCTCTCCAGATGCAGTTTCATGAGTGCAAGTTTAAGAAACCAGTCAGTTCCCCTGATCATCTGGCTACAGCCTTGGTTCTGTAGTATGTGGTCGCCCTTCTTTGCCACAGTGGCATGCTGCCAGCTCATGTTCAATTTGTTGTCTGCCAAATTCTCCAGGTCCTTTTCTGAAAAATACCTGTCTTCGCCAGCCTATCCTGTTGGATTGAGTTATTTAGTCATTGGTACAGAGCTTTGCATTTATTTTTGCTGGTCTTTATGAGACTCCTGTCAGCCCAACTTCCAGTCTATTTAGGTCCCTGTTGAATGGCAGCCCATCGGTCACACTGAGCACTCCATCAGACTGGTGTCATCCTTGAAACTGCTCAGGGTGTATTATGTTCCAGTGTCCAGTGAGTTATAAAGACATCATACAATGTCCAGCTCAGGGGTGACCACTTAGGAATGGCACCAGCAACCAGCTGCTTGTTATCATCTTCCATGTGCTGATGCTCTTGAGAAAACTCCTGCACTAATAACATCAGTAGCATGCTTAATATGCTTGTAGTCTGAGCAAGTTCTGGAGAACTGCGTTTGTTTCCTCTGAAGGATGAATATTCTCCTTTGCTGTCATTTAGCTCAGGTTTATTTTTTTCCATTAGCGATGGAAGTACACATTTTGTCTTAAAATCCTACTAGGTAGTAGGTACACCTACTAGTGTTTGAAATGCTTTTTTTTGCATTGACAGATATTTAGTATCATAGATTGAAATGACAAAACAGTTGTCAATTCTGACTCCAAGATATAGGGTTTAAAGATAATGTTTGTGTTTGTCCTGCTGATATATGTATTGATTGATAAGAGAAACTGACACACCAGTATACTCTTGTGCCTTCTTGTTGCTTTCTGTGATAGTCTCTTTTTAGTCCATTTTTTTTAAATTCCGTTTTTGACGTAATATAGCTGTTATTATTCTTTAACCATAAGGTAACTGCTCTGTTTTATTCTTCGGGAGACTGCTTTTCAAAGGCTAGTGATTTTTACTTTTTTGCCAAGTGTCTGATCTTGAGATATTTAAATCATGGACCATTTTAAATGTATCTAATTAAAGCAAATGAACTGTTTAGACCCCTCCCACCTAGCTGCTCATTTTGTTTGAGTTAGTTTCATTACTTGCATTCTAAGAGCAGATCTGTTTTATTTTTTTTCTTTTCTTTGCTGTTTCCAGTGCTCTTGTTAATACTACTGATTTGGGTCTTGTTAAGTTTGCCTTTGCCAGGAATCACCTTTGAAACCTCTAATTATTAACAGAGCACTCATCCTCGCAGTATATCCTCTAGGACATTTCCAAATGGGCAATGTTCCGTTAGTCTTTTAGGCTGTCACATACACAGTTAAAGTATCATACAGCTATAATACCATATTGCCTCTTCCTATCATGAAATATTTTACAATGATGTTGGTTTTGATATCTATTACTTTTTTTACAGTCCTTTGCAGATCTTCTGAGGTTTTATCTCCTGGTTTCTGAGACTGATATAAAGTGCTTAAGACAGGGTAAAATTGCCACTTTATACATTTAGGAAAATTGATTTATTTATCCTCTGTATTCTTATACGTGAAAAAACATTGGCCTGGGACTTAAATACATTGCTGCCAATCCTCATTTTCTCCATTGAACTGTTCATTTTTCCCTGCAAACTGCTACTTTTCTATTTTTTTTATCATTTTTATTAAAGAACTATTTAATTTAAAAAAAACAACTTGAACTTACATCAATGGAAAGAAATTCCTCTTCTATTTCAGCAACATGAAAAATACAACGAGGTGGGAAATTCTCTGTAAAAACAAACAAATGTGGAATGGAGATAGACTCCCTTATGTCTTGCTCTTTGTTAATTTCCTGAGACACTATCTATTAATCCTGTGGGACATTTTGCTCTGGGTATCACAGGGCAGTTAGCCAATGTACCTTTGGAGGAGGGACATATGCTTAAAATAATATGTGTAATGACCATTTTCCATCACCAATTGCAATTTGGAGAATTCAGCATGTGATTAATTTGTTTTCAAAATTATTGCTCTTGCAGATCATATGGTAGTTTATATGTACTTTATATGACATCTCTTGCAGCATGAGCTAGAAACTTGTTATGTGGGGCTAATGTATATTTGTTTTCTTTTTTTCAAAGATCAGTGAGATTTCAGGTTTTCTAAAGTAGATGATGTATTCTTTCTATTCTGAAAGCAACACATTAGTTTGCTTGGAACTGTGAATATCCATAGCTTTATTTTATCGGACAATATCAAGTATCATCTGTGCAATGTACTGCTTTTGGGTTTGCCAACTGGTAGGCTTTAGAGTAGGTAAACCACTAACAGCTAATTTAGCCACCCCAGTCTGGTGGCTAAATGCAGTCCTGTGAATGACAGCAGCTGATACTCAAATACAACTCTTGCAGTCTCCAGGCAGCAGTTAAAGACCAAGAGTACCAAAAGGAACTTTGTGCAATAAGATAGAATACTTGCATGCTAGACTTGTTATATGGTTTCCTTGTTAATCCAAAAATTTCAACAAAATCATCATTTACAGTAAGGGCGTGATTTAGGAGTCTGTCCAGGTTAGAGTGTCTTCTCTGAATGTGTAAATTGGGACTAACAACTGGGCTTTGGCCAGGCAAATTTCCTGATATGTCACCTTTGTAATGAATTGTTTGACCTTGAGGCATAGAAGGCACTGAAGACACCTCTCAGTTAGCAGTTGCTACCAAGGCCAATGCTAGTTCTGTAGTCCTGCTTTCAGACCCTGGTCTAATCTAATCGATTGCCCAAATCTCATGTGATTTAAAGGACTCTCTTTGGCCCAGTATTACTAGCTTTGTTGACAAAGCACCACCTTAAGCCTTTGTGTGTCTCTGCCCCACTCCACTGGAGATTTCAGGTAACCTGTTTGGCTCTCCACCATAAAACAAGCAGAGGAGTTCTCCTGCAGACACATTCTAATCCTACTGGAGATCTGGCATCTACTAATGCCGGTATTATGTCTTCTTGTTTCTTTAAAAGTGATTTATATTAACCGTTTTGAAACTTTGAATTTAACTTTTCCATTATTAACATCTCTTCTGGCTCCCAGTGTCTTTTCTTTATCTGATTTCTTACTCCCTCCAGCTAATCTTTCATTTATTTTTTTTAATTCCCAATCAATAAGTAGGACCATTGTAACTATTGAAAGTTTACATGATTTTAGCTGAGATTTACAGAGTTCAGTCTTGCTTAGGATCTTCAGTTTACAGACATGAGTCCAGATGAAATACCTAGACAGAAGGCGCCTGAACTTTGTACAATGGAATTTCAAACCTTTGCAGTGTTTACTTCTGCATTTTTACTTTTGACACCAGTTATTAATTTACAGTATTTATAGACATCAATAGTTTTATTTACACTAGGATTAAGGAGAAGAGAGTTCCAAAAATGATGCAAATTGAGGGCTACTTTCAGATCTGCCAAATATAACCTGTCTGGAACTCTGGAGAAGCACAGCAGAGCCACTATGGTTTCTTTTAAGATAGGCACATAATTGAAGAAGAAAGCTATTTTGGTATTTGTCTGAGATTTTTTTTCAGTAGGGCATGATATAGTCAGGCTCCAGACTACTCTTGCATTTCCAAAGAAATTGAGTTTCTATGTCACTTATTCTTCCTTCATAATTCTAATCTTATTTTTAGTGTATCTTTTATTGAGTCATCGATAATATATACTACCCAAAATACAGTAGGAAATGCTGAACTTGTTTTTATTTTTTATTAGAAGGAAAGATTAAGCTATTTAAATTATAAGCTTGAAAAAAAACAAATCTAAAACAAAGCCAGCCATGCTTTTATGGGGGAAATCTTTTAAAGTTATTTATATTTACAATTGCTCTACTCAGCAGTTTTTGAGGGTTAAATGTTTTGGTGATTTACATGCAATAAACCCGGGCTCTTTTCCAGGATTTCCCAAAGGCCTTTTTAGTGACCTTGGGCAAATTCATGGCAAATAAGTAATTCGACTGAACCTAATTTCCTCTTACAAAGGAAGGCAGTGTAGTTGTATGTATAAATGTTTGTATACTCATTTTATATACTCAGTCCTGTCAACCACAAAAACATCTTTGTTTATTGGAGTGGATAAGACTGAATGATGAAGATGCTAATGCTGTCTACTCAATCTGCATACTTGTTAGTGTGACATAAACACAACACTTCCCATCAAATACATTCCTCCTGATATGAATCAAGCTCTTTTATTGCAGTCTTCTACACTATTCATCAATCTGCCTCCCTGGCCTTGACTGCCAAATACAAAATGCTTGCTTATTTTCAGGGATGTAACTTGACAGCAATCTGCTCTTAGTTTAGAGTAATAGGCTATCAGCAAAACACACATGAAAATAATTACAAACATTTAGAACTGAATTCTGGGTATTTACTTTTTGCCAGAAGTGCAGTTCCATGTCTGGAATCAGTGGGGTTGCACTACGTATATGCACAGAACTTGGACGTTTATTCATTGCTGGAAATGAACTGAAATGTTCATAGAGGATCACTTTGTAACACTATTAGTTTCCCTATCTCAGGTGCGATAGACACTTCCGTATCTAATGGATTTTTATCCATCCTTATACTCTGCATAGTACTTGTCTTTTTTTGTCTGTTTAAAATGTTGAACACTTTGGGTAGGCAGTCCATGTCAATGCAGGAAGTTTACATTGCTAGCAATGTATGAATTAACATAGACTTGGATTTTAAATGATCAGCAAACCTTATTGAAGAGAATAATCGATCCACTTGGCAAACGTTTCTGCACTAATGCTCGAGATAAGCAGTTTGGAGGTTTTAGTACTGGGATCAAGACTCCTTGACACTCTGGAAAAAAATATCATTCTTTTGTAATTCGTAGAGGTCTATCTGAAAGCAAAACTGAAATCTCTTCTGTTTCGTTGGCTTGGTTACTCTTGTTCTAGTTTAATTAATGCAGGTGTCAGTCTCATGATCTTTTAAGGGATTATGTCCACTGTTGTATACCAAGTTTTGAGCAATCAGTCATATTTGCCTCATGTGAAAAATCAGAAAAAGTGTATTACATGTTAGAGGTGCAAAAAGTCAAGGTTTGAAGTACAGAAGGAACTGTACATAATCACTTTCCTAGGTACTTATGATGATAGAAACCCTGGTGCACTGCAAGATAGTTTGCTACAAGGGTACAGTACTGTGGCAGGTCTGTTTATGTTTTTTGCAGACACATTTAACTGGATACATGGAAAAAAATTGAGATGTTTATAAATGTGAGAATCATGGTGCATTTAGTGTTCAAATTGAAGGAAAAATTATGCTAGAAAAAATATTTCATTACTTTTGAAGGAATTTTTTCTTTCTTGAATGAAATGCTGACTTTGAAGTCAGAGACACTAGTTCTCTTCTCTAGCTAATGCTTATGTAAAACGAAAAGGATGGTCTTTTGCTCTTGATAACAAAACAGGACCTTGAAGATGCATAAATAATTTCAGAATTTCCTAGTGACTGACTGTGAGTAAATTGCTGACACTCCCTGTGCCTGTGTTACTTGACCAGGAAGAAAATACTAGCTTTTCTATCTCTAGTATTACAAACTTGATCACTTGAAACAGCTGTCTATTATTATTATGTGTGTAGTAAGATGGGACTGTACCTTCTGTTGGAGGGTATGTGTCAGCAAAATGTTAGGAAGAAAGAAAACAAATAACAAGAAAAAAAAGGGTAAGGTTTCATTTAGGGGTTTTAAAGACATGTTTTCACATTTCCTTATTTACCTTCCTCACCTTGAGTAGATGTATGCACACTAACTTCTTGATGAAGTACTTTGTCAATGACTTCATAGATCACTGAGACCAAACAGTACACCCTGCTAGCTGTTCAGCTCCAAGGCTTATCTAAGACCACACTGGAGGTAGCAATACTGCTGCAACAGCAAGGAAATTCCAGAGAAACTCTGTGGCTGAAATATATTTGGGAAGTTTTTAATAACCACTTCTGGAAGAAAGACAACAAACCTTCATATTTAACAGTTAGTGATAATCATCCATTAATTGTTCCATCTGACACCTCTATCTTCAGAATCTCACATTACTAGTGGTCAGTTTTAAAAATGAGAGGTAATTGTCCTCTAACATGTGTGCTGAAGTGTTCTTTATTTCCCACTGAGAAGTCAGAGCAATACTGACATAGCAGTAAGGGAACACAGCGAAAAATCTGTGTTTATATTTTCATTTCATTTCCTACTAGAGGTATTTTTTTATCACATGATCTCTTTAAGTATGGCTCCATGATCCAATCTTAATTGAAAAACACCCAAGATTTCAAATTGGATCAGGCTTGGTCTGTCTCCCTGCCTTTTTGATAATATAGTTTAAAGGAACGGGCCTGGTAATACTTATTATTGTGTTTAAGTTTGGTAATATGCAAGACAATATTTCTCTGTGTCTCATTTTCAAAATGGACAGAAAAGCTGTTTTATACAGCAGGCTCTATGGGTTAACAAATGAACTCTGCAAAAATTATGACTGAGTTTTGAATAAAAGCATTATCTGTACAGTACCTACAGAAATGTTACAGACTAACAGCAGTGTTGATTGACAAAAAAACCCAGAAAGACTAGTTTAGCATTTCAAACATGCCCTGAAACAAGAACGCATAAAATGACTGGGAGATGCCTGATTTTTAGAAGAAAGCTGTTAAAGTTGTACAATATCAAAGCTGTTCTTGGTATGCATGAAAACTGATCTTCTAATATTAGTTTGGGAAAAGTTGAGATGATTCTGTTACTTTAAAGTGTAAGTTGGTAACAGACAAACAAAATGAACGACTTCCATATCAGTATGGTAGCTGGTTTTAGTCTTATATTGATGCAAGCAAAACCTGTTAAGTCATTTGCAGTCTGCCTATGCATGCCATTTCCCAGTAGAATAAACACCTGAAGGGTCTGATTTTAAAACACCATTTAGGTGGGAATTATCCATTGGTTTTATGTTTTTGGTTTTAGCTTTCTCCTTAGGGGAAACAGACCATAGATGACCAAATGAAAAAGGTCTGTTGCTCTGTTCAGAGAGGAGCTGCTTGGCCTGTCTGCTGTGAGTTCAATAGCTTGACTGTGTTTGGTTTATTATATATATTTCTATTTAATCACTGGGCTCAGTTTTAATCTTTTATTGATTCTTTTCCAGACAGTGCTTTGGAGCTGCTTATTAGCTCTGTCCTTTTAATCCCAGATTATTGCTGTTAAACTGTTAAATGGAAATTTAGCTCTAAGACTTGTGGGAATTCATCCTGGCTACAATTGTGTTATCGGTACAGCTGGTTTTATATGATCCTTGATCCTAGTGGAGAGCCGAGGTTTGAGAAAGGTGGATTAGGAAAGGTGCTGGACAGCCAGTGTTGTTCACAGCTGGCAAAGTGAGCACTTTATTTCAAATGCAGTTCTAATGGCCACTGAGCGCATCTGATGTCAGGACAGCATGCACAAAAGACAACATGGAGCAGACACTGAGAAATTCCAGCTGGTTGATAGAATTGGGGTCATTTGGGGAATTTCTTATTTTACTGTTAATTTTTTTAGCACTGAATTGAGGTTCTGCTGTATAAACATTCTTAGTCCAGTTAGTATTTTGGTTCAGACTGCTAGTGAAAATAATTCCACCACCTTTTAATTTAATGAGAAAGGAACTTTTAGAAAATATAGTGATATGTTGAATAGATGAATTTCACTGGGAACTAGGGAAAGTTCTTCCCTAAGGGTCTCTATCATGTGAAGTCTTTAAAAGGGAAATGCATGTAAGGTTACAGTTGATCTAGATGATTTTGAAGGTGACTTTGTCAAGTGTTGATGGGTGACTATGGTGGGAATTTTCAGAGTGTGGTCTGATGCTAACTAACCATGGGAGTAGTTCTCATCTCAGAAGTAGAGTCCATCCTCAACAGGATTTTGTAATTCTACATAAATCTGAGTAGTGTTAATTCTACATAAATCTGGGTAGTGTTAGGCTCAGCAATAAACATAAATGTGCTTACACCAAACCCAACACCACAACACAGTGGGGTAGGAAGTGTTGCTGCTGTTAAGATCTTCACCACTGAAAAAGTGTCAGAGCTGCCGTTCATACAGAATTCAATGCTGACACTTTTGCCTTTGTTAAAATGTTCAACTTATTTTTGAAGTACTTGAGCTTTTCCAATACTGTGCAGTTAATTAAGTAAAAAGTATTTTTCTACTGATGCTATTTATTGTTTTTTTGCCAATAAAAAAGCAACTCTTAAAACATGGACATCTAGAAGTGTTAAGTTTCCTGCTAAGGAGGTTTAACTTGTGCTGCAGTGCAGTCATGTATGTGACTACAGAAACTGCTAAGAAAGCTGGATACTACAAGTACGATATTAGGTTGTATAGGACAAATTTATCCTTACTGAATTCTGTGTTGTCATGGATACAATGCCACTGGTACCTGAGCTACCTAGTTTAAAACTAGCTCAGTCTTGTCAATTGTATTGCAGTTTCTGCAAAGTTTTGGTTTAGTCTGAAAGTGAATAGAATAAGGACTTTTGATGATACAGAAATATTGGCTCTGAAGCAGCAAGAAGTTTTACTTTTCTCCTTGTGTTTACCTCTGATTTTACTGGTTTAATACTGAGAAATGCTTTTATTGTAAAGCACTGTAGGGTACTCTTAGGATCTTTCTTGTGTGGCATTTATTCACATTAGATATTGGGCAGTATTCTCAGTGGAAGAGTACCTTTTTGGTACTTTATTCCCCATGACTCTTATTCCACCAAATCTCAGCATAAACAGTCTGGGAGGAATATACTGTAAATATTTGTATTTATTAATGCAAATGGAAATCACACAGCTAAGTCCCCATGCACAGGACTAAATATTTACCCTTCTGTGTAGATTTTAAGTATATTCAAGGACAGAACAACCATTCCCAATGTTCAGAAATAGTAAAAGGTGCCATTCAAGAGCTACGGATGTTTTCTTATTATTGAGTGGGAGAGTTTGAAGCTAATACAAAAGAGTGGGTTCTAAAATGTAAATATCTCCTGCCTTAAAGCCACTATGATATAAAGATGATGTCATGCTATCATTTTCTTGGTTACTAATTCAGTAAACTTCTAGAAAGCCCATTATACATAGTACCACTTGTTAATAAACATTCAGCTTTCTGGAACAGCCCCTGCTAAAAAGTTAACAATCCAAAGAGGCAAAATGAAAAAAATGTAGGGGGAAAACATAGACGCAAACAAAAGTGAAATTTCCTCCCAAGTCATAGATCTAGACAGCTGAAATGGAAGTGTACTGATTGCTTCTTAGTTCCTATCTAGCACCTCATATACAAACCCAGAGAGTCATAGTATATAATGAAAAGCATTGAGCAACCCCTCTGACAGACCATATTAAAATTGCCTGGGAGCAGAATCACAATGACAGGATTACATGGCTCCTAGCTTTATCACGACTGACTCTGCTGCTGGCTTCTCAAATGGCTCAGGGAGGCCCATACCTTCCATTGATTCATGACTTCTCTTCTTTGCGAAAGAGTGACAGGAGATGTCTCTGCACCAGTCCAGTGGCTACAGCATGAACCTGTGAGAACATCAGCAGGGAGCTGGCTCGACCCCCATCAGCAGAGACTGACCTGTCCATCTACTGCAAAGTGGGACACCAGGCACATCAGCTACCCCAACCCAGCAGATTAACCCTGCACCCCAAAGGAGGGATGCCAATATAGCTCTAACTTGTACAAGGAGCTTCCCTTTGATGTATTTTGAAAGTGACAGTGGGAAAAATATCATCAAACTTTCCCCAAAGTGAGACTGTAATTTCTTTAGTTATAGTCCATGCTGCCTGCTTTTGATGGGATAAATCAATGCTATTGTGTTTAAAGATAAATGGCATAGCTTTGCATATTCCTGTGCTGGTAAATGTGTCTGCTGCAACTTTTCTAGAAGTAGCGATAAAAGGACAAGTAATGACAAGACCAGAGTATATTAAATGTGGAATATCTTGCTGAGCTACAGCTCACTAAAACCAAAACCCTATCTTTGATTTACTAAGCCACGAAAATAAATTATAGTTTAGACTTGCTTTTCTCTTCTTTTTGGGACCCAGGAAGGCTAATGCTTTTACAATAACTGTTTATTGAATGTCTGACTTCATGATCCTGACCTATGCACTGAGCAGGAGACCAATACAGGAAATTTATGCCTCAAACCAGCATAGTATCTCAAACTATTATTAAATTGTAGCACTACAATATAGCTCACAATAAAGCTTGTAACAGCAGTGAGTCCTTTGCAGCTCTTTCTCTTTAAAATCTCCTGACATACTTTTAAATGAATTTCTAATAGGAAAACGTTTTGGTTTTGTTTTTTTTTTTTCACAAGGTAGTAAATAAAATGTCTATGGAGAGGAGAGTTCTCTCTCTTGGCCCATTGTGCTTGAGCAGTCCAGGAACTGCAAGAGATTAGGACTCCCTCACTTCCCCTTTGACTGAAAGAATGACTGGGGGTGTACTTGATGGTGGTCCTGTCCACCACACAAATCCTTCTCCAGTCTAGATGACCTAGAGTCCATGCAAGTATTCATAACTCTCAGAAGTGGCTTAAAATCCATCACGCCATGTGCGGTAGAGCTGTGTTTTTTTCCACTGGATGGAGTTTAAGCTACAAAATAAAGAGGAAAGTTTATATAATTAATAATGGTTTCATTTTATAGTTAGAGTGAGGTTTGTTTTTTCTTAAAAAATAAGAAACTAGTAGCTGAATCAAATCAAAACAGTGGTCATAAAACATGGGAATAGAGAGAAATTCAGGTTCATCTTCAATTTCTGTTTTCTGGTCCTACCTTTTAAATAACCAACAGTTTAATATCAGCTCTGCATCTGAAGAAAAAAAAAAAAAGTAATCATACAGCACCTGTACATCTGCAGTAACATTAGCTAGTTTGTTAATAATGAAAATAACTTTAAGGGTTTAGAGAGATAAATTGTATTGCTAGGTAAGTGAAAAGTGTCAGTATCTATTTTATTATCTAGTTTGCTCTGAATGAGGGAAAACCTCTGATTTTTTTTTTAACAGCCTAGACAAATGTAATCTAAGTTATACTTCTTATACATTTAAGGTTCTCTCTCTGTAAGAGATTTATTATTATATAGAGGTTGCTTACCAGGATCTTGGTTTTTTTTTATTTCTTTTTTTTTTTTTTTAATGCTAAACAAGAAGATGAAGAAATTATAATTAGACATGTTTATCAAAGGAAGAGGTTGCTCAGTACAGATTAAATTTCTAGGGGATTTTGATGTCTCCTTTTACGAGCATGCACAGATTATAATTCAGAGCCTTGTAGTCCAGCCAACCCTGGTTGGTAGAAAGCGTACTCTGCCTTCAACACAGTATCCTAAAAACAAAGTTGCTACCAAACTTTGCAAAATATTTTTGCATATCATGAAATTGTTAAACCTTCTCATAACCTATTTATTTTTTACATTTGCAAAATGCAGCGATCTCAAAAATGGAGAAATAATTTTTCTAAAACTATTTTTGAAATGACATTTGGAGGGAGAATTTAATCTCAAATATTTTAAGTGTAGTAAAATGAGAGCAACTGAAGACAGCTGCATCGAGAAGTGCTTCGTAATATGAACCATGGATATTGCTGTGAGCTCTATGTATATTGAAAATGACACGAGTAAAAAAGGAAATGTCATTCTCTTTTTTTTTTAATCTTAAAATGTTCCTTCAAATAGTATTCATTTAATTTGTTTCGAAAAGAAAACTTAGCTGGGCTATCAGGTTTGTGATTTAATGGATACATTTCTGTTTTAAAAGATTAATTTTACCCTGGGACTTCAGTGAAGACTGGCTCATTGTGCTCTGCAATAGTAGTATATTTCATAGCTATAGGCTTTGATGGAGAGCAGCCTGCCCTCTGCTCCTCAGAATGCCTCTCGGGGGAATGTTCACTGTAGTAGTTTAGATGATAACCACTTCCAGAAAGCGTAATGGATGACAAAGCAAACAGTGAGATAGTTTGACCCATGACGGTTTGAAGGCTTTAAAATTGCTGACCTTACTCTAAGCTTGCAGTTGGATTTTTTATTTTTTAACTTCCCTGTGTAGAAAATGGAATACAAGTGTGCTGTGATTTTCACCAGAAAGGTGCAGCTAGGTGACTTGTAGCTTCTGTAGAAGTTGTATTTCCTATATAGTGTGCCTTGGTGAAGACAGAAATGTAGATCACTGTTGTGGAGGAGTTGTCATGTGAGAGATCATTTGGTAGAGAAATGGTTCTGGTTTGGGATGGTTATCAAGTTTGGTTTCTGTTACCATCTGGACAACCAATAGTGACAATAAGTCTGAAGTGATGCCCTACGCTTTAGATATTTCAAAAGTTGACGTTAAAATGAACATTTAATGAACGTCATCCTATTAAGTGACCTTCTGTCCAGCCATGGCTATGTTGCTAGTGTCATCTCAGCCATCACCTCTGATGTATGTGCTAAGTTATAGGCACAGAACTTACTGCGTTATTGATATGTCTTTCGGGTTTTTCTTCATGCACAGTATATAGACAATGATATGCAAGGTTCATACATCTGCTTTGCAACAGTACTGAGAAATTTTGCTGGCCTAGATGTAAACAATACTTATTTTTGTTTAGTAAGTTGCCATTGTTAGAAAACTATCATTTCACTCAGGCATACAAATGTTATTAAAAGAAAACAAGCCAGAGTTTGCAACCTAGACAGACATCTGCCCATTTAGACTGGATGTATGAAATTCATTGTTGTTTTGGTGACTTCTAAGGCATCAGCTTCATGTGTAAAGGGTTATCAAGAAAACAGTATTAATCAAGCTTATGCAATTCTGCAAAACTTTCCTATAACTCTTTTTGCTGCCATTATACAGATTTTCATATTGTGACAGACAATTCAGTTTTAGGCTTCACTGCCCAGAGTTGAGAAGGTTGTTCTAAATTTGCACCAGTAAAATCTTTATAGCACCTCAGGCTGCAGTACATGCCTTACATAGTATGCAGAGTGGTAGAAATATATACACATTCAGTGTATTTATTTATCTTTCAACTTACAAGGTGTAAAGGTCTAGTATTTTTAATACTTCAATAATCCTCAAGTGCTATAACTATAAAGGTAAATGGCTATGAAACTATATACTTAGCACCTTCAAAGGAATAATGTGTTTAGAAACCCAGTGAAATAAGACTAAATCTGCCAACGTAAGACCTGCTTCAGAGAATGCAATTTTCATAAAGTTATTTTTTTCTACAGAATTATCAGGAAAGCTGTTAATCAGTTAGATAAAAAGCCTATTAAAGAGATGAAAGGGGGAGAGGGAAGAGCCAAATATGCATTTTAATTGCTCAAATTAAAGGCAGTGAAAAAAATTCCATTTGGCCAAGCCAGCCAGTATTTGTTTTAGTAAAAATAACTAATAAAATTCACACAGCAAAGAAAGTGAACTGGGATTTCCGAGTGTCTAAATATTGAAGATGTAGAAATGCTTCTTTGGAAAATAAAAAAAAACAAACAAACAAACCAACCAGACCTTCAACATTTAGGGGGCTTTAAGTTAGCACAATTATGTTATTTCATTTTCTTTTGTGTTTGCTTTTATTACTAAAGACTGATTTGTTTCAAAGTGTTTAACTATGCAGGAATCAGTGGGGGAGAGAGAAATGTTTATACGTATGCCATCTGAGTATTTTGTGAGTAGCTGCAAAAGTGTCAGTATCTAAGACATCAGTAGGAAAGAAAACCTTACAATAATTTCAATAGGAATATATGAAACAGCAGCAAGACACAAAATATATATACCATAATAGATATGGGAAGTATCTAGTTCCTAAATGCAGAGGTATTGCTTCTGCCTGAGGCAGTCTCCAAGATGTAAATTTTGAAACTGAGGAAACAGACTAGGAAGTTAACCTCTAGGTGTGCTCTGCTCATGAAATTTTCCTCTGACATCATTTGTTGACCACCTTCCAAGACAGGACAGGCTATGCAGGCAACAGACCTAATCCCAAGGGGTCCCTTTTATGTCAGCTTCTTCCATTACTGCTCTAAGCTTGCAAAACCCCAATTAATCACTAGGACATTCCATCACACTAAATATTATCCCTGTACATCAAGCTAGACAAGTGCTGAATGTCTCTGACAAAGCAAGGACATGAAGTACAAGATTATATTATTTGAGTAACTAGAGTTTGAGTAATTGACCTCCTGGCTGTGTATTTTCAGCAGATTTTGGTACTTTTTATAAATAAACCACCCTAGTGATCATGGTCATTCATTTGGGGCCAGTCAGTGCAGATTTCCTTCTTTTAAGACTAACATTTCAGAATCAAATATCAGATCAAGTTTAATAGTATATGTGATTCCAAATATGAACATACCCTTGGAGCGTGAGAATAGAGAGAAAGGTCAGATGATATCATTAGTGTTGCTACGAACAGCTGCAGGGTTAGAGAAGGAGGCTGAAGAGAAGGAGCATTACTTGGACAGGAGCCTGAAGACTGCACTTTGGTGAAAAAATTTGCTTTAAGTTCTAAGTACATTATTTCCATTTGAAAAGGGTTATTTGAGTATTGCAGCATCCACATTTCATGGGTTAAAAGCACCAGCAGTCTCAAGAACATTGTTTGCCAAGGTTTCCAATAATTAGAAATACTGGTGTTGGGCTTCAAAGCAGTAAGACCTAAGTAAAGACGTGATCAAATGGTTAATTAAGATATACGTTTGCTCTCATCTGTCATTAGAGAATGAAAATATTCTTATGTGATGTATCTCTTGAATGACTATTATTATGTTATCTCTAATTATGTAATGAGATTTGAGTTTTCAGTTCTGTTCAGATACCTTTCAGGGTTTTTTTGATACAAAAGCAGTTTAGCCCCTCTATATATCCAGTAAAAGTGAATTCATTGAGATGATGTGTTAAATACTAAAGAACTAAATCTTGCAATTATTAGTCATAAAACATCTTATGTAACAAAAGCGAGAAGTATTTTATAGAATGATTTAGCACCTTCGGTAATCAGTGGAGAAAAACAAATGAGATTGCTCCTAATGGGTTTTCCTTGGAAAATCCAGGAAGCCAAAGGGAGTTACAAAATCCATGTGAATAAGGCACAAAATGCAATGCAGATGCTTGCAAGCATTTCTGAGGTAAAACTGACAAAGTAAGCTCTTGAAGTGCCCGCTGTGTATCAGCATATCCCTGTTTCTAAGCTAACCAGCCCAATGACAGATGTGCCATTAAGTTAGGTGCCACATTTTGCTGAAGAAAGCAGTTAACTGCAGGACATCACCTTGTATCTCTATAGGACTCTGTACTTGAGCTCTGTGAACAGACAAGCTTGGAGACCACCAAGCATATCTCCAGCCAGCTGTGAGAGATAGTCCCTTGGTTTCCAAGTTTTATACAAAATTCCAGAACATAAGGATGCTATATATTTCCCAGTGTTTATTCATTTTACATGGTAGCTTCTACTACTCTCACTGCCATTCGTCTTGTCAGCTCTTTTTAAAAATGTAACCTACTCAATTGCTGTCTCTTATTATAATCTAAAATTTATAAATAAAAGTAAATGACTGCTTAAAAAAAAACAACAAAGAACTTGGCTGACTATAGGGATGTTATTACAAATGTCTTTGCTGTGAAAGAGTTTGTCTTTTCCTTCCAAATGCTAGTCTAATTTTCATAATAATTATTTTAGCTCTCTCTTCCTTTTTTAAAAACAACATTAAATTAAAAAAATGAATATGCTCCAGTGGTCAAATCTGTTGGTGGGAAAACATTCTTAATGGGAGTATAACCTTGTTAAAGGCTGAGTGAAAACCAAATTATGTCCTTACAAAGACAGAAACAATGCAGCTTGTTTCTGGCATAAATGGAGGAGGGAAGGAAATGTGAGCTATAAACAAATCTGTGCAATGGAGGCAAGCTTATTGTCTAACAGGATAACTGTGTGGTATAAAGGAATGACTGCAGCAGTAGTGTCTGATAGAGCTGAATGATTGGCAGAAGAGAGGCTTCTGTGGTAACCCTTGAAAAAGCAGTTTTCTTCCTTAGAGTCTGTGCTCTTCATTATCCTTGACTGAGGAAATAAATCAACTGACAATTCATAAAATGTATAACCATGTGTCCTGGGTTCAGCAGTAGCAGTCATTTTTCTCCTTCTTGGTAGCTGGTGCAGTGCAGTGTTTTGACTTTCGGCCTGGGAACAGAACTGATAGCGATGTTTTGGTTTGGCCAAGGACTTTGTGAGCCTCATGCTCTGCCAGGGAGGAGGGGAAGCCGGGAGGAAGCAGAGACAGGACACCTGACCCAAACTGACCAAAGAGGGATTCCATACCACAGCACGTCATGCCCAGGAGTTAGCCGGAAGGGCTGGGGAGACTGCAGGGTTGGAGGAGGTATCGGTCAGTGCTTGGTCGGGCTGAGGGGGGGCAAGTTATCGGTCGGCTGGTGCTGAGGTGTTGTATTCTCTTCCCTTGTTATTTCCTTTATCATTATTATCATTGGTGGTAGCACTAGTGATTTGTGTTATACCTTAGTTACTAAACTGTTCTTATCTCAACCCATGGGAGTTGCATTCTTTTGATTCTCCTCTCCGTCCCTCCGAGAGCAGGGGGAGGGCAAGAAAGCGGGGGAAGTGAGCGAACGAATTACCTGACTGGGTTTAAACCACGACACCATGGTATTTCTAAACGGAAACTTAGCATAGCCTTATGCATGGTAGGTAGAAGCTTTCTTTTACTAGTGAATCACAAACAGATGAAAAATCTGCAAGCTTGTTTCTTAGGTGGTAGAAGATGGACTTTCATTGGAGTTATGTTGATTTATATGAGCTCACAGTCAGCACTTTTATCTTCCGTAGCATTAGAAGACAGTAATAGATGAGTCAAAAAATGTTTCTCCTTCTACAATGATAAAGAATCATAAAAATTTTTCATTTCCTATTTGAGGTTATAGCAAGTGCATAAAATAAGTGAGCTGAAAATATTTATTTCCCATAGACTTCAAAATGAGCTTAGACGTGGTGAGTTGGTTTATATTTTGAATGGAAAAGAGAAATAATATTGGATAATTTTTTAAATTAATATTTTTAATTATAATTTCTTTCCTTAGAGAAAAGAGGGAAAGTGTTGATAAGTGCTAGAAATTAGGTACCTGGGCACCCAAACAGGTAATCCTAGCATTTAAATATGAAGTCAAATCTGACTAAATTGTAGGTGAATTCTAGCTATGGATCTTTTTTTCTGTCATTCACTTTATTCATGGAGGTTTAGATAGTGATTCATAGTAAAGATTTGTATTGCTTCCATAGGCCCCCTAGTGACAGTAGGGAGATACCCACTTTGCAGGCAATGACAATAAGTGATTCACGATTGCACCGTGAATGGGCAAAGGGATGATGGGAAGACATACTGGGCTGTCTGCAGTGCTGCATTTGGCATTCCTCTAACCAAAGCTTGAAGTTGTGCTGCTGGACCACCCAACAGGCACCACATACCATGCTGGACTATGGGAGTGTTTCATGATGAGGCTAGAGATTGAAACTGTGACACATAAAAAAACCTTCAAACCTCCAGAGGAAACCTTTTTTTGAGTATACAGAAACTCAGTGTTTAAAGGGACAGTTATATCTGTATCTAAGGAAGTATTCAGTACAGTAGGATGCTATGGCAACAATTTTTTCCAGATCAGTGTATAAAATGCTGGTTTAAAGCTTGTGTCTATAACATGTAAGTAGACTTATTTATCTTCTGTTTTATTTCCTCCTCTATTCTCCATTGCCACAATGCAGCTTGTAAAAAGCACTTGTAAAGAGCACAGTACAACAATTGATGAAGCATGTGGGTTCAACAATTCATATATTGACACAATGAATTCAGTAGAAAACTAATTAATAATTTGAAAATAAAGTTTATCCTCTATGGCTTCTTTCATCAGAGAAGCTCAAAGAGCTTTGCAAATATTAATTAAGCCTCAGAACATTTTGATAAGCATCTCTCACTCCCTCTTATTTCCTGCCTGTAACTAATATTAATTTCTGGATTACAGTGATTCAGAACTGCAATTTAGGAACTGGAAGAGAATAAAACATCTTTGTACTGTTCTAAGGTTACCCACAGATTCACAACCTGCCCTAGAGGAACCAAGTGCTGCATTTGATATGAAGAATTATCTGTGCACCTGCCCCTGCACCCTCATTTTCATGAAACATTTATTTGGTCCACAGTGCATGCAGCCATCTAATCAGGTTTTTTTATCAACATATAATCCTTCCCTAATCAGTAAGATGAATTGATTGATCTTACTACTACATTTACATTTTAATACACAGATTTAGTCAAAGTGAAGTGAATTTCTTACACTTTATTTTAAGAAAGTATTCCCAAATCTTAATGAAGACTTCATATAGTCCAATGGGCAGAAGGCTGGTCTATGATCTTGAGATCTAATCCTATTTGCAGATGCTTGAATTGTAGTTTTGGAATAATATTTTAATCTTATTACTTCAATTTCCTGCTTTGGAGAAGAGATAAATACTATTTGTTTATTTACAAGGGTTCTAGGAGGATTGCTTAAATGTTGTTTTAAAGACAGTGTAGCTGAGGGCTACATGCACTGTCTCATAACAGGAATGACACAATTATCTATTTATTGAGGCATTTCTTTATTTATTATTCCATTATGAACTTGGTCAGGCTAATCTGGGCCATTCTACAGAAGAAAACTTTTTGATGAGCTGTTTTCTTTGTTTCTTGGAATACCAATTTGTGTTTCACATGGCTGCACCTCACCTCATCATCCCTTTGTGGTTTTGGCCCCCAAAAGGTTCTTGCAATCCAAGAACTCAACTGCTGCAACTAGTCATTCATACCAGCTTTTCAAATGCAAGATGAGTTGGAGCTATCTCTGCAGTCTGACTTGGCAAAAGGAAGAATGTCTAAATTGAAATTATTAATGGAAAGCTGTTTCTTCTGGTTTGTACTGTTATTTCAGACAGTCAAATGATTTCCACTCAAGTGAAGACAACAATATGTGCCACTGGACAAGCTGCTTTCGATTGTTCAGTTCAGTGTGAAAATCATTGATTCAACAAAGAGCCTCTCTGGCTTCAGACATATTCGTTCTCACCTTCTGAATTTTACGCAGAATTTCATTTTCAGGCTGAACTTGGGGATCTTAAGCTAAACCTCTCCTGAATGGGGAAGCAAATGTGAAAAAAAGCAAAGAGGGGTGAGATGAGTTTTAGGTAGCTTATTTCTCTTACAAATATAGAACTCATTGAAAGTTACATGTAATTTAACAGGAATTTAATACCCTGGTTTTCTACCAAGGTGCCTCCTACAAGCTAGCTCTGTGACACAGGTTCTGACATAGTTATTTGCAGCAGCTGTTGATAAGAAATAAAGGATGTAAACATGTTCGCCCTGGTTCTCCTGTGGACAATTTTAGAGAAACACAGTATTGCTTAATTCCGGTGAATTCTACTTAAGTATTTGATTAGCTCTGCAGGTGCGTGCACATCTCTAATTCCTCTTGTTTATTCCCCATACTATGTGTGTTTGTGCAGAGACATCTGATCCAAATCCTGGATAAAGCCAGCTCATGGGCTGGAGCAGCTGGAGTAGCTCTGCATCACTCTGAGCATTCATTGAAGGTGCTGTCATCCAACTGGTAGAGTTGGGATGGATCAGTGTCCCTCCCCCTCAGGCCTTCACCAGCCTGGCAAGTCTCTGTTACAAGATGTTCTTCCCCTTTCTTTGCAGGTAGACCACATCACCACCCAGTAGACCAGGTTTCCCAAAGGAAGTCCCATGGTCTAAGTAACTGAACACCTGACTACAGCTTGAAATGGTTCTTGCCATTTGAAGGTTTTTTTAAAGAATCTGTTGATTTCTAAGGACAAGTTAAAAAAAAAAATCTTCATCAATTACATTTAGCATAAAAAGTTCTTGCTAGCTGTTGCAGACTGTTTCTTCTTACATAGATCAACATTATATCACAAATGCCATGTCAAAAGGTGCTCATTTAGCAGCCACTCATGAATATAATATCCAGCTACTGATACAGTCATCTATTTTCCATTTTTTGTTGATTCTATAGGATAACATAACCTTTATTTATAGCACATACATAAAATCTACTGTTTTGGCTGAAGTAGAGCTATCTTTTATCATTTCCTTCAGGTTTCACCACTTTGCTATTACTGCAGACTGATTAGCCTTTCCCAGCAGAATGCTTGTGCTAGAATATGAACGAAGTCTTTCAGCATTCCCTTTCAAGCGTGGGATCACTGGGTTAATCTCTACATGAACCAGTTTGGTTACTGAATGGAAGAGCTGCCATATGGGTTAAAGCTGGTACAGTCAATATATGTTAAGAGATTTAGTAAGACACACTCTTCAGAAGTAGCTTCTTGAGGACCACATGGTCTGCAATAATTTAATAAATCTCATTTACTTTTCTATCTAATTGGAGTGCAGCTTTAATTTCCATCATTTCCAGTTGATGGACAATAAAGCAATTGAATGTAATCCTTCTCAGCTGTCACCCTGGAAGCTGGCAGAGCAGGGAGTGTGCTACTTCAAAGTTTTCCTCATATATTCCAACTAATATGGAAATATTAAATGAACCCCAGCTTATTAACCTGTGGTTTCATTATCTTTTCTCACAGAGAACAGCAGCTTTATGCAGGGAGTTGTACAATGTGCCTGCACAGGTGTCAGTGTCAGTAAGGCCTCCCCAGTTATACACTGCACCTATTACCAGAGGAGAAAACTCTTATTTTAAGCAAATGTTATTTGCTTTTATATTTGTCCACTCTGAAATAATTGTTCAACAGCAGCGACTAAAGTTGGTCAAACTTGTTTTGCCTGATTTCTGAGCAAATTTAACAAAGTGGATACAAACATGTAGATCAAATATTATTTAGTATACCTTCCACTTAGAAAGGGCCATGAAAGAAGCACAGAGAGAGGGAAAAGAAAAACCCTATGAAAAAATAGGAAAAAGAAATGGGGGTGGGGCACCCCTATGAAGGAGTTCTTATTTTGTGCCTGCCTATCTTTCCATCAGTATGCAAGCTGAGAGCAATTGCTAGCTATCAGTTAAGTAGCCTAGCAACTAATTTTTAGGCAGAATGCACCTTTCTGCCTGTAGATGATAGTAAGTATTAAAGAGATCAAATGTCCTGTTTTTTTTTCTTCAATACAGTCTAAAAATAAACATTAGCTGCAAGGGGAAAGTTGCCAATAAGTAATAAATCTTGCTATGTTCCTAGCACCAAATTTTCACTGCTCATATCCTGCTTGCTGTCTCACATCTTCTGTTTTTACTGTTGCAGTTGTGAAGGGCTTCCATGAAGGTGCTCACTTTCATTTGCAGAAGGGGATAGATGAGAATTTCTAAGGAGGATTAAGCTATATGTCCTCTCTCCTACAGTGGACAAATGAAGGATGTGTTTGGCCCCTGCAGCTGCAAGAGGGAAGGTAGGGGATACATCTTGTGCTTAAGAGCCACAAGGCAGTCTTCTCAAATGACTTCTTTTTCCTACTCCCTCCTCTTTGGTCCATTCTCATAAAGCAGGTAAAACTGAGGTGGCAGACTGCTTTTATAAATAATACATGTCTACTAGGGTATCTATGGAGGGCTACATTGAAAGGCTGGCAGGATGTGCCTAGCAAACGTACACGATTTCAACAGTTTTTACCTTTCCTTTTTAATTAATTAATTTGTTCTACAGTAACAAAGATACTGAAAATGTCCTGAGATTTGTTTTGAGGTTTTGCCTCCTGTTAAAGCTACTACACCTGAAACATTGGATTCCATACTTTTTTTTTCCCACTGAATAGTTTCAATAGAACTGTCTGTTGTTACTTCTTTTTTTTTCCCGTCATGTTTTCCTCTACCATAGATTGAAAAATTCTTGCTATATGGAACATGCATACAGAAAGAATTAGTCTTTCTGTTCAGTATGCAACATAATTTAGTGCTTAGATTGCATATTCTGTAATTGTGTATGCACATATATGGCTAAATATGTACTTTTCAGCAGGGATTAACCTCCTAGCAACATATGCTATTGCAAGTCTACACTGTTTACATAACATTTAGCCAAACTAGTAAAATTATGAAATCTAGTGATTTAGAAAACTTACTGAGTTTTTTCAAAACCATGCTATGTTTGCATAGAGGGGATAGTGAGGTCAGATGGAGTGCTGTTTGTCTTGGCTTCTGTGAATGCTTTGAAGTGCAGCTAAGTAGGGGTGATAGTACTGCTTTGTAGTATTCTCACCAGTTCTGCTCTTGTTTTTCCACCATCTCTAAACAAACTATTTTGAAAATTGACAGATCCCTACTGAGTAGAGGTTTAGCCCTGCTAGATTTTGTAAAATAGCAGCAGTGTTAGATGACACTTTTTATATTTTATCTTCAGTTTCTTGCCAATTTTATTGAAAGCAGTGTGAAAATTTTAAATTTGAGCTGATGGATAAAAATTGTCCAGTTGAAAAGGCGCAATACATATGATGGGTTTGAGGCTGTTCAACTTCCTATCCTAAATGACTGAACATCAGCTAGTAGTGAAATGGCATTGCAGATTGTCCTGGATTGAGCAGTAGCAGTCATGTTTCTCCTTCGCGGTAGCACTGCACTGCACCAGCTACCATGAAAGAGAAACATGACTGCTACTGCTGAACCCAGGACACAGATCTAGGTCTAGAGAGCTGGCAAATTGGTGTTCCTTGCAGTATTAATAAATGGGAGGTTTTGGGCAGGAAGTATTGTAATATCAATCTGCAGATGTTACTGCAATAGATCCAGTGTCTTTTCTTTGGAGATTTAAATAAGAAGGTTTAATTGTTCCCCTTTAATTCGTGTCATGCTTCAGCTTAAGTTACACAATCTTGAGATAATAAGAATGGCTGAATCAAGTTTTATTATCTTCTTCCACATTGCCAGGTTTCCTATTATGTACATGTTTTCCTGCTACCGTGCTTCAAATCAAAACTTGAGTTTTAACTTTTTCATTGAATGAAAATGCAATTGACATAGGGAAAATATTGTCAGAAGGAAAGTTATATAAAAAAAAAGACTTCTGAAAAAAATTAGCAATGCTATAAACAGGAAAACTCGTGAGAATACCTATTAAAGGTAATGCTATCACACTGAAAGGAAATCATCAAAAAAAATGATCTTCAAACATGTAATTTCCAAGTACTGACTTTACCCAATAGCTTAAAAGGAAAGGAGCTTTGAAATTTTTACCTCCCTTGGTAAATAACTTTATCAGATATTTACCATTTTTAATCTTTAGAACTGTATTTTTTTTACTTTTATCTTAAAGTACCATAAGAACTACAAACTGAGACATCTTATCACTTTTCCTGTAATTTTTATCATAAGCCACTGTTACAATGAGATTGGAAGAAAAAAACAGAAAAACACTGTCCACACAGTTGTTGATTGTTGATTGTAGTAAGTGATTTTATGAATAATTGTATGTCATAAAATGGAAATGAGTTAATTGTGGCTGCAAATAGCAGGCATTTGCTGTTGTACAAAGGAGGAGAAAATTCTGAGGTCTCTGAAATCTCTTATCTGAAGCTCTGGCATTTTGGAAGGCTGATGAGCTAAAAAAGAATAAAACCACAGGCATGCAGAGGCAGTAGTCTTGTGCACAGTGCCTTTGATGGTGTGTTGGTGGAATAATTTGGCTAAGCATTGGAAACGTACCATGTGAGGGCTAAACTCTCTTGACTTCGAAGGGGTTCTGTCTGCCTATAGAAGCAGTGCATCTGCTAGTAACTGTTTATTTTGATTCTTCAGGTATGCATTCAGTGTCTTCCAGATTTAGAGTCTGTGTTTAGAACCAGATAAGCAGTCTGCACAGAATAATAAAAAGACCCTTCAAACATTTTAAGCTGCTTAAGGTCATACTTAGGCCATATGCTTTGCAGATTGAAATACTGTATTCCTCAGAGAAGTTAAACTCACTAATGACATTATTAGCTGCTGCCTCTGTCTCCTATGGATGCTACAAAATCAGTTATAAGATCTAGATGATCAGATGTCTATACAAAAATGTGTAATATACAAAATAATGCTAACTCACATTGTTTGATTAAAAAATGCATGGTTGATTTTTCTTTTTTCTTTAAAGAGTCTCCTTCCAGGAAATATTTGGAAAGCTCTGTTAAAAACAAAATGACAGGATAACGGTGTAACTTCTTGTCATGAGAAGTCACTATAGCCTTGTTTTATAGAAGCAGTAGTATGGACACAGTCAGTCTGACACACCTGCTCATAATAACCATTGAATGATCCTGTGAAGTCAATAGCTATAAAGCTGTGTGTGACACAGACTATAAGCCAGAGCCCATAGAATGCATTATTGAAAAAAAAGTAGGAAGTCATTTTGTGCATGTGTATAATGCAGATGATTCCTTGCTGTGTGAAACTGAACAGTCTAGAAAAACAGTGTCTGGAGAGAGGAGATGACAAAGAAACAGGAAAGTGATTATACCTGCTCCAATGTATGCCATTTACAAAATAACATAAATATTATCATCTTTTTAATGCCTAATATTGATGTGCTTTTTGGCTTTCTGTCTGAGCATGCACCTTTCATGGTATATTTTGGTGGATACTTATATTTGCCAGTTTGTAGCAAGAAAAAACTATAGTACAATGACTTTATGGAGGCTATAAATTATGCATTTTATTATTTCTTTTGAAAGACTGCTTATCTTAAAAGAACTTCTTAGTGCTTTATTGCAGAGAGCTCAGGACACAAAACATGAGGTTTTAAGATGACATTGCTGTGCTGTAGAAAGTCTTTATAGAAGTGCAGGTGTGAGAAAAATTTGATCTGTAATTACCGTAACCAGTCACATTTGTCTGCTGGCTTAAAACTTCTTTTAATCACAGGTTATAGTCTTTGATGTGCATAGCTACCTTTCATCCCCTTTCCAAAATTTTCTTCTCTGCCTTCCTTACATGCCAAAACATAATTCTCAGTGCTGCTAAAATCCACATATCAGACTTTATTTGTGTACTCAGAAAGTTTTACAATTTTAACTTTAAATTATTTCATTTCAATTCTAGTCTTCCTGTAAGTAGCAGCTGAACCCTTACTTTTAACCTTTGTCTTTAAAATATTTTTTCTGTCTTGTTAAGTTTTATTTTTATTGCTAATTGGGCCACTTCGTTTTATCAGCTCATTACAATTCTATAAAAGAGCTAACAAAAACTTTTAATGATTTGTTAGTTAAATACTAACATCTTTCAAAACTTTATAAAGGACCTGTACGTGGGCTAAATTGTGCCATTTAGACCAGCATGCTGTGGACATCTCTGCTGCAGTTCTGATGCCTTCCCTTCTCCTTGTCAAGTTTCCATCTGTCATAGCTGACACTCTTAATCTCATGCATATTGCTCTGATTTCAGTGGGATTACCTTCAGAGTAAAATATGGTCTAGCATAAGGGAGGCCAATGTTATCTCATCCCTCACTCCCTGTCTAAGAATATATCCAGGCAGCAAATGGAGCACATTCACAATGAATCAGCATTAGAGAACTTTAAGGCTGTGTCACAAACCTGCTGGGTCTTGATTTGGTTTTGAAGTGTGTGGCATAAAGGGCAACAGGCAAGATAGCCAACATATATATATATAGAAAGGCATACCTTTATATCTTTTACACCTATTTTTTTACCCAAATTTTTCCGTCTTTGTAAGACATAGACCCGTTGAGGGGATATTAGAGATATTTTAAAAAATGAGTCTTTAATCTGCCAATCCATGCCATTTGTACCTTAATCCCTATGTTGTAATCATCCTTAACAACAGGATCCTTAGAAAGTAATGGTACATTCAATGTTTGTTGCAATGGAACATAAGTTACATATGTCATTGCAAGTATTAAATCCTGGGCCTAAATTTGGAAAATGTACCAGCTCTGCAGATCTCTGATTCATTCAGTCAGAAGTATTTGGTATCAGGGATCAGCTCATGGAAATTAGAGAAACAATAGGTGGCTCTGAGCTTTTTCATTTCCTTTTTTCTACCCAGTTGACAGCGAAATCCTACAATAAAAGAGTGAGCTACAATAGCATCTAATGATTTTCTGGAAATCAGGGGATATACTTCGGCAGGGAACCAGAAGCCATGTCATACTGATGCTTAATGCCCTGAAGTTTAAAACCTAAAACCTCAGCAGTCAGTGAATAAGACATGCTGAAGAAGAAATAAGTAGCCCTGCACTTATTCATCAACTCATATTTTACTGAAATTGGTAACATCCTATTTTCAAAGCATTGAATAACCACACAGAAATGTGGACAGGTTTATGCCAATTTTAATCCAAATGAGGGTTACAGAAAGTTATTTCTTGGACACTATGTCAGGCAGCTTTGGCTATTCAATTTAAGCAAGTTTCCTAGGCTGTTATTTTCAGTAATTTTAAATGAAAACAGTGTATTTAGTAATTTTAAAATGAAACTTTAACAAAACATATTATTTCATGTGACCAAGTATAAAACAAGCTATGGAGAAACACAGAGGCAGAAATGGCAGCCTTTCCACTGAGCTGTATTTAGCAGCATACCTCGAGGCAGGGGTCAGGCTGCACTCTCAGCTCTGCCCACCACAGCTACCCCTTTAGCAGTTAGATATAAGGAGTCAATGCTGACAGCATGAGCTGGTTTCCACAGGTCACCCATCCAGAACAAGAGTCACTTGCTTAAACTGCAGGGCTAGTACCTTGTTAGATGGCTTTGGTGTCTAAGTTACCTGCAGAGGGCTGGCAAAGACAAGACAGGACACAGATGATACTGTACCCCTTTGGGGAGGGAGAGGAAGGCAGGAGATCAAATCTACAGCATCCAAAAATTATGCTACATTCTTGTGGTTTGGAAGCCAGGACCTGTTTCTGGTGGTCAGAGACAACCAGATAACATCATCAAAAAAAGAAAAAAGTATACTGTGGACAGAACAACTTAGTTTAGGTAACTCATCTATAAGCCTAGGCTTAATTCTATTACCTTCTGCTAGAAAGAGGTCAGGCACAAAATATTTACCTATGATGTCATTTATTTACTTCATCCTTGCAGAAGGAAAAATAAAGTCATCCTGCCTATCTATTTATATGCATTTGAAAAATGTCATTCCCCCAGTTCATTCACTCATTTATCCACACCAAAGTTCTCCATCTGTATATCAGTACTATTACAAGGAGATGCATTTCTCTGAATGTATACTGTAAATGTGGAGTGGGGATTTTTGCCTTCTTTCTTCTACCTCCTATGCTTAAATAAAGCTGTTAAAAAGATGTGGTCCCCACGCAGTACCTGCTAAAGATGATTGCTGTTTCATTAGAATGGAATGATATGTTGAATGATTAAAATCTATTTATGCATGTTCTGATGCATGCAGGTGTAAAAATAAATATGAGTACATACTTTTTATATGTAAAAGCTTAGAGTGTTTTTCTTGTGCTTTGGCAGTTGCCAAATATAAGTTTTAAGAGACCAGTCTACCACAAGAGCTTGGTCACCTAAAATAGATGGGTTTGTACCTGCTGTTATGAAGATTATTACCCTCTGTATTAATTACCCAATTTAGCAAGTTTTGAATGTGGGAATAGCAGCTACATTTTCGTGCTGAAAACAAACTGATAATTTTTTTTTGTTTGGTTTTGGGTTGTTTTTGGTGTTTTTTTTTTTTGGGGGGGGGGGTTTTTTGCTTTTTTGTTTTGTTTGGCTGATCTGTGAAATATATCTTCTTTCCTACTTCTTAAACTCTGAGCTAAAAGCCCAGGATATCTGTGGAAAATTAGGTACATAAGACTGCTACATTGACTATAATTTTTAATATTTCAATATTCTTATGGGTGTTGAATCGTTTTGATGTGTAGGAATTTGCATGCTTAACTCCTTATATGATGGCTTGGCTTTGCGAGCGAAGATTTGGGAAGGGCTTTAACCACACTTGCTACAAGCTGAGGTTTTACACCTAAGGTTTAACTGCCACAGCCTAGCTAGCTAGGACGGTGACAGCAAAGTCCACAGGTCGTAGGTTTTGTAAGAGTGTCCTTCTCTGATGGAAGACCATACAAGGCGAGACGATCTCCATCAGCCCAGGTTTGAAGATAGGAGTTTTCCTTCTCCTATGAAGAAGGCCTGTCTTTGCTTTGACCTTTACCCATGCATTCTGAACAAGACTGTCATCTCCTGGGTCAATCACAAGCGACCGATGACACAATAGCACACCAAGCTTCTAGGCGGATTCTTAGAGGTGTTCAGTCATAAGCCCGCAGATGGTAGCCTCACACCAGCGGCTCCTCAGGCAAGCGCACGCATCAGGGGTCTGAAGTTGATAATATACCTCTAAATTTTAGTGGCAGATGGATTGATACTATTTGGATGATGATGTGACAATTTGAATAAGATGACAGGTGTACTTCATGCATGATGCAGAAATGGTATATTTGTTGCTAAAGAAGAAATAGTCATATGGTATATCAATTACGTGAGTACTTTGTGAGGTGTTGTGGTTTAAACCCTAGCCAGACATCTTGTTCACTCACTCCCAGTGAGTGGTGCCAGGCTGAGAGCAATCGAGCCCCCCCCATCCCCCATCCCGGGGCTCTCCCCTTCCCCGCTCCCATGAGGGATGGGGAGGAGGATCAAAAGAGTGCAACTCCCACGGGCTGAGACAAGAACAGTCCAGCAACCAATGTACAACGCAAATCACCACCGCTACCACCAACAACTGTAACAATGATAAGAGAAAATAACAAGGGAAGAGAATACGATACCACCGGCCAAGAAACGAGTCCCACCCGGAAGCCCGTGTCCTTCCGGGTAACTCCCAGTTACCCCCCACTCCGGGCATGATGTGCTGTGGTATGGAATACCTCCTTGGCTAGCCTGGGTCAGGTGTCCTGTCTCTGCTTCCTCCTGGCTTCCCCTCCTCCCTGGCAGAGCATGAGCCTCACAAAGTCCTTGGTCAGGGTAAACATCACTTAGCAACACCCGAAAACGTCGGTTTCACCAGCACTGTTCCCAGGCTGGAAGTCAAAACACAGCACTGCACCAGCTACCACGAAGGAGAAACATGACTGCTACTGCTGAACCCAGAACATGAGGTGAAAATCTGTGCGAATGACAACATGTCGGTATGTAAGAGATGTGATATTAACACTTTCACAGCTCTTATGTGTGTCTTAGCTAAACTTCTCAGTTTATTTGCAAAGAATAATTATCCAGTTAGGCTTAATAACAGAGAGAAGTACAAACCAAATTTAAATACCTTGCAATTAAATAAAATACAGTATTTGGGGTTTGATACTGATAAAATGGATCAATCATATCTTCATTAGGGACTGTAGTGATAGGACAAGGGGTAATGGGTTTAAACTTAAACAGGGGAAGTTTAGATTGGATATGAGGAAGAAGTTCTTTACTGTGAGGGTGGTGAGGCACTGGAATGGGTTGCCCAAGGAAGTTGTGAATGCTCCATCCCTGGTGGTTTTCAAGGCCAGGTTGGAAGAAGCCTTGGGTGAGATGGTTTAGTGTGAGGTGTCCCTGCCCATGGTAGTGGGGGTGGAACTAGATGATCTTAAGGTCCTTTCCAACCCTAACTATTCTACAATTCTGTGATTCTATGTCATCAGAATTTTAGTAGATTTCTAGGTGAACTTATTTGGTTTCTGAATAGATTTGGGAAGCTTGTTTGTAACTAATGAAGCATGCTACTGGCATGAAGACTTATTGCATTGCTTAACTTTTGAATGTCTAGCAACATAAAAAAAATCCTGAGAGAGAAAGAACCATAGTTAGCCCATAGGGAGTAGCTGAGGTACAGGCCTGGCATGTGGGAGATGTGCTCTGTGACTTTTATCATTTCCCTGAATCCCCAATGAGCACCCTGCCCACCAGCCACTGATATCCTTGAAGCTATTCTACTTCCCAGATTAACCTCAGTCTCTCAGGTATCACATGCCTGTCTCAACCACCACTGCATTTTATTTCATTCTAAGGGAAGAAAATAAAAATCTCCATTCTCAGCACAAGTAGGGAAGATACTTCAGATCTTTACAGAACTGTCATAAATCTCTGATTCCTTGGGTAGGATTTGAGCTGACTCCTTTTTTCATGACTGGTGCTTGTGATCTGGGAACAAAAGCTTTTTTGTACTTAATCTGTGTTAGATGTTTCTTGGGCCACAGTTGCAAACACGTGTAGGTCAGAGAATAAAGCTAACCATGCAATATTTTTTCACCCATGAGAAATGCCTATTAACACCACCTGGAACTTTAATGAACTACAGAATTGAAGATGTAGAGGAAGTTTTTATAGTGATAGCTTTTATTCTTCTGTCTCTTGTAGGTAAGAAGAGCAGTAAAATGTATTTAAACAATAAGAATGAAGATTAATAATAAATATGAAGTAGAAATAATTTTATTTAAAAAATGCTAAAATAGAAATACAGTTAAAAGTTAGGGTATGTCTACCTGAGATCACTTACAAGTGGTGATCTAAAAGAAGCAACCCTTTTGGATCCTTAAACGTTTTGCATACTTGGGTTTCTCCTTTTTTAATTTCTTTAAAAGCTTCTTGGGAGATCTAAGCTTTCATCTCAGTTAATCTGAAAGATTTTAACATTGTGTTTTAATGTTACATCAAAGTTATAACACCTTACTGTGCCTTTTCAAATAGGGATTGTATTTTATCATGTTTTCTGTCAGGCAGCAGTAGATTTCAGCTGATGAATGAAACGTTTTCAAATGTTTACATTAAAAATACTAAGAGAGGTATAAAGTATATATGTAAGGAGCCCATTTCAAATTATTGAAATGCATACAGTAAGGAGGGGAAAAAAAACAATGGGAAATCTACTTTTTAAGTATTCGTGAATAGTAGCTCTGAACTCTTAAATGGTTAGTACATTGGTTTCCCATTGCAAACATGAATTACAATTCTGTGGAAATTCTGTACTGCCGATATAAGACTTTCTCTTCTTTGCTTATCTATGGAAATCAAATTTGTTATACTGTTTGTATTTGTTGCTGGTATGGGCAAGTGATTACAACACAAATGCAGGATGAAGTGTATTTTCTGAGCTGTATGGAAGATTGTACCTCTGCTTACAGTCTGCTGTTTGCTGACTTTGCTGATCACTGAAACATTTGTTCATGGGGAAAAAAAAGAAAAGCCGGTAGCTGAACTTCAATTGTGAAACTAGCCGGATTGGACATTTTCCTCTCACAAAAGATGATACTTTAAGACGATGAATTTGAAAGAGGGAAGGTTAATAGTTGGAAACACAAGGAAATGTAGCAGCAGATTTGGTTTGATCTTTGTTTTTGTTACATGTTTGTTTGATTCTCAGGAATTGTTCTGTTCAGATTTAACGATTTTGTGCCGAAATAGAAAGAGTATTTCATATATAGGCTTAATTGGTCCAAAAGGAGCAGAAAGGACTAATGTTTTCTGAGTGTTTTTCCCAATGGAAGAGTGCTTCTGATCCTACTTAAATGCATAAGGCTTGACTTGGGGTGGCAGAAATCATGTTCTCAAATTGTGTGGGCTCCTCAATACACCTAATCTGTCTTTCACAAAGCTGAAGAGGAGGAACACCATTTACTAATACTTGTAGCAGGCAATGATATGATTTTGTGATCCATTAACCTAAACAGTTAATGTGTCAGGTTTTGAGTAACTATAGTGGGAAGTGTCAGTAAAAGTAAGCATCTATATAGAACCCAGAAGATGTTCATACCAACCACACCAATTTTCAAAGGTTTTATCTTTCTGTTTCCTTTTTGTTTAAGGCATATTGTTTGATATGTTGTACAATTAAGACAAAAATGAAAACAAATACTCAAAATTCAGATAATATATGAAGGATGCCCTCCATTCTAGCAAGCAGAGGATTAATTTTATATGTATAGTATAACGGGTAGCAATGCATAGTAATATGCGTGATTCCATTCTCAGTATTCCATATGAAGCTCCTCTAAATAGCCTGATCTAAACCAGAAAAAAAAAGCCTAGCATAAGTCTTGAAGTAAATTCACATTATTCTTAAATTATCCATAACCTTATAATCCCTTTTTTATGACTGTTGTTCACAATTACTAGTTTAGCTGTGAAGTCTATTTTCTTTCTTCATTTCAATTCCACAATAAAATAACTGAAATTTTAAGATAAATCAAACTAAATTAGTCAATCTATTTTATTGTTATATCTCATTTTATTAGTAGCTTTAAAAGTTTTTTTAAGCATTTGATTATGTTATCTGATCAGAGCACCTCTACTGTTAGGCTTTCAGCATCAGCTGTGTCAATACATGGTCAAGCATTAAGGCTTTGTTGTTTGAACTAACAACAGAACTGCACCAGAAATTTATTTTTCCTTTAACTTCCAAGGGGAAGGGATGAAATTATTAACCAAAATGCCTAGATAAAAGTTAACTCACCTACAAACTGATTTGGGTTTTTCTCAGATCTTTCAGATTTGGATGCAAACAGGATTTTCTCTTGCACTTGAAAGGCTGGCTGGTAGATATGACATGGTCTGATGCCTGAAAGAACAATAATTATCCCTCTAGAATATTATTGCACAGGATATTTTCCAACATGATACCAGAAAAAGTCATATTTTCATCACTACAATTTGCAAAGCTCATCTCTTGTGCTTCGCATAAAACCATCAAGCATTTTTAAATTATATTAGGTTTTAAAGGGGATAATTTTGTATAACCTTTTTGTGCTTTCTTTTAAAGTTAACTATTGTTGGGTTCTGTAAATCACTTGTATTGTTAACTTTGCCAAGTGCTTTATAATAAGCATACTACTACTAATACTACTATATTTCTTCATACTTTTTTTTTTAATAGTGACTTAAATCTGCATCTTTGCCAAGTGGTGAAAATAACTTACTGCTCCCAGTTTGTCTCTCTCACTAGATATTTAGTATTCAAGCTTTGTAAATTTGCAGGTTGCTCTTTTATTGCTTTGATATTTGATGGCTTGATCACCTTTAAGATAGTGGAACAATATATAAATTCTATGAATGTATTTGCTATTCCATTAGATAAGCCCTTATGAACATCTGATCTTCTGTACTTTCCTCACTTAGAAATGATTCTAAGAAGCATGTCAGATTTCCTGTCTGCGTTTTCTGGTGCTAAGATAGGCTTGTGTTTTCTGTCACAGAAATATATCGATGCTGTTACTTATATACTGTAAAGCTTTTATCAGATGTCTTTTCCATTGCAAAATATTTTTCAAGGAAAGTAGAAAGCTTACTCCAAATCATGATGAAAAGGTTTTGATTTTTTTTTTTTCCCTGCTATTATGCCTCTGGCAGAGTGTCTTTGCTGTCTACTTTGAATGCATGCTTTTGGGCAAATACTATCACATGAAGTGTTAACATTTGGTTGAGCCTTGTAAATTTAATCTGGTGTTCATGTGGGATGTGGAAATCAATATGAAAATATTTCTGTGTTTACCTAAAATGTTTCAACATCAAATGACAAAGGTCTATTGAAATGGCAAATGCAGGACAAATTCAATAAGAAATGCAAAAAGGTAGCACAAGGATTTGAAAACATTCTTATGTTGCACAATGTTGTGTTAAATCGTATTTCATAATGAGAGAGTAATGCAACAATTATGGCAGATGATGGCCAACATGGTAGGTGCTTGGGAGCAAGTCTTTGCAAGACTGTCTTGTGAATACTATTTTGACATATTGACAGTTCTGAGGAGAAAATATAAGCCAGGTTAAGATGCATGCATGATTGTTATTTGGTAAATGAATCTTTTTTCTGGAAATCAGATATAACTCTTGTTCTATTACATGCGACCAAGCTTACAGTTGTTACATTCCTGGATTCAATAGTATTGCTGTAGAAAATTACTGATTGGTTATGTTGTTACATTAAAAGATGATTTATTTTCTCTGTCCATTAAAACAGCTGCAGTTGTTTATTTGTGGATGCATAATATGAAAGGTGAAGGTAAGCAGTACTATGGGGGCAAATGAGAACTTAACTCCATCACATGTTATTTATATATGTATTTTTTTTCTATTGCTATTAGTAGAAAAAACCAACCAACCAACCAACCAAAACTGTAAGCAGTCTCTTTTTAACTACTTTAATTGATCTTCCTCTGTAAAATTTCTTAAACCTTTTTCTTCTACCAACCATTTCCATTAATTTCCTGAATACCAGATTTGAACTTTGCCTAAGTGTGCATTTGAACAGACATATAAAGCTACAAGGAAACAGTTGAAGACTGAAGAAACAAGATTTAGGCATTAGCAGAGATAATTATACACAGGAGATTTAAAATTAGCCTGAATTATAAAACAATATCAAGGCTTTCTAAAGCTTTAAAAAGGTTATTTTTCAATTTCTGACTCTTCCAGAACTGGAGACTGTACAACAGCCAGATCCCCAGCTTGACTTGCTATTATTTTCTTAGGAGCCTTTTATTTGAACACAGCATCCTTCAACTATTCAACAGAAGACCTTGAACTCTGCTTCTACTCATAGCAGAGGTTATGCTGGGAATACTTCTGATAACGCTTCTTTTCTTGAAGGGATGCTTCTAGAATATATATGCTACTTGTTTCCTTGGAGACTGACATGCAGTCAGCACAATGGCTCTATAGCACCTGTAAATCAAACTTCAAAAGAAGACAGTATCTTTGTTAGTGGAAATGGTATGCATGATGATCAAAGGGGAGTGTTTTGCTTTCTACTTATCTTCCAGAGAACAAGATGGTAGTAGACCCATATAGAGGCTGGAGGTCTAGGGACTATGATATTATGTCAAATGATGAAGGCTGGGCAGACTATCTGTGTGGCAGAGCTCAGACTGCTTGGAGATTTTATCAACATGTAGCACAGGGCTACATTTAACTTGTAGGCAATAAGGCCTTGTTTTGAAATGGTTTTGTGGATGCAGTAGTTAGGGAGACTATAGTATAAGTAGCATTAACTGTTTAGATATGAAAAGATATTTTCAGAATTCTGATCAGCTTGAGCATCCCTTTAGCAACTTCCATGTTATTACAGATCTTATAATCTTAACATATCCCCTTTATTTACCATTACTGCATGAAAAGGTTTAGATCATACACATTATGGAGATGAGTTTGGATCTGTTTTCTGCAACTCATTTTATCCTTCTCCTCTGTTATCAACAGCATTGTTAAGGGACATGTCCTAATGGCTTCCTATTCCTTTCCCTTATGTCAATGTTTTAAAATGTTATTAGTTTTAGCAGTTAGAAATTTAGTCAACATTTAGCTTCCCAGCTCTCACACAGAAATAAAATTAAAGGATATATTTGCTTTTAGATTAGCTACATGTTCAAAAAGGGATGAAAATAAATAATTGGAGCCTCAATTTGCGAACAGGTGATGCACTACAAAGTGAAGAAAAAAAGGATTCCCATCGGAACAGACACATGGGAATACAGTCTAACAACACTTGGTCAAATAATATATATATAATCCTTATTATTCCCGCTTTAGAACCAGTGCTGTTCCTGCCAATGTCAACATCCAAATTTACTGTGACTACTTTTAGGGACAAGTACTTTAGAGTAAATCCACAGTTAAAAATTGCCAGCTGGAGATACAAACAATTTAACAAAAGTACCAAATGCCCTTTACAGTCTGTGCAAATTTTAAGGCTCCGATGCTCAAATGTTTGATTAGATAATGCTGTGAGCTGCTCGTCTACTGAGCCTGCTGACTGAGAATATCCTTCTGAAAGCTTAACCCTTGCTTTGTAAGGAAGGTGTGCAAGGGAACCCCCACAGTGAAAGTAAATGCTTATTTCAGCTTACCATGGCATTTCCAAGGGGAAATAGAGCGATGCAGTCACCTACTCTGTGATTTTATAATCCATATCTTTAGAATGTGGTCTATTAACGTCTACATTGAGCAAAGCTGCAGCTGAATGACTTTTGACCAGGTCTTATGTGTAGCCATAGAACAGTCCTAATTCTTGTATAGTTTTCTGCAGCCTTCTATTATACTTTGATGCTGTTAGGACATGGCCATTTTTTCTTCTTGGCTCTCATACCTCCATCAACCACTCCTTAAAGGCTCTAGGAATTAAGCAGAATGTATTAGTATCATCCCATAAGAGGCTTTATCATGTCTGTATGATGAAGTTGCATATCTGCAAAGTGAGTTAATCTTCACTTTGCATTTTCTCCCCCACACTGCAGTTTTCAAAATGTGTTAGTTTAGTTTATGTTATCACTGAGTGTGTGTAGGTATCAGATCTTTTGCTAGCAGGTCAGCTTTATCTTAGTTCCTAGCCTAGCAATTGTCTGGCCGGATTGTTTTGGCCTATAGTACTATCCAAATAGCATTGCCTCCCATGAATTATGTGAAACACACTCTAATTTTTAAGGTACTGCTAAAGACCATCCACATCTATCTTCTACATAAGAAAAGCCAGTCTACCAGTATGTACTGTACAACATCTCTTCTAACAGGTTTGGGGACACCTGAATATAGATCATGTGTCGGATGTACATTTGAGTAGATGCTTGGGAGGACCCTTTAATGTCCTTTTGATGAAATCAGGGAGAAGACGATGGACTTGAGAAAACCTCAAACATTTTATAACTTTCTTGCAGTCCAAAAATGAGGCAATAGCAGAAGTAGGATGTAAATCAGATTAATTTTTTTTCAGACTGATTTCAACATGCTTAGCAGTAGCCATTCTATCTTCATGAAAACAGCACACAAAATAGAGCTCAACTCCTACTGAATCACCAAACTGTCCCTTCTCAATTACCCTCTGAATGTCATTCAGTCCTACATTAGTTTCACTGTCATTTTTATCACTGGTTGCTACAACACTCAGTGAGTGTGCACACACTGTTGCTAAGAACTCTTGTATGTGACATTTGTCAGGATAAAACAGTCTACAAGAAATAATTAAAGGTGCCTATCACAAAACATCATGTCCCTAAGTCACTGACATAGGTTGAAAACAGAGCCACAAACACACCTTGCCTATTAGGTAGAAATAAGACGTAACTGATTTGGAGAACCTATAATGAGTGTTACACTGATGAAATGCAAAAAACTCTCCAGAAATTAATTATTATTATATTGCCCCCTGTGTCCTTTTTGTAGCTATGAGAGTCTGGGCTGTTTGTGAACTTTGATGCATAATCTAAATTTTACACAATCTAAATGTTTTTATTTTTTCATCAGAATGACAATCTATCAGTGCCCTCCCAGTTTTTAAGTTGTTAGGTATGAAAATAATTAGCACATATGAAACGCTTTAAAGAACATTAATTAAATGTTCAGCATAAAAGGGTTTTTTCTTGCCTTGATGTACAGGCTAAAGTCCCATTAGCACTAATAAAACTTACATATGTTCGATGAAAAGAAAACGAGACCACAGTTTGTTGGGGGAATCTTGAAAGAAATTAAGTTCCTTTATTATAAGTAAAATTTAGATGAATAGATGTTACAAATATTTAAAAAAAAGAAAAAAAAAAGAAAAAATCTGACATTCCTAGTTTATATTGTGAAAAAAATATTTTAAATTAATTACTTAGTAGTAGCTTGTTTCTAATTTTTTAGTTTTCATGTATTTATATATTTTATAGTATCCACAGATATTATCTAGATAAAGTCTTTGCTATATTTGGTGCTTTACAAACATGTAATAAAAATACTTCCCCAAAGATATTACAGTATTTTTACCTATAGTCCAGCCAATCCCCAAGGATGTGTAGTACATTTAGTTCCAAAGTAAGTATTTGCTATTGATTCCTTATGAGCTTCAGTGAAATATTAAATAAGCTACTTTTCCTTACTGGGTCTGATTACATGAGGTAACAATAACATTTGTCCCTGTTTATTAATTAGTATTACTAATGTGTCCTTTAATAATCATGTATAGAGGAAATATCATCTATCACTTAGATCAGGAGTATATGTTTCATATTAAAAGGCCATATTGACAGATCAAATCTGGTTATCGTAATTGTTAGTTAAATAAGCATTTTGTTTCTGGAAAGTTTTCAATTATAGCCTGCCAGAAAAAATTGAATTCTTTCTCATCTAACTAATAACTACTAGCAGGACTAATTCACAAATGATTTAAAGAATAAAGAGAATCTGTAGTATGTTTTCATGATGTAGGAAAACAAAATTCTGGTCCTAAAGAATTCTAATTGGAATTTCTAGAACCCAAAATTAGTTTTTCCATGATTCTGTAAATTCTGGAAAGATGGAATATTTTTGAACATTAAAAGTAATTTTTAGTAAGTGATGACTAAAATGTCACCTTACTACTATAGTGAGGAATGCTTTTACTTTTTAATATCTTGTACAGCATAAATTCCTTAATTTTTCAAATGTAAAAGTTTTAATGCTGCTGTGCTTAATGTTTGTGTGTGCATATACTGATTTACATAACCCATGGAAGGGCATCAAATCTAGACCCATAAGCAGCATGAAATAATGTATTCGTAACAACACAATCTACCACAACGGGAAGAAAATATATGATTCCACTTTGATTTTTGTATTTTGCATTGTGGGTTGATCTTTTCAGTGTAGCTTATTAATTAATGTCAAGTGTGTGAGATGCAAATAAGAGTAATTTTTAATTATGAATCATTGACTTTTTGGACATGCTAAGGAGGCCCCAGATTTCCTACGGAGTACCTGCAGGGACAGGACAGGAACAGCCTGTGCTCCTGGGCTAGGTTGTGTCACAGATGAAAGGGCTGGGTAGTTGTGAAAGACTGGTAGCAGCAGAAAGAAAGAAGCAGCTTTAGCAATTTTTCTCTAGCAGCTATTGAAAGGTTGTGACTCATCTGCCTAACAGCTGGACTAGATCCAAATAAAGAGGAAGCCTTCAGAGGCCATACCTTCTATTTTTAAATAATACCAGGTCAACAGTTGCTAAATTCTTCCTGTTTATACCTTGAGGTATTCTAGAGAATATGACATCTCTGGATGATCCATGCATGGATTCACATCTGATGAGCTACCACATCTGATATGCCTTACTGAACCTCACAGATAAATTACCCTTTCTGCAGTGCAGCCACTTGGTGCTTTTTGCAGGAATCTGTTGGGCAGTAGTGGCTGCAGCTGCTTTGTACCTCCTGTGTTTTGCTGGCAAGAAGGTTTGTACTAGGGTAATACTAGTGGCGCATACCAGCTGTTGGACTGCTCGAGTTATGCTCTACACCCTTCCCTGTTTCCACCTGGTCCTTACAGCATGAGGTTATAAAAGTAGCAACAGGGAGTCATTTTAGCAATTCTTCTCCACTGCACACATCCTGTTAAACCAGTAATTCAATAAACCTTAACATCTCTGGGGTTTTATGGATGTCATGATTTAAATGCAGCTGGTAACTCAGTACCATGCAGCCACTTGCTCACCCCTCCTCACTGCCAAAAACAAGGGGAGAGAAGATAAAACTAAAAAGGGAAAGGGGAAAAGGAAAAAAAAAGCAATAAACATAAGTGATGCACAGCACAGCTGCTCATGACCTTCCTACCGATACCCAGCCTGATCATAGCAACAAGCAGCAATAGATCCCATCCAGGTAACTCTCCCCAGTTCATATACTGGGCGTGACGTGCTGTGATATGGAATAACCCTTTGGCTAGTTAGGGTCAGGTGTCCTGTCTCTGTTCCCTCCCAGCTTCTTGTGCCCCTTCTCACTGACAGAGCATGAAACTGAAAAGTCCTTGATCATGGTAAGCATTATTTAGCAACAACTAAAACATCAGTGTGTTATCAGCATCATTCTCAAACTAAAGCAAAAACATAGCACTATTGTCAGCTACTATGAAGAAAATTAACTCTATTCCATCTGAAACTAGGACAATGGATTACAGAGCTGGGACAGAACACCAAAATAATACCCACAAACAACAAAAAATGCTTGTTTACAGTGAGCCACCAGGTCAGTGACTAACAGCAGTGTGTTTCACAAGATCATTGAAGCCAGAAATAGCTGGGGTCCATTTCTGAGGAACTCTTTCTTCTATAAAAGACTTTCCTGTTTTTCACAAGCTTTCAAGATTAGACCTGGGGGAAAAAAAAAATAAAATAAAAGGTCAGTAAGATATCTAAAAAGGGTTCTCTTTAAAAATGCTCATAGAACTGTTTGTAAAATATTTGTTTTCACGCCTTCCTCTTGCTGGTTGTTCACTAGAATCAAGATAAGCTAATTTGCCTAGTGTTTGCTGCAAACAGAAAGTAATAAATATAAAGCAAGGAGTTCCAGAAACATTGTTAATTTACAACCAGTTTAGATATTTTTTGCATCTTGTTTATGCTATTAATTCAGATGCTAATTAGTTGAACTGCAAATTTTGTATTGATGCTGTTGTAACTAATGTTTTCCTCTCCAGGTACATGTATTCCAGTGTTGTGAGTCTTGGTCATTTTTGGTTTTGGTTTTGGGGTTTTATTTTAATTTTATTTTATTGGATGATTCAAATATTTATTTCACATCTTCCTGGAATTTTTTCTTGCACTGTGAACATGTTTGCGTTTAAATAGATATATAGATGGCAAAGTGCAAGTTAAACTGCTGAACTCTTTTTTTAAGAAATTGGGCCTAAATAATTGGGATATAAAGATTTCCTTTCAGTACCATATGGTTAATGAATCTATACAGTTGTCAGTTTTCAGTATGAAAGCAAAGCTCACTAGCTGAGCTGCTTACAAGAACTTGGTTTTAAAAGACAAAACTTCGAAGACTGAATTGGAGGATGAACAAAAAGGATTTCAAAGCTTGTTTGTTTTTTCCTTTTTAGCAAATAGATTCATGACCAAAGGTACCATGGAGATCACTTACACTTTTACAAAAAGCAATACTTTAACAATAATTATAAGCAAATCAAGATAAAATTAAGTCAAACAAATAAAAATGCCCCCCCCCCCCCCCCCCAACAGAACAAAAAAAAAAAAGACTAAAAATGTGAAAGAAAAAGGAATGTTGTGGGGGCCTATGAAAACAAAGTATTATCTAGTCTTCTTGAGTTTCTAGGCTAGCTGCTGGAACAGGCACTTTGTTTTTTACCCTCTTCACTAAGCAGCAATTGCAGAGTTAATAAGTCTCTAATGTTAGCAAGTGGGTGGCATTTACTTTTATAATAATGGGGTTGTCTCTAAAATGAAGGCATCACAGATCATGGCTGTGTACCTTACCTATTGAGGCAGGAGCAGTAAAGACCTTAAATGGGTTTAAGCAGAATGTTAACTAAAAACATTTTGCTGTGTCCCAAGAATGTCGTTTGCTCTAATTATGGAATGGCAAATAAGAAGTAGAAATGATGCTGTGCTGGGGTGGTGATGGTGACTCAACGTTCAGTATTCACTGTAGAGCAGGCTGTCAGAAAGCATTTCTTTTTAATCATACTTGGGTGCTACTTTTCTGACTCACTGCATCTTGTAAATGAAGAAAGAAACATAAGCTATATCCATAAGTGCCATGTTATTTAATTCCAACAAAATCTGGAGTATTTGCTCAGTTACTGAGCCTTTTGAAATGTTAGGCCCTTGCCTAGTGATAGTAGTAATGCATAACAAGTTCCTGATATTTTAGATATTACTGTGGGATCAAGTGCCATGCTTCAGCAATAATAACAATAATAGCAAAGGTAGTGGTTTATTATTATAACAGAAATGAAATCTCATATGCGACTATTTTACATGGGTTTTAAACAAACAGAGCAGCACATCCACACCATTAAAAAGAGTAAAAGACTTACCATAAAAATAATTTTAATCTTGTTCTGTTGTGAATGCTTGGCTCTGAACAGGGAAACACATAACTAGTCAACCAGTGAGCAAACATTAAAAGTTATTCATTTTAAGGAATGCTGTTTGCTTCAGCACCAACTTAAGCTTTTTTCCTCAAGACCCTTGAGTGTTATCTCATTTCCTTTTTACATCAGAAAGAGTTGTAATTCTATATAGTCATTTGCTATGATACAATGTAAGTTATTCACATATAATTTAGGCTTTATATATTAAAAGTTTTATTTGTGGTTATTTCAGCATTTGCTCACACCTGGGAGATGTTGAGCAACACTCATCCCCCACATGGAGCAGAGAGATAATTCTGAGCTTCTTCAGAGGAGGAAATGGGCCTTTTGAAATCAACTTCCAAATTTCTTTGCAGTTTCAGAGTAACAGGGAACCTTTTATCTCTATTTACATTGATGTTTAAAAAAACCCAGCTTTTTAACTAGTTGTACATTATGGAGAAGAGACAGTCAATGGCTGAGTTGCAATTGATATGTATTTCTTTAAATTTTTCCCTTGAGAACTCTTTCAGCTCCTTTTTATTTCCCTCCCTCCCCCCCCCCCCCCCAACTCTCATTTTACTTTATTATTTTTGTCTAAATCTTATTGTCCATAATAGCCAAGATGCTGGAAGACCCCTTTGAAAGAAGCCTTAGGAACAAATCTGTAAGCAGTTTATTTCATTTTGCAAATTGAGTGTATAGATGGAAACTGCAGAACAGATGGAAGAAATGCTATGACAGATTTGTAAACTATACAATAAAAGACATAGCTAGTTAGAGCCTAACAAGATTTTTGATATATTTTTTGTCATTTGAGAGATCTCTTGCTAAGAGATGATGAACTGGTTTTAAAATTGAGAGAAGTACTAGCTTTTCTAAGATTCTTCATAATCACTTTTAAATTATTTTCTTCTTTTGTTGCCTGCTTTCCATCACATCCTAGTGAAGTTCAGTGTAGTGGTTTGATAACAGATAGCAACATGTCACAGTAATTTAGCAGAGCCTGTTTGCTACAACTAAGGATGCAGCTCTGAGGAACTTTGTTCTGTTTTCTTTACTATTCCCCTGGGTTGTGAACTGGGCTCTAAATGGAACATTTCAGAGGCTAATCTTCTGAGCTCCCCTTTCTGCACTATGGATGGCTGGGATTGGGTTGTTTGTTTGTTTGAGCTTTGTTTTCCAGGAATTTAAGATAAATTGATTTAGATCTGGGTAATGCATATGTGCATATTTATATATCCATAGCTATTTATATTAAAAAGTAAGAATACCTGGGGAGCTGTATTTTGGCCTGAGACAAAGGTAGCACACTGAGCAGAACCTGAAAGGTAATATAAATTAATCTTATGTTTATTTTAATCTAATTAAGACTGAATGCACATTTTAAAAATTGCTATTGAACTTCAGAATATGACCAATTCTCCACCAGTAACTTCCATATACAATGTAATTAGTGTACAGTTAAGGCATAGTTTCAGTTTTTAGCTTCCAGGTTCTCTAGAGTTGCTTTAGGAGAAAGAATTCAATCTGTATGATTTTGGGTTTATTAATTATTATCAATAATCATCATGTCCCTATTTAGTTGTGCAGCTACATTGTCTTCTGGTCTCAGTCAACTCTTATCAGTCTATTCTCTTTAATGAAGAAGCATAGCTGTAATTAACAGGTATTTGGTAAAAATAATTATACAGATCACACATGCAGACACACACACACAAAAAGAACTTGCTCTCAGCAACATTAGATCGACAGATATAAAGGCAACAACATGTAGCATCACTCAGCAATAAAATATGATAGATAAGAAGCTGATCCCAGTTCCTATAAAAACCCAGGGAAGGTTAACAATTGTTTTGGTGGTGATGGATCAGGGTGAAGAGAAAATTTTCTATATATGATCAGGTAGCTTTTGTGTATTTTGATTTCCAAACAGAGACTTGATAAGCATATCATAATGTAGTGGTTTGATACAATATACAGTATGTTATCACCTTAATAAGCATAACATTTCACAATGATATGCATTGTTTTGTCTAAAGTTACAGTATATTTTTTATTTTGATGTTGTAATGATGTGTGTTTATTATGAAGTTCTGAATGTATAAAAGCATAAATAGGCTTTATTTGTTCTTCCTAGCAGTACTTTCAGTTCAGTGCTTGTCTGATGTGCCTATGATTATGCTACTGAAAAGAACCATAAACTAGGCAGCAAATGACTTTTAAAGGTGCACCACAGTCTGTTGATAGACTGAAGGCTACTAATATAAGATGCCTGAAGATCTAGAACGAGCTGCAGTAGCCAAACAATTTAAGAAACATACTGCTGGGCAAGGGCATTTATGGACTCACAACCTGTCAGTCTTGATTTGTTTCAAAATAAGTTGTAACTACACTACACCTGAAGTAAATATGTGCTTGTGGATGAAAACTCTTCTGCCTAGACAACTATAAAAAATTTGAACTTCAGTTCAAAAGCTGATTTCTGTGAAAATGTTCACTGACTGATAAATATGTACTGAAGATACAGAGGGGTGGGGTTTCTGACCTCTGCTCTGGGCTCTTAAACATAGTCTGAAATTTTACTGCATAACCTGAAATCTTTTTCTATTTGGAATGGAATTTCTTTATGGAGAAATGAAGGAGGTGTGGCAGATTGAGAAGGAATTCAGATCAGAAGTAGCTGTTCTTTCCAGTTTCCTTCAGGAGTTATTTTTACAGTATGAATAACTATAAATCAAAAATAGGCTCAAAAATTATTCTAGATCTTATGCTATTGAAAAGTGAAGTTTTGTTTTGGTTCTGGCACTATTTGAGAGAGAGGCTAAAGTTACATTGATGAGTTATTAGCTCTATGTTCTGAGGAAATACATTTGATTCTCAGTTTGTGACAGTATCAGAGGTTCAAACCAAATAAGTCTGTACTGAAACATCTCTGCTGTTGCCTTCTTCCTGTGAACCCCTGCCCTCCACTTGATCCTCTGTGCTCCTGATCTCCCTCACCTCTTTTCCAGGCCTCTCTTTCCCTTCCTCTTTCTGATGTAACACACAATATCACAGTATCACAGTATCACAGTATGCTAGAGATTGGAAGGGACCTCGAAAGATCATCTAGTCCAATCCCCCTGCCGGAGCAGGAACACCTAGATAATGTTACACAGGAATGTGTCCAGCCGGGTTTTGAATGTCTCCAGGGAAGGAGACTCCACAACCTCCCTGGGCAGCCTGTTCCAGTGTTCCGTCACCCTCACTGAGAAGAAGTTTCTTCTCAAGTTTAAGTGGAACCTCTTGTGTTCCAGTTTGTACCCATGACAAGGAAATATGGACAAGGAAAGAGGCCAGGCTGAACCTCTCTGGTGCTATACAAAATCATGTTGATTCCTTTACAGCTGACAACTCACACAGGGTTCTGGGTACACCATATAGGTAGAGAACAAGCCTTGCATCCAGGAAGGTTAGATTCAGAAGCTTCTACTGTTTTTTGCTGAATGCTGTTACCAATTATTTATAGTGGTGTTATAGGAGAAGGTGTCTTAAGACAGTAGAACTGATTAGAGCAGAAAACTTTAGCACTGCTGGAATCAAATGCTTTGCACCGCTTTCAAGAAAAATGCATTGCTTTCAAGAAAAAATGTTGTTGTCTATTAGATTTTTTTCCAAGTAAAAAATATCTTCTACTCAACTTTGCTTGTCGTGAAGGGTTGATTATACCTTTTGGAATACAGCCATCATATTTCAAAAAAAATACACCACCTATTTCAAAGAAAACCAAATTTTTTTTTTTTTTTTTAGCAGATTTGTCTTCCTTCATTGTTCAGTTCATTCCAGTACCATGGTGTGCTGAAAATTAATAGTGTTAGTCTATGTATCATGTGAAATTTGTTCACTTTTGTTAATTTTGGTACTTGACTTCTTGTCTATGTTATGTAGTAATTCCCTTCCTGGGTAACTGAGACTTTATTACAGAAAATAAAATATACTTCATCTTTACACTCCAAAACTTTTTCACATACTAAAGAATACTAACCTTCAGATAACTTACACAAATGCAAATCAGTAGTCACATCCAGGTGAACAATAAATAACAGCAATCAGTACTGTTATTCATTACAATATTGGCAAATTATCTTTTTATATTCCATAGGTCATAATCACTAGTGTTACGCAGGTAAACTGACACACATATGAAGGTTATAAGGCTAAAGAAAGTTTTTATCTTTATGTTGGATGGACTCAAAGGGTTAAAATTAGGGTAATAATTCCTAATATTCATTAGGACTGACTATCTTGACATCTTTCAAGTAAAGTGATATTATTTTTTTCCCTGTTTCTTCCTATTCATCACTGCCATCTGCTCTTAAAGTTTTGTCTTGGCTTTCAATGTCCAGACCTAGTCCTAGTCTGTGCTGATAGTAGTGAACAGACTAGTCAGCAGTCACAGTACTGCTCATAGCAACTCATTAATTATGATGGATGATAGGTCTCCTAAGTAAGCTGAAGTTACAGAGAAGTTCTTGAGTAATTTATATGCCTTTTGAAAGGCAACCACATTGTACTAGGAAGTGACAGGCAATAAAATGCCAAGTGTGGCATACTGAAACAATATCTATGCATGGATATCTAAATGATGTACAGATGTATTTTGATTTCTGCTCATGTTGTTTGGGTTTTTGAGGACAAAAAAAATACTTTAAAAATATTGGCTTTCTAGGGATATGTTTCTCTCTGAGGTGCTATAGGGTTGTAAATCAGAATTTTTTGATTGAGTTGCATGTGTCTTGGAGATACAATAGCTAAGATAGCTGGAGATACAATAGCTAAGAACTGGCTGAAATTCAGGTTCAGATCACTGTTGATTCTTCTACATTAAAAAATTCTCAGACTACTCAATTGAAGAAACTTTACAGTGCTGTACACTCCCTATGGCTATAGAAAGGGAATATGTGTCCACAGCATCTAAAACCCCGTTGATGTAGTTTATTCCATCATTATTCTGTTCAGCTGCTTCAACTTCAGCAGCAGTTATCCTCACAGAAATCCTAATTAAAACAGTAATACTAACAAAAGCTACAGACAGGGTAACTTCTTCGCCTTCCTTGAGGATTTCTTTACGTGAATCTGCCTGAAGAACTGCAACATGGTTGGACTTCTGTCCTCCATCTTCAATTTATTTTTTCCCCAAAAAAGGGAAATCTGTTCTTATTTTTACTTGAACAGGAAGTGCCACAGTGGCCTTAAGGAATCGTGCATAATTCACTCTTCTTGATATCCAGTATATATTAGGCATAGTTGATTTTCTCATGCTTATTTTTTGAGAGAACAGCAACTCTGTTTGTGTGCTGTTCCAGAACATCAAGAAAGCAGTTTCTGTTTTATGTAACATAAATAATTTCCTTTTTAAAATTGCTGTTCTTCAAGTGGTTGTTGTTATGTCAATGTCCATTCCCCTCATAATAAAAACTTGCTGATAAGAACCTATTCCCTCAGAGAAGGAGAAAATATCAGCAGCTCTGTGAATTTTCCTGTAGTGCTGGGTTTCAGGGTTTTGTTTAGTGAAAGTGTTCAGATATTGTGATTACAGGCTAAACCCCAAGAGATATTAAAATTATATCAAATTGGTGTTAGACTACTGTACAACATGTAGTTTTCAATATGTTTTTCACATATTAGTTTTTTTGACTTGTGCATAGCTTCATTGTAGAATTTTTCCAATATAAGCTATGGTATTGACACATGTTGCTTAGTTGTGACCCTTGAACATGCTTCACCCAGAGGCTGGCAGTTCTGAAGGAGAAAAGGCAGGTCAGAATATGTGAATGTGCTTGTGGCTTCAGTCAAATGCCCAAGATTAAGAAAAGGGAGGTTAAGGGAAAGGTGAGAAGGACATCAAAAAAGCAGATCTTTACAAATAGGGGTGCATAGAAATCCCAGTGTGCCAACTTGGCCCTACAGCTAACTCAACACAGGGGTAGCAACATGTTGCTGGGGAGTGAAGCTTCAGAACCTTGACAGTAGATGTGCTGCAGCACGTCTACTGATATTCTCCCTAGTACCTAGACTACAGATTTTAATAGCTTTATTCCTAAAACAGCTGGGGTCAGAACAATGGCTTATATCACATCTTACCTCTATTGCATGTGGTGGCTTGTGCCAATTTGTACCTGTTAAACATCAGGCTGTAGAAATTCCTCTTTATTTCCTAGGAAAGCATATACAAATAATTTTCCTAACATTTTATAAGTATGTTTTGTCACATTGTAAAAGTTTCAATTTCTTTTTAGTATCCAAACCCCTCCCTGCTTTTACATAGAGGAAAATCTTTAAGTGTGATTTTTGTAAACATTAGTGATATAAATTACGTGCATATATTGACTGACTCTATCACCTGATTTTCAATTGAATCTCTTAAACAGAATCCCAGAGGGTGCATTTCTGATTTAATCTCTCAGCAATCAAGGAAAAATATGTATTTTCCAGGCTTTTACAGACAAATGTATAGAGTTAATTAGAATTTGCTTGTTAGGAGCTGAGTGTGTTGCTTCTGACTTTAATGACTTAATAGTTTTATACTATTATTTTAATTATGTTTGGAGTCTTTTATCAGGATTATATTGAAGTTGATGGGACCTTGTCTTGCTGATATTGTCTTCTGGTACTTTGGCAACTGAGCTTTTCGCCTTTGTGGTAATAACATTTGACCTGGGACTTACTGAGTGGAAAAGGAAACAAATATAGGCTTTACTAGCCTATCTTCAACGGCTCTCTTACGGGTTTTGGTCTGGGTGATCTTCTTGTGTGATCATTATGGCTCCACTGATTTCAGTTGTGCTGCTCTGACTTGCATCACTTGCAGAAGTGGCTTGCTTATAACAAATATCCAACAGAAGGTAGTTTAATCCTTTATAAGAGTTTTGCCTCATTAATCTTGCTTTCAAATCAATATTTATGTAGAAATATATTGCACAAATGGAAGTAGACATAAATGTAAAAGTACCTTATTTCCACAGAATTGTATACTCTGTCAATGAACCCTCATAACTGTATTGCATTTAATGGCCATGATCACACTTGTTTTTTTTTCTCTTTATATACATCCTTGACAACCTGATTGAATAATGGCGAGATATGATTAACCACTGTTTGAATCCTGTGTTCAGAAATAGGCTTGCTAGTCTGTAAAATATTAGCAGAAATTTTTATATAACTTTTGTTAAACCAAGCATTCAGTTTTAGCTTAAAAAACAACTAAAATTACGTTCTATTGTTCAGTCAAATGAAAGTCGGGGAAAGGATGTGTGAAGTAGTAAAGTCCTAGATATCCTTTCTTTTAAGTTCTCTTCCACATTAAAATTGAATGTATGTGGATGTATATGTGTTTTTCCAGAATAAAAACATCCCAGGGATACCTTAAACATATGGATTTTTATTACTTTTGTGGTGGTTCTGACAGCCTGCAGGAGGTCTGCGGGTGGAACAGTGGACTGCTCAGTTAGCAGCAGCAGAATTCACTTCCACGGCTATTTGCAGCTAGCATGGAGAAATAAATTATTTTAGCCAGAGGTAAGGGAAGACTGAAAGCTGATGGCTATCTCTGCTCTTCAGCACAAGTACTGAAGTTGTGTATTACTGTGCTGATTGCTCGAAAAAGTTCTCTTGCTCAAGTAAAACAATAGGATCTTTGAAGTTAACTTCAGTAGAGTTAGGTCTATTAGCCTATGGCTTTGGAAACTTTTTCTACCTTTTCTACCTTTTCTGTCATTTTTAGAAATTCTTAAAGGAAAAGTTTTTATCTGCAACAGAAATAGTATAAATTTTCAATAACTCTTACAGTACAGGTCTCTGTAACTGCAGACTAGAATTTGAATGCTAATACCTTTGAATATAATGAACTTCTGTCTGTTATTTTGCTCTCAGATTGATGCTTAGTTCCAGGTATCCAGTAGGGCAGAAAAATAACATATCAGCATTCATTAGATACATGAAACTCACTGGAAAATTTCCTGTTGCCTATGAAAGTTACTTTCTAAACTAGGAAAGGATGCATGAAAGAAAAAAGGCAAAACAGAATTGAAGTTGGATAAAGAGCTTTTCATGTAGGGGTTATTAGTTATCAAAAGCTATTCTTACATGATGCCTCACTGGTATTCTGAATCTAATACCATATGCGGGTGATTTCATCATCACTTCTTAATAATTTAACATTAGTCACATCCCTCATTTTTAAAACAGGTACTACTGAGGGGACATGGGTTTATTTGTTGTGTGTTTTGGGGGAGGTTTTTCATCAAATATTTCACCAAAAAAAAGAAATATTGGTTTTCAGGGCTATATATTCAAATGTAAATCACTTCTCTTCATAAAGTTTATGAGAAGGGCTAGACTCCAGAGGACAAACACCACCTCAAGAAAGTGGGTGAACAAAGAGTCTCTCCAATGCTTTTTGCCTCCTAGTACCTTGTAACAATGAGATATCGATATCTGGCTTGCCTCAGAGATTTTCATAAGTATAGGCAAGATGCCACTTCTCCACTCATTCTGCAGTTGTGCTTTGTTTTAATTTGTTTTCATACAGGGTATGATTTGGTTGATCAGAGTCAGAAAGGTCTCAGTGGCAAGAGCTGTATGGTTTATTTTTCCTTGCTTTCCTCGTAACAGCACCAAGGCAAAAATAGATTGAACAGTTGCAGGTATCTAAAACTAATAATTGTTTAGAATCAAGAACAACTAAACAACTAAAAACCAGATGGCAGAACTGGGTCAGTTTTTGATTTCATTTTTAGATTTTGACCCATGATCCATACTTTCTTAAAGGTCAAACCCAAGAAATTTTGTGTGTAAGGACTACTTCTCAGGGGTAGGGGAAAATGTTGTTTCAAAGCTGTAATGTCTTGTAGACGTCCAGAGAATAACATCTACATTTTCTGTAACAAATCTCAATTCTATTCCTTGACAACTAATCCACTGAAACAACACCCTGACTTCCACCCCCACATCTGTCTTTGAAGAGTCCAAATCTGACAGATCTGAAGAAAGTGTGTTACTATTTTGCAGGATACTGCTTCGGTAATAGTTAAATAAGATTCCCTGTATTGATCTGGACATGAAATCAAACACTGAGATGTCTTTGTTAACTTAGTGTATGAATTCAGTTAACAGTGTCATAAAGAAGCAGAAGTTTAGTTCACCCTCATTTCTAGGTTAACAAATAAAGAGAGTGATTCAAAAGACTTAAAAGGAATCTAATTTTTGCCCTTGTCATACTCAAGTCAGGGTAGAGGACTTCTAAACTTGCCCTGAACTTTAGGCAGTTTACTGTATCTGAACTTCTGAAATCACAGAATCACAGAATGGTTTGGGTTGGAAAGGACCTTAAAGAGTATTTAGTTCCAACCCCCTGTCATGGGCAGGGACGCCTTCCACTAGACCAGGTTGATCAAATACCAATATTTGTAAGGGATTTCAAAGTTCTGAATTTTTCAGAGACCTCTGAATCTTACAAATGAAGTCCAAAAGTCTTCATGTCCTTACAGCTGAAGTTACTTTCTAAACTATATGTTTATTTCTTTAATAAAAAATATGCATATCACAAATCTGACTAATCTGACACATTAAAATTCTGTTGTTTCCTAAGGCAAATTATGTAATTTCAACCAATTATTTTCATTAGATCTTAAGTACTAGAAGTAAATCAGAAGCTGCTTACTCGATGTTTTCATGTAAGAAATTGTCTAAAATTATAGCTACTGCTTTACAAGTATAGGTAGGAATTTTACAATTATTTTGACTTCCTGGACTAAAATGGATATATACAAAGGAAAGTATAGTCAGTGAATGTTATGTTTAAAGCACAACCTCATCTTAAAGGAGCCCAAGTCTAGAGCTGTTCTACAGTCTTTGTTGTGGGTTCATTCCTACTTATTATTCTTGCAAAATAAATACTTGTAAAGATTTTATTTGAACATATAAAAAATACATTTTTTTAATTTATAAAATTTTTCTTTTATGTTTTAAAAATTTGCTTGGTTTATGTAAATTTTTAATGCAACTGAACAGGACAAAATGAAACATCAGAATACTTTTGCTTTAAGGGTTAGCAAATATTATACTCTTACATGAATTCTCTGTAAAAATGAGTGAAATGAATGATCATGCAATTTTCACATAAAGAAGGCTGTGCAGTCATCTTTTAGTACATATAAACATCTGTAGATCACATTTTATGAGTTATGTTTTCAAGGCTCCAGAGAAATTATTTAAAGGGAATATCCCCATTTGAAGTGTCTTCTGATGTCAGGGACCATTAGTCTAGTTAACTTGCTATTAAGGAAAGCTTGTAGCATACCCAGGAATTGAATTCTAAGCAAAGTAAAAGAATTAGAATTATTTTAGTGTAGTGATTCACAAAATAAAAATTAAAAAAACCCAAATAAACAATAAATAATCCAAACCCTTTTGTTATTATTTTGAACTGATACATTTGTGTGTGGCTTTAGCAGAAAAAAATCTGGTCCAATGCAATAATTTTAAAGAATAAAAATTCAGGTCCTAACTGGAAAGACCTACATTCAGTTATAGTTAATACACAGAAAGTGAATTAACTCTTACCTGCATTCATAATAGAGGTACAATCTAGAAAAAGGTGCACATTTTTTTGCCTAGCACCCTGCAATTGTATAAATGTATAATTTAATCTCCTAATATCAAGAAAGAAGAAAAGGAAAAAAAACACAAGGACCTAGAGCTAGAACCTCAACCTGGTGTTGCTCTTTCCATTTGAGCAGGCTTACTCTCTTTTACCACCTGGGGTTTGCATATCATGCCATATTTTAATTTATTTCCTTTCCATGATATTATCCAGTTATACTTAAAGAAAGGCTGCACTGACTTCATATTGTTTATAAAGAGGAGAAGAATCCTGTATCACAATGCAAAAGAAAGTCAAATCACTTTTGTTGAGGTATAGTCTGTGTTAGTCCACTTCTGCATTCAGAATAAGTAGTGCAGCAAGGAGAATGGTCAAGCAGCTTTTAAAAGTTAGTGATGGAGTCTGTATATGTCTTTTCAGGTCAGTGGGTTGAAAAAATATCCAAGTAGAGTCTCTAATCTTGGTTCTGCAGGTTTTTTGCAGGCGTGTAATCACTGTTAGCTCAGAGATTCACCTAAATCTAGCTGCTCGTAGTCCTGTGATTAAACCTCACAGTTTTTTTACAACAAATGCACAGAAAGGTGAAATCAGTAAACACCTTCACAACAGTTGACTGAATAGCTATTTGCTGTTAGGTTGGTAGGTTTATGTCACAAACCTAAAGTCAGGTAGATTTCAGGATCTGTAGCGTAAGATACTTTCAAGTATCCATCCTTCCCTCCTTATCCCGCATTCTCTGATGCTTGCTCATAGTACAAGTGTACAACAGATATACCTGAGTATTTCATGCTGCTTAAGCGCTTATTCTAAAAACTTCTATTCCATGTGTAGATATAGTGATTTTTAATTTCTTCTACCTTTAAATAATTTTCATATTCATACTTCAAAATATTCAACTAAGAATATACTGTAATAGATCAGTGTTGAACACCCTTTCCTCTCTCAGTTTGGACATTGTTGTATATGAGAATCCTACTCTGTTTCCTGGTTTGGGGAAATGTCAGACCATAAATGCAGAAGAAAGTTGAGGATTTTTTGGCCCTGCTAGATTTCCCAGGTGTTTATTTTGTGAAGATCTGTGGTTATTTGACAGAAACTGAAGTTCTGAAAATTGCAGACTAGAAGCTTGTGTTTAAAAACTGTGAAGTAGAATCAAAAGTTGAACTCTATGAGCCAACCTTGACTACTTAAGCAAAGAAAAACCTGGTGATTGCAGCACCAGTGTGTCCAGGGATTGGTAAAAATATGATGTGTAGGTAAACAGGCATATGATTTAATCATATACTTAGGATTCTTGAACTGAAATTCATTTAAGTTTCACTGAACTGCAGTTAGCACACCAATGTTATTTACATATTGCCACCTGAAATTTTGTATGACTAATCTGAGAATCTTTGAAAGATGAGACTTTCCAGAAGTACCAATTTAAAGTATTTAAGTAATTCTGAAAACCACTGAGTACTTTGTAAAAGAACATCTGGGTGTTTCACATTATTTAAACTGTTGCTCCAACAAACTAAACACTTTGAAGTACAATATGTAAACAGACTGTACATGTGTTAGACTTATTTTCGTTGCAGGCAGTCTTGCTTGTCTGTTAACACTGTATCTGTTGTCAGCTACAGGCCAGAGCAAGACTTCATCTAAAACTTGCATATGTAGTTGCATTCATTTTCTCATCTGACTGCACAGCTGAATAACCCAGCTGTACATCTGGCATATTATATGTGGTACCTTCATCCTATCCCATTAGGCCAAAGATTTATACTTAATCCAAACCTGAGATAGTTATACAGGTTAAAAAATATATAACTTCGTGGTCCTTATCTTTGCCTATATTTTTCTTTACATTTGACTTTGTTTTCTGGTAATCATTGTCAGTTTTGCACACATTTTGCATCTCTCTGTGGCTGCTGAAGAGTACGATTCATTCTCACAGGACATATAGGCACAGACTCCCAGGGCACAGATGCAAAAATGCAGATTGAAATAGCATAGTATTTCTAAATAAAACTCTGTAGAATTAAAGCAGCAACAACAGCAACAAAACATATTAAATGGTTACAGTAGAGAGATCGATGTAAACATAAATAGTTCCCAGAAACTGGGAAATAAACCCCATGTTTAAAGCAGGCTTCTCCAGGCTCTATGAAAGTATAGATTTGAGCAGTGTGGGTGTATCTCTTACTATTGTATGTCATTCATAAAATCTTCCCTATGCTGATTTGTTCAAACAAATGGGAGGAATAGCAACACAGACCTTATTCTGCTGCTGCTGCTCATTTTGTATCATATTTGTAACCCAAAAGCTTGAAACTGTGAAGTAAATGTGTGAAAGTATCACCTGTTTCCTGGACCTGTTCCACACTGAATGTAACACGTTCATATTCCTAAAATAAAGTATCATTAAGTGTGACCTGTGTCTTCCAGGTGTGATACTCTGCATCACTTCCACCTCCACAGAAGATGCTGCAGCTACTTAATAATAGGCTAGAGGAGAAAACCTCAAACTAGAAAGTACCAAAAAATTTCATCTAATTTGTTCTATTTCGCTTGTGGCTAAACAAGCCCTTTCTCCAACAAGCCATTGTGGAGGGGTGAAATTTAATATCTGATATGAGATCAAGCATTGGTAATCTTATGACAGCACAGGAGATTAGGAACAATGAAGAGATTAATTTGATGAGGTTTGTTCATATCTTCTCTCTAAAACCTTTTCTAGGAAATTCTAAAGGTTTTTATGGTAATCTATGATTAAATTCCAATATATCTCCCACTGGGTTCCTACCTCATTCTGTTTACTTAAATAACATGTGTTTTATGTAATAGCTGTATTTAATTTTTCTTTAGCCTAAAATATTTGTTATCACTGTAGAGAGAAAACTTATTTTGACAACATTAAGGCTACATTTGCCTGTATATACTGCTTTAAAATTTGACTTTCTGAATTTTTTACTTTATTATGAAGAAATTGAGAATGCTGCGACATTGAGTCTCAGTGACCTTCCTGTATAATCACTTCAAACAAGAGTTCAGCAGCGTTGTGTCCATTAGTGGTACTGAACTATAGTACCCACAGATGGAAGATATGCTAAGATGGTCTATCCGCTGCATACACTTCCTTTAGTGTGTCAAGACTTTAGGCGTTCAAAAGGATTTCATATACCAGCCAAGGCATCCCTCTCCCTGTAATATGTCTATATAGCTATATTTCTGTGAGTACTAGGGTGCCTGAGCTGTCCTACATGTGAGCTGCACCTCATCTTTGGGCATGCAACTGTGGAAATGTTTCCAGACAAGATAACTGTTCTGGAATATCTCCAGTTTTGGATCACGTGATAAAATCTTGCTGTTTGCTCAACTATATGCTGATGTTTGTGGATATCTATAACTTGGGGGGGGGGGGGGGGGTGATAAAAAAGGGGAATGAAATTCAAGAGGCGAAAGAAACCTGATGTTTTCTTCTGATGTCTTTGGAAGACATTTGGGTAATCTATGGGGAAAAAAAAAGTTTTGTTGTGTTTTTTTTTAAATTCTATTGACCCTGTAGTAGGTCTAATTTACCTAAAAAATACTTAATGATGACAGCTGCAGTACACCTCCAAGACAACCAATTAGACACCTATTTCTGTAGGATACCTTGAAAAAACATATTCTGTAACAAATAATTCTAAAACAAGTATCTGGAAAGATGGTAAATTTCATTTTTACACTCATTTCTTTGATGTGAAATAATGGAAAACAAATAAAACAACAAAACCAAAAAAGCACCAACAACCAAAACCACAGTTTGTTTTTGATTATTGCTATCAATGGGAAAAAGCTATGGCCAGTAACACTAAATAAATGTTCTAAGTCCAATGAAACAGGCAACAGGATATGACATTAAATAAATTAAGGAATTTTAAAAAATGGGTTGATTCAAGCATCAATTTGCAGAATGACACAGCAAAAGAGGTTGAAAACACTCCCCTGAAGGGGTGCATAACCATTCAATGGAGACTGGCACTGTGTCCACTAGGGAAAAATAGAATAACGGGGCGCGGGAGTAAGAATGGTATAATAGATGTTAAATGAAGTGTGACTTTCATGTGATTGTGGCTTCTGGTCCTTTAGTATTTGAGTGCAATATGTTTTTCTATATGACAAATGTTAGAGAGTTGTTTATTGCCCAGGGTGGATTAGGTGCCAAAAGGCTTGCAAATGAAAGATGGCAAAGAAAACATCAGAACAAACATGGAACAGTTAAATGAATGTCAGTCCATGCATACAAGTACAGAAATAAAAACAAAACCAAAAACTAATACCTTTCTCATTATTTTACTTGTAAATAGACCTTTGCTCAACTCTCTCTTCTTCTATATATTTTAATTAAATGTGTTTAAATAAATAACCCCCCCAAAGCATATGTTATGGTATTACTCTAATTCCATTTCTTTAATAGCAATCATAACTGAATTGCTAGTACATTTTCAGTTAGGCCCTAATTTTTATTCAGCAGTTCTTGTGAGAAAGGGCTGCACTGATTCAACATATCGATTAAATGATTGCCACAGCATTTTGTAGGTAATAACAGTGTATATTGGGGTGTGAATACCCTTTCATTTTAATCTAAAAAAGGAAGATGCAAGTGTTTTGAAAAACAATCTTTTGTGATCTTTTACAATATATAAATAAATACATGCAATGAAATTGATAATGAAATTTTCATGTATATCAAAGTCAACATTAGTATCGATATTTTTTAATTATCTGCTCTGTTAAAATGTTTCTTCCTGAGTTTACGATTCGATCGAGTAAGATTATCTAGTACTGAGAAAAAAAAAATTACTGGTCTGTCCCTTGGGACAAAATGGACCCAATTTTATTTTATTGTACCCAGCCTCAGAATTAAAAAAAAAATAAATTAAAAATATTTAAGACATTGTAGTTATGACATATGCTATCTCATATGACATTATCCTCTAGAAAAATCATCAGAAAGGGTTAGAGTACAAGCCCATAAACACTTAAAATGGAGATTTCATAAAATCTCCACTTATTGTATCCAGGTTCTCCATAATATTAAGGCTACAAGGTTTTGTACAAAAGTACAACAAAAGATTTTTATATTTGTATTATTAAAAAATGTTAATATTAGAACAAGAAGAAGAAGAAAGAGCCATTTGAACTCTTGGCTATTGTAGCAAACAACTTTTTTGGGGAGTCTGTTACTACTTGTGTTGTCTGCAACAGGGTATGTTACCTTATGTGTTTAGACTTTATTATAGATTTTCATTTATTTTAATGCAGAGTCAGAATGCAGCTGTTTATTCCCATATTTGACAGTTTAACTATTAAGTATCATGGCTCTTGCATATCCTGTTTATATATATAACAGTGAGTGTATTTAATAATATACTAAGAAATCTCCATAAACGTACATTAGGATCGTTAACATAGCACAACCAGTTTAACTAATAAAGTTGAAAACAACTAATAAATCGACATGGTTTTATTTTCAATTAAAGTCTGCATACATTCTATGACATTCATTAAAAATTAAGCAGATAGATACAATCAGAGATAATCATGCATGCCACTTATTACTGAGAATATGATGCATTGTTAATTCATAGGAACTGAAAGCCTAATTACTTCTATCACTGCAATTGATGGGTTTTGTATGTACTGCTTCATCATATAAATTAATGTGAAACAAAATTTCCTCTAATTTATTGGCACTTCTGAAACAAAAGCATACTCTTTAAATATGCAGAAATCTGCATATGTGTGCTATTGGAAATTTCAGTATTGATTTTTACAATATTTCATAAGCTTGTTTTCAGCAGAGGTATTTAAGTATATGGTAATTAGCGTATTACCTAATATGTTATTGGCCATGCAGTAAAATTAATTTTTCATGTGCTCACTGATCATAGGCGCTGTGTTTGAGATGTGGAATAGTTCATGGTATTAAATCAGCCTTTAGTAACCTAAATACTTTATAAAACATGCAGCCAAGTATATATTAATATTTATATATTAATTTCCCTGATGTTATTGAAATTTATTCCTTTACTACCTGTCAAGTACACTGAAGGTAGGAATATTACCTTCTGTGGCTATTGTACTCTTTTTCTCAGACTCCTGTAAATAAAGCAGAATTGTCCAAGTTCAACTAATAGCATGATAGCATTGATAGAGTGGATGTGGGGTACAACTGAGATTTGCTTGCTGGAGTGAGTGGGCTCTAAAACTCTAAAATTTTATTTTTTATTTTACTATCAGATCAATCCTTTTTTTTTTTTTTTTTGGTTGTACATTAAGCCATATAGTTGCTCAGTTCTTTGAGGTTCTGTTGCTTGTACAAAAGAACAATTCTCTAAAGACAACATTGGCTTTCCTGGTAAAGGTATGGTGCAAAGAATCTTGGCACTGTGCTGTTTAATGGGGATTGTGTGTGCATTTTAATTTCTGTTGTAATAAAAACTTTAAATGTTAGTGTTTGAGTTTTCGGCCGAGACTGCTGAATAACTTGGGAAGTGTCTCTCTTGTCCTTTCTCTTATTCTCTCTGGCTTTCAAAGAGCAAAACTGAGTATTAATGGTGAGAAAAAAAAGATGTCCATAGGCTCAGGGGAGAGAGAGGTTTGGTGGGGTTTGTTTGTTTGTTTACAATTTTTTTTTAAGATGGTAAAAAAAATTAGTTGTATTAGCACAAAGAAAGAGCAGAAATGCAATCTCTCCCCTAGTTTTGTTTCTGTTGTAAAAATCAGTTGTAACATGTCTCAGAAAAACATTAAAGCTTGTCTGACTCAGAATATTTTCTAATTCAGTTAATAGTTTCACAGATAATTGAGAAGACAACAAAAAGGGAGACATTTTTTTCTCAGTAATATTTAAAACCTGACTTTGATCTGTGAGACCTTATCATTTGAACAAATAGATGAATAGATATTGCTGCAAGTGGGTATTTAATTTATTTGGATTTAACAAACACTGATTTAAAACGTAGAAGATCTGACATTATCCTCTAGAAAAATCAAAAATCATCAAAAGGGGTTAGACTAAAAACCCATAAACAGTTACAATGGAAACATCTTCAAGAAGCAGTGCTGTAACTCTGTTATAGGATAAACATGCATGAGATCTCTATTTGGAAACTTACTAATGATTTGGCTTACTAAAACATGACATTGCTTTAGATTTCGAGCAAAGATATTATTCAGTTTTGATGGGGGAAAGAAACAAAATAGAATGTTCCAGTATTCCACTCGTCAAAGATTTATTAGAGCATAGAGCTCATTTGATGAAAAATAATTAGGAAAAAAAAAAGTTTTGAAAAGGTAATAGTGATATATCCTTACTTTGTTGATTTTATTCAGAGATTGCTTTACCTAAAATAAATACAAATGAAACTTATACTAAAGAAATATGTTGCTTTAAACACTAGATTTTTATTGTTGTTAGGCAATAATAACAGAGTATAGAATTATCAAAGGATAGAGAAAACCTTAAGGCTGTGATATTTGAGAATCCTATTCTCAATCTAACTAATTAAAAACAATGTAAAGACAAGAAATTTGAGTTGGAAAGATGGGTGCTCAGTAACAGCAATAGAGAACTTGGATTTATTTGCTGAGGTTGCTGTTGGCTCTTTCTCTACCCATGAGAGATCATTTAATTCCTGTGTCCCAATTTCCCTTTTTTGTCGTTGTCATGGTTTAAGCTCAGCTGGTAACTCAGTACCACTCAGCCGCTTGCTCACACCCCCCCTTTCACCCCCCCCGCTCCTGGAGGGATGGGGAGGAGAACTGAAAGAATGTAACTCCCACAGGTTGAGATAAGAACAGTCCAGTAACTAAGGTATAACACAAAACCACTACTGCTACCACCAATAATAATGATAAGGGAAATAACAAGGGAAGAGAATACAACTGCTCACTACCCGCCGACCGATACCCAGCCTGACCCTGGCAGTGATCTCACCCTTCTGGTTAACTGCCCCCAGTTTATATAGTGGGCATGACGTGCTGTGGTATGGAACACCTCTTTGGTTAGGTTGGGTCAGGTGTCCTGTCTCTGCTTCTTCCCGGCTTTCCCTCCTCCCTTCTGGCAGAGCATGAGACTCAGAAAGTCCTTGGTCAGACTAAACATTACTGAGCAGCAACTAAAAACATGGGTGTTATCAGCGCTGTTCCCAGGCTGAAAGTCAAAAACCACAACACTGCACCAGCTACTAAGAAGGAGAAAAATGACTGCTACTGCTGAACCCAGGACAGTTGTTCTTTCCATATAAACAAAGCACAATTATTTTATCTGCCTCTTCCATTTTGTTTCATTTCCTCACTTACAAGTTCATGTGGAGAGGGGGGTGATTTTTTACTATATGAATATGCTTAGTTTAATGGAATTTTGAAATTTATAGAGGTTATTCTGATACAAAAAAAAATCATTGTTTCAATGATCTTTGAAAAATGTGTAAGAAAACTTAGTGCTTAAAATTTCTCTATAGTTTTACTCCAGTGTTTCTGTGAAAAGAACTATATAATAAGTCCTAAAAACCTATTAACTGAGAAATTTATCTCTGAATAACTTTTTCATGGCTCTTTGCTTTCATCAGAGAAAAATTCTGTGATTTCTTTGGATTTTCTTCTCTGGATTAAGAATAGATAAACTATATTGATAATTCTGAGTAACTTGTACTCCTTGGCTATCACCAATTGCACAGTCATTATTCACTGTAACTATATGGGTATTGCTAACCTTAAGATCCTTCTTTTTATGTCCAGAATATCTTTGTTACACATTTCTGGAATATTTTTATTTCCCCCTATCTGTGAATATTTTAGCTACGTTGCAGAAAGATTTTTGAAACTATCCTAGAAATTCTTCAGACTGCTTGAATGCTTCACTAAGTCAGATTCAAGCTTCCTCTGCTGTTACTACATTCTTTTTGCTGTTATCTGTGGAAAATAAGGGTATTTATGAATAGAGTTTCTTGTGAAACCGGACTGATCACTTTTTACTAAGGCCACAGTCCGACTGAAGAACATTTTACTTCCACATTAAAGCTAACTAATTCAAGACAGCATAATGTTAGAAACAGTTCTGAATTTTTCAAATAATTGTTTATCTTATAATGAGCACATATTTTAAAATACTATACATTTGTGTGAGAATTCTTTTAAATTGGATTTTCTAATCTTGCAGCCTCAATCAGTGATTTGACAGGTAGCAATGAAAGTTTTTGCAGCTACTCTTAAAGAAGCTTACTTGCTGGTAGATCTTACAGCTACTGGCAGATACCAAGACAGTAACAACTTTATGTTGATAAATATGCATGTTAGTATAGAAAGTGAAACACTTTCCTGGAGTTAAGACAAAAGAAAAATTCTATGCTACTATGACTGAAAATCTGAAAAAAGCATTTGCTCTAAAGAGAAGTTGTTCTCAACCATTTCTGTTCTTCACTTCCTTCATTACAATGCTGGAACATTAGTTTTTCTTGTCCTATATTCCAGCCTGGCTGAATTCAGAAGTTAAAAATCAAACCATAAAGACCTATTTCACCAGCATCTGTGTCTCTCCATTACAGTAATATATCTAACTAACGGTTATTTTCTAAAAGGGCATCGTATTATTACTATATGGCAAACTGCCGGATCTTCACTTTTGCTGTCAAAGCCTTTCTCAAGCCTTCTAGGTGCTCCCTGTGATAAGATTTATTTTAACTTTATATCCTCTCATTTAAATACTGCAGAGTGCCAAACATTTCTTCTTGTTTTCATGACTCTTTTTTAAGTTTCCTTTCTTAGAGTTCTGCTTGGGGCTTAGTTGATAAGAGCTATAAAACTTTACATAGTTGTGTGACAAAGACATTGGTCTTTGGGCCTCTGGGCCTTCAAAATATTACCTAGCTAAAAGTAATTTATTTGCATTTACTTAGAATGCAAATCTTCATTGACAAGATTACTAAGGCTAAATTATTGTGGTTTTATGTACAAAATCAGTGATTGCCTACTAATTTCTGTTCATTTATTGAAAGTGAGTACCTTAAAAGTTGAGATTGAAGAGTAAAAGATTCCTGGGAGTCTTCTGCTTCTTCCTGCCATGTCCCATTATTCCACATTATATATTTAAATTCTTTATTGTTATTCCAGAATATTAATCTGCACAGCATTTTTTTTACTGCTGCATTTTTCTGACAATATTTTTTAAGAACTAACAGTAGGCTTCAAACCGTAACTTATTTAATTATCTCTTAATTGTCATTGATAATTGCATATGCATGTACCAGTATCAGGTCTAGCCATGGCTGTAGATGTATAAAGAGGCATAATTTAAAGGGAGTCATATCATTAGGAACCATTTAACTGAGGATATAATTTCAGAAACATTTATAGAGTGATACTCATTTACATGTTGGCATATTTTCATATACATCATTTGGACAATCATTAGTTGGTAAATGTTTTAATATTCTGCAACACAATGATCACGTAAAAGGACAGAGATCATGATCAAGATGAGACCTAAAGAGCTATGAAGGAGAAGCAGGATCAAAAACAGTTTTTTTGTGTTGAAGGGTGATAGAACAAGCTTGACATTGTATTAAGAAGCAGGACATGCACTTCACTGATTACTTTAAGCAGTGTGGCTCTATCATATGTAAATGCAGGAGATTTTGCTTGATAAGACTTTGCCATGTGACCTGATTTGTATGCAGAAAAACCCAGCAGTTACGCAGGAGTCATCAGCACGAATTGCTGCTGGAATAAAAAGTCAGACTGGTATCGGAGAGGGTATAGTACAAGGTTGTTCATGTCTACCTTGTGGCTTCACACGCCAGACTGGTTACAGATCAGTGCAAAATTGTGGCAAATACTATGCATGGAGCTAGTCATGAGGCAAGTTTCACACTGATGACAAATTTTGCAGCTTATTACTGCATCAATTTTCAGTGGCATTGATATTTGCCATCTGTTAGTTGAAGGCTGATAAAAATAGGGTTCAATATATGGACCAATTATCCAGCAGAGGAAGGTAAAATTGCAGTTTTGGATTAAAGAGGTTTTTGAGAAAAATATTCCAGAACTGAGATGGAATATTTATATTGATTTGCATATTGGATGTTTTCCTAAATTTCACTTGAATACTCCCCAATATATAAAAACCAAAAATATACTCTAACCTTAAAAAAAATCATGGGAAAAGCTGTGAGGCTAAAGACAAATAATTTAAGCATTGCCAGGTAATTATAATGTTGACATATTAAAAAAAAAAAAAAAAAAAGATTGACTTCAGAAACACAGTTTCTGACCTGAAATATCAGTGTTGATGCACTTTGGGTAAAAGAACACAAAGGAAGAATCCAGCAAAGGTATTCCAGAAGACAGATGTTGCACATGAAATAGTGATAAGTAATTTGCACATAAGAACCTCAAGTAAGTTCAAATATGTTTTTACATTCAAAAGAAAAACAGAATTGAGAAAAGAATTTGCCCCATTGGAAAATTTTTATGAGTTAGAAGGTTATGAAAAAGGTTAAAACACTGACTCAAATCAAGCCTTGGAGACAGAATTTATAATGTGTTATATATTAATTCTTTATCTTTAAGGTGTTTTTCCTTCATATGCAATGTTCGACTTAAAATGCAGAGATCATTGATGAAAGAGCAAATGTTCTGAGTGCATGTTAATGTCCATGCACAACAGGCATGCCTATTTTCAGGAGGCCATCATTCGTTTTCTGCAAAGTTGTATCTTGACAATTAAAAAAGGGACACCTCAAAAAAAAAACAAACATGCTAGGCTTTAAATTCTGGCCTCCTGGCCTGTACTGGTCACATGGACCTGAGCGGGGGGGAGGAAGAGGGAGTGCATACATTAAGAAGTCCATGATAAAAATAACTCCAGGGAAAAAACACTAATACAGCTACTGAGAAGCACCAAACTTTACGAACTTCACTCTCTCAGTTCTTGATCTTCAAAGAAAACACAGTGTACTGAATTTTGGCAACATTTTTTATTTGTAATCTGATAGCTACTGCTTCATTCCACTAAAAATAACCAAACACCAAGAAACCAAACGCCACCCCAAGGCCCTCCCCCCAAAAAAAAGCAAAAAAACCCCTAACAAGCAAACAAAAAGAAACCCACCTCAAAACCAAAAACCAAACCAAACAAAATAACTTTTTGAATTTCAGTGCAAGATTGGACTTGTTAGGGTAAAAAAACATCATTTCAGGAAATGTTGATCTTGTTTTGTATCATGATGAGATTTATCCTAGTTTAAAGGTAGAGAATCTGTTGATAGCCCTTAATCATGCTGTTGTTTTTCATCACAAAGTAACGTAGAGCTTTAATTTAAAGGAAATGTTTCTGCAACAACTCAGCAGGAAGCTATAACACCCTACCTTGGAGTTCCAGGCTTGCAGAGTCTGTTCATGTTTAAAATGTGTCTTTTGGGAATTAATTGGAAAGTAGATTCAGTGTCCAATAATGACCAAAAATGGCACTTGACAGTTCTAATACTTTGAAGCCATGGTAAATGCCGCCTTCTTGTTCTCTTTCCAAGGCAAAGTCCTCCTATATTTTGCCCTTTAAACCAGTGGAACAAAAGTTCTTCAACATTTTTTTAAAATTACATCCTCTACAAACTATTGCTCTGTGATACTGTATGAATTCTACTGATGTTAATCATAGAGTCATAGAATAGTTAGGGTTGGAAAGGGCCTTAAGATCACCTAGTTCCAACCCCCCTGCCATGGGCAGGGACATCTCACACTAAACCATGTCACCCAAGGCTCTGTCCAGTGTGGCCTTGAACACTACCATGCGTCATCAATAGGAATCATGTATAGTCAGATCAGCACAACTGAGAACAGAATGTAGCCCTGACAGCATATTTGAATATAGTATAACAAAACCATAAACAAATATACACCTAAAGAGCCTCAGAAATGTTTCTGAGGTTCCTTTAATATGTGTCAGCCTCTTCAGTATTAATGATGAATATAGAAAATCAGAAAAGATTTTTTTTTTTTTTGTGGTGGTGAATACTTCTCTCCCTTTAATCTTATATTAATGTTAACTCCTGTAATACTGACCAAATTAGATGTAGTAGAGGCAATCTGTATTTTGCTTCAGAAGATTCTATAAATATAGTGTGGTTTGCAGTGTCAATAAATTAAACTGATATATCAAAGTAATATATTTGCATCTAATAATAGAGTTTACAATGAAAAAAAAGACAAAATAATTTCCAACAGTGTTACAAATGGATACCAAATTTATTAATTATGTTTAAGTAATCCAAATAGATAATAAAAAAATGTTGCTTACATAAATTGTTATTAAAATCAAGAAAAATTGTTATATGTATGCTGAACATGTCTTTCACCTTTGCAAACCTGGGGTTAAGACACAGTGGGTCATCTCATTGTTTTGGTCAACTTGCATTCTAATATTAGGAAACTAATGCATAATATGCACCCTCAAAGAGCTACAGACAGGCAAGTTTTGATGGCAGACTGCAGTGGAAATATCTTCCCTGCATATATTAAGTGGGATTTAATTTTTATTCTTCTTATATTGCTGAATGCTACAGTGGAAAAAGTAGCAGCCTTTCATTATTGTAAACAATTCTTTATAGTGGTATCTACCTGCTAAATAAACTATGAAAAAAAATTACTTTTCACTTAAGTTTAAATTGAACTGGTTTTAGGTTTTGTTCCTGAATACTTGGATGCTTGTAAGTACTTAATTTGTTGATAGTATAACATCAGGAAATAAAGCACAAAGGGGTCTTTTTGTTGTGCTGGATTCTGCCCTACCAAGCAGCCTGTCTTTTGCATGAAAATGGATAGAATTTCCTTAGCAATGCTCTTAGGAAAGTTTTTTCCCTTGGGAATAGAAGAGCATTTAAATACATTTTATGCCAATTCACATTTTCCTGATTGGAAATGTATCCATGTTAAATGAAGGGGAGTATTTGGCCTACAGGGAAGGAGAAAAGGGACTGTGTAGGACGAAAGAATGTCTTTCATGAGGTTGGTTTGTATCTAGAAAGACTATGTATTACTATGGTTTCCAAAGTCCTAAAATACTGTCAGGAGGAGGACCCATGGCTCTTCTGTCAGGTCGTTCTTGGCGAAGCAGAAGTCACTCCTTCATTCCTACTGGTGGAAGTGTGGAGAGAGGCCCCCGTTCGGCTGGTCCCACTCCCACGTCTGTCTTGCTAGGGGTTTATGTGGAGGTGCCTTGCTGAGCAAGGACGAAGAGCCTACTTCTTCCCACTGAGCCCAAATGGACACAGTGGCAAAACTGGCTCAATCCATAGTTTCTGGATTGTTCAAAGGAAAGAATGTCAGTGCTGAAGTTTAAAGCAGACTATAAAGTAACAATCTGCTTCAAAATGAGAGGAAAAGACTGTATCTGATTTCTCACACTTCCTTCCATGTAGCCTTTAGTGGGCAAAATCTACTTTAATTTTAGGTACAACATGTAACCCTAATACAGAATCCAACCCCTAAGAAGTATTTCTAGCAAGCACTGCACAGTATCAGTTTCACGTGTGCACATGCTTTGTTGCACTGTTTGCAAAATAGATGTGGATCTTGCATAGGATAATCCATCTGTTTAACTCTTTAACTTCATTAGCTGTGGATAATTAAACTATGGATTATCAGTGTGCACATTTTAAGCGCTTATTGTCTTGTGCTGTTTGCAGATCAGACACCAGCATGTGTAGTGGGTGGTGTACTAATGACACTGTGGAAAAATTATAGCTTGTACTTTGCTTTTCTCTTAAAAATTGTAGTCATTTTTGCTTTGAAGCATAGAAAGAATTTAATGTAACAGTCATTTTGGGCTTTGGACAAGGAGTTAATTTGTAGAATCACTAAACTTGAGTCATGATGATATTGCTTCTTAAAACTCAAACACATTATATCCTCTTTCCTCGAATCTCAAAATAAAAGATGTGTCCCATTTTATTATCTGTCATTTATGCAGAAAGCAAAGTCTATCTGGCAGTAGAATGAATGAAATTCCAGAATGTAAATATAAATAAAATGCATTTTACCATTCAGTAACTTAGCATTGGATTGCATTGACTTTAGACGGCTTGATAAGGAAAAATGTGACATACTAAAAGAGAAGAAAGTTTAGTTATTATTGCCATGATAAATAATAATCTGTTTCCAGGTCTCATAGATAGTAGATTATACTTGATTTTTTTTTTTTTCTTTTTCTTTTTCTTTTCTTTTTTTAGATAACTGTACTATTCTCATGGTGATATTTCTTTTTCTTTTAGTATTTTAAGACATATTTACTCCATGGCAGTATGTAGGAAATTCTGATTATCAAAACAGTGGTTAAGAAAAACCCCTCAAAAAACTCAGGTTTTAGACTCAGGAAAGATATTGTTTGTTTGTTTGTTTAGACTGGGAAAATTTTTATTTTTCTGTTTATTAGTTTATACTAGGCCATTTGTTTTGCTTTTGGACAGCTAACTATAGGAGTACTGCATCTTTTGGATTATGATTACGTGATTGTAATAATTGGCAGCATACATATGGAATGGGGAATAAAAACATTCAGAAAAATAACAAACAAAATTAACTTACAAGATGCAGATGAGAGTTCTCTAAATTGCCTATGATGGACATTTTCCCCCTTCTAACTGTGTAGAGAAAAGAAAAAAAGATGTACCAGAGAACAATTAAAGTGTAATTATCAGATGGATTATATTTCAGGAAGCACAAATGTGTTTCCTGATTTTTGGTTGGATCTCATTTTTCTATCACTTAAGCCAAGATGAGTTTTCCCATTTTCTTCAGTGGCAAATAGATCAGCTCAGGAATTTTAGCTTTATTAAACATTTAGAAAACAGCATTGAGGATAAGGCATCAGGTGCCATCTGTGCTATTCAGCCCAGAGAATATAATTTCAAGATTCAGGGTATAGAACCCTTTTAACCTACATACTTAGTATAAATACTATTTGAGACATGAAATCAAGTACTTCAAAGCTTGGAAATGCTGAAACAAAATTTGCAACCTTAAAATTTCCTCATTTTTCTCCCTGCTTTGTGTGTCTGCATGGTGATGGTGTCCTTAGGTACATGATTACTTATAATTTCCCCTGACAAGACACCTGATGTGATCATCATTTAATTGTATGACTAAGGTATAAAAAGACAGCTTTTAGAATTATAGTTGAGAGATCTGAGGTTGTACCAGGAACTCAGAACTTGGAGCTCCTCCCCAACTTTCATTTTATATGAAAAGATGGATTTATCTCTAAACCTAATTCTGAAAACATATTACATATTAATAACTGCTTTATTGTTCATAACATTTCCCTCAAATTCAAATATCAGTGTGAAAGGAAGTGTTTCAAAGTTAATTATAGATTTGTAACCTGTCAGTCTCATGTTGCAGAATTTTCTTTGATGGATTGAGTATTTTTACAATATTGCCAATTAATATTTATACATATAGATGCAGTATTAAAATACTTATAATATATTCTTGTTATATTAATACTTTTATTTTCCATACACATAGAAAGATACATAAATGGGTGTATGCAAGATAAAAACACAGATTTTTTTTTGGTGCAATACAAAAAGTTAAGTCCTTGAGGTAGAGAAATAAAAGCACATCTAAGCCCTCACACAGAAAACCAGCTGTCATTTTCAAATGCACATTTTTAATTTAAAGAAAAAGAAGGAAAAAAAAGGGGGGGAGGGTGGTGGGAGAAGGAAGAAAAAGAAACTGTACTTGCAAAAAGTTCATTCAATTCCTTATTATTTTTCTCCTATGGAAATAGTTTGTCAATTGAAAAGGGAAACAATGTTCCAGTTTTTCAGACAGGTTTTTTTTGTGTTTTTTTTTTTTTTGAAACTAGACTACAGTTTAGCACATTCTCTAAGCACATAACATTGGTTTTGCTTGCAAATGGCTGTTGAATTGCAAGTCTAGTATGGCAATCTGCTGATCAGTGTCTGGGAGCCTGATCTCTGTGATGAGAATCTGTTTCAACCATTTTCTTGGGGAACAAGTTCCCCCATTTTATTGTTAAAAATATTTATAAATCATCCTCTTGAAAAAAAAAATGTGCTTATTTGTTTTGGCTTTATTTGTTACTGACAAAAATTACATGATAAAATGAAAGCAAAAATGTGTTTTGACCTAAGCACACCTTGGCAAAGACCTTTTCATTGTCAAAATTTTTGCTAGTTCATGGAAGAGAGAGAAATCTCTTACGAATATTTGTAGTATAACAGTAAAAAAGGACACCTAATAATGCTCAGGTTATTGACTATCTACTGGTCATGTGATAAAAACAGTCATACTGAGATAACTATGTGTTAGTCAGAGCACATAACCAATAACAGCAAACATTTATTTTACTACTTTTTTATTTACTTTTATGACAGTAGCTTGGAATTATCCAGATGGGATTGTGAGTCAATTAAATGTAGGAACATCTTTCCCACAGAATTCTGTTGCAGCATAGTTAAGTAGCATATTTATTCTGTTTTGTATATTTTGATAGTCCATTTCTCATCTTTGTCAATATTCTTGGTTTTTTTTTTCTTTCTGTAATGCATTTTTTTTCAGAAAAAATTGGAGTCTGCCAAACTTTAGACATAAATTTCACTGGATTATTATTATTGGGAATATCCTTTAACAATAAAAGACAATTCTTTGAAGCTAGCATCAATTCTTGAGCCTTACCAAGATAACTTAAACATTGTCTGACCCTTAATCTACAAAAAAAATTCATTTTCCTTCCTCACTCTCCCTAAGATTTCAAAATACTTCGTACTTATATTAAGATTATGCCTGCAAGGTCTACTTGAAAAGGTACATCATTGTGAAACCCTGTCCTGCGGTGTCAGTAGGGACATATGCATGGGAAAAGGTTTAAAGAGAAGTTCATTCTTCAGATTATTCTTAACTGGTTCAACAAAATGCAAGTTCTAGACTATTTCAGTAGCATATGCTATTAGGAGGCTTTTTATGATGAAATTAGTTTGATATATAGTAGTCTTTAACAATGTGAAATTTTTAGAACAAAGAGATAAGGAGTAATAATAATAAATTAGAGGGATTTCATAGAATGATCACAGTTGCATTGTACAACATAAACTTGTCCCATCTCATTTAGTTTACTTCGAAGATTAAAAAGTCTAAAGTCACTTGGAAAGGTATTTTTAAATTGCACTTAAAAATAGCCTACTACTCAAAAATTAATATTTCAACATTTGCTACAGAGATAGAGCCAGTTCTGTTGAACTATGAAGAATGCAGTACCTTGGAATCCACAGAGCAAGCAGCCAGACCAGGAAGGTCAACTGCAAAAAAATCCATGCAAAGTTTACTGTGAAGCAAAGGTGCAAAGTCATTGACCATTGATTAACTTCAGTGTGTTCCTTAGAATTAGCCAGTGGAATCACTCATTTGATCAACTGCTAGAATTCATGCAGTAGTTAAAATAGCCTCTCTGCTCCCTTTCTGAGAAGACATGATGTCTGAGAAGAACCCTGACAAAAAAGTGTTAGGATGTCTAAAACGAGATATTTTCATTAGGAATGTCTTGTGCTATTGAGAAGCAAGCTCTGGCACAATACAAGTCAAATTTATTCACAGTTTAGGTCCCAATCAGTGTCTGTGATTTAAATAATCTTATAAAACATAACAACATTGTTGACTCAGCTGGCCTTCCCTGACTGCAAACACCCAGATAGCCCTGATAAGAGGAAGGACTATAATAGGTGGATTCTTTCTTTGTGACTTTAAACCCCCTACAGAGATTGAGGGTTTATTTCCTGGTTTCTTAAGTGAATTACTTACTTCATAATGTTCTAAATTACCTGGGCAAAGTTCAAGTCTCTAAGAATTACCTTTTATTTTGAGAAGGTATTCCAGAAAAGAATAATCCAGTCAACTTGGAGACAGACTCCAGTTCTTATGGGATATTCTCCAGAATGTCTATTATCCTAACTAATAAGAAAGCAAAGGCAGTTTTGCTGACAGCTAGTAGAGAGCAAGCTTCCAACAGTGATATAAACATTTTTCAAGATGCTACCGAATTTGAAGGTTTTGAGTAACCTGCACAGAATTGGAAATTAACTGTAATCTCAGGAGACCAATCTGTCAATATTGAAAAATATTGCATTTTATTTTAGAAGTGTCCTGGGTTCAGCAGTAGCAGTCATTTTCCTCCCTCTTAGTAGCTGGTGCAGTACTGAGTTTTTGACTTTCAGCCTGGGAACAGCGCTGATAACACCCATGTTTTTAGTTGCTGCTCAGCAATGTTTAGTCTGACCAAGGACTTTCTGAGTCTCATGCTCTGCCAGGGAAGAGGGGAAGCCGGGAGGAAGCAGAGACAGGACACCTGACCCAAACTAAGAGGTGTTCCATACCACAGCACGTCATGCTCATTATATAAACTGGGGGCAGTTAACCAGAAGGGTGAGATCACTGCCAGGGTCAGGCTGGGTATCGGTCGGCGGGTAGTGAGCGGTTGTATTCTCTTCCCTTGTTATTACCCTCATCATTATTATTATTGGTGGTAGCAGCAGTGGGCTGTGTTATACCTTAGTTACTGGACTGTTCTTATCTCAACCTGTGGGAGTTACATTCAGTTCTCCTCCCCATCCCTCTGGGAGTAAGGCAGGGGAGGAAGACGGGGGGAGGAAGGGGAGGGGGGAGTGAGTGAATGGCTGCGTGGTACTGAGTTACTGGCTGGGCTTAAACAATGACAATAAGACTAAAAAATATTTATTTTGGATATTTTTTGTTAATATTAACATATACACAGATCATCCAACATTTTGGATTCATCCAGCATTTTGGATTAACAAAATAAAAAGATTCAAAATTGCTGAAGAGTTTATTTTTTTATACAAAGTTTTTCTGTTTGCCCAAGTATAATCATAATAATGTGTGCATTCCTTTTCACAGACTAATAGAAACCAAAGACAACTCATACCACTCTGCAGGTCTCAGTTTAGCACTTTGCCTACAGTTTGTAAACTAACATTTACATTTATATAATATTTTTGTAAGTTGTATATTTAATATCTAAATGATAATAGTATACAACCATTGCTTTTTCTTTACATTCTAAAATTATAAAACCATTGTAAAAGCAAATGGAAATGTTTTTAATATTCTCTTGCAATGAACAACAGTTCTTATTTTGTTAGCAAGTTATCCACTACTCAGCTCAGACAGAATATAATGCTGTAATAGTTTAAAACTACATTCTACAGCTTATTTACAGTGGGTTGTTTTGATATGCCACATTGTTTTAATTTATGTGCATGGCATATGGAAGTATGTATAGGTATATAGGTTTTGTTTCCCCAGTTCATGGCTGGAAAAAGTAGATAACAAAAAGATGGTTGGAACTAGGCAAAAACTAATATTCACATGTGCTGGATTTTTATTCTTATCTACCTTTGCACCCAAAATTCAGTAATACAGTGATATCAAATTCTTTACGCAAGCCTACTTGTATCAATGTCCCTCGCTTTATTGTTTATGTGTGTGTGCATATGTACACAGGAAACATAACAGAATCACATAAAACCATGAACAAATTCCTCAAACTTTCAGATGTCTTTTAACAACAGAGGGAAATATTCATTTATAGTACTGGTTACTTTTTCTGTATTTCTTTTGTTTAAATATCTTTTGCTGCATTTTTTATTTCTCTTTATTTACATACTTCAGCGTTCTATGTTCTATTTCCAGAACTTCTTCATCGAATTAGTAAATATTTTGCCTACTCTTTAAAAGCAGAATGACAAAAGAGGAAAGACAACTTTCTTTCTGTATAACAATTTCATTCCCAACTATTTTTTCACAGCTGTGTATGAAGATACTCTGGCCTTGCAGTGTGTATTCTTTTATGTCTATTCAGCAGAAAACTTGGAAATTAACTGAAAGTTAAAGGCCTATGTGTTTTGTATCTGCTTGAATGCAGAAAGGGAAACAGTACCTGTTTGTATAGTGCTTCTCATATTTGCATAATAGTAATACAAATAATGACATTAACAACAAAACCTGTTGGTTTATGATATAAAATTAAATACTCTAAAACATAGTATGCCAAGACATAACCTACCATCCTCAGGATCTTTCAGTCTAGCTGTTTATGTCTAAACACTATGTAGCTGTGTTGTATTGACATCCATGGCTTGAAAACAGCTTTGTGGTAGATTATGGGTTTCAGAGATACGATAACAATCATCTGATTTCATCCTGCTTGACCAATACTGAGTATTGTGCTCTGCAATAAAGAAAAATAATGCAAATAGTAGCATCAGAAGGAACTAATACTATTTTTTCTTTTTTTTAACTGCAGGAATGATTTCTTTTACAAGTTGCCTAAAAGTGTGTGTTTGTACACAGATGTTTGCAAATCATAAGGCACAATAAGAGATACCTTTTCTATACAAGCAGAGCTACTACCAGAATGAATGAAATTCAGTCTTGACATTTCTGACAGTCAGTGCAGGATTCAATTCTTTCATGATGTTTTCATTTCACAATGACCTGCCATGATTGTTCTTCCAAGACTGACAGCAGAAATGATCCCCTTTGAGAAAATGGCTTGAATATGTGAAGTCCTATTTAGACATCACACACATCTCTGAGGCGTTTGAAATGTTTGATTTCCTGTCATAGACCTTTAAAGGTAACAAACCTTCTACTGCAGTATACTGTCTCTGCCAACAGCATTATGACAAGGAAAAAATAAGTTTTGTAAATTATATCATAAGATTTAATTATATAGCTGGTATGTAAAATCTGTGGTGATGGGTGAAACAGACAGGGAGACAGACACTCAGTATAATGTTACTGCTGGTAATCCTTTTCCTGTCACTATAGTCCCTGATGAAGTCCCTCTCTGGCATCCTTGTAGGCCCCCTTCAGATGCTGGAAGGCTGCCATGAGGTCTCCACGCAGTCTTTGCTTTAGAAGTTAATTCTTCTTTCTTTATGTTTTATATCCAAGACTATTAAACTCCGAACATGCTACATTTGCGAGTTGTTATTTCAGTTTCTTGAGCATGGCATGAAATAAACAGTTGCAAAGAAGCAGTATTACTACATCACAGAGCATTTTTTATTGAAATATGTATTTCTTAGACTCATAGAATCATAGAATAGTTAGGGTTGGAAAGGATCTTAAGATCATCTAGTTCCAACCCCCCTGCCGTGGGCAGGGACACCTTACGCTAAAACATATCACCCAAGGCCTCGTCCAACCTGGTCTTGAACACTGCCAGGCATGGAGCATTCACAACTTCCCTGGGCAACCTATTCCAGTGCCTCACCACCCTAACAGGAAAGAATTTCCTCCTTATATCTAATCTAAACTTCACCTGTTTAAGTTTTAAACCGTTACCCCTTCTCCTATCACTAAAGTCCCTAATGAAGAGTCCCTCCCCAGCATCCCTATAGGCCCCCTTCAGATACTGGAAGGCTGCTATGAGGTCTCCACGCAGCCTTCTCTTCTCCAGGATGAACAGCCCCAACTTCCTCAGCCTGTCTTCATGCGGGAGGTGCTCCAGTCCCCTGATCATCCTCGTGGCCCTTCTCTGGACTTGTTCCAACAGTTCCATGTCCTTTTTATGTTGAGGACACCAGAACTGCACACAATACTCCAGGTGAGGTCTCACAAGAGCAGAGTAAAGGGGCAGGATCATCTCCTTCGACCTGCTGGTCACGCTCCTTTTGGTGCGGCCCAGGATACGCTTGTCTTTCTGGGCTGCAAGCGCACACTGCCGGCCCATGTTCATTTTCTCACCAACCAGCACCCCCAAGTCCTTCTCCGCTGCTCTGACTCTCTTTTCTGCCCAACCTGTAGCTGTGGCTGGGATTACTCTGACCCACATGTAGGACCTTGCACTTGTCATGGTTAAACTTCATGAGGTTGGCATCAGCCCACCTCACAAGCGTGTCAAGGTCCCTCTGGATGGCATTCCTTCCCTCCAGCGTATCAACCGAACCACACAGCTTGGTGTCATCGGCAAACTTGCTGAGGGTGCACTCAATCCCCCTGTCCATGTCAGCGACAAAGATGTTAAACAAGAGGGGTCCCAACACCAATCCCTGAGGGACACCACTCATTACTGGTCTCCAGCTGGACATTGAGCCATTGAGCACAACTCTTTGTGTGTAGCCATCCAGCCAGTTCTTTATTCACCGAGTGGTCCATCCATCAAATTGATGTCTCTCCAATTTAGAGAGAAGGATGTCGTGTGGGACAGTGTTGAACGCTTTACACAAGTCCAGGTAAGTCACTTGGTCTGTTAGAGATTGTATTTTAAATTAAATTAAGAAAGTTGTTCAGTGCCTGGGAAAATGCTGGTTTTGTGTTTACGAATGAAAACACACTGAAAGTAATAATGTGTGTGTTAGAAATAACAGGAAAAAAATTTACCATTTTGCTAACTGAATCACCTTAATTCTGAACCAAGAGGGAGCCCAGTGGAAAAATTGCAGAAAAAAAAAAAGTTCTCAAGTTTATGTTTGCATTTGTTATGTTTTATGTTTATATTATATTTATGTTTACATTATGATATGTTTCTATTGTTATGATTACGCTTACATTGCTATGTTTATGCTTACATTATTATATTTATATTGTTTGCATTTACATCATGTGTTTACATTATGTTTACATTTACATTGTTATATTTACGCTTTATGTTATGTTCATGTTTGCATCATGTTATGTTTACATTGTTGTTTATGTTTGTAATGTTGTGTTTGTATTACTATGTTTTAAGTTTACATTACGTTATGTTTACATTGTTTATGTTTATATGGTTACATTTACATTGTTATGTTTGTTTTACATTAGCGTGTTTACATTTGCATTATGTTTATGATTAAGTTTTTATATTTACATTGTTTTGTGTTTACATTGTTATATTTTATGTTTACATTTCTGTGTTTATATTTACACTGTGTTATGTTTGTTTTTATGTTTTGATATGTTTACGATTAGATTGTTAAGGTTATGTTTCCATTTTGTTATGCTTATATTTGCATTATGTCCTTTCCAGCAGGCTTTCAGGATGTGGTTTTTTAAAGCCTGAAGCAACCAAGTCTGACCCATAGCTGATGCTGCTTGAAGCAGGAGGTAGGTCTCCTTCCTAACCAGATTATCCTATGATTTTATGTTAAATTCTTGCACTCAGCAAATAAGAGTGATGTCTAAAGATGAAAAGGGAAATGGGAAAACCAGAAAGATTGAAATAGAGGCAGTTCTTAAGTAGGAAAAATCCAAGACTGAAGTATGTAAGAGCTACTCAATGACACAAACTGAAATCTTTCACATATCTGTATAAAACTCTGTACACATTTTATATACCTGGCATTTTCAAAACACCATGGTACTTGATTTAGTTTGACACTTTTATGGATGTCTTTTCTTTTCTTGCTTCAAAAAATTTGTGGATGCTTTAATTTAGTAAAACTGGAGAATGTCAGGTTACAATTTTAGGAAAGAGTAGTCACATATTTAGTTGCTTCTCAGTGATTCCCCCACAATTCCTGTCTTTTTCACCATATTGTGACTTTTTCCATTGATAATTTACATGAAATTTAATTTTACATTAAATTTAAATTCTATATATACTTTTCTCGCTCCTTTATCGTACTGGTATCCAGCATGCTTGTGCTTCTCTGATGTCTACACTGACCATTCTACCATTCCATTAATCAATTTCCAGGAACTATTCTTTGATTTAAAACTAAAATCTATTATCAACACATTACTTACTGTAGCTTTCTTATGAAAGAAAGAAATGTCATATTCATGCACCAGCATCTGTGTTTCCAAAGAAAAAGTAAAGATTGGGTAAAATAAAATAAGCAATATTCAGTAGGTTTTGTTGAAAGGTAAAGTCATCTGAAAAACATAATTTTTGTGTTGCGACTTCTACAACTGGGACAGGAAATCTCATAGAGATATGGCCACAAAAAAAGAGATATTTTTTTACATGTAAACTGTGCAAATATATTGAAGGCTTGTTTATGCAATATTAATATAACAGAATATATATACAATTAGAAAATGCCATGCAATAACTAGAATATGACAAGTCGTGAGAGAGAGACTGAGCATAAGCATTAACATCAGGTTAGCATGTAACAGTTTATGACAAACCCCCCTAATAACCTGAAAGGGTAAACAATTACCTGGCTGGACTGTTCTCTATTTTAAAAATTGCTTTAGTGTAACTTAATATGTTTTTCCTATGTATTCACTTATCCCTCCTTATCCTGTATCACTGAAGTACTAAAAAGTTGACTTCTGGAGACATTAGCTATAAGTTTTTATATTGCCCATTTCAGTTAAGTAAGCTTTTTGTGACCCTCACAATATGAGCTGTTCCAGTTTAGATTATTTGATACCTTTTGTTTGGTGGTGGTCCTGACTCTAGATTAAAAATGAAACAACATTAATTACAATCTCACTAATATTTTAAATTGTTTCCTGTCTAGAGATTAGACATCCTCTATTATAGAGTTCCAGGGATTTGTCCCTCAGGGCTCGGTGCTGGGACCAGTGCTGTTTAATATTTTCATCAACGACCTGGATGAGGGAACTGAATGTACCCTCAGCAAGTTTGCTGATGATACTAAACTGGGAGGAGTGGCTGACACACCAGAGGGCTGTGTTGCCATTCAGCGAGACCTGGACAGGCTGGAGGGTTGGGCGGAGAGGAACTTGATGAAATTCAACAAGGGCAAGTGTAGAGTCTTGCATCTGGGGAAGAACAATCCCATGTACCAGTACAAGTTGGGGGCTGACCTGCTGGACAGTAGTGAAGGGGAAAGGGACCTGGGGGTCCTGATGGATAGGAGGATGACCATGAGCCAGCGATGTGCCCTTGTGGCCAAGAAGGCCAATGGCATCCTAGGGTGCATTAGAAAGGGTGTGGTTAGTAGGTCAAGAGAGGTTCTCCTCCCCCTCTACTCTGCCCTGGTGAGGCCGCATCTGGAATATTGTGTCCAGTTCTTGGCCCCACAGTTCAAGAAGGACAGGGAATTGCTTGAAAGAGTCCAGCGCAGGGCAACTAAGATGATTAACGGAATGGAACATCTCCCTTATGAGGAGAGGCTGAGGGAGCTGGGTCTCTATAGTTTAGAGAAGAGGAGACTGAGGGGTGACCTCATCAATGTTTACAAATATGGAAAGGGTGAGTGTCAGGATGACGGAGCTAGGTTTTTTCAGTGATGTCCAGTGATAGGACAAGGGGCAATGGGTGTAAACTGGAGCATAGGAGGTTCCATGTGAACATCAGGAAAAATTTCTTTACTGTGAGAGTGACAGATCACTGGAACAGGTTGCCCAGAGGGGTTGTGGAGTCTCCTACGTTGGAGATATACAAGGCTCACCTGGACAAGCTCCTGTATGATGTACTGTAGGTTACCCTGCTCTTGCAGGAGGGTTGGACTAGATGACCTTTTGAGGTCCCTTCCAACCCTTAGGATTCTGTGTTTCTGTGATTTATTTACTCATCTGACACAGGGAACGGTGTATTTTGATGATCAGTGTATACCTCTGCTCTATGAGGAGCTTGCGTATACCACAAGTAATACTAATCAAATGAAACGTGTAATAACCTACAAAAATGTGTTGTCAATAATGACTCATGGATATTAGTGAACTAAATTTTAATCTATTGATCCACACATTATGGATCCATATGGATGGACTAGCTACATTACGTATGTGAAGTGTGCCACATCAGTAAGTCTGATAAGAGACCTTTAGTTATATAGAAGGATACAGCCACTTCATAACTTGGAATTACACCACTATGTTTTTTCTATAATAAGTATTTTAAGTGAAGATGGCTTAAAATTTTTCTGTGTGTCTTTTATGATCCTAAATTCTATACCACAATATTTTACTTGTATATGTTGACACTTACAATTGTGATTCTCCCTGGTTTTCACATTTTTAACATTGTTAAAAATGTTTTGACACTGTTATTCTAGCTAGAAAAGGAATCCATTCTCTCTTCTACCTACCACTCAGTGTGCTTGCAATCTATTGTATTACTATCTATCTGGCTGGGTTAAGTGTAGAAATTTGTAAATAAATGTTTGTCCTTAGTTAATTAAACGCATAAATAACAATGCTTGTGATTATTTGAGTGTGATTAGCTCTTGACAAAAATCATCAAAAGTCCTGAGATCTGCACTGCTTTTTAAAAATTCATAGAAAGTTTTGAAGAATGAAAATGGCTTGACAAGTAGGCAGGCCACAAAGAAACTGACACATCAAGGAAAGAAGATCAAACAGGAATATAGCAGGCATATCCATACTGTAGGCTGTAGAGCCTGGCTGTGCTCCAAGGAGGTTGAAAGAACAAGCAGACATGAAATAGAGAGAAAGAGTAGAGACAGGAATTTTAATATGGGGAAATGAAAGACCATTTGACATTCAAAAAATGATTTTTTAAACATCTTTGACATGCAGTCAATAAATACACCCCTGCTTTGCTTATTTAACTAGATGCAAAAGTTCTCTTACAATGGAAATTTCACTATGAAATTTTCAAGAAATGTCTCCTATTTAAGAATAAAATACTCAAGGGATTTGGAACAGGTTTCAAAATAATCTATGTGGCTTTTGTGCAGGGTTGTGAGTCGAACAAGCTGTACAATAAAGTTATCCCCGATACCCAATAGCTGTGACCTGACCTTAAACCTCTAATGATTTAGGTCTACTACACTAAACGAGAGCTGTATCGTTTAAATACTGGTTATTAAATGATCTCATTATTTTTATTAAATGTGCTGTCGTTTATGCACATATGCATAAATATATTAGTTATACGCGTATGAGTATTCCTAAATTTGGAATGAATGGGAAATTAGAAAGAAAATATTTCATTACTAAGACTTAATTTATTTCTTTTATATTAAGCAAGCATTTAATGATGTGTCATACAAGAGATATCTATGTAAGTGTAAAATAAATTTAATGGCATTTAACAGCACTCTAATCAATGCCAAATTACCAAGATATTCATCCATTTGTAACATTTACCCCTAAATGGCATGTGAGTAGGACAGAGAATAGATCTTTTGCCTTCCACTCTTGTCTGTCACATGTTTATTATGCAATTGATGCCATCCATCAAGGAATTTCAAAGGACAATTATGTAAAAGAAAACATAAGGCATTCATCTCAAGAGGCCTGATTCTGTTTTATTAGATTCTCCCTAGGTTTTCCTCAGCTTTGAAGCAGAGGTAACAGCAAGAGATCAAGCAGCAAAAGCCAGTCTTTTAAAACTTCAACCTTTTCTCCAGCTGGGTTTCAAATCAAGCCTTTCTTTTTTCACCTGGGCCAGCAGTAGTACTGTATGATGTCAGTGTAGGATGCATCGCAGTATTAAATACTCATCAAAAATTAGCTCCTCCTTTCTTATCCTAGGGGCATTTTACTGTGGCAGCAGAGCAGATAAAGCAGCACTGAGGTTACAAGTGCCAGAATATCTGGCTTGGTTTGATTTGAAGAGATTTATGCTGGGTTCTGGAAGAATATTCAAAGTCTTTTACGCTTGAAGATGTATATCCCCCATGTTCTTGGAGATTCACGGTCTCTGACTGCATTCATCTGTGCTGGCTAATTCTCAATGTGTTTGCAAAGATGGAAGTTAATAATTTTCTCCATTTGATAACTCTGAGAATCTGGTTGTGAAATGTTTCTGAAGTTCATTCTTATGATGATCTAGGTGAGTCAGAAAATTATAAGACCCTCATAAATTTGAAACGCGACATGGCAATTTTGTCTTCTTCCCCGTGTAAATCTCTGTGGTACTGATGCAGAAAAGAAACCAGCCTGCAGTCCCAGAAACTATTTGATGATGGAAGGTATTCTACGGTTTTGATAATAATGAAACAATGAAATGTCGTATCTCAAAATATTTTAAGTAATCTGTTTTGTGGCATTGCTTCTAAGTAAAAACTATAACAAGACAGAATCCTTCTATTTTGCTGCTTATTTGTTTACTCTTTGCTTTTACTTTCCTTTCTTCTTGCCAAAATGACTGCTTCACCTTCTGGGTGTGCAGGTGTGTAGATTTTGCTTTCACTCAAGTGTAGCTGGTAAACAGCTTCAGCTGCAACACAGCTCCTGGGGTTAGTTTTGCACCTCAGGTGCACAGACATGCACCGGGTTTTGATGAATGAACCTTTGTCTGCAGCAGGGAGTGGTTCTGGATGCTCTAGCATCGTGCCCTATGCAACTGGCTGGGACAGCTCAGCGCCCTACCACACACAGGCGCTACTAACAGCCTGCTTAATTGCTTGCAGCTGAGAATGGGGAGGGGCAGGGAAGTGCCTGACCCTTCCTTACAAAGGGGGACTATTTGGGGCTGGAGCTCCTGTAATCAGGAGTCTGTGCTGCTCATTAAAGCCGTGTGTTGTTTTATATTTGGACTCAGGTAATTTTTTATATTGTCCTTTAAAGAGTTGTAAGGTTTGGACCTCGAGAAAAGTAGTGAGCACACGTTTCTTCACCTGGGTTGTTGGCTGCAACTTTCCCACAGCGGATCTTCTAGCAGGTCTGGGAGACTGTGGAGTTTCTCACAGGACCACGTGCTCACAGACAAAACTATGCCATGCTGAGTCGACGGATCCAACTTCTCGGGTCTCATTCTCTGCATAGAATGCATTCTAATAATTCTTCATACTTGTCTGAAGCCTTCTGCTTTTCTTATTTATTTTGGTTTTGTTTTTGGTTTAGTTTACTTTTGTGTGTAAGTATGGGAGCAGTTTTTCTGTTATATTTCCACACAGAGGCTGAGATCTCTTGGCTCCTATTAGGCATACCTCGTTTTGTAGCTCTGCATGCGATACCAGCCGTCTTATTGCCAGCACTGCTCTGCAGGAGCGGCCGGGGATGCGGGGCTCTGTGGTACCTCCGGCCAGCTGGGAGCACACCTGGCCGCAGGAGGAAAGGTGTTGTGCTGGGACTGGTTTCCTTGTTGTAGGTCAAATGGCTTTTTTATGTTCTTATTCTTGAAGGACAATGGCTTTTGTGCCTGGTCGTTATCTCTCTGATCGTTACAATATGCAGTGTCTTTGGGCTTTTATCCTAAATAGTTTTTTCCTGCAAATCGCCTCATCTGCTAATGTGTCACTGCTAGATGCTCTGGAGAGCAGAGTCCCAGTAGGCGAGCAAACCCCTGGGAGCCCTTTCTTTGCAACTCACTCAGCTGTGTGCCAAGTTTTCATTAGAACCCTGTAATTGGTAAACTGAAGTATTGCAGGATGCTGAGATATTTTCATTGCTTGTGATTTATTTTCCTCTGAAGTGGTGGTCATGTTGTGTAAGTCATTTCTGGCTGGAGTGGCACAGAAGCTGTGCTACAGTGATTTACCACAGTTACAACCATGCGTGTAATATACTTCTACCATCTTGTCATGTATGCTACATGTCAAGAAATATTACTGTCGAGTGTTTAATGCACCGGTGCATAGGAGGTGATGGTGTCAGATTAATTACATTTGTAGAGTATATCAATCACTGTTTAGAAGCTGCAGTTGTTCAAGTGCATGTGTTATTTTATGTGTTTATTTTTAAGAGTGTTGTGTGAGCTGCTGCCTGCACTGCTTGTTTGTTACTTTCCATTGAGATGAAATACTTTTATTTCCCAGCTTTACTGAGGCTTCTTATCTTTACAGTCTTTGGCATAAAAACTGTACAATCTTGTTCTAGCAACATATAATGTTAGGTCACTGCAAACCTGGTACAAGTTAATGTTAAAAATACACTTACAGAAGTTCATGTGTGGGGTGAGTATGAAGTGTGTGTGATGGTGTGTTCTCTTCCAGTGAGTGATAGCTGTTCTTAATGTTATAGCCTTCCACTGCTGCATTTAGAAGACTTTCTGTTAAGGTTGTTTTCTTTGTCTTCTGCACCTGACTTGCACATTCAAAGTCTTGAGGGACTTTGTGTTTTGCTGTACTTTTACACCAGAATGTTCTGGTAGTTATGATTTGTTCTTCCTACCACGGACGTTGGAGTAGCACATTCCACTGCAGTTCCTTAGGTTCCTTTTCACTTTTCCATTTCCTGAGACTTTGAACAAAACAATATTCCTGTAAGCTGTGAACATCAAAACATCTCTGTATCCACCTTTAGCTTCTTGTTTTATCCCTTCAAGGATTACATTAATATTCCAAACTTTCTAGTACTCCTTTGATACTGAATTTAAACTACTCAAAGGGCCAGATAATGGGATTTAAGTCTGAGCTCGTGTTCACCAAATACTTTTCATTGGAGAAGGAGGGATGTTTTGGAAGTGAAAACGAAGGCAGGCCTTTTCCTTTGTGCTTTGTTACAGTTGTCAGCTGATCTCAGGGATATATCAGAAATTGATGCATAGGTCGGTTTGCTTCATAAGAACTTTTTTGTTTTGCTACCAGCTACATGAAGCTTCACATACAGAAGAATTTGCATGTATAATATGCATTTTGTACTTGATGTGGGGAATGCATGCTGCTCTACTTACAGCTTTCTTTTGCTAACAAAAAGATTTAACATGTTATTACATGAGCTGTTGTACTAATAGCTGTGTTATCAAAACAGGCGAATTAAAAAGACACATGTAACACATTTGCTTAGTTTTGCAAATAGCAAACACTTGTACTCAGTGTTTGGTCATATTTAGTCATAAAATGTACTCTATAATACATGCACACAGTAACCTTCAGGAAGACCTGTAAAAAGAAGGGGTGGTACTTTTATACTTGTCAGCAAGTAAGATTTTGGCCATCATGTAATCTGTGTGTTCCTAATGTACCACTTGTTTGCATCTGTTTTAACATTTTCTTCCTTTTTTTAGTGTCATGTTGTAATGTGTGGGGTTTGTTCATCAAGAAGTTGGGGGGGGGGGGGAGGGAGAGGCTCTCTGTGGCTGTCCTTATGTGAAACAATACTCCTTTTGACTCTGTAACTGTTGTACTCTGTAGGTAATGGGGGGGAGGTCAGTTGTATTGTTGCACAGGATTGTGAGAGAGAAAAGGGGGGGCTGGGTGGCTCGAAGTGGTGTCTTGTTGCAACGCTTGAGAGGAGGGGGCTGCGACGGTGAGGAGGCTGGCAGTGGACGCTTCTCGAAGCCTCTGGGAGCTTCTCGAATCTTCCCGAAACTTCTCGGTAATGAGACCCCTGCAACAAAGGGAACCAATGGGGAAGAGCCATGTCAACATCCGAGTGAGGAGGAGCGACAGGATTGGCTGGGGCCTTGAACCGAAAAAGATAAAAGACCACCTCCCAGGGACCGCGTGTGCACGTCTTGGGCGGAGCGGAGGACTCCCCGGCGCACCCAGCGCTGTTTTATCTGCTATCGCTTACTCAGTTTAATAAAACTTATACTTTAAACCGAAATTGGCTACAATATTGATAACAATGTCATATTTTATTTTATTTTTTCAAAAGACATCTATTTATGATCTTTTTTGTATTTCTATGGCAAAAACATAGTTTGGACTGTAAATAGTGGCTCCTTCAGATGAAGATTAAAAAAATAAGAGCCTTGTATGCCTTTGAAGAAATTAATGGTTCAGTCCAGTAATAGGATTTTTCTTTCTAGTCATACTCAGTAGCATCACATTTGAATTTAATTTTTTACAGATCTTTGTGCAATATTTAAATGGAATCCAGCTGGTATGAACCATCAGAATCAATGCTGCTATTTTCTATTGAGTTCTGGGAGCAAAGTCTCAAAACTCTCACAAATATGTACATATATTCAGAACAAAGTAAAGCCATTCATGCAGTCAATATCAATGGCACTAATATGTTTAAGAGAATCTTGAAAGTCCAAGGATAGGCACATGTCAAGGGGGTGCAAGTATGATGTGAGCTACCTACCCAATATGTAACTTTCACATAAAAACTTCTGTAGTTTCTATGAATTTAAACTCTTAAAAACAGAAGCTTCACAGAATGTCACAGCATCTCTGGAGGAGATATTGCTTTGTTTTTCAAGGATAAACTGGTAAAACAAAAGCTTAGAATGATTGCACAGTGTGATTTGATTCAGACCCAGGTTTTCTTTTGCTAGTATACAGTGATTTTTTACAATGTAAAAGTGACTTTTACAATGAAAGTGCTATCATACTACTACTTGGAATTATTTGCATTTAGAAAGTATTTGGACAATTTAAGGGTGTTTATGTAATTACAAAACTAACATGATTTGTTGTAAAGTAATCGGTTTTCCAATCCCCAAACTGAATAAACTGGATGTTTTGCTGCTTCTTGTCCCTGAAATGGCCTTGGTTTTGTGGATGACTTTAAGTATCAAACTATTTTTTTGACAGGATGGTATCTGGTATTTTTGTGCAAGTTTGTGTTTAACTACTCTGGTTTGGTTATTTTCAGATAAAACTCCTTATTGTTTGTTGTGACCTTTTTGGTTTCATCCAGTTGGCTTGCTTTCCAATTTCCTCTCTTCTTGTAGATGTGTCTTTTCTCCACTGCTATTGCTGCATTCCAGTATCACTAATCACAGAAGTTTTCATCTGTCAATATATACCGTATCTATTACATCCCTCTGGGTGTGACTTTCGCTTCCTAATTCTTTTTATACTGCTGATGACTTTGTCCTTGTAATGACGCTGTTAGATTTTCTGTTGTTAGCTGTTGCTCAGGCTTCAAACTATTTCAAATCTGGCTTCTTTCCTTTGAACTCAGGAATTGAATAGGTTTTGGGGGGCTTGTATCTTCTTACAGGATAGGTTATAAAAATCAGTGTGATCAATGTGCTTAACCTGCAGTCAGTACAGCAGGCATTTTTGGGTTTATGGTTTTTAGACTTTTCTGAAATGGCAGCTTTATTAACTTAAATACTGTTATAGTATGCTAACAATTTATACTTGTGCAAAGAGTCAACACAGGATTGCCTTACATGTCTAACTATGAATATTCATACATGGAAAGGCCAGCTGTTCTTTGCTCAGCAAAAAGTTTTTGTTGGTATTATACTGTTAGTAAGTAGATGTCCCTAAGTCCTAGCAGTAATAAGAAAATGATAATTTCTTATGTAGAGGAAGCATAATAACTTGACTGTTGCTGGACTTTATGTGAGTTCTTAGCTGAATGGAAGTGTTTCCTGAGGATAGCTGATAAATGCAGATGTGGGGCTGCAGAGGAATAACCTTTCTTCAAGGATGTTTCAGAAGAGCAAAATTAAAATTCCTGGAGGTGAAATACTCCTCAGACAGTTTGTCTGACATTTTCATAAAGCATTGTTTGATCATCTAAGTTCCTTTACCATAGTATTGGTGGTTGTTTTATTTCCTGCTCTTAAGATTAAAATAGATACCTTTAGAGTGCCTTTTTTTATAACCTGAGTAGTGCAGGATCAGAAGTTGCTCACATATTTAAGTAACGCAAAAGCATAGTTACACTCATGCTTAATTTGTCCCCAGATCCTCTCTGCCTGCTTGAGTTTCTGTTAGGAATATATGCAAATGGAGCACATTTTGGATGTTGTATGGTGAGAAGCTTTTCCATTCTTTGGAGCAAATATTTGTAAAGTTTGATAGAAACCTATGTATTTAGACAATCAATGCTCATGTTTTGTTCAACATATTTGTGGCTGACCTGGACAGTGGGATTGAGTGCGCCCTCAGCAAGTTTGCCGATGACACCAAGCTGTGTGGTTTGGTTGATATGCTGGAGGGAAGGAATGCCATCCAGAGGGACCTTGACACACTTGTGAGGTGGGCTGATGCCAACCTCATGAAGTTTAACCATGGCAAGTACAAGGTCCTACACCTGGGTTGGAGCAATCCCAGGCACAGCTACAGGTTGGACAGAGAGATTCAGAGAAGCCCTGCAGAGAAGGACCTGGGGGTATTGGTCAATGAGAAAATGAACATGAGCAGGCAGTGTGGGCTTGCAGCCCAGAAAGCCAAGTATCCTGGGCCGCACCAAAAGGAGCGTGACCAGCAGGTTGAAGGAGGTGATCCTGCTCCTCTACTCTGCTCTTGTGAGACCTCACCTGGAGTATTGTGTGCAGTTCTGGTGTCCTCAACATAAAAAGGACATGGAACTGTTGGAACAACTCCAGAGAAGGGCCATGAGGATGATCAGGGGACTGGAGCACCTCCTTTATGAAGACAGGCTGAAAAAGTTGGGGCTGTTCATCCTGGAGAAGAGAAGGCTGCATGGAGACCTCATAGCAGCCTTCCAGTATCTGAAGGGGGCTTATAGGGATGCTGGAGAGGGACTCTTCATTAGAGACTGCAGTAACAGGACAAGGGGTAACGGGTTAAAACTTAAACAGGGGAAGTTTAGATTGGATATAAGGAGGAAATTTTTTCCTGTTAGGGTGGTGAGGCACTGGAATAGGTTGCCCAGGGAGGTTGTGAATGCTTCATCCCTGGCAGTGTTCAAGGCCAGGTTGGATGAAGCCTTGGGTGATATGGTTTAGTGTGAGGTGTCCGTGCCCATGGCAGGGGGGTTGGAACTAGATGATCTTAAGGTCCTTTCCAACCCTAACTATTCTATGATTCTGTGACCTGTTTTTTTCTAGTAGACACTATTTTTCAGCTGAGCTCATGACAGTTCCACTTTTGCTCCAGGAGCAGTTGTGCATTACTTCAATTTAAACAAAAGATTCTGGTACTTAACAGAATAGGTAGAACCTGTAAATGTGAATTCATTTGGGTTATAGGATTATCACATGTCCCGGGTTCAGCAGTAGCAGTCATGTTTCCCCTTTGTGGTAGCTGGTGCAGTGCTGTGTTTTGACTTCCAGCCTGGGAACAGTGCTGGTGATACCAATGTTTTTGGTTGTTGCTAAGTGATGTTTACCCTGACCAAGGACTTTCTGAGGCTCATGCTCTGCCAGGGAGGAGGGGAAGGTGCCTGACCCAGGCTAGCCAGGGAGGTATTCCATACCACAGCACGTCATGCCTGGGGTGGGGGGTAACTGGGAGTTACCCGGAAGGACACGGGCTTCTCGGTCGGACTCGTTTCTTGGCCGGTGGTATCGTATTCTCTTCCCTTGTTATTTTCTCTTATAATTGTTGTCATTGGTAGTAGCGGTGGTGATTTGTGTTGTACATTGGTTGCTGGACTGTTCTTGTCTCAACCCGTGGGAGTTGCACTCTTTCGATCCTCCTCCCCATTCCTGTGGGAGTGGGGAAGGGGAGAGCCCGAGGGGGCAGGGGGGCCGTCGATTGCTGTCAGCCCGGCACCACTCACTGGGAGTGAGTGAACAAGCTGTCTGGCTAGGGTTTAAACCACGACACACATAATGGGGAACTTGCCCTTTGATGATAGAGGACAGTCTTAACAGTGTTTTTGTAACCTTCTTCTTATTCTTGGCATCCAGTTACGTTTTTCACTGAGAGTCTTAAAATCATAGAATCATAGAATAGTTAAGGTTGGAAAGGACCTTAAGATCATCTAGTTCCACCCCCCCTGCTGTGGGCAGGGACACCTCCCAGTAAATCATCCAGGTTGGACCATTCACCAGGAATGGAACACCAGCAGGGATAGATCATTCCTGCCTTCCTCCTATATCGGTTGAGTGTTTTTTCCCTGTGAAATCTACCTCTTTTTTACACTAGCAAACTCTTTCCTTCTCTTAAAAAAAGGAAAAAAAAACAAACAACCAAACACACAAAAAACCCAACAAACCTGAAACAAACAAACAGAAAACCCCACAAAGAAATCCAAACCATGCCAACCCAAACCCACCTCCACAACCAGCCAAACAAAATCCAGCCAAGCCTGCTTTCCAGTTACGTACAAATTATATACAGCAATATTCCACACTGGGCATGTGGTAAGGCCATGAATACATGGCCTTTGCCCAAGGAAGAAACAATGCCAGCATTTCTGCTGTCAGGTTTTTTTATGCCAGAATACCACCCTGACACTTGAGCTTTGACTTTCCAGTTTTCTGAGATCACCACTAGCTCTGAGATTTTTCTGTGATAAAGGGTGAACTGTGTGTGACCACAATGTTCTCTACTACTGAAAAAGTTCATAGTAAAGTGTCAGAGTGAAGATTTCAGCAGAGGAAGTGCTGTTTAATGTGATGAAGAACAGAAACATCACTGCTGGGAAGGAGATAGCACTGGAACTGGAAGTAATTTTTTAAATGAAACAACCATAATGAATGCAAATAGGTGTTTATTGGAAATAAGGTGTCTTAGTTGCTCTTTGTTTGGTAGGCATCTCTAAAACATCAGAATGTAATAACTTTGTTGTATTGTTGGACTTAAGATGTGAAGGTTGAGAATAATTTTGCGATATAAAAATCACAATAATTTTACTGTTTTCAGCACTTATATTTGGCATAGTTAAAAGGAATTTCACTAAGGAATTAAACCCCGCAACTAACAGGCAAGAACATCCAAAAAGCAGCAGCAGGACTGAGAGATGAAGGAAGCTTGGAGAGAAGCCTGTACTAGGACAGTACAGGTCCTGATGACAGTTCTGTACTCTGTGGAATAGAAACACTGCTAAACATGGTTGGCTACGGACAGGTGATAAAATTGGTGAAGGACAGAAAGAAAGTTCAGATAGGATTATTAAAGAAGGCAAAATTTCCAATAGCCAGGGGAAGCAGCACTGTTTCTCTAAGTAATTACTTCTTGGTTACTGAGCAGTATAGCCAGTCATCCTACACCAGAGGTGTGTAGATTATTTTGTTTGTCTTTGGCTTTAGAAGAAGTTATTAAAAGGAAGGAAAACCTCTGTGTGTTAGAAACAGTAACACTCTTCCTCTGACCTTCCTTCATCAATACCCCACATATCTCATATATCCCACAGATTATGATTAAATTTTTTTGTCAGCTTTTCCTAATTTATTCTACAGTGTGCAATGAGCAGCTTAAATTGCCTTCTGTAAGAGAAGGTGAGATCAGTTCATGGTCAGAAGTTGCTTATTAACTCAGTGTTTCAATTTAGAAGGACCGTTGCCACCAAGAGAGTATTTCTAAGTATAATCAATTTTTTTTTTTATGTCATTTGATTCTTCTTATCCCTCAAAACATTAGACTCTTCACAGGAACAAACCAACGTACAAGATTCCTACTCACCTACTGGGTGAAGACATATGCCCTGCACTTTAATCACAATGCACAAAAAGGTGATTGGTAAAATACAGATACCTTGCAAAATGTATTGACTCTATAAGCTGAGGGCTAGCTTGGGAATGGAAGCAAAGTTTTTCAGTGTCAGCTGTTACTATATATATATTTTTTTTTTGTTAGTGCACTAGGTGTTTGTATTTTCTTCTTGGTGCTATTGAGTGAGAATTAGTGCCAAGTAACACAAAGTAAACGGTGTGGAACCAAGCCAGAAGTGTATGTATGCAGGTCCTCTGTATGTATTTCCTCTGCTTTGTGAGTTTAACTATTCTTGTCTTTTCTGAGAGTAAACCTGTGTCATTTTGGGGGGGTCTGTCCAATGCTATTGCAGAACAATTCAAATCAATGAATCTTCTTCCTGCCCTCCTGGAGTAACTACTGTAGAATTTAAGACCTGCAGCCGCAAAAGAAATAACATTGTGTACTTTGAAAGCATAATATGTTTAAAGAAGTATAATGTTGTAACTTCAAAGTTATCTCTCAATGTGTTTGGAATTTTCTTTTATTATAATTTTTTACTCCTTGTGCTGGAAAATTCTACAGTATATCTTCAAAGACTCCTATTAAGAGAGATGACATGGATATTGTTTATGATCAGGTGAGAATCAGCAGTGGGTGAACACAGTGACTAATACTAGCCTAATGTTACTATGTAGAGATAAACCTCATATGCTGTGTTACTAGAAGCAAGTTGTGTCTGTAGAAGTGTTTTTACAAAGAATGCTTTACTTGAATACTGTGAATATGTGACATAAACACATCGCTAATGCTTGCGGGTAACTTACCAGTTGAGATGATAGCAAACGATGAGAAATTCACTGTCAGGATTCTGCATCATTTTGTGTAATTTGTTGCAGTCATGTGCATGATACTGTGTTAGTCTCTTGCACTATGGCAATACATTCAGGGGAGTGCTTAGAGATGAGTTTTTGTGTCTAGGTTTATGAGTCATAGAATAGTTAAGACCTTAAGATCATCTAGTTCCAGCTCTTTTATTAACTCTGTATTTCTTGCATATGTCCATCCTGAGATGTAATATGAAACAATTATACAGTGGCATTTTAACACCACCACAATCCCTCCACCCCCTTGCGTTATATTATTGGTATTTTTTCACTGTTGAGGATTCTTTATTTTAGGTCGGAGATCCTGTTATTCTGTTTCAGTCAATGGTTAGCTGGTCACTTTTTGACAGCAAAAATTATTACTTCGACCAGAGGTCAATAGTACACAAGTATTATGGATCATGTTGCGTTGTCCTAGTAATTGAACTATATTAGACAAAGGTTGTAATAATACTTAAATATGCTTAGTATGTAAAGCAAGTAGAACTTGGGAACTAAGCTACGTAACTGACAGAATAAATTTAGTCTGTGTTTTTCTGGGGTATTGAGAATGTCTAAGTAGATTTCCACTATGTCCTGCAGTAGGCTGTAATTGCACAAAGATATTAGCCAAAGATTGGTGGTCCTGCCAATGTGTTAGTGTTACTACTTACTGCAGTGAAACTCCTATGAATAAAGAGGAATTTGACCCACCTTTCTCAGTTAGTTAATCAGCCTGTTACTTACATGCAGTTAGCTGCCCTGTTGTAATAATTGCTGTTGCCCATCAATAAGAACTGCTGTTTTATTTTGTTCCTACAAGTTTTTAATAACTAGTTGCTTGTTACTGCTCTTGGGTATTAAGCTACGGTTAACACAGTTAACTTCATAGCTGCTAAAGTTAAAAAATTGCTTGCAAAAAACAACTGTAAAATTAATGGAGAAGCAGTCACTCGCTTCATTTTTTTAATCTCTTCCTGTATAAATATTAATTTCAATGGCACTGCACCAGTTGACCTCAGCTGAGAGTATGGTTGGTTGTTTTGTTTACAAGTTGAGTATACAATCAAAATTAATGCTTCAATACCATGTTTTGGTGAGAAAGCATGCCATCCACTGGAAGCTTGCATGTAATATCCCTTGAAATAGTGTAAAAATATTGAGTGTTTCTACGGTTCTGTTCTTTAAGAACCATGTGTTTCAAAAAGCTCTTTAAAATTTTAAATCTTCTTACGTGGACAAACCTCATGGTGCTTTACCTGACTTTTCTGTATAGAAGTCCTTTAAAGCATACAAAAATAGAGAGGTTTTTCTTCTTAAGAATTATGACTTTTTCAGGATACTTTGTTTCATCAGTTTTAATACAATCTATGCAACACTTTCTCTTACAGCTGACTCTTACAGATAGTTTTGTTCGTTTTTTTTTTTTTTCCTGCTAACGTTTTCTTACAGCTTTTTATATTCATTGGAAAGTCTGACTTAGATTCAAATCTAGTAATTACCAGAGTCAAGAAGGTCATCATCTGACTATCAGTTTTACATATGTATTTGCTGAAGCTCACTTTCAAAATGAAAAACAAATTCCTTTCCAGATGTCCTGCTTGATAGTCATTTGCAGAGAAGTAAAAATAGACAAGATGTGCTGTTTAGAAATTAAATAGCTCTGGAGTCTGGCCTGACTTTACACAGCACATGCACATGAACTATCTTGAGGCAAACAGGATAACTTAAGGAATGTGACTTTTTGAAAGGGTAAACTTAACAAAATCTGATTATAACCACAATGTGATTTAATTTTTTTCTTTCAACTAAGATGTTGCTGTTTGTATCCTAAACTATGATACTTGCTCTTGTCTCTTGCCCAGTTTGCTGTTACTTAGGGACCTGCTTAACAGTGTTTTGTCAAATGGTTTCTCACAGTTTGTACTTCAAATCAAACCTGTAGCATGTACTCTTGTTTATATATGTAGTACATTTATTGCCAATATGTGAGGATTGTGCATATTATACTCTTATTTATCCTGAAAGATGAAATGTATGGAAGCTAAAATTGGTGCCAACTTTGGCCTTTAATGGCCAAGGCTGAGATGTTTGAAGCGTGCAAAGGGAGGTGATATGGCCAAGGTTCTAGTTGCTCTGTTGTCAGCTGCTGTGTGTCTGGGTTTCAGTATCCATCAGAAGAATTGGAGGTCTTCTAATTACAGTTCTCCCCACTTACTTTTTGTGGAATTGATGGTTAATATTTGCTGACATGAGTTTCATACAAGAGGCATGTATCTTAAAAATGTAATTTTAAATTGTATGAGAAATATATTAAAGTGGGATAGTTACAGCAACAGTCTTAAATTTCAGTCCTCCATAATTTTGAGAAGACCAGTGTTTCTTGGTTTGGATTTACTTCAATATGGACTGAAGCTGGAGTGGTAAATGTGAACTCTGTTATTGGGGAAGGTAATATGTTTCCTTGAAATTACATAACTTCCTATAACTTAAATTGTAAGCAGGTATTATTTTCTTATCTAAGATTTGGTCTAATTCTTTCTCTGGATTCAGCATATATGAAGACCCTGAATCCACCTGGAAAATCACTATATAGATCAAACTTAGACTCCTTATTCCTTTCACGTAAACTTCTGCATAATATTTCATCATTGTTCTTTGTTCCGTTGGTGTAAGTTGCAGGTTTTTCCAGTACTGTGAAAGATTCCAGCATGCATTTTGGCTGTCAGTGAAACTGGGTAACCTACTTAACAATGAGTGGTTTTGGTTACTTGGATTATTCATATCTTCTACTTACTGTACAGATGTAAAGATAGAAGCATTTAAGCCTAACATCTCTGTAATGAAGGGTCTGATTTATGAAATACTTTCATGGTGGGACTTGCAGAGTTATAAATGAACTCAGGGCTAAGAATTGCAGATGATTCTTTTCTGATAGATCTCTTCTAATTTATTTTTTTTTCTTGGAGAGAGTTAAGGTGTAATCATGCAGGCAAAGTCAGAGTATGCTGGCATGTACATAAGGAACCCATTTACTGAGTCACTGTCATTTTAACAGCAGGGAGGTTGACTACCTGATGTGTTTCTAAAGCATTTCAGGCTCACTGAGTCAAGACTAAATAACACCCAGCTGGGTAAGAACAAACACCTGGCAGATAATCCAGCTAATAGCTGGTTTAGTTATCAGTGCCCTTTTCTACCTGCCTCCTCTTCCCCCTGCCTTTTTGAATGTATGAAGCATTTCCCACCACATCATGTTTAGAAGCGTCAATAATCCTGTAATGGTAGCTGATGGAGATCTTTTGTATGTTGATTCCTTTTTTCCTTGGTTTCAGAAAGATGATGGTTTGCATGATGAGATCTTGGCTAGAATGTCTCTTTTTGCACGCAGCTGTATTTCAGATGAGATTTTTACTATTTGAAGGAGCATAATTCTAACAGTCGGTGTTAGCATAATTGCTTCTGGAATAGATGTGATCTTTTTCCTCAGTGAGAATACAACTGTGCAAGCTCAATTCTTCTATGAGCATGCCCATTTCATAAATACAGCTTTTCATCATAACTTTAAGGTCAGTGATACAAAGATTAAGTGAAAGTTGCAGAATATGAGTATGACCAAGGCAGACTTGTGAATATTCATATAGAGCTTTATAATACATTTCTTCTGACTCACCCAAGCCCCTTTCATATTGTTAAAGATCTGCTTCCATGGGGAAATATTTCTACTGACCTTAATGTGAGATGGAGCACAGACAAGACTGTTAAATACCTGCTCTTGTTCCTTATGAGTTAACACTGGTTTAGCGTTTTAAAATACACATGCAGCTACATAACTATAAAGATTTTAGTAAATGATTCTATACTCCAAGTCAAAATCTTTCATCCTGAAAGTTAACTGTACTTTAAAAAAAAATCAAGTTCAGGGGAAGAATATAAACTTACATATTTAACTAGGAGGTTCTAGAATGAAAATACTTCAACGCAATTATCTTACAAGAATGTCACATAAATTCAGTGAGAGCTTTTGTTGTTTCTTCCTTTTTGTTTTTACTTAGCCCATTGTGTTGCTTGGTTGTCTTGGAAAGTTAGACTTAACAGGCTGTGCTTCCATGCAAGATAACATTGATGCTAATTTCCACATAACACATTCTGTAATATAGAACAACCTAGTTAAATGTTCAAATAAGTGGTGTTACAAGGTTTCTTAGCATGTTTCTATTGATCAAAGGGTATGAGACTCTATAAAAAAAAATTTGTTTTGAAATCTTTAAACGACTTTCTGGTCCACTCAGAGATGAAAAAGGGTCTAAGTATGCTGTGGTACAGTTATAAATAGGAGAATTTTAAGGTAACAACATTGGGTTACAAACTAGTTTCAGATATATACAGTCGAGGTAAAATTGACTTGCTGTTGCCTTACTGTTTCTTTCAAAGCTCTTCAGAAACTTTGAATGTTGTGTCCAACTTACTAGCATTCAATTCTTAGCTTACCCAATTGCTTAATTAGTTGAATGTTCTTAAATGGAGGGTTTGCAGCTACAAACTCTTCAGTGTATCTGTATTTAAGAAAATTGGCTTAACTATTTTCAGTCTGTCCTATTAAAGATTATTAAGGCAGAAAATCTGTCAAGGTTCAGTTTCGATCAAATCAGTGTAGTTAATGCTTAGGTTAGGCTATTTCTCTGGTCTGCTGTGTTAAAATACTGCATGCAGTTCTTGAATTTGGTGTCTGAATGGCAGTGCAGAAAGTGACTTTAAGCAGACCATAGGCAAAGGCACACAGCATTTGAAGGGAAGGACTACCTCACTGTCGTTCTGTACAAATACACTCTGGGAAATGAGCAATGGGTTCCAAGAGACATGATCAAACCATATTGTTCTGCTGGTAGAAAGGAGATGGTAATAGGAAAGATCAGATGGTGGGTGTACGGTAAAAGTTATCACATGACATTTGACAGAGTGAAAGACGTATGTTGTAGATTCATGGAAACAGGGAGAAGAAAAAGCAGTCAGGAATCTTTGTATGTATCTAATATGCTAGCAGCCTGTGATGATGGTGTTTAAATACCTCATACACCTGTAAGTTTTCTGTTGTAGCTTATACTAGTTCCCCATCAGATGCAGGGCTTTTTTCATCTTTGGCACTTTTCAGTCCTTTGGTCCCAACAGGTATTTTGCTACCTGGCCTCTATAGCTGTGCTCAAGGCTAATTCTGTTCCTGTCTAATGTTTATTGGTTATGTCTCAGCTCCTCAGAAATATTTAGGTGGGTTTTGTAGCTGGATTCTGTTTCATATCTCTTTCTTCAAATACATTTCAATAAGAGGTTTTGTACAGTTGTGTTTTTTTTTCCTCATTGAAATCTCTCTTTAAATTTAAATCCTCCACAGCCTTTTTCTGTAACAGTAATAATGCAGGAGAGAATAAATGCGTCTCTGTGGCAAACTCTGAAGTCTGATAGGCAATCCCCTGGAAAAATGTCTTATTAGTAGTTTTGGAATAAAATGTTGCCTTTACTGTGACAGAACAGTGAATTTAGAATTGTAAGCGGAAACCAACTGAGTTCGCAGGACTTGAATTTCATTTCTTAACTCATGGTGATAAAGGAAGCAGGACTGGGTTTTCTGGGAGCCAGTGTGTGAGCAGCTACAAGCCATTATTAATAAAAGGGCATAAAAGAGGTAGCCTGCAGGAAGTAAGGCTGATAGGGCAAGTGACTTTGATTCCCGGGATCATGGGGAGTCTAATTGGGTAGTTTTGGGAAATCAGGCCAGTGGTTATGCCTGTGATCATCTATTGCTAATCTGCAGACACTGTGATGCTTTGGAGTTAGAATGTTTTGCTCTGTTGATATTAAAGTAAAAAGATAGTTCTTGTACAGGGGAGTCTGAGATGGCTGATTAGCTGTTATAGGACATTGTGCCTTGCCCTGGCTCTACTCCATGTCATATTATAATGATATCAATATGTTAGGAGCTATGAGCCTCAGTGTTGCAGAATTTGAGTGAAGTCTCTGCCAATCCCACAGACAAGGTCAACTTTTCATAAACAGCTAATCTTAACACAAATTACTTGGCATCTGCTGTGGCTGGTGGGTCATGCATGTGAACATTGACTCACGTGTTGTAATTTCTTACTTAGGCAAACATACTTGGATAACTTTAGGTCAATAAAGGATTTGAGGTAGTAGAAATCAGTTTATGCTCAGCAAGCACATATCTTAAACTTTCCTGAGTGGCACAAACCGCGGGTATTTGTGCTTCTGGAAAACTAAGTTCAATACATTATGCAAAATTGATACGTGAAGTTAACCTGGATCAAGGCACTCGGCTCATGTATTCGCCATGCTTGGTGAGACACATTTTTTACTGTTTTTTGATATATTCTTTCTGACACATAACCATTGATTTGTCATCTCTTCAGGATTTTACTATGCAAGCTGAATCTTAAAAAAGAGGAAAAAGTAGGATGCCACTTTATATCAAAGTATATATTTCACCAGTTAGTAGTGCTCTACCTGGATTTTACTTTCAAGTAAGGAGCCTCGAGCGCTGACTATAGGCCACAACTCATTCTGTGTTGTGACTGTGCTTATGGATTAGTCATGTTAAAGGTGTGATACTAAGTTGCTGCGCTCCAGGAGCAGACTAAGAGAAGGATTGCAAAGAGGTGTGCAGCTCTTCTTTGCCTAATACACCTACAGAAAAACTACAGGCAAGCTCTGACAGTGTTCAGCTAAATATTTGGAGGGTTTTTTTGGTATTTTCCCTATTAACAAGGGATGTAAGAGGCCATCTGTAGTGATCCTATAGCACAAGGCCCTGGGATTTATCTGGGCTTGTGTTGGCCTGAGCTGGTAGGTGCTTGTTTTCCTGTGTCCAGTGGCCTTGTGCCTGTGACCTCCTTGTCACAGCCCCAGGGATTCTTTGTATGAGAAGGCAGTTGCTTGAGGCTAGAGGAAGCATATGGGCACCTGCCTGGCTGTGGATGGGATCTGGTGAGCAGGAAGCAGAGTGTCATAAGAATGTGTGAAAGCAACCAGTGTATAGCCAAGTCAGAGCAGGAAGATGCCTTCCCCACCAGTGCTGTCTTGGGAAACCAGAAATAGTCACTGGTAGACACAGAGGCAGTGGGATGATGAATGTACTAAGATGTCTTTGCATAATGGTCTTACCTGTAAAAGCAACAAGGTTTTTTCTTATCAAATAATGCAGTATTTCAGCTGATTAATCACCAAATTATTTTCAGATTTTTAATAGAGGTGATTCTTGCATATTTCTCCTTTTTTTCTTCTATGAAATAACTTGAGAAACTGAACTTTTTCAAATAGATTTTACTGAAAGCTGATAGTTATCAGAGGAGCAAGTTCTATTTTGTCTCTTCAGGCTTTATTGTCAAATATGTTTACACAATGCTAAACTCGTCATCATTTGTGAAAACTTTTTATAATTATACACTTGTGAAATATTTATTATTGCATGTATAATCATGAAAGTATAGACTTGAGGGAAGAATGTTAGCATTTTTGTTGAACTAAATCTTTCTTAACCCCAAACCACAAATGAGTTCTTAAGGGATTTAAAGATTTGGATTATCAGAATACAAAAGGATGAAAGACAGGGTGACAAATACTGAGGATAATAACAAAGAACTGCCATTTTAACTTTTTAATCCAAGTCTGGTTTTAAGTTCTTTATACATCCTGCTGTGAGACAGATACTGCTAGTGGATAATAGTAAGAATATTTAAGCAAAGACCCACAAACTATTCCTATCTATTTAAACATTTAAAAGTGTCTGCATTTTTAAGTATTGGCATAAGAACTTTGAGTCTGCTGCAGTTACAGATTACAAAACAAAATATAGCCTTGAAATGTGGTTTCACATTGTATGGATGGATCCTTTAACCAAAGGTTTGATACCTTTGCAGAACAGAAACCTAGCTTTGAGCAGGAAGTCTAAATGGGCTGGTAGACATCATGGCATCCCAGTTGTCCTTTACACATATGCATAGACAGAACAGCTCTACACGGAGCACACAGTACTGAAGAGTGCTTTTCGGAAAGCATCCATAACTGAGCATGTTGATCTAGTGATCTGTTCATGCAGCGTGTCCTTTGCATTCAAAAGATGTTGGCCTACCTTTTTTGTGCAAAGCACACTCCAAGTGAGTATGCGTCTAGGAATTACTAACCTGCAAAATATGTGTGAAGCTGATTTACCTGGTCATGCACAAATCCGAAAACAGATTTGTTCCATGTTCGTACCTAATCTGTGCAGTCAATGTACATGTATCAACCTGTGGATAGAAATAAAATGGGAGCATCAGCAATACTCAAATAATGCTCTGCTTATACTCCCTGTGAGAAGTTCAAGACCAATTTGAAAATACAATTTAAGTTGTTATCAAACACAGTGTACCGTCAGAGTGCACCAAAACATAGTCATAACTCTTCAAAAAGCAGATGAGAACTTGCTTTGATGGTAGCTAACATTTGCTGTCTTTCAAGAAAAGTAAAAGTTGGTGAGTGATATTTGCTGGCAGAAATTGCCAATGGACTGAAATAATGTCAAAATTCCATGTCTATGAGCAGTCATTATGTAACAACCCTCTTTGGTTGCCCCTTCACTTCTGGACTCTCAATTTACAGTACAGAGGTGGTCCTGGCTACTGTTTATTGATCTTTCTTTGTACCTTCCTGTAAATATATATATTATCTGGGGAGTCTGGTACCATACACAGACGTGGCAAAATTGCCAAGCTGCTGACTACTTTTTGTTTCTTTTTACACTAAAATCACTGCTTCAGCAGTGAAATGTAACTTTACTTGTAAGCAATCTCCAGTGATTATGAATCTTTTAACTGTGTTTTAGTGGATAACAGCAGAACAAACCATGCCATATGCTTCTACTCGCTTTATCTTAGTATATTTGCTCCGTAGCTCTAAATTAAAAAGTTACTGTAGGAGAGCTGACACCAGTGCTGTGAGAGTTTTGTGTAGTAATTGCAGAGTGTTCAATAAACTCCCCTGTGAGACTTGCCAGTGAGGAGGGTAGAGCTCTGTCTTGGTGTCATAATACGGTCCCAAATGGGGCTTTCTGCAGTGCTAAACTTCTTCAATTGATGTATTACTAAATGTCACAAATCAGTTTGTGAAACGAACATTTCTATGGGCTTGTTATCTGAAAACATATATTATTAACTGTGTACACTTAAGCTCTAACTAATGATGAGTATAAAGCCTATGTTATTAGCATCTAAGGAAAAGATGTGAATGAGAATTAGTACTTTTCATGTTTGCATCTATGCAGGCTGGATACGTGTGCTGACAGGAACCTCATGAATTTCAACAAGGGCAGAGTCCTGCACTTTGAAAGGAACTATCCCATGCATCAATACATGCTGGGGGCACCACAGCTGGTAAGCAGTTTGGCAGGAAAGGACTTGGGGAATGTAGTAGACACCAAGCTGAATGTGAGACAGCAATGTGTGCTTTCTGCAGAGAAGGTGAAATCTATCCTGGGCTGCATTATGCAGAGCATTGCTTGCATATCAAGAGAGGGTGATCGTTGCCCTCTGCTCGGCATTGGTGAGGCCACATTTGGAGCACTGTGTCGTGCTCTGGGCTCTTGACTACAAGAGAGATATGGATGTACTAGAGATCCCAGCAAAGGGCCACAGATGGTTAAGGGACTGGAGCACCTCAGTTATAAGGAAGGGCTGGTAAGTACTGGGACTATTGAGCCTAGAAAAAAGAATGCTTGGGGGGAAAATTACTGATATATATAAATACCTGAAAGGGAGGATATAAAGAAGACAGAGCCAAGCTCTACTACTTTCATTGTGACTGAGCATTTGATCAAGATGCCCAAGAGTGTTCACTGAGTCTTCAGTTTTGGAGATAGTCAGAAGAACATTTGGACATTCTCATGGACGACATTCTCATGGGCAACTTTCTCTGAGAGGATACGAGATAGGCAGTTGGACCAGATGACCTTCTGGGGGTTCATCCCAACCTCAGCCATTATATGCTTTTTTATATTAAGGCTGTTGAACAAGAAGTGATGCACAAAGTTTTTCACTTATATTTAATTTCTGGAAATAGGTAACTCTTTTGATAAATGTTCTAGTCAAACATTATTCAACTTTTAAAATGAATGCTGATGGTGAATTTCTGTAAGAACTATTAATGGGTATCTTGTTAACATTCTGACTGTGTAATATATTTTAGCTTTCAAACAAATGCTATATATGCTGCAAATACATGACTTTCTTGGATATGTTTGTTAGTGTCTGAACCTCCAGATGACAGCAATGATTCCAAATCCCTCAGGGCCAGTTATGCAAGTATTATTATGTGTGAGCAGTAATAAATGCCTTTAACGCACATAGCTAAGATAGAAAAGCTGAAAAAAGATTATGCATGTCACTCCTGCTTCCAGCTGAGGAGCAACTGCGGCTTCTATATATTTATATAAATAAAAGTCAGATTTAGTTTAACTAAATTGATAATGTTGATTGCAGCACTGGGTGTTCTCCACAGAATGCACGATCCTGACAAAATACTTAGTCTGTAGTTGAAGTTGTTTTGATTAAACTACTCTCAGGAGCTCTAGTGGCAGAAATAGTAAACATCAACTCTTAATATGAGAGTATGTATGTTGTAGCAACATCTCCTCTAGATCATGCATATTTGTGTTTCCAGTCACCTTGAATTCTGCAGTGGGTTATCTGGCAGTTTAACTTGAAATAGCTCAAAAAAAAATCTCTTGGAGTCTAGAAACTGCAAAAAAGAAGATAAAATTTGTACACAAAGCTCAGGAAAGAGCTAGGAGTCCAACTCTCTAATGAGCTGGAACCTATGAGGAAATCCCTTTGTTAATTCTCATCCCAGTTATCTTCTATTTGCCAAGAACTACAGCTAAGCCTTTCTTAATTTTAGTATATTTTTTACATTTACATTAAATTTACAGGGAAAATACTGTAGTAGTTTCAAGGCTCATCAGCTTTCCAGCAAATCTGAAGAGCCATGGAAATGGTTTGCTTAAAACTGTGTAGTGCTCAGCATAGTACATTTCAAGTTAGTGGCAAGTATCTTTAGTTCAACTAATAATACAAACCAAACCTGAGAGACCCCATTAGTTGCTTTTCTTCTTGGTGTAATATATTCACTCAGAGCAAATTTCAGCGCTTGGATATTTATTCTGTTCGAAGAAATTTCTTGGTTTTACTTTAAATTTTGCAGGTAAAGTGCATTAGAATTTTACATTATGCCAAATTAAATATTTATGTTAAAGTTACAGTTTGTATACCTGCATAAAAATAACAAATGAAAACAGCCTTCCTCTGACTCGGTCAGTAAAGACTAACTAGTGTTAGTGAGCATATGGGAGGGGTGGAGGGAGGTTTCAATTTCATCCACTAAATGGGATTTTAGCCACTATCACTTCATGATAGGACTACAAAGGGGTAACCAGCAGCAGATTTTTGTCATTAGTGTAGGCTTGTGTTGCCCTGGCAGAGCAGGGTCCCAGCAAGCACAGTGCAATAAAAAAATCTGCATAAAACTAATGCCTGTGTGGCCCAGACTGATCAGGAAGAGATGTTCCCCACTAGGTCTGCTTAAGTATGGCTGAAACTGTTAAACTTTTAAACCTGGGGGAAATGGAAAGGAGGAGTGTAGCACGAGAGAGTGAGGTAGACGTTAGGAAGTCTTTGGAATAACTTATCTGTGTTACTAATGAGCCTTTTTAACATTTGCATTGGCAATGAGCTTAGATTCCTGTAATGAGACTGTAATTTGAACTATTGGACTGATAAAACACTGCTGAACTACTAGTACATTGTTGGCTCTGCTTAAAAAATGCATTACCTATTGCATGGTTGAGTGTAATACAGTGTAAGAGATAACGTGATAAATAGACTGGGAAAAACTCTTCCTGATTTGCACTCGGTGAAGCTTAGTGTTTCTGACTAACTTTTGCATCATTTCCAGAGTCCTGTGGAATAGCTGGTCCATACTTGAAAGGTCACTGCCCTGTCATCATGTGAATTTTTAAACTGAAAAAGTAACTTTTTGTTTATAGTTCCTTTCCATTTAGATTGGAAAATAAAAGCTGATGTTTGTAGGTTTCTGTTGTGGCTTTTTTGGTTGGTTGGTTTGTTTTTTTTTTGTTGTTGTTTAGGTTTTGTTTTGTTTTTTTTTTGTAAAGAAAAAATAGGACAGGAAAACTGCAGACAGTATTTTTTAATAATTTACTGCAGTTAATCTGTTTTGTCTCCATGAGAATTTTTAGTAGTATTAGAAACTATTAGTCTGTCTTTACATTTGTAATAGATTACAGCTGTTTTTTATTTCTTAGTAGGAATATATGTAGCACTGCAAGTAACAACCTTTTAACATTTCAAGATGTGTTTTCAGCTTGCAGTGGGGATTAATCCCCCTTTACCCACTAGTGTGAACAAACAGTTAAGAATGTCCATGTAAGAAATCTTACTTAAGACAATACATAAGTCCTGATTAAGCATGACGCCGAAGTATGTGCCTCTTCGTAAGACTGCATGGCAAAGTTCATTTTTCAAAATCGATTGTGATGTACTATTGTGAATTGATGTGTAGCTAAATGTATAGAACTATTAAAAAAGAAAAAAAAACAGTTTAGAAACTATGCATTCATGCCCTGCATGAGTATCAACTGGATTATTTGTAAACTATCACAGGTATTAATAGCTTGCTGAGAGTAGACCTTAATGTTTGTAAAGCACTCTGTTATGAGAATGAATTGAAGTTCTGTCAGTCCTTATTTCCACTTGTTGCTCTCATCTGAGCAGCACCTTCCAGTCATAGCTTCCGGTAGAGTTTGCAAATGACAGCAGAACAGCAGCAGCAATCTTTTCACTACTTTAACCTTTATAGCGTATTTGTTTGGAGTAGACAGCCATTCCATTTCTCTGTTGCTCACAGAATATTAAGGTTACAGAGGAAATAAAACAAATGACCAACAACTAAAATTTGAAAATTGTGAAAAGGTCAAAGTAGTGTGGTTTAGGACTGCCTGTGTATGTCTTCATGTCAGCAAATGACAACTGACCAAATACTGAAACTACAAGCTACTTTTAAATATCAATACAAGTGTTTCAACAGTGATTTAAAATGACTGGTTTTCTGTTATGTTGTTAGTTATTCATAATCAGAAAATATTGAATTTAATAAAGACATTTTGATTACTGCTACAGGGTTTATTGCTGCTTCATTCTCTTGGATATGCATATTTTTATATGGCAAGTATGGTATTGTAACAAAGACTTTTGGGGATTACTCTTAACAATACGTCTGGAATTTCATTTAGCAGAAACAAGAGTGGAATTGCACCTTTTGTTTAAAACACATTGATTCTCAGAACAGCAAATGTTCAGCATGTCAGTTGCCCCTCTAAATGCTGTACTTCAACATGCAAATGGTGTCTAAGACAAGTTCAGTTTCCCACTCTGACTCTCACATCTGCTTCCCATGAAATGTAAGCAGTGTTTGAGACAAGCTCAGTGCCCAGGCTCTCACAAATGAGCAATGTTTTAGAAGAAAAAAATTAAGCAGATGGATACAGAATAGATGGAAAATGAAACCTCACTAAAGATATCACTCTGCAACAAACAAGGGTCAGTTATAGCTAATGGGCACCTAAAAACCTCAAAGCCTGTGAATGCTGTAATCTCATTAAACAATCTGGTTACTTACTGGTTAACTAGGATCACAGTGCTTTTTGCCTTTTATTTGTTTGACCTAAGTCTCTTAAATATTGGAATATTTACTGTTTTGTGTATGGTGGCCTGTGAAAACAGTTTATTTTGTTCATCTTGGCTGTTACCTTTGGTCTTTTTTCCCCATGGCTTTTCCCAGGTAAATTGTGTCCTGGAGCTGTATGCATTTGTTTGCTAATGATAAAAGCATGATCCTGCTGAAATTTAGCATCTGAAACTTTGAAATCTAGTGTTCAAGTCTGTCTTGCAACTTCCTTGTGTTTTTAGCAAAAAGAAATAGATGCTTTCAGGAGGCAGTTTGTAGGATTTCTCTGGAGTCACTGTCTTCGAGATGGACTAAACCAGGAGCAAATTAGTTTTCAGATGGTTTAGGATGACTAAACTCATATGAGAGGAATCCTGTAATGTAGCTGGACGTGTATGGAGGTGTCATAGTATGAAATTGCTGCAATTAGTTCTATGGCACTTAATTAGTTTACAGCACAGCAAAACTTGGGAAAGGGTTTATTACTCCCTTCCATTTAGCAAAGCATTCCTGACAATGTGCAGATCTGTGATGCATGAAGAATTGATATGTTCTTCCCAATGAACTGTATCTAACACTGCTAAACTGCTGACTTTATTTTGAATGAGTGACCTTTTACCTTCTTCGGTGTCTGCTCCTGTTTGTGTTGAGATGAAATGAGAACAGAGCCATAATAAGGGAAGGTCATTAAATGCAGCTGGTCTTCACCCAGCTTTTACTGAGGAAAATGCTGTTGTCAAGGAAGAGATCACCTTGGCAACAAGGTCACCTGGCAGGGCCTGCATTGTGAGGAGAGTTGTGGGGCAGCATGTGATGGGAGAGCTTCAAAGATGATGAAAGAGCAAGAGGTCAATCCCTCACTTTTCAGTGACTTGCGTCAGCTCAAGGTGAGCTGCTGCAGGAGCTTCCTAACCTGGCTTTCTGAATACAAATGGTCTGTATGACTTGCCAAGGGCATGGAAGACCAGAGGAAAAGACTTTACATTCAGCAAATTGTAATCAAAGGCCCTACAGCTCTGTTTGTTATCTTTTGAGGGCTTTTTTTTTTTTCTTTTTCCTTAGAAAAAAAAAAAGGAAGAGTAGAAGTTCTTTATGAAGCTCATCTATGGCAGCTTGCTCATAGCTATTTTTTCCCAGAGAACTATACTGTATGCTACTGGAGAAGGATCACATACTTTGGATGTGGAGAAGGGAGACTTGGGATGCAGCATAGGGTGCTGGGAACAGATAAACCTACACTGGATTCCCATTCATAACTATCAGTGCTAGACAGATGGCTTTTAGGCTTGTGTTTAGCAACCCTAAGATAAGTTAGAGCATAGGTGCTCGATAGTAAGCTCAAAAAAGCCAACAGTGTGCTTAGTCAGTTTATGAAATTCTCACAGAATCTTTTGAAGCCAGAGGAAACCTGAATGCTCTTGAGGTTGGTTTGGTACCCAGTATGCTGGATGTCCCTAATGCAAAGATTTTAGAGAAATGATGAAGCACAGCTGGCAGACCTAATGATTCTGAGTCCTTGCAGGATGTGTAAGTGAGAAAGATATACAACAGATGCAGACCAGAGTGGAGTATTTAAAGGTATATGGGGAAAACCAAAAGTGAAAGGGATAGATTCTGTCTGAGGCGCAAAGGAGAAAAGCAAAAAAGGAAAAGTGATGGAAGATAGAAAGCATGTATTTTGGCAACAGCAATTTGCACTTCCATCCTTCTTCTTGTTGTGGTTTAAACCCTGTCGGCAACTCAGCCATGCAGTCCACCCTCCCCCCAGAGGGTTGGGGAGGAGAATTGAAAGAACGTAACTCCCACAGGTTGAGATAAAAACGGTTTAGTAACTAAGGTATAACACAAGCCACTGCTGCTACCACCAATAATAATAATAATAATAAGGGAAATAACAAGGGAAGAGAATACAACCGTTCACCACATGCCAACCAAACAGTGATCTAGCTCCTCCAGTTAACTGCCCCTAGTTCTACATCCTGGGCATGACATGCTGTGGTATGGAATACCTCTTTGTTTAGGTAAAGTGTCCTGTCCCTGCTGTCTCTCTCTCCCCCTCGGCTCCCCGCAGCCTCATGAGGATGGAGGCGAGGATGAGGGCCAGGATGGTGAAGAGCAGCCGGACGGCCAGGTACAAGTCCACCCCCATGTCCGTCCCGCCCTGCTTCCGAAGCCCACCCGTATTGCAAGTCAGTGCCATAAGTACAATGAAACAAGAACCTTAGCCCAAGCTCCGCATCTGATAAACACTAACACAGCAAACACTGGCTGTAAGTAAGGTACAACATCTTGAAACTGTGAGATCAAGAGAAACAACTGAGAGCCAATAAATCAGCACTGTGATGAGTGACTATTAATCTGAAACAATGAATGCTCATCACAAATCTGATTAGACACACTCTAGTCAGATCTGTCATTATCTCAACCCTTTGTGCCCCATGTTCGGCACCAATGTGGGGCCGCTGTCCAACCCTCCAGGAGGCGGGGGGGGAGAAAGGAGGGTGGGGGAGTGGACTGCGTGGCTGACTTGCCGACAGCGTTTAAACCACAACACTTTTTTTTCCATACTGCAAGAAAAATGAAATAGGGAATTTAAAAGGCCACCTACTTAAAGCAGATAAATACAGCATTGTGATTAGCAGGTGGATCTTAATCACTCCCTATGTTTTTTTGATCTGTTTTTATTTTCTTCACCAAGCCATTAGGTTTGTCTATTGTTTTTTGATTGCTGGGCCCTGTGAGACATTCACTGCACTGCCATCCTTAAGGCACTTTTCTCTTGGCTCAGGATTTTCAGTGAGGTAGAGTTGTGTTTCATCTCTTCATAATTAGTATGCCTGCTAACCATGTCTGCAGTCTAAACTAAATTGCTCAGTTGGAAGCAAATGAGACAATGTAGTGATGTTATTTTGTATTCGGTGCTCATGCCTGGGTCTGGTTTTTAGTCAAAGAATTGCCAGCTTTTCCCATTTCTAACGCAACATTCTGCAAATGTGTAAATGACACCACCTCCTCTCTCACATTGTGCAAGACTCTATGTCTAACTGTATAGAGAATCAAACTTGTGACTTTGTTAGGAAATGATGTTCTTGATACTTTTCTCAGTCCTCCTCACCTCAGGCAAAACCAACCTCCTCCTCCATAGCCCTGTTGTTAAATGGAGACACAGCAGAAAGACGCAGTGCTGATAACAGGAAAAACACGCACAATTTAGGAACTGCTAAATTATTCTAGACTGCTCTTAGTTTCTAAGGTCTACTTACTTTTTTGTGCTGGAATTAGCGATGTAGCTAAAACAGTCTTAAAGTCTACTTATTCTTAACTAATGCAATGAATATTTCTTTTTCAAGGTCATTGAAAAGTAATGGTGATATCTGAAGTGATCTGCCGAGGTTAACCCAACTGTATTTGTCTGGTTTTCGTAAACATGCTTATACTTGTGCTAAATTTGAAAGGAACAAAGGAATTTCTGTCACCAAATTGACACTGGTTGATGTTCACTGAAGATGGTTTCACTCATTCATGTCTAAAGATGCATTTATTTTATTTCCTTCAGGTTTGTTTCAGGAAAAATTTAGATGGAGTATTTGTAAGTACTGTACTTACGTGTACAAATTGGGTAGGAGCTCTGGTTATGGTATGTGCACCACTGGGTTCATAGACAAAGTCGAAAACATTGATGAATATTGTGATATTCAAAGAGGAAAAAAATGAATGCTGGAAGCTCTAGAAGGGAAATTGTTAGTAAGGAAGAAGAAATTTAGGCTTAAGTTCTCCGAATTTTCGTTTTGTGCTTTCTTTACATCACCTTTCCATCTTGTATGTTTGTACATGCCAAGTCTGATAAGAGAACTCAGGTTATAAACGTATTTAATAGAATGATGATGAGAAGGCATTCAAATGTATGCAGTCATCATAACAATTGTCTATTAATGGAGCACTCTGTTGAAGACCCTGAGAAATTATAGGCAGAGGGCATAATCCAAGCTCTCAGACATATATTGTCCTGTCATTTTCCACCCTGACAATTCAAGGAACATATTAGTAAACAAAGCAGGAGCAAGTACTCTCCAAGTACCTGTAACATGATTTTTGTCTAAACAGTATCTTCTGCCTCAGTCTGTGTGAAGAGGAAAGGTTCATGAATTGAAGAATTCAGTCTAAACAAAGTTGTGATTGCAGTTGCAGCAGCAGATTTACTACAGTTAATGAAATGACTGGGTTTTAAAGGTGGATGTAAAAGGAGACTGCTCTTTCTTCAAATGAGTTGCCACTGTTATTCCTGGTTATACAGATGGCAATCTCTGAAATGACATTTACTAGAACTACTAATGCTAGGTAATAAGATAACAATTTACTACTAAAATAGTAATTGATATTTTGGAAAGCTGTAGCTTCCTTGCTTAAGCACCTAAGTCAAATGTTAATTGAATACATAGAATCATAGAATCGTTAGGGTTGGAAAGGACCTTAAGATCATCTAGTTCCAACCCCCCTGCCGTGGGCAGGGACACCTCATGCTAAATCATATCACCCAAGGCCTCGTCCAACCTGGCCTTGAGCACTGCCAGGTATGGAGCATTCACAACCTCCCTGGGCAACATATTCCAGTGCCTCACCACCCTAACAGGAAAGAATTTCCTCCTTATATCCAATCTAAACTTCCCCTGTTTAAGTTTTAAACCCGTTACCCCTTGTCCTGTCACTACAGTCTCTAATGAAGAGTCCCTCCCCAGCATCCCTATAGGCCCCCTTCAGGTACTGGAAGGCTGCTATGAGGTCTCCACACAGCCTTCTCTTCTCCAGGCTGAACAGCTCTAACTTCCTCAGACTGTCCTCATACAGGAGGTGCTCCAGTCCCCTGATCATCCTCATGGCCCTTCTCTGGACTTGTTCCAACAGTTCCATGTCCTTTTTATGTTGAGGACACCAGAACTGCACACAATACTCCAAGTGAGGTCTCACAAGAGCAGAGTAGAGGGGCAGGATCTCCTCCTTCAACCTGCTGGTCACGCTCCTTTTGATGCAGCCCAGGATACGCTTGGCTTTCTGGGCTGCAAGCCCACACTGCCGGCCCATGTTCATCTTCTCATCGAACAACACCCCCAAGTCCTTCTCCACAGGGCTGCTCTGAATCTCTTCTTTGCCCAACCTGTAGCTGTGGCTGGGATTACTCCGACCCACGTGTAGGACCTTGCACTTGGCATGGTTAAACTTCATGAGGTTGGCATCAGCCCACCTCACAATCGTGTCAAGGTCCCTCTGGATGGCATTCCTTCCCTCCAGCGTTCAACCGAACCACACAGCTTGGTGTCATCGGCAAACTTGCTGAGGGCACACTCAATCCCCCTGTCCATGTCAGCGACAAAGATGTTAAACAAGAGGGGTCCCAACACCGATCCCTGAGGACACCACTCGTTACTGGTCTCCAGCTGGACACTGAGCCATTGACCACAACTCCTTGTGCGTGGCCATCCAGCCAGTTCTTTATCCACCGAGTGGTCCATCCATCAAATTGATGTCGCTCCAATTTAGAGACAAGGATGTCATGTGGGACAGTGTCGAACGCTTTGCACAAGTCCAGGTAAGTGACATCAACTGCTCTACCCCTGTCCATCAGTTCTGTAGCCCCATCGTAGAAGGGCACCAAATTGGTCAGGCAGGATTTCCCCTTAGTGAAGCCATGCTGGCTGTCACCAAGCACCCTGTTGATTTTCATGTGCCTTAGCATGCCTTCCAAGAGAATCTGGTCCAGGATTTTGCCAGGCACAGAGGTTTGACTGGTCTGTAATTCCCCAGGTCATCCATTTTCCCCTTCTTGAAAATGGGGGTTATATTTCCCTTTCTCCAGTCATTTGGAACTTCACTTGACTGCCATGATTTCTCCAATATGATGGCCAGTGGCTTCGCAACTTCATTTGCCAGCTCCTTCAGGACCCACGGATGGATTTCATCAGGACCCATGGACTTGTGCATGTTCAGATTTTTAAGATTGTCTCGAACCAGATCCTCCCCTACAGTGGGCCCAAGGTCTTTATTCTCACAGTCCCTGCATCTGCCTTCCAAGACTTGGGTGGTGCAGTCAGAGCCTTTGGCAGTGAAGACCGAGGCAAAGAAGTCATTCAGAACCTCAGCCTTCTCTAAATCCTGTGTAGCCAGTTCTCCTGAGAGCTTCCTGAGGGGGCCTACATTCTCCCTAGTCTGTTTTTTATTTGCTATGTACCTGTAGAATCCCTTCCTGTTATCTTTAATACCTCTAGCTAAGTTTAAGTTTAATTCTAACTGAGCCTTAGCTTTCCTAACCTGGTCCCTAGCTTCTTGGGCAACATCCCTGTACTCTTCCCATGCCACCTGTCCTTGCTTCCACTTATTATAAGCCTCTTTTTTCATTTGATTTTTCCTCAGGAGCTCCTCATCCATCCAAGGAGGTCTCCTGGCCCTCCTACTGCACTCCCTTCTAGTTGGGATGCAACACTCCTGAGCTTGCAGCAGGTGATCCTTGAATATCAACCAACAGTCTTGGGCCCCTCTGCCCTCTAGGGCTGTATCCCATGGAACCTTCCGAAGGAGGTTCCTGAAGAGGCCAAAGTCTGCTCTGCTGAAGTCCAGGGCAGTGAGCTTGCTGCATGCTCTTCTCACTGTCCTGAGGATCTCAAATTCAACTATCTCGTGATCGCTGTATCCAAGGCTGCCCTGGAGCGTCACATTTCCAATGTGCCCTTCCCTGTTGGTGAGCACAAGGTCAAGCATGGCACCTCTCCTTGTTGGCTCCTCTATTACTTGCAGAAGGAAGTTGTCTTCCACACAACTGAGGAACCTCCTGGATTACTTGTGCCGGGCCATACCATCCTTCCAACAGATGTCAGGGTGGTTGAAGTCACCCATGAGAACAAAAGCCTGAGAGCGTGAGGCTTTTCCTATCTGTCTATGGATTGCTTCATCCACAGGTTCTCCTTGATCAGGCGGTCTGTAACAGATCCCCACAGTAATGTCTCCCATAGCTATATTCCCTTTAACCCTGACCCACAAACTCTCTGTGGACTGCTCACCTGTCCCCAGACAGAGTTGCATCTCTTGCAAATTTAATAATTTAAAAACACCTATTGCTTCTTCAGGTTTTGGTGATTGCTTGACCGTGTTCTCCAATATACAATTCATCTAGAGTACATAGCTTTCTAATAATCAATTTCTGTGTTCCTATGCTAAACAAAGCATTGCATCAGAGTATTAGTGTAAATGCCCAAACTATATGACTCCCAGTAAGACTGATAGGTAAATCTGGTTGTGAAGTTGCCACCCTAACCCCAGTCATAAATAGCATGTTCAGTTATGCACCACCTGCTGTAAGCTCCATGGTAATAAAACTAAAATTGCAATAAATAATTTTTAATTGGAGTGATAAAAAATTATATAACTTCATAGTACAAGTATTTAAAAAGGCCTAACGTGTCTCACCTGTAGCTCAATTTTTCCTTTGAACCTTCCTGCATAGGATCCATCTGGGAATGCTGATTAGAATGACCGATGATATTTCCATATTACTTGCCCTAACTTGGTTGTAACTCAGGCTTGAAACATCCATACCACTTAAGAATTCAGTATGTTTTGCAGACAGGTAGCTGAGAGCTTGTGCTTCATCTGTGCGGCCATTTGAGCTGGTGAACTTGAGCTTATGCTTATGTGGTGCTGCTTTTCCAGAGTGTTGCTTTTCTAAGTAAATCTGATGCAGGTGGCTTCTTAATACTTTGTGTCTTGAACAGTGACATTGGGTAGCACATCTGAGAGTAGGATCAGTCATCTTACTGCCTGATGGTAGTGGTGTGCTTTTTTTAGGTGGTTAGGACCTCAGCTTTTCTGTAGGTGCACGTGTGTCTGTACGTATAACATGAAGGAGGTGCAAGAGAACAGTGTTGGAAAGACTAAAACAAATACAAGTTGCTTTTGGAGGCAGTGTTATGAAGATGAACATAGTTGCAATATATTGGAAAAGTAAAAATCAACATTGCCATGTAAAAGAATTAAACTTTTTTCCTACATGCCCTTATGTATACTCAGCCTGAGTTGTTTCATGCCCATCTCTGATTTTATAAACAAGTGGTGAAATTGTTATGAAGGACCTAGTGCAGAAATGTTTGAGAGCTAGGTAGTAAGCATTAATTTAAATAAAAAATAAAACAACCTGGTGTCATTTATTATATGGCTGAGATTTGCTGATGTAGTCTTTTTTACTAGCTTTAAAGTTAAAAAAAAAAATAAAAATTACAGGGTTATTTAATTAAGTAAGAGCTTTCTGAAATTGATTGAAAACTTGTATTAATAATGACTGGGTACTAGCTGAGATGGGATCATAATATTTATCCCTTCTAAATATCTTCAGCCTGTGCCTGAAGCGTTTTTTCTTGCTATGTCTCTTTATAGTATATTTAAGGAACATATGAAAACAAAATGATACTATTTTGCAATGTAATGTCTCTCACCTCAGAAAGTGTTTCAGTGTCCTTTCTTATTCAATTGGAATTCTAGGTACTTAATTGCAATAAAAGAGCTGTTGAAAATTGTACATTTGGAGTTCCATATTTGTATTCTCAACACTGTTAAACTCCCATATTCACTAATGACAGCTTTTGATTTTATACAAGACTGCTACTAATTTATTCAGGTAGACACATATTAAATGAAACTGTTCAACTAGATTTTGTAAACATTTGCAATCAGAAGTGGCTTTAATTACCTTTTTTTGGATAATTACTGAAAACTATTTGAAACTTCAAATGTGCAGAAGGATTTGTTCCTTTGAAAAGAAAATAGTGTTTGTAGGCAATTTCCTAATATTCCTTTCCACTGCTGATAGCTATGCTTTCACCCTTTACCTTGTTAACATTCCCCATTTTCATAACTGTATCTGTCAGTGCTGCTTCAGAAGCAGGAAAAATCTTGTTTCCTAGGCTCAGAATAATATCTTGCCTGTTGACAATGAATTACTGTTCTGTCACTTCTGAGTGCTCTTTGCCTTGTTGTGAGATAGTGCAGCATCTTCATTCCTTAGGTACGCCATTAGTCTCCTGTTGAGAAGCAGGCCTCAGGATCTTAGAGATCTCTTGAGTCTTTCTAGACTTCCTAGGTTTCTGAGTGACTAAGTCACCAAGATAGGGCTGCACTGGCCTTGCAGAGAAGTCAGCTGCAGAGCTACAGACTCTTAGTCCTCTTAGACTTCGACAGTGTGCTTAGCGGAAGAACTTTCTGAGATTGTGTTTATTTCTCATTTTACCCCAAAATTAAAGACTTCTATTCCTAACTCTCTTCCAGCCACACTTATCTGTTTAAAATACCTTCTTTTCCTTTCCTCAGTTAATTTTTTCTTATTAGAATTGAGGTAAAGATTTGGCCTTCAGATGAGTAAAAACATTTGAATGCAAAATTATGTGCAAGCAGTCTATTATACATAAGTTTTCAGATCGTGATTGGAAACAGAAAGAATTATAAATGTTTTTTCTCTACTCTCCCAATTATGATCCCAGGTGGTTGTGGATCCTAATTTAATTGCACAGAATGGAGGAATATTTTTCACGATGAATGATTAAAGTGGCTGCTTATGCTGTTAAGACTGTATTTAAGTTTTGGGGAAGAACAGGATACTAATATTGAAAATGAATAAATGTGTATGCAGGCAGACTATACAGACAGTCTAATTAAAACAATATGACCATGATCTATGTACATCAAGCTCTTTTCCTGCAGTTCACCATTGGGAAAAAATAGCAAAAATGAACACAAACTTATTCTAGAGCACTCTATATTGCAGACTTGTGCTTTAGGTGAATTCTCCAGTAAGATCTGCAGAATTCAGATTATAATTTGAAAAAAAGATGTCTATGCATGATCAATTAAATATATACAGGGTAGAGTGTAGATAATGAACAAAAGCTTGATCAGTGTTTTATGTACTATCAGAAACTAGCACTGGATATTTTTGAGTTAAAACTTGAAGCTTTAAAATCAGCTCAATAACACCTATAGGTAGAGGTGTTAGAAAAGAATGATTCTATGCAAGTTAAAATTATATCTCTAACCCTGTTTGGAGGGGGGAAAATACTATTCAGTAATACTGTAAGTGCAGTGCAACCCATTTTCAAGGAAGGGCACAAGTCCCATTTAATTTGCAGAACTTTATTCCATTTCTATGGGTAAAAGCAGAAAATTTTGAGGACCAGCCTCTAAAATGCCTTCCAGTAGAACAGGTAAAACTTAAATCTCTTCACTTTGATCTGGCTTATAAATATAAAGGTCATTATTTTCAAAATGAAATTCTGAAGTTCTAGTACCAAAAGCCATATTTATAGTCTTTAAAAAGCACCAGGATTTTCAAAGACTTCAGCTCTTGAGATCTTAGAGCCCAGAATTATTTAAAAAGTCAGTTCTTTTTGATATGGCACTCAACAAAAGCATGTGAGTGCCATAGAACTCTTGATACTGGGTGATGTTAGAAATACATGGCAGCATATATAATTTTTGTACATTTTCCTCTTTGCCTGTTAGGGCTTGCAGACAGAAAACAGTGCCTACCTGATGAAACAGTTGTGTGGTAGTGTATTATGCACTATTTGTTTAAATTATGTACATCATTGGAAGTACACATAGAATAAGGTAAACTAAAACTGCCATGAACTTTTCAGGCATATTCTACCTGCTACTGAAGATTTTACGAGCTGAGCCTCTATTTTTGTTGCCTTTGGGTATTTTTTTTTTTTTTTTTTGTGTGTGTGAGGTAGTTCAAAATTCATTCTGGAAGCAATGTTGCTGGTTAACAAAGCTGCTTGTGACTGAGCTGCAGTTGACCATGTCCCTTTGAGGGAAGTCTAGGCATTCCATAGCACACCTGAATGGTGTCTAGGAAAGCACAACTCCCATCTGAAGAATCTTTGAGGAAATAATGTCCAGATATTGATCCAGATTGATCTGTGTTGTGGGTGTAAGCAGGAGCATGCACTGAAAGGATGGCCACTACTGAATGTGCAGGCATGGCAACAAAGGATGTGGAAGTGATCAGGTACCAGATTCAATGTGCTTCAGTTTCTACTAGTTTTGCTGATGCCCAGAAACATTATTTGCAAAGGCTGAACTTTCTGGTTTGTACCTGGGTTTTGGTTATAATTTAATGGGACCAAGTGAGGTAATGGTGTGTGATTTATCAGGCTGGTCTTCTGCAGCTAAAAGCATGCTTGATAAATACTTCTAAACTGTTGCTCTCAAAGATGTTCTCTGCTGGCAGCATGCTAGGCCCTGCAGCTTTCTGTTTGGCTTCAGCAAATCCATCTGCAAATTTGTTTGTTTTAGAGCATGTAGCTGTTTGCTGACATTAAGGATTTTTTCTGATTTTCCTTTTGCCTTCAGCTCTCAGTTCTCTGTGCTTCCTTTTTTGAGACCACTTTCATAGAAACTTCAGCTAGAAGCTGTGTACTAGCTTGACTTACATGAACACTTATGAGAGCTTACACTAGGCTAGGTGAACAGCAGCTATTTTTTTGAAAAAGTGGTATTTATAGTAAAGTCAAAATACTATCTATTCAGTGCCTATGTGCGGATGCATGCATGCAGAGAACTAAATATTCCCTTGTAATTTTGAGTGATGATCTAGGGCATAGGTTCTTTTGGATCCACATCTAACCTGATCTGGCAATGGTAAATGAAGCAGCAGCAGCAGCCACAGGAAAGGGTTGATTCAGCCTGTACTTTGACTTTGTCTGGGGGTTGCTGGTCTTCCTCAATTGGCTGTCTATCAAGCCTAGGGTAACTTTAGACAACCTGAGGCAACAGATGATGATATGTCTTTTAGGAAGCGACTTGGGAAATATGAAACAAAATTACCTTAAATATCTATGCTTTGTAAATAGCCATGATTATTTTGTTTTGATTCGGCTAAATTCCAGCTAGGATAACTAAAGTTTACTACATTGGAACCTCTCTGAATGTTAACTGCCTTGTGAATTTTTAATTTTTGTGATATTAATTACTGCTTCATCCTGTAATTTACTGATAGGGAAATTTGAAAAAAATATTTTTCAGGCCAAACATCAGAATGTGTTTGAATGCTTTGCAGAAATATGTGGTAGTTTCAAAAGTTATGAGTGATTGTGACAAAAATCATATGGCTCATTACTCACAATTTTCAGAGGACCAATTAACACTTCCAAAAGTAAGGTCATTTGAAAACTTTTAGAAGCATGGAAGTAGTCTATCCGAGGATTTCTAGCATTTGAAAACCAGTAGGAAGAAAGATGTCCAAACCACACATTTTCTCCTCCTCTGGAATGCAACAGTTCAGGAGCAATAGAAAATTCATCATCCTCGAATAAAATTCTGATTACCCAAATGGATTTTCTTTTATTTGTTCTGGATTTCTAAGATGTATTAGTATCCTTGAAACTTTTAAAATAACAGACGCAGCTGCAATACCCTGACTTTTCATGTAAATTAGTTGCAAGATTTGTGGTAGAGAATCAGAAATGCAAACTATTTGTTCAACATGTCAAATGAAATGTGTGAAATGTTTAAAAATGAGGACAAATGCTCAAGGCACTGCAATTTCACTGCTTCTGAGACAGAGACTTTATTGCTATTGACCTCGACGTGGGAATTTCTGGAAATAGCCTGTGCTTCCATATATGTTTTGTTTATTTATTTTTTTTAATGCCTCAGTGCCATGAAAGTTGTCCGGGCTTGAGTCAGAGAACCCAATTTTTGTGTACTTTCTGGCACAAATACATACAGGGCACAGTATGACTCCCAGAGCTGCCACTCCGGCCAAAAAGCGGAAGGACTGGATCTTGGTGCTTAAAGCAGTATGAGCACTAAGGTTATAAATTTAAAGTAAGTACCTACATAATTCTGTCTTTAACCAAACCAGGATTAATTATAGGATGATCTTGTCTTAGTTTTCTATCATGTTTTTAGAATACTTTAGCAAAACTCTGGTAGCTTATGTCGATTCTTCCCATTTTGTGAAAAAAAAAAAAACAAAACAACCCAATACTGTGTCGAGAAGCTTATTTTCTACAATTTAGATATGTTGAAGAAGGATAACAGCTTTTTATACTGAATTAAGTTTTGAAAGTTTTTTTTTTTATATAATTTCAGACACCCAAAATGTGGGCTCACGCAAAATTGAGATTAAGTCGTCTGTCAGTTAAAATCATGCTTTATTTATGAGAAAATGCAAATATGCTAACTAGAAGATTATTCAGCTTGTAATGAATATTTGATCTCTAGTGTACATTAGGACAGACAAAACTTTTTTTTTTTTTGTCTAGAAGTATGACACTAAAGTGATTGCCAGAAGTTTGGTTATACTCAAATGCATAAATGAAGTATCTGTAAATTCAGTTGTCAGTAAGTAGTTTTTTTGTCAGTTGTGCCATACACTGGAATAGAATGGCTCTAGAAAGCAACAGTATTTGTTACTTTAGACACTGATGCCTCAAATGAGCAAGAGCTGTGAAGACCAAGAAGGCAGTTGATTCTTCCTATAGGTCCTGATTCTTCCTGTATACCTGAGGTGTAGCGCTTCCATGTGAAGGGCAAGTGGTTGGACTAGGCCACAAAAGAGCCTTCCCTAGGTGATTACATAAAATGCAAAATGTGGTTCTATGATAAATGCTCTCTTTCAAAAACTGACTGACCAACTATTAGTGTCCATGTACAGGTGAAAGTATACTTTATACAATTTCTCTTCTGCTTATTGGTACACACATTTTTTTTTTGTCAGAAGAGATGGATTTGGGCTCTGAGCATGTTCTTGCTGCTTGCAGGCTGGTTTTGATGCTTCCCAGTACTTGAAATAAGAATTAAAACAAGTTTGTTGGTTCAAGGGCTGCTTTTACAGTGTTTATTGAAATAAGACATGTTTCTTAAAACATGTCATTAGATTTCTCTCCAAGAAGCATGTTTTACAGGACATGGAATCTTTTCACCCGCTTTGAAGAGAACATCTTTTTTTTCAATCTCATAGGCCCTATAATAGAAATTACTTTGTTTCTTTTCCTGTTTTGTGCTTCCATGGGATTTTATATTTGCAAACTGCTTTTGAAAGGATTTAGATCTAATTTCTCCCCTCTTGGCCTCCATAACCTCCTGAATGGATATCAAAAAACCTTCATGTACATGGTGTGGATTTCATGTGCTGTGTATGAATGGCAGATCTTATATACCTTTTGGCTATCTGAATGCATTATGTGTGAAAACCCAAAGCCCATGTGTTTTAAGGAAAAGAAAAGAAGATAATACGTTCAAAATAAATAAATGTGTGTCCTTATATACTGCTAAAATGTAACCAGCTGAGGTTTGAATTCAAGCTGTTGTGCTTCTGAGAAGTTAAACAGTTAAGTAATTTATAGTGGATAAACTGTATGATTTCCTATTAACAAGTCTTCTATGAAAGCATGATATATCTAAATATACTTATTGTTTTAACTGATCTTTTACGTTCTTTCTGGTCGTTGCTTTTGAGCCATGAAGTGCTTGCAGATTATTTAACACTTGCAGTGTTTAAAATGCATTGATGAATCTTGATTGAATTGAGACTTTGTTATATAGGAAGATATTTTTTTTTTTTCTTGTCCATGTGGAGGCATAGTTTCTTCTGTGACCCTACAACCTATAAGATTAGTTTTATTGTACATTTTATCTTTTAAGTGTGGGAGAAACAGAAACGTGCATGAAAACTTTGGAACTCTGTAATTGGTGGCAGAAGTAATAAATACGCACGAGCTTTCTGCTTCACCTACTTGTCAATTGTTTCTAATCCTTTCCTTAAAGTAAATTTTTAGGGTCACTGGAGCAAAAGATTACGGCATCTTTCTGGATAGATTTCTACTGCTGGGGATTTCCTCTGGCAAAAATAAAAAAAAAGCAGCATTATTTTTTCCAGGAATTGCATCTCTTATTTTGCATTAGAGATGCAAAATAAGCAGAAAAAGAAACCTGCTGTTTAGAAAATTTTGTCAAGGCACTCCCAGGAATTACCCTTTGTCCTTGGTAGCAATGTACACATTTTACTATTGGGGAACAATATCTTAAGAGTAATAGTATCCATTAGACTTCAAGACCACTAGGGGTGGGAAGGAAGTGAGAACAAGTAATGTATTGATTTCATATGTATAAACAAAACAGCCAAAAAATAAAAATAACAAAACTTCATCCATATAAACATATTAAAAAAGAACTTTAAGATACATTAAATATAGGACTAGCCCTTTCATATTGCATTCCAGCTCAGGTGAAAGTTAATTTAAGTATGGACTGATAGAGAAAAATAATTTATATAAAGAAGTTAGTTTAGTTTTATGGACTCTTTTAATTCTTAGCATATTCTCCTCTGCCTCCCTTGCACACACACAAAAGTGCACAGTCTGCAGAACTACAGAGCCCAGAAAGTTCATCTATTCCTCTTTATACCAAAAATGCTGACCTGAAATCAAGGGGGAATAGAGAGTTCAGGCAGGGAAGCTCCATCTGTGACTCACTGTTTTCCAGCACATATAGCATAAAATATCCCAAATTTCAAGCCTGCATCCATACTGAGGAGTAACAGATGTGATGTGCAGAAGCCTGCATCCCAATATCTGAATGTGCTCACTTCTAGATACTTTGTTTAAAGAAAATGTTTGTGATGCAGTTGCTTAGGTTTTTAGGGAAAAAAATAAAAATCAATGATGTCAATGCAAAAAAAAGCCCTTTCGTGTTGGCTTTGCAATTTAAGCTCATGCAATTTTTTTTTTCTTTTGATGTTATTCCTCTTATGTATTCTCAGCATATCCCCTCCATAAATTCCCATGAAGCCATTATTGCATGTGCTGCAAATATTTATTGCCAATATGATAAATGATTTAACAATGCTCAGACAATCAAAACAGATTTACTAAACAAGTTTAAATCTCTTATTTTAACAAAAGCCCCCCTGGTACTCTCAGAAAAAAGAAACAAACCTTCAAACCATTTCATATGTTTTTTTTTTTATTTAATGAGGCAGCAGTTGCTGTAACCTATTTTTGATATTTTTTCTATGTTTTTCCTATGATACAACTTGGAAATTATGTAAATGATATATTCAAGTTTTTCTGCGTTGTTTTTTTTTTTCAGGATTCGCATAATATGAAGTGATGATGTAAGTATTCTGTAATAAGGCATAATAAAGGAAGGTTGATCAAGCACAAGGAATTTGTTTTTTTTGTTTGTTTCGTTTTGATTTTTTATTTTTTTATTAAATATGGTCTGCCAAATTTCACGAGTTTTACATTCATGCCCGCTTACAATTTTTTTCTAGTGATTACATAGGCACATTTGTGATGGCAGAGGCATTGTGCTAATTCATCTGTTCAGACTTATAAGTAATCAGAATCTAAACTTCAGAATAGAACAGTAAGACTCTCCTTGTGTGTATTTATGCATTGGAGGAATAAACTACAAATATGAGTGTTAAATCGGCTTCACATCCCTGGTACTTCATAGAGGCTACAATTGTTTGCTAAGCTTGTTCCAAAGCAAGGTATAATAAGGCAGGTTCACTTTTGAAGCTAATGTGCATTCCTGCTTTTTTGTGTTCAAATACATGGGCTAGATGGGATTCACTCAGTAGTGGTGAAAGACATTGACCATGCTAGTGCAAGGCTGAAATATCACAGTTGGTAAGGGAGGCCCTGACAAATGGAGTACAGCTAGCATCATGCCCATCTTAAATAAACATCAACAGGATAACATAGGGAACTATAGCTTGGTCAGACTTTAGTCCCTGCAAAGGTCATGGTAAATGTCTTTGGATTGCTAGTTGCAAGTCTGTAAAGAACAAGTATGCAGTCAGAAGTAGTCACCATTTTTTTACCAAAGCAAAGATGTATTTTGCCAACATTAACTGTTTTCTATTTCAAAGTGTCTGTCAATGTGGATGAGAGGAGATCAGTGGAGGTATAATATGGTTTGACCTTGATACAGCTTTGACATCTGTTGTAGTGTTCTCATATAGGAACTTAAGAAATATGGGTTGGATAAATGGTGGCTGAAAACTGCTTGTACTGCCAAGCTCAGAAGGTTAGTGGGCAATAATGACCAGGATACCCCAGCAGATAATAGGGAGACCAGGTGTTTTTTTTTTCCCTTAGAACTGTAGCATGATAGAAATATTGGTAGCAGAAAACATCTGGACCTTGTTTTACTGTCTGGAAGAGTTTGAGATTCATCTTTGTTATCCATCAAAACTTGGAGGTACTTTTGAATTGCCCCTTAGCCTCTTCTCAACCAGACTAAGTAAGCTCAGGTTCCTTTATCTTTCCTTCTAGCTCATGCGCTGTAGGCCTCTGTCCACAGTGGTAGTCCTCCAGTGCACCTGCTGAGTATTCTTTTCGAGCTATGACACCCAAAGCTAGGCCCTGTACTCCAGAAGCAATTTTGTCAGGGTTGAGTGGTGACCATAAACTGTGCGCTGAGAAGTTTTGTCAGAACTTTGCGGGAGGTGGATGGGACTTGGAGAACAGTGCAGCACTGGAAAAGGTTGCCCAGACCTTCTGGAGTCTGTGTACTTGGAGGCTTTCCAGATTTTGCTATGTAACCCTGTGACTGATCTGATTTAGTGGTAGTTACTCTTTAACTTCAAGTGGGAGGTTGGACTAGATGACCTTTTGGGGTCCAGTCTCTTCCAACAAATGTTTCTAAGGTTGTACAATTCAGTGAGAGCCATTTTGTTTTTTAAATTGATATTTTCTACTTAAAATCTTTCTCTTCTATATTGCTAAGCAGTACTCCAAAGAACTGAATGAGAGAACTTAAAGATGTTTCAAAAGGATGTTATTTCAAACTGATACTGTTAAGTAACTTTTCACAAAAAAAATTTGCAATTCTAAAGATCTTGTACCAGACTTTTAAAAATAATTCTGTAAGATAGTGTGCTTTGTATCAAATCAGGAGGATGCCCCATTTCATATGATTAAAAGGCATGTGTCTTAAATCTTTTCCCTGGACAAATGCCATTAATACAATGGCAGTTTTTCTAGGGCCACAATCTGAACACAGTTTTGGAGAGGGGAGATGCCAGTTCATGGGGGGTATATGTTCATTGTTTTGGTATGATGGGGCTGTGTTGAATTATTTGGTTTTTTTTTTTGTATGTTTTGGTTTATTTTTGTAATCCTAGTTGAAGTGTCAGATTTTTTTGTCAACAGAAGAAGACTAATTTCATTATCAGTGTTACAATTTCAGTAAATTTAACACTGAAATCATTAGGTTTGCAGGAAACAGAAATTAAAAAAGAAAAATTTGCTTGGAATATCTTCCTAAATGAATAAAAGAAAATAATTGTAGGCACATACAAAATTCTGCACTTAAGACGTGTATGTATTCTGCATGAGGCAATACGGTTGGGGTTTTCCTGTTATCAAGGCATAGGTTTTGGTCAGTGGGAAGATTGTATGAACTATGTCTATCTTGTGCTTTGAGCAGGAGGCTAGGCTGAGGTCCTTGCCAAAGCTGGTTATTCTGTTGTGATCCAGTTGAGTGAGCCAGGGAATCCGCACCTCTGGTGCTGCTCCTTGAAGGTGTGCTTCTATTCCTGTTTACCTTGGTGGCAGCAAACAACTGTTCCCCAGGCTTTACACAGTGAAATATGAAGGCAGGCATACCTTGAAATACCAAATATCTCTTCCTGTGTGCTTTCAGAGTATATGCTGTTTGTGTATTCTTACCTGTGTATCATGTAAAGGGGTGCTTGACACTTTGCAGAGCAAAGGGAAGCAGCAGATTTCCCTGGGGAGTTTATTATATAGGATCTGAAGTATAATACCAAGTAGGAAAGAGGAAGGGGACATAAGAATCAAATAGGACTACAGGTAACATCCCAGGAACTATTTAGATCAGGTGTGTACCTACCTCAGAAGATTTATTGAAAACATACTGTGTATGCTTCCATGCACAATTTGCAAACAATGATGTTTGAGGTCTATTGTATGAGGAGTTCTAAGAGCAAAGTCATAACACTGTTTAGGAAAGAAAATAAGCAAAGACTCTAACGTAGTGGCTAAAAAGATTTTTCTTGTGAAGGTATTCTGGACTAGCAGGAGAAGACAGCAAATTTGAAGGCAATATGAGGTTTCAGTAATTAGTTGTGTACTTATGAGTAGGTGACAATGTACAAGTGGAAGGGTGAATTTCATAGGAAGAAATAGCATCAGAATTTTATGTAAAACAGATGGGAGGAATGATATAGCCATGACCCATGTCTGGAAAGTGTAGGGAGAAAAGTGGTGAACAGCTGTACAGGTAACCATTGAAACAGAAATTCAGGAACTCCCTATTAACTTGGGGAAGTTGCAGAAGGCTGCAGGCCTTTAGAGGTGTTTCCAGGTACTTGGAAAAATAGAAAAATGGGCTGGTTTACTCAGGTTAGTATTTCTTATGGACCAAAATTTTCTGATGTGGCAGCTCATACTGGGGACAGTTATAACTCTTAATTCTGTCCCCAGTATGGCCGTTAGAGGAAGAGAGAAGCGGTCAGGGCTCAAAGGGTGGAAACTTTACCAGTATTGTCAGGTTTTGAAGGAGGGAGAGTTTGTGGAGGCCAGCTGAATGGTGTCTCTTAAGTGTTTTGTTTCATGCTTCCTCCAGCTGCATATTGTGGGTGCTGGGGAAGCTGCAGGTATATTTGAAAAAGCCGCAAACAAAACGCAAGACCACCTTTAAATTATGCTTTTTCTCTAGTTAGGTTTTATGTATAGTCTTGTGCATCATTTTTGGGTATAGTATGAGTTCTTTTCCTTACCATCTGTGAGTATTTTCTGACTAATTTACACCCACCTATAATGTTCCTTAGCACAACAAATCAGCTTGCTTGGAGAACTGCTTTTGGGCCTCCCTCTCTTTAGAAAGAAAGCTGTAGTCTGATTTTCTACATAATAGTCACACAGCATAAATGGAATGGGAATAATTTGTTTTTCCTCTGCTGAACAGAAGATAGTGGTTTTGTTCAGGAACTTTTTATTAAAAGAAAGCATATGCCAAGGAGTATGTAGCAGTAAGATAACACATGCCTCAAGGACCTCTGTGAGGTGCATACCTTTTGAAAATATTTTGTTTCTGTATTTCTTTGAAAAGATGTGTCAAAATATAAAAAGCCAACAAGGAGCTCTCACTAATGCACCAAACATTTTATTTACAACATATTTGCACATAGTGCCTTCCAGTCAAAAAGGCATAATTATTTCCCTGGAATACTAGTGCATAAGTTTTACTGGTTTTTGAAGGTGAAAGTAACACAGGATAGACCAAAAAAAAGAAAATTAAGATCTTGATGTGCAAACACTTGTTCACAAACTGTGTTCCTATATGTATGCTCTTACATGTATTGGATCACAGGATTATAACCCAAATACATATGTCTTTATTGATCTGGAGACAAAAGGGCTTGGAATTTTAGAAAAATTCTGCCATCTTTAATGGGAAAAACAGCTGCTTTTTAAAAATACCGTATATCTTCATTCACTGTCCAGCTGTTTTAGAGGAGTTGCATCTCATCCTTTGACTGACATAGCTGGTAAATCCTGTCCTTGATCATGCTACTTTTGTCTCTTTGAGTGATTCTGAAACAATATTTTACATTAATTTTTTTCCTTTTTTTTTTTTTTTTTCATTTTCCTTTCCCTGATCTCTAATATAACTTTAGCATAAGCAGAAATCTAACCATGTTTGCTAAGAAATCCTCTGGATGATTTGCTGCAAAACTGTGACTAAAAATCACTTATGTATTATATAGCTCAGTTGTATAAATTAAGTCCATGTATGCAGATATAGCCATTGAGCACTGCTATTGTTCTTGCTATTGGTTAACTCTTCAGTTTGTGGCACTCTGATAGTTTCTTGCAGAGTATGACAGCCTGCTTTATCTTTCCTCTGGTCTTCTATGGGCAAGCATGGGTCATCTGCTCACAAGGAGCCCTTGAGCCAGTTGGTATATGGGGCTCGCCTGCCTAAGCAGTAAGCACACTACCTAGCATTGTCATCAAAACTGTGCAGCTTTGCCCTGTGTGTGTTGCATCAAAAGGCTGTTGGGTAGCTGTTGATGATTCAAGAAGAAGAAAGTGCTACTGAATCTTTGTGACTGCTTGAAAGGAAGTTTTCAAAGGTATACAAACAGGAAAGCAAGGTGTACAAATGACTAGTTTTCCTCCTCAGGTCTTGCCTTGGACTTCTTTACAACAAAGGACTACATCTTCATAAATATTTCATAGCGTCTAACGTACTTAGGCCTCCACCGGAGCATCTGAGTTGTTTGTAATGTAGGTGTTGTGCAGTAGCATATGTATGATGTTGTCTTCTGCATATGTATTTTTGGGGGGCAGTTGTACTGCTCTCAGATATAAGAGAATCAGTAGATAATATTGTAAAATAATTGTTATAAATCCAGTCAACAAATCTATCTTTTGGGACAATTTTACACTGGAAGGCTTACGTTGTGTTGTGTCTTTCCATCTGTCCATCCCCCTTGACTTTTTCTTTCTTTTGCTTTTCCTGAAAAACAGTATGTAAAGCTGTAAAGTATTTCATGAAGCCCGGGAGGCTTAAAGGAACTTGACTATTGAATCATATAATCATGAATACAATATTAAAGGTAAGTCCTTATAGAATGTATTTAATTCTCAGGTTTGTTTCATTTTCTACCCATATTATTTTGTGTTGATATTCATAAATTTCTGTTTTATCATATTTTATGTGCATTCATGTTGTAGGTAAGTTGTGTAGGTTTTCTGTTTGCTTGCTGACTTTACACCTCTGAGTGGTCAGGTTAGCAGTTTGAACTTACATTTCACTGTAAGTTTTACCTTCTCTTGCTTTGTTTTGTGTTCATCACCATAGCCCTTTGCCACTGAAAGCAGTATCTTCTCAGAAAAGAAACAATAAAACTGAAGGTAAAGGCCTTTTAGAGTTTTCTTCCAGTACAGCTCAGAGAAAAGTATTTATTTGTCACAGCCCCTTCCTGTCCTAGTAAGTTGTGCTTGTAAGGCAGTAATTACTGATCTTATTTCACCCCTATGAACCACCGTTTTGCCATCTAGGAACTGGTAAACAGCAATTTGTTGCAGAAAAAGAATATATACAATATGATACAGTTGCCAGTTGAATGAATGAAGGACTACTCTTTGATTCTGAAGCTGTTTTGCAAGAGCTGTCTCAGAAAACTTGAGATATTAACAGGATGAAGCGGCCCACAGAACAGGATTTTTTGAAGTATCATTTTAAAGTAGAGGAAATAAATTCTCCTGCTTCCAGAGTTTGTTTGGAGGAGAAGCTCCTGGAGCTGTTCTGCAGTTTCATGTCCAGGAATACATCCAGGAAACTCTGAAGCTGTCCTCAAACTCTTACTATGCGGGAAGCTAGGTTGCAGGGAGGTAAAAGAGAAGAATGACATAGGAGTGTATGCATTTCCAAATAATCCTACACCATATAAATCCGCTTCTTTTGAGCCATCTTTACCACTAGAGATGTCATAGACTGCTAACCAGAGATAGCAAGTCTAAGCTCAGTAGTTTTTGTTCTTGAAGGATAAAAGTTATCAAGAAGGGAAGTCTAGGTCTCCTGAACTTGGTTTACGTGGAAATGCTCTGGAGAACTGAGCCTAGAACAAAACTGAAGTTACAGTCAATCCTTCCAGTTTGCAGGTATAGTGATTCCTGCCTGTTGGTAAGGATGAGACAAAATTTCAGATGAAGTTATGAAGGCTGTTGCAGTTCTTCCCCCCAAAGCACAGACACAGACATTGCTATGCCTTGAGGCTATGGAGGAATGTTCTGCAGGTACACATGGGAAATGTAGCATAATATCATACTTAGCATTGATAAATAGAATTTCCTCAATTTTGATCATATTTTTATTAAAAAAAAAGTGCCAATTCTTAAACTGGATCATTATCATAATTAAGGCACTGAAAGTGCAAATGGAGTGGAGGGGTAAGTGTGTTAAGTTTGCAGGGGGAATCTAAGCATGTGGGAAAAACTATTTTACTAGTGCTGGCTATAGTACATACAGTTGTGTGGTGATGTCTTCTCCATGATGCCTAGGCCTGTAAGGGTGCTGTTTGATGTAAACTTTGTTTATGGCAAAGGTTCTTGAGAACTTAGATGGGTGAATAATCCTTTTGAATTAGTTCATCTATTCACAAGTTTAAAAGCAGGCATGTTTCAAGTACAATATTGTCTTGACTATATACAACTAATAAGTGTTCACACTTCTAGTAAAGTTATATTATGCAATATTTAATGATCTTGCCCTTAATTTAGTCTCTTTGTTTAAATCTTCTGCCTCTTCAGTGCTTTAAAATTTCTGTAAACAGTGACTAAAATGGCGTTTTTAGTAAAACACAGACTTGTGGAGCAAGTTTGAAAAGAGGAGGTAAATGTAACTGTGAGATTTTTATCACCTTTTTCTTTTTCCTTCTGTCATTTTGTCATTTTCATTTCCCTTTTATTTTTTTACTTGAAACTAGCTGGACTTGGTTCAAATACTCATGCTATTTTGATGATATTTGTGGATCAAAAGAATATGATTTCCATGGCAACTGCTCCAGGTTTTGAGCAAATATCAGCTTTGAAGGTGCTTTTTTATACTTTGGGGGGGGGTGGTGTATTTTGTGCTTATTTGATTAACCCCAGGAGAGATTTAGATCTTGTTTATAAACAGAGGACCTAATTTGAAGAAGAAAAGCAAAGTTCAGAATAGAATGGAGTGTTCAAGATATTAGATCCAGCTGCTGAGTTCTGTCATATTCTTGCTTTGTCCATGAGTATTTAAGTTGGTACCACTTTCAAAAAGTGATGTTTAGCATAAGAAATACAATATTGCTTGTAATCATGTTATTTTATATTTTCTAAATAAGTACTCTGAAGAAATTATTCTTATTTATAGATTTATGGGGCACTGGCTGTCTATTCAATGGTGATGCATACGATGTGGGTAGATTAGATGGTGAAAATGTAGCTGCTAAGGTGTATTGTAGGATAAGTGGTCTGAATGGGAAGCTTGCTCTGTAAGCATTGATGGTGGTAACTGAACTTGAATGTTGCCTGCGCATAGCAAAATGCTGTAGGACAGTTTTTCCATTTTTAATGCCTGCGCTTGCCTGCATGTTAGCTCCTACCACCTGTAGACCTGAATCTTGAAACTGTGGTAATAGCCTTGTATTCAGTGTACATAGCACCAGATCCTTCTAAAGGACTCAGTATTTATTGCTCATCATTTTGTAAAAAAAAAAAAAATTATAAAGTACTAAATTCAGTTATTCATGAAGTGCATATCAAATTTTAATAAGCATTTGGTGAATTATTGACAAGTCAGTGATACTAAAATATAATGTATCTGTGACTGGAGTGATGGAATAATTTTGGTAAGGCTCAACTTTTCTGACTGTGGTTCAGAAGTTGCTGTTGCGTGTCTCTATATTTGTGCGTTTACATGCATGCATGTGAGCAGTTGTGGGTATACCAATGTTTGTCAATGTAACATTTATTCTTTGTTATACCTTGGTGCTGGTATCTCAAGGAATGAGGCAAGAGCCTTGTAGGGCACAATGGAATGTGATATCTTTATGAACAAATTTTAACTGCATGTCACAATATGTAATGTCATAATATGCAAATAATCTTGAGAAAGCAGAACTGAGGCTGCACAAGCATTTACTAGCTCCTTGTATGTAAACAAAATGTTAGAGAAAGAAAATGAAGGTATTGATTATGAGTGAAAATACCTCCTCATGTTATTGGTAAGGTTAAAGATCTTTAGGGCATTGCACTGTCAGTTGCTACCTTCTTGGTTATTAAAGCAGCTACAGTAGGTGGAGGCAGAAAGATTCTAGAAACAGGTAAAGAGCTGAAATACATCCAGAAAAAAAGACTGGAAGGGTGCTTACACTGCAAACCAAGTCAGTGCCTACATAAAAGACTTAAAACCATTTCTCCTCCTTTTTCCTGCCCAAAACCCATATGGTAAAGAAGGATGTATGGTGAAACAGGCAGGAAAACTTTGGAGTCAGTGCGCAATGTTACAGGGTAAGTATTCCAGTGGAGATGAGGTCTGAGCACCTGCACAGTTGTTATTAGACAATGCTTTAATACTGTTAGAACACTTACACCATGTCATGCAGTGCACTGCAGCAAGCAGTAAATTCATACTGCACATCACCACACTGCTGGAGGTCAGAAGACCTCAGTGACAGTCTTCTGAATTGCAGGACTTAGCTTGTTTCCCTGTTGTTCTGCCATTCATTTTCCATTATGTGTTGTTGGTAATGCATCCACTGAGGCACTGGGTTATAAGCTGTGTTAACCTAATTGGCTTTGATTAAACACTGCTCAAAACTTTTGCAGTTTAGCAATAAAGCAAGCACTCAAAGACAGGATTTTGGTCTCTTCAGGGAACCACTCTATAAATACCCTGGTTGGGTTGTAGGGAGTATAATGTTGGCTAACTTTCATCACCAGCCTTTAAATAAATGCGGTACATGGATGGGTTTCATGGGGCATTGGGGGGGGGACTGGGAAGAATACTGTTCTTCATGTTTTTCTGTATCACCACCTACACTGTCACCTGCTGTTATACTTTTTTCTGGCTTTCATACTGTTATTTATTAAAGGAAAGAACAGAAGAAGGTAGCTTTGGCTTCTCAGTTCTTTTGTAGTCTTGAGGTTTGTGTGCTGTTTTGTGTTATCACATGACTGGGAAGTCCTGGATGCTAACACTAATGTTCTTTATAAGTTCAGATAGTAACAGGCCTTTCCAGTTTTATTTTCAAATGGAAGTGCTCAACAAAATGCTTTGATTTCCCCCCCCCCCCAACACACACACAATTTTTATTGATTCATTTATTTTTTTTAATGTGATTTTGTGTGAGCAAACCAGGCTGATGACCTCCTGTACTTTCACAGAAATATTTTGTCTTTCTAGACATAGATACTGCTTTTTTGCAGTTGGGTACTTCTTAATAGGAATGAGTGCAGGTTATAGCTAAGAACTGGAAAAACTGACTAAAGTGGTTAGGATTGTTTCTCTAACTTTGAATTATGAATACAATAGAATCAGCAGATGTTTTTCAAGATTTTTAACTGGAAGTATGAAATCAGGAGGGGTAACATTCAAGGATCTGTTGAGGCAAGCGTATGTTGCACTGAATATGTAATGATTTCAATTGATCCATGCAAATATACTGTAGTTGGTGTATTTTCACAAAAAGTTTTATGGACTAGTTAAACCTTCTGAGGTTCAAGAGTCGCAAATTTGTACTGAAAGAAAAAAATCGGGAAACTTCTGCAGATTCTCCACTGATAAGTAAGTATATTTTAAGACTTTGAACAGGATAAAAAGTTTGCTACAGCTTCAAGTTTCCATGTAAATATTTCTCACAGTTCTAGCTGTGAAGTATTTCTGATCTGTTTGAAAAGTTCACTGCTCATATACTTTATAAACCCGAAGTATAGGTTTTAAAAATCTTTGTTAGGGTGGCTTCTTCGGTGATGTCTTTTCAATATTTGAGAATTTTAAGTCAAATTATGCTTAGACATACCTGGGTGATTCAGTCTGTATGTTTTATATACTAATTTTATCCTGGTAGAACTGTATTTAATTCAATGGAGTTACCTTTGATGTTTGTATAACTGCTTAAGTAAAACTGCTCTTTGACTTGTGCCATGCACCTCAGCTCCTTATAAGAAGGAACTACAGATACATAGTCCTTCAGTCACATAAAATACACCCTCATACGCTGTTCTTTTTTCCCAGAGTAAACCTAATTTATGTATTTCCTTGCTAAAGGGTAACATTTTTTATTTTTTTATTTTTTTTGCAAATATGTCTAGAAGTCCTGTTTTCAGAGACAAAGTGTTTGCAAATTCCACTTTAGTAGTGTTGAACTATTTCTATTGAATAAAAATTAAAGTATTTTGGGTCTATGTACAATTGAGCTCCTAAGAAGGAGGGTGCTTTGACTTCAGCAGAGATAATAGTATAAGACTTTAACCCTCAGGTTGTTTGACTGAATGCTGCCTTATTTCCCATTGATCAAAAGTCAGTGTATACAATGGCTTCACTGGCCTGCATGAAATGAGTTAATGGCTTCAGCTTGCTTCACAGAGGAGAATTCTCCATACTGCAAGTGGCAAAGCCACTGATGGCTCTTCCAGCACAGATGTTAACATTAGACTGTAAATGGAGGCAGATGCCTTCTTTCTGTGCAGGACAAGGAAGACTAGGGACACTTGTGCTGCTGCTGTCTGATCCTTACAAGCATACAGCAGATACCAATACTGCCACACTATTGAGACAAATATGCCTCTTATTTACGTTTGGCAGAAGACAAAATAGTGACTAAAATTATTAAATTAGGAATAAATAATGACTGAGGAGTAAGAGATAAGGTCTATTCTGTGCTGAACCTGCATTTGTGCTACTCTGGGAGTCCCTGGAACTATGAAACCAAATATGGAGCAACAAACATGGGTTCCCTGGTCTTAGGGAAGCTGTGGGCTCTGCCAGCACCCTAACCTCCATGGCATTATATGTTCCTGATTCTGCTGTTTCATGCTTCTCAGGTATCAGCAGCGGCTAGCTCTGAGCTGTGACCTGCAGCCTGGCTGTGCTTGCTGTGCTAGCTAGTAATGTAATCCTACTGGGTGCAGCTCAATTGCTCCTGTTTTTCACAGGTGTTACAGCGCAACTAGTGCCTTTGTCTAAAAACCTATTTCACTCCCTTCTGGTACTATTGAGAAACTATCATTTGCTCATACAGAGCCACAGTGAAAAGTGTCAAGTCATTTTGAATTTGCCAGAATATGGGAAGGAAAGGAGAAAGCCCCATAACAGAAATAAATTTTATGAGGGTAAGCCAAGCCAGTCACTTAACTCCTCTTCATCATATGGTTTTATAATGTAATGCCTTTTAAATACAGAAGATGGGTGGCAGTCAAAGAGCAGGAGAAGATACCAGCCACCAGAGAACAAGACCACATGGTCATGAGGCAGTGGATATGAATAAGAGGGAAGGAATACAGCCACAGAATTAACGATGACATACAGGGCTGATCTAAATATGATACTGTTAAGGGTAGATATAGAATTCATACCATATCAGCATCATCTTTCCCTTGCTCTCTTTATCTCTCTCCATGTTGTTCTGAATTAATTTTGCTGTTTGGGACCAGGACTGCTGTGATTTCTTTCCCCTGGGGATTGGCTTTCTATTACATTTTACCATGAACCTTTTGCTATGGTTTTAGGTTTAATGGAGTCTAGGTGTTGGTGTAAAAATAGCCTTCAATGGTTGCATTTTTCACAAGTCATAAACTGTTACAAAGTTTTGTTTATGGCAGTGATATTGGTATAATACTAGGGTATTAGATAATTCTAGTCAAAATTGTTTGGGTTCTTGTTAATTCTGTAAATGTGTGGAGTTAAGTAGCTATCACTAAGTCATACGACTTACTTTGATAAAGAAATAAAATTAAAATAACAGGACTTTGACTTCCCCAGTTACTTCACTGTAGAGTCCCAAATAGCCAATTTCTTGAGCTCTTCCAAGGAGTTGCTCAGAAAATTGCAATTTGTTTCATTAACAGTGGTGGTACAAGAAAAATAAGCTCACAGAAGTGTCAGATCCATGCCATTTAAACACCCCTCTTGAATCTCTTGCTAGATGTCTGTCTCTGCAGTTACGCTGCGTTCTTGCTGTTGAATGTCTGTTTACTTCACTGTGTTGTTTTGCTTGTAAGGTTGTAATAAGGCTAAAGGATTTGATTCTCCAAGCTGCTAAGTACCTCTTGTGTGTGCTGTACACCCTCAATTTCTATTGCTTGAATAACTCAATAACTTGCAAGTTCCTACCATTCTAGAAGGGAAATGCACTTAAGAGTGTTTTTCAATTCTCTGATGAAAGTCACTATAGCCTAGTACAGTGCCAGGCTATTATTCAGGCATTGTACCAGTAGCTTCTATTTCTGCCTTTCACTTATTCTTCAAAAACTTGGAGAAATGGTTCTTTGTCACTAGATGTGAGAAGGCTTTGTCTCAAAAGTAGCGCTTTAGGTCGCCTAAAGAATCACTATCAGAAGTATTAGCAAAACCAAACTTGAATGCGAATTTGCAAAAGCACAACAGGGGTTGATGGGTTTATTCTACTACTTTCTGCATGGGTAATACATATAAAGGAAAATAAAATTAAAATCAATTAATGGTGATTTATACAGAGTAAAGGGGTTAAGGGGAGGGAAAGGGTAAGTAAGACTCCTAGTTGAGTTGCAGGATTCAGAGTGAACCCACCCTTGTTTCCTAAATTCCTTCTTAGAGAGGAGATCAGGTGCAGCTGGATTCAGTCTTAGTCTCAGACTCAGTCAACAGTTTATGCCTAAAGGATTTAGCAACACTTAGTCATAGCAACATGTCAATGTTAGATTAACCAGTAGTCACCAGAAGGATAACAATATTATAGATTCAAGGTAACAGATATACTATTATTTTTTGAAAGGGTTTTCAAGTCAAGTCACACACAAAGATATACATAGTACAAAGCTAACAGAGACACAGCTATATATGCAAAAGTATAGCTATTAAAAATTCCCCTTGATAATAAGTGAAATAAGTTTAACGCCTTTGGCATTTCGCAATGGATGTGGGTTGACCTTCTAGAAGTGGGAATATCAGCCTAGGTTCTGTTGTCAGCTGACAGTACTCCTTTGCGAACTTGAGAGTTTACACACTTTGAGAGGCATCCCACTCACAGGGAGATACTGGCTGTCCTGGGTTCAGCAGTAGTGGTCATTTTTCTCCTTCTTAGTAGCTGGTGCAGGGCTGTATTTTTGACTTTCGGCCTGGAAACAGTGCTGATAACACCGATGTTTTTAGTTACTGCTCAAACGTTTAGTCTGACCAAGGACTTTGTGAGTCTCATGCTCTGCCAGGGAGGAGGGGAAGCCGGGAGCAAGAAGAGACAGGACACCTGACCCAAACTATCCAAAGAGGTATTCCATACCACAGCATGTCATGCCCACTATATAAACTGGGTGCAGTTACCTGGAAGGGCTGGTTCACTGCTCGATCGGGTTGGGTGTGGTGTTGATGGGTTGTATTGTATTCTCTTCCCTTGTTAATTCCCTTATCATTATTATTATTGGTGGTAGCAGTAGTGGTTTGTGTTGTACCTTAGTTACTGGTCTGTTCTTATCTCAACCCGTGGGAGTTATGTTCTTTCGATTCTCCCCATTCCTCTGGGACTTGGGGGGGGGGGGGGGGCGGGGGCAGGGAGAAGAAAGGGGGGGCATTGTGTGAGAGGGCTGCGTGGCTGACTTACGGCCTTGGCTTAAACCACGACACTGGTGCAGCCTGCTATGCTTGAGAAGAGCTCAAGGGTTCTAACTTAGGACTGCTGTTTACAGGGTTGTGAGATGATTAGCTTCAGTCATCAGTAAATTCAATCAAAACATTTGGATAAGGAATGTTCCAAGGCTATCATGGGGGATGATTGCTCTCATTTCTACACAGAATTCCCTGGTACAATCTGTGCTGCTCCCACCTTAGCCTGATATGATTAAGTGATGTTTCATTACAGAGCTCTTACACAAAGACCAAGGTATGAAGTGAGTTACTGAAATCTCAGAGCAGGCTCAATCAGGCCAGAGGGTGGCGGTGGTGGTAAGGATGCACCACCACAGGTTTTTAGTATATCATCCCATATTTTTACCTGCTACTTATTTGTCTCTTTGCAAAATTAATTCTCCCAACTTCCTTCTGAGAACCTGTTAAGTGGAAGTTTCTAGAAAACCAGAAGCAACAATGTTTACAAAGATTAAATAACTATTCAGTTCACTTTTCCTCTTTCTAAAGCACAAAGTCTACAGGAATAATTATCCTAGTAGTAGTTTTTCAGTCTCATCATAGCTGGATACGGTTGAAACTTATTTGAACTTTTCACAAGAACTAGCCTTTCTTTGAATATTTGAAACATTATCAAAATGATCTGAAAATGAAAGTAGTCTCTTGCTGTCTTCTGTAATATGTTTGGAGAAAGTCACCATTGTCAGGTCCAACTGAATGCTCTAATACAAGGGACTTTAATCTCAATCATCCCCTGCTCACAGGAAAATTGAGCTGCTACCCTAGGCTCTTTATCTAGTCAGTGGGGAGAGCAAGCAGATTCACAGGGCAGTTCATCCGCTGCAAAAGACCTGTTTTAGGATGGAGTGCATTTCTCTCTGGAGGCACTTATCTTTTTTGACTGTGGAGTTACGCAGATGATAAACCTAGACTAGACACCTAGGTTTCAATATTAAAAACTAATCTGAATTGATTCTCACCCTAAAATTGTGTATTATCACAACCAAATAATATGCTTTTGGCATCTGAGTTGAAAAGGACTGTAATTAGTCATTGCTCCTGAATCAGTACTCAAGCAAACCTTTAAGGGAATTTTTCCTGATTAATGTTTGCAGGGCCAAAATCTGTAAAAATCTTTGTAAAAGAGACTGTGATCTCTGCTGCTTTAATGAGTTTTAGTTCAAAGATTCATTATAGTTGAGCTGGCCTTGTGAGTGGCCCTGAAAAATTATTTATCTCCAAAGTATGTTGCTATTGCTGAGTTAGGTCAGTGTTTGTGAGGGGCTCTTGCAAACATATTATTTTTTAATATTACTTTTTTCTTAAAGTGGAGCTCACTTCTGTTTCTCTTGGCATATCTCTTAGCTTCCCTTTGAATGTGTGAGAAACAGGACTAGAAAAATGTGATTATGTTCTCAGCTATGTAAATCAGAGTAGCTTCACTGACTGAAAACAGTCGTACTGTTTCATTAAAAGATGAAAATTGTGATTGTTTGAGGTTTGTTCTTGTCCTGGGTTCAGCAGTAGCAGTCATTTTTCTCCTTCTCGGTAGCTGGTGCAGCGCTGTGTTTTGACTTTTGGCTTGGGAACAGAGCTGATAACAATGATGTTTTGGTTTGGTGAAGGACTTTGTGAGGCTCATCCTCTGCCAGGGAGGAGGGGAAGCTGGGAGGAAGCAGAGACAGGACACCTGACCCAAACTGACCAAAGAGGTATTCCATACCACAGCACGTCATGCCCAGGATGTAACTGGGAGTTAGCCGGAAGGGCTGGGGGACTGCAGGGTTGGAGGAGGTATTGGTCAGTGTTTGGTCGGGCTGGGGGGAGCGAGTTATCGGTCAGCTGGTGGTGAGATGTTGTATTCTCTTCCCTTGTTATTTCCTTTATCATTATTATCATTGGTGGTAGCTGTAGTGATTTGTGTTATACCTTAGTTACTAAACTGTTCTTATCTCAACCCGTGGGAGTTGCATTCTTTTCGATTCTCCTCTCCATCCCTCCAGGAGTAGGGGGAGGGAAAGAAAGGGGGGAGTGAGTGAATGAGTTACCTGACTGGGTTTAAACCATGACAGTGCTTTAGAGTTTTATATATGGTGCTCTAGCTCAGGAGTTTTGTTCATATAGTCTGGTACTGAAATGTGCAATCCTGGGCACTTGTACTACTGATACAGCTGAAGTAGGTAGGTCAAGAGGATATATGAGTAATAATTTCTTAAAAATATTAGATGCTGAATTGAAAACAACTGAGAATTTAATGTAAATTTAAAATTTATCTGTAGTGTAAGTATAGTCAAATAAAAGTATATATGAAGAATGCAAAATAGATTAAGACAATTTTCTTAGAGTTTGGGAGTTTTGTTATTTAAGATGTTTATTTTTACAAAGTAAGAACCAGCCTTAATGGCAAGTTCTTTGAGGCTCTCTCTTTTAATATTTTGTTTGGTTTTGCTGCTAGATAGGTGCTTATATCTTAGCAGTAGGGTCTCAAATGTTAATTTTCATTTCAGGAGAAGCTGGTCTTCAATGATGTAAGCCAGAGAGATCACTTTTATTCCTTTTTCTCTTTCTTCCCTATTCTTTTTTCTCCCCACCCTATCGTTTCCCTTTTCCATAGGAGGTGCTGCTCTCTCTGAAAGGTCAGTCTGACCTTTCAGACTATGACCTAAGAATGACTTATTGATCGTCATTCAGCAGTATGTAGCTTGACTGTAGATCTCTGAATCAGGCTACAGACTATGAAGTACAGTGTTGTTTTTTTAAATCTGCAAGTACTTGTTTTTTGCCAAAACTCAATGTGCGTGTATGCACTTGCTCCTTTTTTTAAACCACTGCGTTTTAGCACAATGTGTGTTACAGTTGTGTGAATTTGTCTTCTCTAAATCTGCTTTTATTTTTAAACATCCTGTCACAGAAAAACTTTATCCTCCATCACTTAGTCACAAAAGAATGTTTTGGGTTTTCTTTTTTTTTCCCCATCATTTAACATTACCTTCACACGATTGATTTAAACAAGATTTTTACTCTTGTATCAGGTGACAGTCAACCTCTTCTGCCTTACTGATGTATTGCAGAGAGTTGAAATTTGGGTCTACAGTCCAGTAAGAAAGCCAGCTGCCTATGGCTGGGAGAGGTTTGGGTTCTGCAGGTTTCTAGGTCGACCTTTATAGAAATGTTTACAGCAATAATAATGTTAACATGATACTTCAAGTACAAGTCAGAGTGACTTTGTTACTCTCATCCTCTGTGTTGTCTGTAATTTCTCATAAGGCTGACCCAACCCACTTTGAAATATAATACACTTAATTGGCTTTAATAAAAAATGAATGTGAAAGGTTAAATAGTTGGTTGGATTTTTTTTTTTTCTTGACAGCTGCTCATAGCAATGTCTTTCATAAAGTTCCCTCTATTTTTCACAGAATGAAAGCTAAAACTCAAAGCTCAGAACATCTTAATCACAACATGCATAATATAGTAGTATTCTGAATGAGGTTTTAGTTTTCCAGGCCTGTTTACTGCAATGGTTTCCAGCTCCTTCCCTCAAAACTAGGCAAAAGAGACCTCATTAGAAAGCAGTTACACATATAAAACTGGAATTTGTAGTGCTGTTTACATTTCCTTGCCCAAGAGACTTGTAGCATCTTTGAGTGTGTTGTACACATACATACAACACGTATATATGCCTATGTAACCTTCTGCTCCCAACTGTTACTACTTGCATTCTTTTCATTCTCCTTGTTGCTATGTTAAAATTTCCTGTTAAGATGGTGAACTGTCCCGACTGTTGTTGTATAAGCTACTTGAAGACTACAGAAAGAAAAAAAAAAAAAAGAAAATATCTCTTATCATTAATGAACCTAGCTGGTCAAACTTCAAGACTTCCTAGCCATATTACTTGAACAGAAGACTTCATTCTTCTGGGAAAGCAATTAAATCCTTCTTCACCTGTGTGATTTACTAAATTGACAGGAAGACATCAGAAGGGGAGTGTGTATTAGGTAGTTACTGGGTGCTGGACAGAATTAATTTGAAGAATGCTTCATGCAAAATGAATGACACTTTACCTGCTAACCTCTAATGGTACATCAGAAGGAATTAATTGGACCCTTTATTTCTATATTTCTATATTTATTTTAAAAATAATTTAATCTGTCTCATCAGTACTATGAAGGATGCCAGCAAAATGGTTTATGTGAATACCCTGAGCTCAGGTTGTGATAGACTGACATCAGTAATATTGTTTATTCAGATCGGCTTATGTTTTAATTTTATGCTTACAGAAATACAGAAGATAATATAAGTGAGACCAAGCCCTGAATGGTTAATTTGAACTGCTTTCTTTCATTTATAAATTACAAAATGTTCCCAGAACTCTTGAAAAGAACTCTTATTTCTCTCCTTTTACCTTACTTTTAGTAATAGCATAATAATTTAGCAGTAATCTGGGGATCCCTTTAAGCTGTCTGATTTTTGAGAGGACACCTGGTCTCCATTTAGTAAAAGTTTGATTCCCATGCATTACTATAAGGCAGTCTTGAAAAATTGTAATCTTTGTTTAGCATAATAATTTGCAGTGTTCGTGCAGTTGTAGCATAAGACCTCATAGAAACAGGTATGGTTCGCAAGTTGTGAAGTGTGAAAATGAACAGTATGATATGAAAGAACAAAAATGCTTGTATTTTGCAGTTCAGCTGTCTTCTAATGAGCAATTCAATTAAGTTTGGCCTTGTTAAGTAGGTGCTTGAAAAATAAGTCAAGTGATGCAGTAATTATGAGCACAGAAAAACAAATACCTCCCTCTTTTAAGTAGCAATCAAAATATTTATGTGGAGATGTTCTTGTAGAGATTTTTATACATATTCTAAAATCATTAGGCAGATAAGTCAAGAAGAACTCGATGTGTACAAACACAGCGTTGGGAGGCTTGGGGGGAGGTATTCAGTGCCAATCCATCAGTATCTCAGTTTCAAAACTCCATGGGGGAATGATTTAAAGAGTATGTAAGTTTATAATAGTAACAAAATACACTTTTACCAGATTGTTAACAAATTGAGCATAAAAAGTGAATAATGACATTTCACACTGGGTATTTGTTTCCAATTAATACTGAAAACCTTACCCAGCTCTAAAGTGATGTATAATATTTAAGTCGGACATTAATCACAAAAATTGATTTCTGGACAGCACCTTGTACTTCTGGTCATGAGAACATTGGCTTTTTTAATTGGCAACTTATTGGCCTCCCCCAGCCCTGCTTTTGTTCTACTGATGGTCAACATTTATTTTTTTTCTAGGACAGCAACATTAAGTTAAAGAGCAAGAGCAGAACATAGAGGCACTGTCTACAGTGTTCTCTGGAGTGGCATTTGGTTTAACTTCAGCAGTATTACAGGAGTTGATAGCTCATTTACCCATTGTCGTGTGGAATTTGTAAAGCAATCTGTAAACATCTTCTGTCCGTGTAACTTGTCTGTTTTATAAAATACCACTTGCTTCAGCAATGTGAGAGTTGGCCTTTTTTTTTTCCCTTTGTCTTTCTCAATGTCACTGCTGGTCACTATGGAGCATGTGATTCAGTTTTATTCAAACTGCTTTTCTTTGGCAAGGCACTCAGCTGCATGGTCAAGTGATCCTGGAATGAAACTGAAGAGTTCAGCTGAATGGGGACCTGATCAAAGCTTTGAATTTAGACTCAACTTCATTAGGAAAAAATCAAGCATCGGAATGAAGTTGCTTTGAAAAGAGGGGGAGAGAAGAGGTGGGCTGGGAAGCTCTTTTATTGGCTACAGTAGAGCCTGTCCCTTTCAGAGCTCTACTGAGCATCATCTGAAAGTCTGGTCTGTGCTACAGCTAAGACTTACATGGTGGAGCCAGAAAAAATAGCAGCTCTTCATTTGGCACACTAGGAAAAGCAGTGAATTCCACCTTTTAATGCTGGTTTACGTTGGGAAGGAAATGGTAAGCCCATGTAGAAAAATGTCTACTTGGAAAGGCTTTAGGCAGTAAAGTAGAGGGCTGCAGCAGAGTGTACATGCCTCAATTAAAAATTTAATTGTCCCACAAGGATTTTTGCCCTTATGTTTTGAGTAAAGTAACTTCTTTGTTGTGAACATTGTAAATTAACATTCTGAACTTGGAGATCAATTTACTCAGTGTTGTTTTAGTGCTACTACCTGCAATTCTCTTTCAAATTAGTTCAATAGAAAGAAAGATCAAGTGTTACTACTTTAAAAATAAAAGCCAAGAATTGACATTCCTGAGATATACAATATGATTGTAATACCTCTGTTGTGTGGTTTATCTGCTTTCTGGCCATGTCCAGCACTTTCAGATACGCAGAAGTTTATTTGGAGAAACCCTGAGTAGATTCTATTTTTGTCATGCTTGAAAGTCCCAGATAAGGATTGAAAATCTTTGTACTTCTGGGTATAACTTCTGAGTAGAAAAGAAAGGTGTGAAATGCTTAGGAAAATTCTATTGAACAGTGGCCTTATTTAAGGCTACTTTCACTAACTTAATATCTAAATGATGACTGCTTTTGTCTTTTTAAATAAATGTGTGTGCAGCATACTATTACCATGTAATTGTACAGTTAATGGAATGTATTCAAGAATCTCCAGGAGATGAAATTTACAAAGGAATCACAGAGTTGAATATGACAAAATATGTCATTTGAACCTACAAACACAAATTTCAAACCTGCCCTGTCTGTAATTGTGATGTATCAGGGTTCTGTGCATGTGCTCTTAGTAATCAGTTCTGTAGTTCTCTGCATAGATAGGATAAGGGACTGAGTGGAGGTGGTTCACAACTTCTAGCTAGCTTCACAACAAAGCATTTGACTCATGTATGCAGTTTTCAGATTAAAATATTGCACAGCCCAGGAGATAACTCAGGTAGCTCTTGCTCTGTATTGCCTGATTGATAAGAACTGTCTTTGTGCTTAAATCATAGAATTATAGGATGGTTTGGGTTGGAAGGGACCTTAACAATCATCTAGTTCTATCCTCCCTTGCTATGGACAGCAAAGCCTTCCAGTAGACCAGGTTGCTTCAAGCCCCATCCAGCCTGGACTTGAACACTTCCAGGGATCAGGCATCCCTAAATTCCTGCGGCAACCCATTCCACAATCTCACCACTGTCCCAGTAAACAAATTCTTCCTAATATCTCATCTAAATCTACCCTTTTCTAGTTTAAAACCAGACACATTTAAAAATGTGTTGGTTAACATCCTGGGTGGAGAATCCAGGAGTTGCAGTGATTGCAGCAGAAAATGCCTAGAATTGACCAAACTAAACATAAATAATATTAAGTAGTCAGTAGAAAATACTCTGTGCAGATGTAGAAGAAAATCAGAGCTTGGAATTTAAAAGTAATGGTGACTGTGCAAAAAAACCTTAAATCCTCAAACCCAAAATCCCCAAACAAATGTAAAACCCACCAAGAACACAACAGTTTGAGGAGAAACAGAATAAGGTCTCATTGTTGAGCCCTTTAGGAATCACTATTACAGGAATTTCAGTAAAAAAAAAAGCTTGCTTCATGTAGATGAGAGAAATGACTCAAATGGCTTGACTTGGTATGGCACATGTTGTAGGGGCTGAACTCTGTATCCAAGTTTTACTGACTCTCATTTTCTCAGATTTGTACCTGTTCCAATCACTCTATATTATTTTTCCTATGCAAAATGTTTCAGATTACTTAAATTTTATGGTGGTTTTCTTTTCCAAACTTACCTTATGTTACCACTGTGACTGTTGAATTCTGATCCTTTGGGAAGAAAATTACATTAAGTGTATTATTACCAACATTTAATTGACATTTTATTCGTATCATTTATTTCAATTGCATGACTTATATGTCATTTACACAGCAATTAGTTTCCCAAACTAATAGTAATTGTTCCAAAACAAGCATATAGTAATATGTTACCAACTTACGTAGGCAATGCATCCTGTATTACAGTGAGTTCATTTAAAGGAAGATAATGCTGATCAGGGAAAGAATGTTTGCGGAATAATTTGGTAGCGTATACACCTGTACACAAACAGTGACTAACAGGATGAAAGAAAACAAGATATGCAGTTTCTAGAAGAGCAGAATCCCATTCCCTTTTGGAGGGGACAACAGCATAACAACTGTTTCTTTATGGAATGGGACAAGTTATGGAATCATTATGCTTCTCAGGAATGAAAAGTAGAGGTACTGAGTTTTGTTGAGATTCATTTGGGTAGATAATAACTGAAAATGTAAAGGGAGTGGAGTGTCCTGGAATTGCTTGGCCTCATTCAAACTGTCTAGGCCTTGTAGAGCAGCCTTTACCTGTGCAGGTCAGGTGAACAGCAGGTAATATCATTCTGCTGTTCTCAAGGAACTTGCCTGGTCATATGCAAGTTTTTTTTGTGTGCAGGCTGGATAACCATAAAATTACGTGCAGGTTTTTCTTGGACACAGCAATTATCTCTAGGCCATGCACTAGTGACATAATAGTCATAACTGAAGGGGGATGATGCTGAAATGACACCTAGTTTTTATATTCTAGCATATGCAGTTTATGTGTGTCATATTTCAGGTTAATTTTCCCTCTGGTGGTTGGTGAAATATCTAACCATGGTTTTATTGTTTTTATTTTCTTGAGAAAAATGTGCTGAACTTTCTAAATGTTCAATTTTCATTCTGAGTTATTACTGGAAGAAGGAGATAATTGCTTTATCAATACAAGACACAGTCAGTTGCATTTTAAATACCTTCAAAGCTAGTTATTTGACCATGCTCTCAAGCAGTTCTGGTTATTGTTTATGTTTGATTTTGGCATTTACTGAGTTATTAGTAATAGATGTATAATAATAACTTCCTTCATTCAGGAGCGGCTGGTCTTTGAGCCCAGCTCCCAGCACAAGCAAGGCCGTGTTTTGGGTGGATATGCAGAAGGATTTCTGGGAAGTAGGGTGACTGCTTCACAATTAATACTTGGCATTGCAGCCAGGTCTGGGGGGTTGTCTCACAGTCCTCATAGAAGAAAATGAGAAGGTTGTCAGATAGCTGATGATACCCTGCCATTTAGCTCACTCATTCCTTCTCATTGCAGGAGATTTGTTCACTGGATAGAACAAGTGTTCTTATCTTTCATAAGGTAAAATCTCAATACCTCTCTTAAATTGTTCCTAAAGACTTGCCAGGCAGGGGCAATGGGCATGGGCCCTTCTTTAAACGGTTCTCACTAACTGGCATTCGGGTTTGCATACCAAAGCATCTGTCACTTTATTGCTTTAGTGGAGTGTACGCTAGTGAAAGTAAAGCTTTCTGTTTTTTAGCTCAATATCATGCTTTTTGAAAGCATAACCAATGTATTAATTTAGAAAATTTCCTGGTATTACTCTGCTATCAGTCTGTATGTTTATACAAATGAGAAAGTCTATTTAAACTATCAGAGTCTAAACTTGATGTAGTAGGGTTTCAGTATGTGTACTCGCATCTAGACAAATACTCTTCTGTGGTGATTCAAAGAGCAGTAATGAAAAGCAAACCTGTTCAAAGTAAATGTGAAAGCTTGAAAGCCCTTTAGAAAGTGTCATAGTCAGGGGTTTGGGTGTCTTGAACACGGGACCCAAGCTTGTAGGCCAGGTCTAGTGGGGGCTGGTGGAGCTGCTGCCAAAGAAGGGAAAGAGCAGTTTTGGTAGGAGGCTTGCCAGACTGGTCAAGGAGGCTTTAAACTAGATGTGTTGGGGGAGGGGGGGCATCATTCCATCCCAACACACCCGGTCAGTTGCCAGCACCTATAATAAATGTTTGGAGCAATGTAGAGATATCCCAGCCACTCCAGCCAATGAGCCGGCTTCAGTTGGAGCTCGGCTCAGATGCCTCTATACAAATGCCCACAGCATGGGGAACAAACAAGAGGAATTAGAGATGTGGGCACATCTACGGGGGTATGATATAATGGGCATCACAGAAACATGGTGGGATAGCTCCTATGACTGGAGTGTTGGAATGGAAGGTTACAGGCTCTTTAGGAAGGACAGGCCTGGCAAGTGGGGAGGGGGAGTTGCCCTTTATGTTAGGGATAGGCTGGAGTGTATGGAACTCTGTCTGGGGACAGGTGAGCAGTCCACAGAGAGTTTGTGAGTCAGGGTTAAAGGGAATATAGCTATGGGAGACATTACTGTGGGGATCTGTTACAGACCGCCTGATCAAGGAGAACCTGTGGATGAAGCACTCCATAGACAGATAGGAAAAGCCTCTACGCTCACAGGCCCTTGTTCTCATGGGTGACTTCAGCCACCCTGACATCTGTTGGAAGGGTGGTACGGCCCGGCACAAGTAATCCAGGAGGTTCCTCAGTTGTGTGGAAGACAACTTCCTTCTGCAAGTAATAGAGGAGCTGACAAGGAGAGGTGCCGTGCTTGACCTCGTGCTCACCAACAGGGAAGGGCTCATTGGAAATGTGATGCTCCAGGGCAGCCTGGGATGCAGCGACCACGAGATGGTCGAATTTGAGATCCTCAGGACAGTGAGAAGAGCATGCAGCAAGCTCACTGCCCTGGACTTCAAAAGAGCAGACTTTGGCCTCTTCAGGAACCTCCTTTGGAAGGTTCCATGTGATACAGCCCTAGGGGGCAGAGGGGCCCAAGACTGTTGGTTGATATTCAAGGATCACCTGCTGCAAGCTCAGGAGTGTTGCATCCCAACCAGAAGGAAGTGCAGTAGGAGGGCCAGGAGACCTCCTTGGATGGATGAGGAGCTCCTGAGGAAAAATCAAATGAAAAAAGAGGCTTATAATAAGTGGAAGCAAGGACAGGTGGCATGGGAAGAGTACAGGGATGTTGTCCGAGAAGCTAGGGACCAGGTTAGGAAAGCTAAGGCTCAGTTAGAATTAAACTTAAACTTAGCTAGAGGTATTAAAGATAACAGGAAGGGATTCTACAGGTACATAGCAAATAAAAAACAGACTAGGGAGAATGTAGGCTCCCTCAGGAAGCTCTCGGCTACACGGGATTTGGAGAAGGCTGAGGTTCTGAATGACTTCTTTGCCTCGGTCTTCACTGGCAAAGGCTCTGACCGTACCACCCAAGTCTTGGAAGGCAGATGCAGGGGCTGTGAGAATGAAGATCATGGGCCCACTGTAGGAGAGGACCTGGTTCGAGACTATCTTAAAAATCTGAATGTGCACAAGTCCATGGGTCCTGATGAAATCCATCCGTGGGTCCTGAAGGAGCTGGTGAATGAAGTTGCGAAGCCGCTGGCCATCATATTTGAGAAATCACGGCAGTCAGGTGAAGTTCCAGATGACTGGAAAAAGGGAAATATAACCCCCATTTTCAAGAAGGGGAAAATGGATGACCCGGGGAATTACAGACCAGTCTGTCTCACCTCTGTGCCTGGCAAAATCTTGGAGCACATTCTCCTGGAAGGCATGCTAAGGCACATGAAAATCAACAGGGTGCTTGGTGGCAGCCAGCATGGCTTCACTAAGGGGAAATCCTGCCTGACCAATTTGGTGGCCTTCTATGATGGGGCTACAGAACTGATGGACAGGGGTAGAGCAGTTGATGTCACCTACCTGGACTTGTGCAAAGCGTTCGACACTGTCCCACATGACATCCTTGTCTCTAAATTGGAGCGACATCAATTTGATGGATGGACCACTCGGTGGATAAAGAACTGGCTGGATGGCCACGCACAAGGAGTTGTGGTCAATGGCTCAGTGTCCAGCTGGAGACCAGTAACGAGTGGTGTCCCTCAGGGATCGGTGTTGGGACCGGTCTTGTTTAACATCTTCATCGCTGACATGGACAGTGGGATTGAGTGCGCCCTCAGCAAGTTTGCCGATGACACCAAGCTGTGTGGTTCGGTTGATACGCTGGAGGGAAGGAATGCCATCCGGAGGGACCTTGACACACTTGTGAGGTGGGCTGATGCCAACCTCATGAAGTTTAACCATGCCAAGTGCAAGGTCCTACACCTGGGTTGGAGCAATCCCAGGCACAGCTACAGGTTGGACAGAGAAGAGATTCAGAGCAGCCCTGTGGAGAAGGACTTGGGGGTGCTGGTTGATGAGAAAATGAACATGGGCCGGCAGTGTGCGCTTGCAGCCCAGAAAGCCAAGCGTATCCTGGGCTGCATTAAAAGGAGCATGACCAGCAGGTTACTCTGCTCTTGTGAGACCTCACCTGGAGTACTGTGTGCAGTTCTGGTGTCCTCAACATAAAAAGGACATGGAACTGTTGGAACAAGTCCAGAGAAGGGCCACGAGGATGATCAGGGGACTGGAGCACCTCCCATATGAAGGCAGGCTGAGGAAGTTGGGGCTGTTCAGCCTGGAGAAGAGAAGGCTGTGTGGAGACCTCATAGCAGCCTTCCAGTATCTGAAGGGGGCCTATAGGGATGCTTGGGGAGGGACTGCTCCTTAGGGACTGTAGTGACAGGACAAGGGGTAATGGGTTAAAACTTAAACAGAGGAAGTTTAGATTGGATATAAGGAGGAAATTCTTTCCTGTTAGGGTGGTGAGGCACTGGAATAGGTTGCCCAGGGAGGTTGTGAGTGCTCCATCCCTGGCAGTGTTCAAGACCAGGTTGGACGAGGCCTTGGGTGATATGATTTAGCGTGAGGTGTCCCTGCCCACGGCAGGGGGGTTGGAACTAGATGATCTTAAGGTCCTTTCCAACCCTAATGATTTTATGATTCTATGATTCTAAGTTAAGGACACTACTTTTTAATAGAATTAAGTTCTAAACATTGGTTAAAAGACCAGCCTTTTCCCCCAAGCACAAAATAATTTGAGTTAGTGTCATATAAGGTGACTGGAGGTACTGGAAAACAATGTCTTAAATAATTTTTGCCCTTTTAGAAAGAGTTGGATTTAAATTGTTACTTAATTACCAGTTTGAGGTTGTGGCAGTACTGTGACTGATTTGGTGGAAGGAACTGCTTAGCGTGCTCAGTATGACGGAATTTAGCATCTTGAAAATGACACAAAGTAGTGTTGATCTTGCAGCGATGTGATGGTGTCCTATAAGCATGGCTTGCTAACATTCTTCCTTCTCTATTTTGCTCGTCTGCAGTGAATTCATTTGATTTGGATGGTCAAGGTGTAGCTGTTGAAGCTCAAAAGAAAATTTTTTTTTGTTTTAATCTTCTATCTTTCCAGCACTTAAAAGTTGGAAAATGTTTATGAAAAAAGGAACAGTCAAAGGCACGGCCTGGTAAAACTTAGGCTATCTGAAACTAAGTACAGAGCTTGGCAACATCATCTATTTTCTGTGGTTAGTCATTCCAGACTTAGTTAAAATCTGAAAATAAGTGTTGAATTTTCAATATCTATCTCAGGCTTTTCTTACTCTTCATGAAACAAAAAGGAAAATAGAGGGTAAACAGCCATATAAAATAAGAGCATGGGATAGAAAGGGACAGTTTTATCTGATTAAATTATATTTTATAGTGTATAGTTCAAGAATATCAGCCTCTTGCTTGCAAAGCTTCAGCTCTTTCCATTAAAAAAAAAATGAACTATTTAGGAAACCATGAATTTAATTTTAGTAGTTAATATAAGTTGGAGCTCATAATAAACCACTTGTAAAGCAGTCACTGCCAACCAGCTTGCTGTGAATCATGAAATTTCTTTTTGAAAGAACTCAGATTTCTTTTAGAAAATGAAGCAGGATGTACATTCTTTGATCTAAAATGAGTTTACATAGAGAGTTTGGGGATTTTCCCAGAGGAAATATCACAGCAGCTTCATATCAGAGTTTCATGCCATACATAATACCAACTTTTATTGCATATACCTATTCATTTTATAGTTTTCTAGCTATTGCTTCCAGTTATATACATAAAAATATAACCCTCTTGCTATTTAGAGTAGACTGATAGATTATATGTTGCTTTTAACATCAGAATAACTATTAGAACATTAAACATGGAAATGTCTTTTATGCTTCTTTAATTTACTGTGTCGGCACAAGTTCAGTAACATTCTATGTTAATTTAACTGCAATCTGTATATGTGAACTAAAAGATGTGTTTTGTTTCAGTAAGTGCTGGAACTGTAAATGAGTGCATTCCACATATTTAATCAAAATTACATAAGGTGGATGCCACCACACTATTCTTTTTGTTGATTTATCTGTTTCACAGGAAATAATTACCGTGATACCACCATAGATTTTTAAGAACATAGAAAATTTGTTCATGGGTCAGACTGTTAAACTTCTTTGCCCTAGTGTGCTGTTGCCAGGGTGACATCAGGAAACGTTATCTAGTGTGTTATGCTTGATGCTTTCTGCAGTCTATTTTCCCCATGCTCTCCCAGCATTTAGTAAGCTGCTTTGGCAGGAAGACTTAAAATCTGAACAACTTTTTTGGTCCTTCAAGGCTATTTACACTGGCCAGGAGTTATTTAACGTCAAGTTAACTATAATTTTGTGTGTTTTACTAGATCTCATTCTACATCACATTACTGTTAAAGACTAGCTTCAGTAATAAAATAGACATTACATTTAGTTAAAAACTCTAATAACAGGAAGAAATGAAAATGTAATCTCATTGTTTTCAAACATTTCAAGTAAATGGATAGACCAACATTTCAGAAACATGAAAATATTAGCCTGTTCCTGTCCTGAAGTATAGCCAAATCCTTTGTGCTGAAAACATTTAATACATTTGAATACATTGAAAATGAGAAGAGGGGAGTATTAAATGGGACAAATCTCCCTCTAGGAGCTGCTCTTTCTTAAGCAGGCAAAGGAAAAATCAAAGAAAGGTAATTTAGCTACTTCTAAATACCAACATCTATTGTCCTCTCCCTCTTGAATAAGGAATATTTTATTCATTTTCCTAGAAAAGGTTCCTGCTTATGTTTAATATTTAGGCTCTAACATACAGTTAGGAAGTATCATGCTGTGGACCCTTTTATTGACTGGGTCTTCTCAATGGTAAAGAATCAATACAGTGTTCATGGGGTGAGAGAGCTGTGCGGGCTGCATTTTTTGTGTGGCTGAAGGTCTGAAATTAGTTTGGTGGTTTTTGTAGCTGTGCAGTTGGGGGTACAGGGATCTCAAGAATGTCACTGATAAGTAGAAAGATAATAGGCTAATGAGCAGAACATCGGAAATCCATGAAAAATAAAGTCAAGTTTTATGCTAGGCTTGTGCGGATTAGAATGAGAAGTAGCGCAGAAAATATCCAAACATGATGTGAATATGAGCATGAGTTGATCACATTATGCTTTAATGACTGGCGTTCATGCGCATGCGCAACTTCTAAGCAAAATTAATTTAAAGGTATGTATGTGATAAGTTGGGGCACATACATTAACAGGAAAAGTTTTTTATTTAAGAACTGATTACAATATATAAACACGATGTGTGGGTTGGATTATTAGTATTTTTGTACTGGATAGTTCATTTCCCATAAGAGCTACTGAATTACTTGTACAATGAATGCACCCTGTTTTCTGCTACTGTTAGCAATTTGTTTAAGTGTGATGTTTCTTTGGTGTGAAGTCATATTTGGCATTCAAAAGTTAAAAGATGGATATAAAATCTGATAATATTTTTTTTTTTCCATAACAATCTCTTCCTGTCACTGTTACTCTTCCTCTCCCAGGGACTGCTGCTTTCACATTTTGGGATTAGGAAAGAGAAGGAGGAAGCTGAATACCGGTGTTTACACATTTTTGTTAGGCTGGAGTTCATCAGTTCCCCACCCCCACCTTGAACTTGCTGAAGTCTGAGGTCAGGTTGCTCAGAAACAGTCAAGTTATGGGTCTGTCCAAGGATGGCTATTCCACCACCTCCCTCAGTACCTGTTTCACTGTTCAACACTGATATGTATCTGCTAGTCAGCAGCCTGAGAAAGACGTATCAGTCTCATTTCTTCTTGTATTTTCAAGTAGTTTTAACTTTGTGGATCTCTTAAGGAACTCACTCCTGGGTATTTAAAATTATTTAAATGTTTGGAGTGTTTTATGCTGTTTACCCTTTTTACTAAATGTCTTCCCTAAACAGGTGTCTCCCTATTGCATCTATCCTAAGCAATTCAAAAGATCTTTTCTTTTCTTTTTTTTTTCACTGGCTTAGTTGGAGAATGGTGGGAGCAAACCAACCTCCATTAAAATAGGATTTCCAGACTACTGATAAAACTTTGTAGTTATGCAAGCTAAAAGAAGAATAATCAAATGTCGTACTTGATGTAATGAGCTGATCACTACAGCAGTTTGGGAGAAAGCTGTCGTCAGATTTAAGCACTAAGGAACTTGCTGTTCTTCAGTTTTCTTGTAGATCTCATGTGTTAGGTTACTAATAGATGAAAGCTACTGGAATTCAGGGGGCTTATTAACCAAATCCTGGACACTTTTTCTCATTTACTTTTCTTGTTCAGAGTAGTAAGATGGAATTTTCAGGCCTCTGTTCAATTTACTTTTACATTCTTTGTTAGTGAAGGAAGTTCAGAAAGTGTCTATGGCTTTTAATGAACTATGTCAAGAACATGCAGCAAGGAAAAGACAAAAATGAATACTGTATGTACTCCTTCTGTATGCAAATTTAAGATTCCTATTGGTGGCTTTTAAACTTTTATTGTAAGTGTGCACAAAGTTGCATGACTAAAATCTACAATAAACAACCTTAAACTGATTTTTTAATTGATTTTATTCTGAGCATTCTAATTTTGTGGCACGCAGGAAGCAATACTTGACTTCAAAATGCTTTTCTTAACACAACTTTTTGTAATCGCCATGCCAGGAAAGATTGTGAGTGGCTTTTGTGGAGATGTTCAAGAGGCTCCTCTTCTGTTTTCCCTATGACACCAGTCATCACTGCATCCAGTGAGAAGACAGCACTGTTGGTTCAGTAGGCTAGTGAAGAGCTAGCAGGTACTACTATGTCTCCCAAAGACGCATCTCAAGGAGAGGGGAAAGAGACGATCAAGGCACTCTTCAATCTCTTCAGTAGGCAGTGAACCTCTGCTATTCTGAGCACAGAAGATAAACCTTGCAAAAAAGGGTTCTCATGACACCTTTCATTGCTGCATACCATGAACTGGTTGTTTGACTCTAAATGACAATCTTGAAACCTGTTGCATTCTCCAAAACTGCAAGTGATGAATTAATACTGATTGGGAATTGAAAATTCCATCACAGATAGTGATGTCATCTCACTAGATGGTGCTACAGAATCATTTTACTTAGAGAGAACAAAAATGTGCTTTGTGTGATGATAAATGGCTGATATATTGATCAGAAAAAGCTGAATTAGATGCTAGAATCCAGGTCTGAGAAAGTTACGGGTTTTTTACTTAAAACTTTTAAACGAATAATTAAATCTGAACTGTGGAAGAGTTAAAGTAAGAACTAAAAACTATGAATCATCTTTGTATTATATATGTAAAATGAAACTAATATGCACTTTCAAAACTGAGATTAAGGAATTAAAGTCGGAATGAAAATAAGGACAATCAAGGAAAAGAAAAAGGTGAAACCATGCTTCCTGTGAGCAAATATTTCCAACATTTTCCGAGGATTTATATTTCTGCATTTGCTGTCACATGATAGCATGAACTAGTTCACAAACCGGTGGCAGTAGATTACAACGTGAAGGTTCATTGTCAACCTGGAAGTAGTCTCAATACATGTTAAGCATAGAAGCAATATTCCCCATCATTTTTCCAGATATTCCATATTCCTATGCTTATTGGTCCCCAAGGTGAGGTACCACTAAACAGTTGCCCTAGGATAACAAGGAGGAAGTTTTATGTTGAAGATATGCAAGATGAAATGACAGCTCTGTAGTCTAAACCAGGTCCCTGCAAAACAAATGAATCCAGTGCAATATATAAGGTAAAAAGTCTAGTGTAGACATAGGGGAAAAAAGTGCTTAGCAGTGTTATTGGAATCATTGAGTATGAGCCTATGAGTTATATTATCTGGTCATGACAGGTGGATCAACTAGCAAATTAAAATATTTTGAATTCAGGGCATAAGTACTGATCTGTGCGACCTCAGTGTTCATGAACAGAATAAGGCAAATTTGCCAAAAAAGTCCAATAACAAGAATAATATAAACAATTTTCACTGAAAATCCTTAATGATCTGGTATATACTACCCTGCATTATGTATATAGCTACACTCACAATTAGGCATAGTTTATAACTTTGAGAAGGAATGCTGCTATGAATGCTTAGTCTTGACTGTGACTCAGTAGCATCTATGAACCAGGGAGCAATCTAAGGTCCTACCTACTTAAACATGCAAACTATTCAGTATGTTGCAAATAGTGATTGCTATGCTGTCCTGTGTTCAGTTCCTGAGGGCACCATAAAAAAGTCTTAAGTCTCACAAAGCAGAACTGGACAAATAATGGATTTTTTTTTGCTTTACTGCCGAAACAAAAGGAAGGTAAGAAGAAATTAAGAAAAATGAATCGATCTGAAACATTTTGGGGTGTTTTTTTTTTTGTGGGTTTTTCTTTTTTTTCCTTTCTTTGATTTTTAAGAGACATTTTGAGTAACACCACCTAGGGAAAATAATTAGGAATACGTGACTGAAAATAATTATTTTTAACACTAATTTTTATAAAGTTTAATTTGATATTAAAGTGTTATTTTGAAGTGAAAAGTTGTGAAGCCATATCTCGAAGTATAAAAAATTGCTGACATATCTACAAATTTCATTTGAAAATGGATTATATGCTTTATATAAATAAGCAACATTTTCACAGATAATTCTTGTCCTTGCGAGAAGCCACAGCTCCATCTTGTACCGAATATGATATTCATTAATGGATATATAGACTGAAGTTACAGTGTGAAATGGGTTATTTGAGATAAAATTGCCGATAGATGGCTAATAATTTTGTTGTATTTCTGTTATTAGGACTTTTTCGTTATTCTGCTTTTATGGCTTATACAGATTGATGCATGACATTATTTCTATGATGACAGAAATGCAGAAGTTATTAGTGTAAATGGTGTAATCTTATTGTTTAGTATGTAGCTTTTCTCTCTCAAATACTGATCTCTAGAACAAGCATAATTTTGTTGAACATTTTGAAGCTGCACTTAGTGCTATTGATGTGGTCAGAAATCATAACCATTTGAATTAAATATGAGGTTCCCGTTTCTTTCAGTTAATATGACGTTCCTTTTAAAATCATCTTTTAACAAATAATCTTGCTTTTATTTTTTTTTTCCTGGGTCCATGAAGAATAAACACTGTCAGTGGAAATTGTTTTGATCTTTGTAAGATTATTAGCATATTATCCATAAGTTATTTGTCTGTGGGCAGAATTTATTGAAAGTACTGGAATTTAGCTAGAAGTTAAGACAAAGCTGCCATGACTTTCAATTCTGATCTAGAGCAGAAAATGAGTATAATTAAATAGCAGCCTTTGTCTAGTTTAATCACCAAGGCTAAATTCAAAATGGTATTCAGTGGTCCAACTATTAGGCTTTGTGTTTCTCTACCTTAAGAAATCCTTGTCCAGCCTGTACAGATGCTCTGAAAGAATATATTTTCTGCTGGAGGGGAAAAATGATCCTAGCAGGAGAATAACCTGGTGTTCTGACAGCTCACGTTACAGGTCTTTAAATTTAGTCTGCTCTCTGACCTGTGGTGGCTGTCCAACAGGAGCAAAGCCAACTTCAGAGATCCAACCCATACTCCTGTGCTGGGACCACACTGCTCCCAACACCCTCATCCTGCCCAGGTACAGGGCTTGTTTCAGTGTTAGCATGTTAGCTTGGGTGAAAGGACAAGCTTAATCCTTTATTTTTTGTACAGGTACACTGATGTAAAAGCATGAAGAGCCTAGCAGAGCACTGAAGTGTAGAGTGTGGAGGTAGGCCAGATTATATTTATTGAAAATAGTACACCTACTATATGCTACAGATGGTTATACTCACCCTAAGCTAAGAATTTGTCTGCAGATTCCAATTGGAAGGTGAATCACATGCCTTCAAACCCCTCTCAAGTCACAATTTTTTCTCCACGGCCAAATCCTCAAGCTAATGGTGCCAAGTGAAGAAGATAGATATAGCTTAGTTGCTATGGCAAAACTAGAAAGAAGGACACAAAGCTGATACAAAAAGTATGTCAGCTTCAGAGTCTACTTTGGCTTTCTTTCCTTTCATTTTTTTCCAACTTAGATTTGAGAGAGACAGGGAGAAAAGGTTATATATCTGTTCCTTCCATGTTTCATACATTTCTGTAGTATGACGCAATATATATGCACTGGCATTTAATACAAATTAATAGACTTCTAGATAATTAATTTCCATTATGAGATTTACTTATAGTGATTGCCAATTTGGCAGCTTTCTGCAGTGCTTAATATTACATCTGCTTAACAGGCCAGATGATAATAATCTGGGTACAGTTTGCAGTATTTGCTGAACCATGGAGCAAGTGGCTGTCAAAATAAAAGTATCACCAAAAAGAATGTTGCAGAACATTTTGTAGGATGTAAAATACCATATCTTCCGGTTTATCAACACACAGATGATTATGCAGTATTCCATATGTAATATTTAAATAATTCTTTATTATGGCAAGGGCATATCTTCTGGGGAAGATAAATTTTTAGTCTCTCATAGGCTAACATCCAGTGTGAATATGATTTCACAATTTTGCTAAACTACCTATATTTCTGAAATAATGAAAGCAAAAGCAGTTGTTTTTCAGCAGTTCTATGAGTGAAGCATAGTAGAGCAAAACAGGAAGTAAAACTCTACCCTAACTGCCTAATGTCACATTAAAATTGGAGAACCTGTCTGTTGGACCCATCCCTTGCTTTCAGTACAAAATGCCTAAAGGAGAACATTTAAACTCTACCCAACCCTCTCTTTATATTTCCTTTCAGACCATTATGGAGATTGCTACTATTTTTCACTAATGATTCTATTCTGGGGGACTACGTTCAGCTTGGAGTTCTCATTAGAGTTTTGAGTTGCCTCTAACACTTGACATTTTTTTTGTATGGTTTTAGACCATTACTTTACTTCCCACCCCTGAAAGCTTTCACAAGCACTATTGGGGTTAATAGGAGAATTAAGTTAAATCTATTTTTAAAATTATTTGAATACAGGTGATTGAGATGGTTCCTTTGAACTTTCAGAAGAGATGGTTATAAGTTACACAAGCACAGTTTGCTGAATACGTAATGACTTTCAATTTTGTGTTGTCTCTTGACTCAGATCATTGACCAATGAACAGCTTTCAACTATTTGCAGGGGGCTGCACACTGCAACCTTCCTATTGCTTGTTTGACTTGTTATCTCTTTTTAAAGTAAAGAAACCAACCAAACAAATAATACAAATTTATACTTCCATAGTTCTTTGAAGCACTAAGAGTAATACATACTTTTTTTTTTTTTTTAGGGGGGGTGTTTTTTTTGTGTTGTTTGTTTGCTTGTTTTTTTTTTTTTTCTTTTTCCTAAGGTGTGTTAGTTGGTTGTCAAAAATACTTATTGCAATATTTTAGAAATTAGTTTCAAGTAAAGATACATCCTGGCATCACAGACTTTGTTGCACTGATTAAGCTATAAGTAGGAAATCCCAGAAGATTACCTGGCTGAGAATTCTGAATGGTTCATAAACTGGAATGCCCTGGGGGAGTATCTTGATGAAGTGCTTGAGAATATGAGCACCTAACCCAGAGGGAATGATTCTCCCTGGCTTTGAGCTGCAGATTGCATCAATCAAGGAAGCCAATTGGCTGGTCATATGAACGGGTCCTTTGACCTAAGAAAAATGACACTTTTATCAATTAAGTTTTTTGTTTTTTTGTTTTTTTAGGTTTTGTTTGTTTGTTTTTTTAAGATCCTGTCACAAGCCTTTTGGAAACTTAAGCTTGTTTTATGTTTTAAGATAAAGAAGTACTTAAAGCTTATGGTGGTTTTCATGTATTTGGGGCAAGTTCTTACCAGTTCTTTATTTTTTTTTTTTGTCTTGCTTTGAATTTCTGGTAAAAGTTGGGCTTCAGCATCACGTACTTTTCTCTGAGTTCTTAACATCCCCAAGTGTCATCTCACTTTATAATCTTTCTACCCCTAAAAGAGAACAAGTATATGTGACTGGTTTCTATTTCTTGCGTTCTGAGAGTGTTTACTTCCTGCACTTTGTGGTCCATCTTTAGAGGCTTTCACATTTCCTTTTACTTGATTGGACCTAAATGGCTGATACTCATTTGCAGTCTTATTTAGTGTCCTATTGCTTAGCTCACAGACTTGCAAAACTTAAGGCAAAGGCTATGTAAAACATAGGTTGTGTCTGCCAACTTGAGTTAATATAAATACTTTGTTTGTTTGTTTGTTTTTCCAGAAATATATCCTATTTTTTCTATCTCTAGTGTCGAGTGGTAGAATTTTAATTAACTGTAGAAATTCTTTGACTTTGCTCATGTGTGCCATCATTTGTATCTAAATTGAGACTGCCCTAAAATTTTTAATGTTGTTAAACCCATCGCTGTTCACCTAGGAACTAATTTACTTTGTGACTGGTAGGAGTGTTTTCCTTATAAGCAGGGATTGCATAGGCTTACTAACTTGTGAGCACATGCATTACCTTACAGTGATCAAACAAGAATGAGAAACCTGTGGATCAGTCTGGTGGTCACCAAAACTGAATGAGTAGCATGGACTGACAGGCCAAATGTGAACAAAATATCAAATAGAATTATGACATTGGAAATCTTAAGTCAGAATGTGTGAGATGTGGTTGCATAATATGAATCCATTTCATGTTTCTGATTTCTCTTGTCTTAAACAGGAATTTCAACAGAAAAAAAATAAAGTTAATGCAGATAATGAGCTATATGGACGCAAGTGATTAGGACAACTAAATCCCTATTGGAAGTGGGTGTCCTGGGTTCAGCAGTAGCAGTCATGTTTCTCCTTCATAGTAGCTGGTGCAGTGCTGTGTTTTGACTTCCAGCCTGGGAACAGTGCTGGTGATACCGATGTTTTCGGTTGTTGCTAAGTGATGTTTACCCTGACCAAGGACTTTGTGAGGCTCATGCTCTGCCAGGGAGGAGGGGAAGCCGGGAGGAAGCAGAGACGGGGCGCCTGACCCAGGCTAGCCAAGGAGGTATTCCATACCACAGCACGTCATGCCCGGGATGGGGGGGTAACTGTGAGTTACCCAGAAGGACACGGGCTTCCAGGTGGGACTTGTTTCTTGGCCAGTGGTATTGTATTCTCTTCCCTTGTTATTTTCTCTTATCATTGTTGTCGTCGGTGGTAGTGGTGGTGATTTGTGTTGTACATTGGTTGCTGGACTGTTCTTGTCTCAGCCCGTGGGAGTTGCACTCTTCCGATCCTCCTCCCCGTTCCTCCGGGAGCGGGGAAGGGGAGAGCCCCGTGGGGGGTAGGCCCTCGATTGCTGTCAGCCTGGCACCACTCACTGGGAGTGAGTGAACAAGCTGTCTGGCTAGGGTTTAAACCACGACAGTTCTTTTGGCGCCCAACGTGGGGCCCGAACCCACGACCCTGAGATTAAGAGTCTCATGCTCTACCGACTGAGCTAGGGGTGCTTGAAGGTAAAGGGGCCCAAGATAGTTGGTTGACATTCAAGGACTGCTTTTTCCGTGCTCAAGATCAGAGCGTCCCGACACGTAGGAAGTCAAGGAAGAGGGCCAAGAGACCTGCGTGGCTAAATAGGGAATTGCTGGGTATGCTCAAGTGGAAGAGGAGAGTTTACAGGTCATGGAAGGAGGGGCTGGCCACTTGGGAGGAATATAAGGCTGCTGCTAGAGGATGTAGGAAGGCAGCTAGGAGGACTAAGGCATCCTTAGAATTAAACCTGGCAAGAAGGGTCAAGGACAGCAAAAAGAGCTTTTTTAAATACATGGCAGACAAAGCTAACACCAGAGGCAATGTAGGCCCACTGATGAACGGGATGGGTGCCCTGGTGACAGAAGATAAAGAGATGGCAGAGTTACTGAATGCCTTCTTTGTCTCTGTCTACTCTGCTGCGGGCAGTCCTGAAGAGCCCTGTACCCCTGAGACCTTAGATGAAGTCAGGTCGACGGAGCGGTTTGCCTTAGTCGATGAGGAATGGGTTAGAGACCAGTTGAGCAACCTGGACATCCATAAATCCATGGGTCCAGATGGGATGCAGCCGCGGGTGCTGAGGGAACTGGCGGAAGTCATTGCTAGACCACTCTCCATCATCTTTACCAAGTCTTGGGAAACGGGAGAGGTGCCTGAGGACTGGAGGAAAGCAAATGTCACTCCAGTCTTCAAAAAGGGCAAGAAGGAGGACCCGGGTAACTACAGACCGGTCAGCCTCACCTCCATCCCTGGGAAAGTGATGGAACACCTTATCCTTGGTACCATCTTAAGGCATATCAAGGATAAGAAGGTTATGAGGGGCAGTCAACATGGCTTCACCAGGGGGAAATCATGTTTGACCAATCTCTTAGCCTTTTATGAGGAAATAACACGGTGGATGGATGATGGCAGAGCGGTGGATGTGGTCTACCTTGACCTCAGCAAAGCATTTGACACAGTCTCCCACAGCATCCTCATGGCTAAAATGAGGAAGTGTGGACTGGATGATCAGGTAGTGAGGTGGACTGCGAACTGGCTGAAGGAGAGAAGCCAGAGAGTTGTAGTCTATGGGGCTGAGTCTAGTTGGAGGCCTGTAACTAGTGGAGTGCCTCAAGGGTCAGTACTGGGACCGGTATTATTTAATATATTCATCAATGATTTGGATGAGGGAATTGAGTGTACTATCAGCAAGTTTGCTGATGACACTAAGCTGGGAGGAGTGGCTGATACGCCAGAAGGCTGTGCTGCCATCCAGCGAGACCTGGATAGGCTGGAGAGTTGGGCAGGGAGTAACTTGATGAAATATAACAAGGGAAAGTGTAGAGTCCTGCATCTGGGCAGGAACAACCCCAGGTTCCAGTATAGGTTGGGGAACGACCTGTTAGAGAGCAGTGTAGGGGAGAGGGACCTGGGGGTCCTAGTGGACAACAGGATGACCATGAGCCAACACTGTGCCCTTGTGGCTAAGAAGGCCAATGGCATCCTGGGGTGTATTAGAAGGGCGGTGGTTAGTAGGTCGAGAGAGGTCCTCCTTCCCCTCTACTCTGCCCTGGTGAGACCGCATCTGGAGTACTGTGTCCAGTTCTGGGCCCCTCAGTTCAAGAAGGACAGGGAGCTGCTGGAGAGAGTCCAGCGCAGGGCAACGAAGATGATTAAGGGAGTGGAACATCTCCCTTATGAGGAAAGACTGAGGGAGCTGGGTCTCTATAGTTTGGAGAAGAGGAGACTGAGGGGTGACCTTATCAGTGTCTATAAATATATAAAGGGGGAGTGTCACAAGGACGGAGCCAGGCTCTACTCAGTGGCAAACAATGATAGGACAAGGGGTAATTGGTACAAACTGGAACACAAGAGGTTCCACTTAAACTTGAGAAGAAACTTCTTCTCAGTGAGGGTGACGGAACACTGGAACAGGCTGCCCAGGGAGGTTGTGGAGTCTCCTTCCCTGGAGACATTCAAAACCCGCCTGGATGCATTCCTGTGTAACATTATCTAGGTGTTCCTGCTCCGGCAGGGGGATTGGACTAGATGATCTTTCGAGGTCCCTTCCAATCTCTAACATACTGTGATACTGTGATACTGTGAAACACAGCACTACCATTTGCCATGGACTGATCCAGACTGCACTGGAACAGGGGCAAGCTCCAGAACACCTGCAATACATTGATGACATTACTGTGTGGGGTGATACAGCGGAAGAAGTCTTTGAGAAAGGGAGGAAAATAATCCAAATCCTGCTGAAAGCCGGTTTTGCCATAAAACGGAGTAAGGTCAAAGGACCTGCACAGGAGATTCAATTTTGGGGAATAAAATGGCAAGATGGATGTAGACAGATCCCCACAGATGTGATCAACAACATAATAGCAATGTCTCCACCAACTAAATAAGAAAGAAACGCATGCTTTCTTGGGTGCAGTGGGGTTCTGGAGAATGCACATCCCATATTACAGTTCGATTGCAAGCCCTCTCTATCATGTGACCCGGAAGAAGAATGATTTTAAATGGGGCCCTGAGCAGCAACAAGCCTTTGAGCAAATTAAACGCGAGATAGTTCATGCAGTAGCCCTTGGACCAGTCCGGAGCGGACCAGATGTAAAAAATGTACTGTACACTGCAGCTGGGGAGAACGGTCCTACCTGGAGCCTCTGGCAGAAAGCTCCAGGGGAGACTCGAGGTCTACCCCTTGGCTCTTGGAGTCGGGGATATAAAGGATCTGAGGCCAGCTATACCCCAACTGAGAAAGAGATACTGGCAGCCTATGAAGGGGTTCGAGCTGCTTCGGAAGTGATTGGCACTGAAGCACAGCTCCTTCTGGCACCCCGGTTGCCTGTGCTGGGCTGGATGTTCAAAGGCAGGGTCTCCTCTACACATCATGCAACTGATGCTACATGGAGTAAATGGGCTGCACTAATTACACAACGAACTCGAATAGGAAATCTCAGTCGTCCAGGCATTCTAGAAGTCATCATGGACTGGCCAGAGGGCAAAGATTTTGGAATGTCACCAAAGGAGGAGGTGGTGCGTGCTGAAGAGGCCCCACCATATAATAAACTGTCAGAAAGTGAAAAGCAGTATGCCTTGTTTACTGATGGCTCTTGCCGTATTGTGGGAAAGCATCGGAGATGGAAGGCAGCTGTATGGAGTCCTGGACGACAAGTTGCAGAAACTGCTGAAGGAGAGGGTGAATCAAGTCAGTTTGCCGAGGTGAAAGCCATCCAGCTGGCCCTGGACATTGCTGAACGAGAAAAGTGGCCAGTACTTTACCTCTATACTGACTCATGGATGGTGGCAAATGCCCTGTGGGGGTGGTTGAAGCACCCTCCAACCATCATCCCAACAGAGAATGAACTTTGATGAACCGGATGAGTTCCGCAGTAAAGGAACAACCAGCATCAGCAGGCAACGATCCAATACTGCACACAGCTTTTCCTGCCCTGAAAGATTGTTAGAAGAGATAGAACCTGATATTATTGTATTTTTTTTCATCCTCTGGACTTTTATATTTCCTCAATGAATTACCACAAAGGCAGTGAGCGTCTTTTATAACATGACAATTATATACTTTTGTGTATTTTTACTAAAGAAAATAAACAAATAACTATCATAAGCTTCATTAAGATGCAGGAATGATGTTCTTAGTGTTATTTGAGTGGCTTCAGTGTAAAGCATCTGTGTATAAGACAGAGTATTGACCAAAATGAGTGGCTTTAGGCATGTTAGGGAATATTCTAGTCATCTTTGAAAAAGTAAAATAAGAAAATTGGAGAAAATATGAGCCCAAACTATCTTCAGGCTGGCATGGTATTTACTACTTTCATGGGTTGTTAGACCTTTTTCTAGAGGTTGGAGTATGGCTACTCAGAATTGCACTGGCTTCTGACAATTCTGGGCTGCTGTTCCAGAAACCAGCTCTGCCAAGCCCTGCAGCTGTGTCCTGCCCAGGCTCCAAGCTCTCCAGTTCAGCACATAAGGGGGTGGTTCTTTCCATAGTTATAGTAGTTGCTGTGAACTGGTTGTAAATGTTTCACCATGAAAATTAGTGATACCATGTCCCAGTCAAACAAAGCTTGAATTAGCATGTTAGAATGTACATGCGTCAACGTAACACTTAAGAAGAAATGAAGTAATTTTTTAATGTATTTGTTTTTTATTCTAGGCTATGCTGTTTCTCTGATCTGTTGCCTAGAACTATTGAAGTAATAATGCAGTAGCAGAACGCTTCAGAGGCACCACCTTCTACTTAGCTCAAGTTATGGGAAATAGAAAGTATGATTTTAATGGCTACTCTTGCCACTGTTCATTTGGCAGCTTGGAGTCTTCTTTCAAGATGGGTAAAATACTGTCTAGAGTGCATAACACCAAGTTTCTAGAGCTGCCTTTTGTGTTTTTCTCATAGTTACCAAATATAGAGGCGATGAATAAGGGCAGTGGTTTCATTACGTGCTCACTGGTAGTCTTTTGTCTTGAGTTTCACTGACAAAAGATGTTAGTCTGCACATGTTTATAATCCTGCTTTAGGCCTTGTCATAATCATGTTTTATGGCACTTGGGACAAAAAATAAAATATATGGGAAAAAAAAGAAAATAACCAGTGATTTGCCATAAAAATTAGAACCTTTTATTCCTAGAAAGCATGGCTGCATGATAGACACAGACAATAGTTTCTGTGAGGGAGAAAAGAGCGTTTAAATGACCCAGTGAAGACTTTTAAGCTGTCTATGACAGTAGTTCTGGCAATATGGTATCTATATTGATTTTGAGAGATTGCAGAAATGATGAACAAAATCAAAACAGAATTGGTAAAAGAACAAAAAATTAAAATTTGGGGGTTTAAGTGGTAAGCAAAATGAAAACAGGACATTCATTCACAGAAGGCATGGGCATTATGCTTCTACCATATTTTTTTCTCCAGTTTTAGTGAGTCAGATTCATTACAATGAAAACAAAGAGAGTCTACAGGAAATGGGCTAGTCTGATTTACAGGTGTGTTGACTTCAGGCTAGTGAAATCAGTTTTGGTTTTTGTGATCTCAAAATACAATAAGATGTTTCTCTCTGCCTAGAATTTAATTTAAGTGGGTTTTATACTGATAATTGCCAAGAATATCTTTTTGAAGGGTTCTTGGCATCTCTTGAAATTGTACTGCAACATGCAGTGTGATAGAATTTCTGAGCACCTTTCACGATTTCAGAATGAAATGAAGGCTTCTTGGAGACCTCATAGCAGCCTTCCAGTATCTAAGGGGGGCCTCTAAGCTTGCAGGGGAGGGACTCTTCATAAGGGACTGTAGTGATAGGATAAGGGGTAACAGGTTAAAACTTAAACAGGGGAAGTTTAGATTGGGTATAAGGAGGAAGTTTACTGTAAGGATGGTGATGCACTGGAATGGGTTGCCCAGGGAGCTGTGAATGTTCCATCCCTGACAGTGTTCAAGGCCAGGTTGGACAGAGCTTTGGGTGGCATGGTTTAGTGTGAGATGTCCCTGCCCATGGCAGGAGGCTTGGAATTAATGATCTTAAGGTTCTTTCCAACCTTAACTATTCTGTGATTGTCTCCATTCCTTTAAGATTTTGTTGGGGTTTTTTTGTGTTTGTTTTTAGGGAAGTTCTTTTTTGATGTGTGTGGTCCTGGTTTTTTGTTTAACATTCCACTGATGCTGAATGCAACATAGTGTACACAAATCAGGATACAGGAATCCTGATTTCTGCTGTGGTTTTCCATTACAGCCTTATTTATAGGAGTAATGCCTGAATTTGACCATGTCTCATGAACATTTCATTTGTATCTGTAAATTGTCAAGTTAAGGATACAGATTTTAAAAAATAAAAACATAGCTTTACAGAATCACAGAATCCTAAGGGTTGGAAGGGACCTCAAAAGATCATCTAGTCCAACCCTCCTGCAAGAGCAGGGTAACCTACAGTACATCATACAGGAGCTTGTCCAGGTGAGCCTTGTATATCTCCAACATAGGAGACTCCACAACCCCTCTGGGCAACCTGTTCCAGTGATCTGTCACTCTCACAGTAAAGAAATTTTTCCTGATGTTCACATGGAACCTCCTATGCTCCAGTTTACACCCATTGCCCCTTGTCCTGTCACTGGACATCACTGAAAAAACCTAGCTCCATCATCCTGACACTCACCCTTTCCATATTTGTAAACATTGATGAGGTCACCCCTCAGTCTCCTCTTCTCCAAGCTAAAGAGTCCCAGCTCCCTCAGCCTCTCCTCATAAGGGAGATGTTCCATTCCGTTAATCATCTTAGTTGCCCTGCGCTGGACTCTTTCAAGCAATTCCCTGTCCTTCTTGAACTGTGGAGCCCAGAACTGGACACAATATTCCAGATGCGGCCTCACCAAGGCAGAGTAGAGGGGGCGGAGAACCTCTCTTGACCTACTAACCACACCCTTTCTAATGCACCCTAGGATGCCATTGGCCTTCTTGGCCACAAGGGCACATTGCTGGCTCACGGTCATCCTCCTATCCACCAGGACCCACAGGTCCCTTTCCCCTTCGCTACTGTCCAGCAGGTCAGCCCCCAACCTGTACCGGTACATGGGGTTGTTCTTCCCCAGATGCAAGACTCTACACTTGCCCTTGTTGAATTTCATCAAGTTCCTCTCCGCCCAACCCTCCAGCCTGTCCAGGTCTCGCTGAATGGCAACACAGCCCTCTGGTGTGTCAGCCACTCCTCCCAGTTTAGTATCATCAGCAAACTTGCTGAGGGTACATTCAGTTCCCTCATTCAGGTCGTTGATGAAAATATTAAACAGCACTGGTCCCAGCACCGACCCCTGAGGGACTCCACTAGTCACAGACCTCCAGCTAGATTCTGCCCCATTGACCACAACTCTCTGCCTTCTTCCTTCCAACCAGTTCTTGATCCACCTCACTACCTGATCATCAAGCCCACACTTCCTTAGCTTATCTATGAGGATGCTGTGGGAGACAGTATCAAATGCCTTACTGAAATCAAGAAAAAACATATCTACTGCTCTACCATCATCCATCCACCTAGTTACTTGCTCATAGAAGGCTATAACGTTAGTCAAACATGACTTCCCCTTGGTAAAGCCATGTTGGCTGCTCTTAATGATCCCCTCATCCTTGATATGCCTAGAGATGGTGTCAAGAATAAGTTGTTCCATCACCTTTCCAGGGATGGAGGTAAGGCTGACTGGTCTATAATTACCTGGGTCCTCCTCCTTTCCCTTTTTATAGACTGGCGTGACATTTGCCATCCTCCAATCCTCAGGCACCTCACCTGTTTCCCACGACTTACCAAAGATTATGGAGAGTGGCTCAGCAATGACCTCCGCCAGCTCCCTCAGCACCCATGGGTGTATTCCATCCGGACCCATCGATTTATAGATGTCCAGATTACTTAACTGATCCCTAACCCAATCCTCATCTACCAAAGCACGCTCCTCCTTTATCCTGACTCCTTCTGGTGCTACAGGAATCTGGGTCTCCTGGGGAGAGTCTGCAGGAGTAAAGACAGAAGCAAAGAAGGCATTCAACACCTCTGCCTTCTTTATATCCTCTGTCTCCAGGGCACCCACTCATTCATCAGTGGGCCTATACTGCTTCTTGTGTTAGTTTTATTCGCGATGTATTTGAAGAAGCCCTTTCTATTGTCCTTGACCCGACTTGCCAGATTAAGTTCCAAGGAGGCCTTAGCTGTCCTAATTGCTTCCCTACATCCTCTAACAGCTGTCCTATATTCCTCCCAAGTGGCCAGCCCCTCCTTCCATAATCCATAGATTCTCTTTTTCCGTACGAGTTTACCCAGCAGTTCCTTGTTTAACCATGCTGGTCTCCTGGCTCCCCTACTTGACTTCCTACTCACTGGGACACTCTGATCCTGAGCTTTGAAGAAGTGGTTCTTGAATGCTGACCAACTATCTTGAGCCCCTTTACCACCTAGTACCCTTTGCCATGATACTTCCCTTAGCAATTGATTGAAGAGGCCAAAGTTTGCCCTTTGGAAATCCAGAAATGTGGCCTTGCTAGGTATTCTATTCCTCCCACACAAGATCCTAAACTCCACCATTTCATGGTTACTGCAGCCCAAGCTGCCATTGACCGTCACTACTTCAACCAGACCCTCCCTGTTGGTGAGTACCAGATCCACCAGCGCTCCTCTCCTAGTTGGTTCGTCCACCATTTGCATTAAGAAGTTATTATCAATGCACTGGAGGAACCTCCTAGACTGTGAATGACTGGCTGTGTAAGTCTTCCAGCAAATATCGGGGTAGTTAAAATCCCCCATAAGGACCAAGGCATGTAGTCGTGAGGCTGCTTTCAATTGCCTGTAGAAAGCCTCATCAACTCCTCCATCCTGATCAGGTGGTCTATAATAGACCCCCACAACTGTGCCACCTGTACCAGCCTGTCCCTTAATTCACACCCACAGACTTTCCACTTGATCCTCATCTGCCCCTGAACAAAACTCAATACATTCTAGTTGCTCTTTCACATAAAGAGCAACTCCACCACCTCGCTTTGCTGATCTATCTTTCCTAAAAAGGACATAGCCATCCATAACCACATTCCAGTCACGTGAGCTGCCCCACCATGTCTCTGTAATTGCCACCAGGTCATAACCTTTACACCACACACAGACTTCTAACTCCTCCTGTTTATTCCCCATGCTGTGTGCATTGGTGTACAGGCATTTCAGGGAGCGAGCTGAGTACGCTAGTGGCACCCTTGGAAGGCGTGGGGCCTTCTGGTCTTCATTCATACTAGAACATTGCCCCACTAGTTCAACAATAGATTGAGAGTTCTCCCTAGTCTGCCATTCTTCAAGCCCTAGCATGTTTCTCTTGGGCTTGTACCCAACAAGCCCAGTTATCTCCCCTTCCCCCTCCATACCTAGTTTAAAGCCCTGTCAATGAGCCCTGCTAACTCCTGCCCCAGAAACCTTCTCCCCCTCTGGGACTGATGTATCCCACCTGCCACCAGCAAACCAGGTGTCTCATATAGCAGCCTATGATTGAAAAACTCAAACCCCTGCCTTTGACACCAGTCCCGTAGCCATATATTGATCTGCAGTTTCTTCCTAGTTATCTCTTCACCTTTGCTTGTAACAGGTATGGAGGCAAACACCACTTGTGCTCCAGACCCTCTAACCAGCCGTCCCAGGGCCCTGAAGTCTCTCTTCATTGCCCTTGCCCTGCTTGTAATAATTTCATCACTGCTAACCTGAAAAAACAGCAGCGGATAGTAGTCAGAGGGCTGCACCAGATCAGAGTTTCCTTTTAACATCTCCAATCCGAGCCCCAGGTAGGCAGCAGACTTCCCTGTGGGATGAATCAGGTCGACAAATGGGCCCTTCTGTTCCCCTCAGAAGGGAGTCACCCACCACAATTACTCTTCTTTTCTTCTTCGTTGAGAAAGTTCTAAGGCATGGGGGTGAGTGACAAGCCCTAGGTGACTTACTAGATGGATCAACCCCTCCATCACCATTTACCTGGCCCTGTAGTTCCAAGACCTCATACCTGTTACTCAAGGGCAACTGGGAGGAAGGAAGGGATTGTGAGGGTTTTTGCTTACCTGTCCAAGGAGGGACCTCCCTCCATACTTCCTTGTCCTTTAAATTCACTCCTTCTCTCTGATGGTAGGAGGGAAGGGGATCTAACACTTGTTCAGCCACTTCCCTCTGCTCTTGCTTTAGGGTGTGGCTCCACCAATCAATTTCACTTTCACACTCTCTGATAGCTCTCAACCTTTCTATGTCCTCCCTCAGTTCAACCACCTGCTTTAGCAGGTCATCTATTTGCTGACACCGCACACAAGCCGTGTCACTGGCTCTCTCCTATACAAGTGCCAGGCTCATGCATTCACTGCAGCAAGAGACCTGCACAGCCGCATGTCTGCGGGAAGGCTCAGTCTGGGTACCCACGTGATTCCTCACTACAGGTTTTGATCGAGTGGTGACCATGATCTATCTGGTCCATCGGTCCGTCTACATCTCTTTGCACAAGCAAGCAGTCCTTCCTCCTCCTGCGCTCCAGGCGAGTCCTCTTGACCAGCCGGTCACCCCGCTTGAACTGCTGCGCTCCTGGTCACTCGCGCTCCCCGGGCAGGTTTTTAACCGCTTACAACAGCCACCGAGCCTCCTGGCTCCGCCCCCGGTGAATCAGCTGCTCGCGAGAGCTGAGCTGCCGGCTCCTGGGCAAGTCCTGTCGAGGACTTGAGGCTCCTTCCTCAATGGCTTTTGTCGCTCTGAGTTGAGCGTCTTGGACGCTGATCTCTCCCCGCTCCACTCCGGTGTTGCAGGCATCCTCTCTTAATCTACTCACCTCAGCAATTCAAGCTTTAAGCTAACTGCAAGCCTGATGTCCTCTTAAAGTTAAATCCTATGTGTTGCAGGGCATATGACATTTTAAAGACAGGTTTGATCTGTATGGTAGTGTCCAAACCGTAAATTTTGAAAAGTATTTTGTATATGATGTTTGTATAAATATGAAAGAGAATGGGTGGATTGAAATCCATAGGTACCATCCACATTTCATAGAGTATGCCTGTTCTTCATAGTCTGACCAAGTTGTTAACTTAATCGTTTACTTAGCTGTAACATTTCTGTGTCTTTTTTCTTCCTGAGATGTCTAGTGTCAATGGGTATGATACGTTATTTATTTAACTTATTATAATGACAGTCTGTCTGGAGGTGAAATTGTAAAAAAATAATTGGGAAGCACAACTGTAACCCTTAACCCCACAAAAATAAGTTGACCTTTAGATGAGGCATTTTAAATATAATTTATTTTACAAATATTCAAATTCATCAACATAATTAAATTCCTGCTTTCTACTCAGTCACATGGATCTTGATACCTTATTCAGCCTTCTAGTGAGCAGTCTTCAGATTAATTCCATTCCATGAGTAGAGTTGGTAAAGAGCATGCTTAAGAAACATTTCAACTTGTTTACCTGATCAACTCAAAGTCAACAGAAGTTTGATTTGAATAGTACAGTAATTTTTTATCAGAATGTCATTGCTGTCATTGTACAACATCTACTGTAGAGGTAATATCAAAAGATAAATTGATTTTAGAAGGAAACTATAATATCTATATTGATATGAAAGCTGGTGATCTCTATTGGAAAAATATGCAATTCTTTATTTTGCAATAAAACACATTAATATTTCCTTACATTTAGGAAACAGCAGATTGATATTTTAACACAGCCGGTTTTGAACAGTTTTCTGTATAACTTGAAGGCACACTCAGATTTATTTTTTTTTCCTGGTTTTAAAGTATGACAGCAAAAGCACCTTTATCTGACATTTAGGATGATTAAATTTTGAAAAATCACTTGGCATATTCAGCATGACTCCACAGGGTACTCTCGCTTTATAAGGCAATGGATCATGTTAGCTTAACTTATATTTAAGATTTGCTGGCCTGATATTATTGTGTTAGGCAGTATTGCTGAATTGGAAACATAAAATTTTGCTGCCAGGAGGTCAAGTCTGTTCCTGCCCTATGCTATAAATTAGTTCCATAAAGTTTTAAGATGCAATATTTACTCTATCCCAACTAGTGGTATAAGGCAGCAAATTGTGCTTAAATATATCAAATTAAACCCCAGGTCAAAGGTATATGAATTTCTTTTTTGTCACCTTATAGGCTATACAAGATACACTGCTATTTTAAAAAGAAAATTAACTTTAATTGAATATATTTTCAAATACAGATTACTTTGTGGGTTTGGGAGTTTCTTTGGTTGGTTTTTTTTGGTTTGTTTGTTGTTTTTTTTTTTTAATCCATGACACTGATGTAGAAACAGATTTGGATTATCAAAACTTTTTCATCTGGATTCCTGTACTGGTTTCAGCTGTGTTAATTTTCTTCCTAAATTGTAATGTGTACTTTGTTTCTTAAAAGAGTGAGTTCAAAGTAATGCTATAGGCTAGGGGAAAAAAAGGTTATATATTCTGTACTTTAAAGAAATCATGGATCTGAATTTCTATTGAGAAATCATAACCATATTCATTGGCCCAAAAATTGTATTACACTCTCTGCTTTTCTGTGCTTAAACATCTGGGGATGCTAGCTGATGCCATTGTGCTGGGATTGTGGTGCAGTGCTCTGTATGACACCTTGGGGCAGCTTCTTTTCTAGTTTCGGCCTTTGCCTTCTGAGGACATGAGTGATAAAGCCAGCAATGAGATTCCTGCAGATCCCCCTTGCATGCCAGCTTGAGGCACTGTAAATGCCATTTCAACTTTCCTAGTTTTCTTTTCTCTACAGTGGGAACCTGCTGTGCTACTTGATTGAGTAAAAATAGCTTCTGTTAACCATGCAACCTCTGAGGGTCATGGAAGATACTTTTTTCATGAAAAGAGGCATGCAAGTTTTTCTGAAAGCTGGGTTTTGGACACTTGTCTCTGTCCTGAGAAACAGACTTCCTGGGTTAAGAGAATGCTAGGTTTGCAGCTTTTCTAATCACAAAGTTGTATCTTTGTAGTATATTTGTGGAACAGAATCTAAAAAGTCATTTAATTGCAGTACTGGACAAAGGACAAGGTGAGAAGAAGTAAAGTGAAGCAAATCTCGGAATCTTCAGGTCAGGAAAATTCTTTTAGCAACCTGTCTCTTTTCCATTGTCTTTTTCCCTGTGTACGTACAGATTTAATAATTTTGAGACAATTGTCATATAGCATCTAGGCTATTTTTATAGCCTGTAATAAGAATTTTTTGTCACCTTAATGATTTTTTGTCAACTCTATAATAAGAATTTTATTGCTTAAGTGAAATGTTAATCAAGTGAACTGCTCCAGCTTAGGTGTGCCAGTCTTGGGATGGAGGCAGACAGGACTCTTGCTGCTTGCTGCAAAATGCACAGGAACCTGAGGAGCATGCAGAATGTGTTCCCCTACTAATTGCAGTGGCTGTTTTGGGAGGTTTACTCAAATTTTGGTAGCTGAAAGACTCTGAATAAATTGTACTGAAGCCTTGCAGGTTCTGCTCTCCGATGAGGTACAGCAAGGAGTCTGGTCGACTGGGTGTAGAAGGCTGTAAGAAAGCATTGGGCAGAACATGGAGACTGAAGTCTGGGTACTGTACCACAATGCCCTCCTCCCCTCACGTATCTGGTTTGAAATGGCAAAATATGTTGTCCCCAAGAGACATATTTTGATCGTGATTTTCAGAAACTAAAGGAATTAAAGCAGTGCTATGCCTGCAAAACTGAGAAAAAGCACTTGGATGCCTGTAAGTGCTCCCAACAAAGGTGCTGACACAGATTTGAATGAATGGATTTTCTCCTGCCTGACAACAGTAATGATGATGATTCAGGTCTGCAGATGCAGCAGCAAACAATTTGCAATCTAATCAAATATTATGAATTAGTTGAACTAATAGATTGGTTATAAGGCTTTTCAAATCTGTATTAATGCCTGTTGTTTGTCATATTTGGCTGGGAGAGACAGACATGGGGAATGCTTTCCAAAGTGTCTGTGCATTCATTAGAGCCAGTGATTGTGCTGAGACTCAGATTGTGCAGTGAAAATGAGCTGCAGCTCTTGAAGTGACCTCTCTCTGACTCGTTTTTTCCCATGTGTTTTCTGAACAGCACAGAGCCTGGGTTGACAAATTACCCAGAAGTTTACAGTGCACTAATAAATTAATGTCTGCTTTGCATTATAGTTGTTTACAAATCAATTCAAGAATTGGAGTCCTTCAGTTGAAGAGTTCCCAGCAGTTTCAGTGCCGGTCTGTTCACTGTTTTGCTTTCTTTGTGAGTTTATTCTGAGAAACATGGCAAATTTGAAGCTGAAACTAAAATATGAGATTTCAGAGAGGGTGCCTATAAGTAAAGTAAAAGATGAAGCCTGGAGAGTCATGCAAATATTTCAAAGAAGCTGAGCATTAATCAAGTGATAAATTGTTAAAGAAGTGTGTTTATCTGATTGTTTGCAACATCTCTTATTAGTTAATTAAATATCCTGAAGGACCAATACACTTTTTATGAAAGCTTGTTCACTGAAATAATTGAAAATGAATTACAATTTCACAAATAGACAGCTATTAAGACAGGCACTAACTAAAACTGAAATCCTCTTCTCCCAGCCCCTGAATTGGTGTCTGTACAAACTGGTGCACATGAATCTTACTAATATTGCCAGTTTGGTTTTTAGTTTCCTTTGCCTTTTGATTTCAAAGTCTATAGGAAAACTGGATCATATTTTAAAGCTTATTTCAGGTAAGGAAAGGTAGCTCATGTAGTTGCATGCCTCTGGAGGCCATGAATCTGAGGTGAATACAGAGTACCACAAAGCTGTTGTGATAAAATCGAGAAAGATGGCCAGAAATGCTGAACGTTACTTGTGCATTGCAGCTGTTCTAAATGTACTCTGGTTTCTGGTAATTCCTCAGACTGGGTGTCCTAGCCTTAAACCATGGCAATAAATGTGTTTTGGCACTGTCTCAGCACCAGTTACATAGTAGTTCCACACTGTAGCCTTCATTTTGTGTGAGCCAAGAATTCATGAGACATAGAAGAGGCAACTTTATGTCAATCTACAAAGCTTTGGGTCAGCCGTGCAGATTATTGAGTGTTGCTTTGCGGAACAGTCATCTTCCAAACTGTTACTTGCCAATGTTTTTGTATGTTTTCAGTCAACACTTTGAAGGAGGCTAACATTAGTAGTCAGTCAGGAATTGGCAAGTGCTAACATAATATTAGAATGGAATTTATGTAGCCTGATTGAATCAGTTGTGTCAAACAGAACAGACAAATAGAGTGCATATGAATTAGGATATTGCTGATTCTGAATGAATATATCAACAGTCTAATTTGAAATTTTTGTATTAGGGTTATTTTTCTTTTTTTTTTTTTTAACCTAATAATATGTATTTTTATTTTGTAAGCTCATTTAGCAAGTTACTGATACACTTTTAGCATTGAGTCTGATACAGAGGAAAGGTTCAAATGGCTGAATTTAATAGCTAGGTACAGTTTTTAGTTATAACTATTATATCTACCAGAGATAAAGTATGTCCTGTGCTTTCTTAAAAAAAAAAATAAATCAGTTTCTGTACCCATGACCAGCAGAGTCTGAAAAATCCCTTGGTTTATCAAGAGACCTTGTTGGATCAAGTGCCAAAATCTTGATGTCTGTTCACCTCTCTCCTAAGCTGCTGTAGCTTGTACCAGCTTGACTTGTTTCTCATTGGTCTGTTTGTCCACTTGTTCCTGATACACATGATGTTGGAGGCATCTTGCATGATTTAAAAAAAAATCAGCCATGTTCCAGCAGTTATCTGTTACAAAAGGAAAAGAGGGACAAGTGGCGGAGCCATTTGAACATGCTTATTTGTGTCTCTTAACCAGATCTATAAATGCCAAAGAATGGTATTTAAAGCACAGTTAAATAGATTAAAATATCTGATTATGTATTAGAGGAAGCACTATAACCCTTTAAAACCCGCTTTCCCAGTTGCCTTTTGTTTTCCACACTCAACCTGTCAAAAATCTCTTTTTAGGAGTGCTGAACAGAAACTACTTCCAGGTATCTTACCAGATGCCTTCAATAGCATGTATAAAATTCCTTTAGATTTGGGATGCCAGAGCACAAGTAAAGTGTGTGAGAAAAATCCTTTAGCTTATTCCATATTACTGAAAAGGTAAAATTATACATAGCAGGAGCACTACTGAAAAATGCTGGTGACTTGAGAAATCGGGAACTTCTATATTCTTTTCATGTCAGGTGCTTTTGCTTGAGTTATATGATCAACTACTGCCTGCTTTGCAATGTATTCCGTATTATGTAGTATGGCACTAGAAGTGACACTACAGTTATTTGCCATTAGAATATGAATCCTAAGGAAACAATTTTGTAGTCTTCAGTGTGAACAGTAAATGACAGGCACACAGGGTTTTTTTCTTCACTCTTACATTTCATGTTTAAAGTGTCTGTTTTGTTTTAAAATGTGAATATAAATTTGGGGAATGAATTAATAAGATTTGGGGATCCGCAGTTCTTTATGTTATATCCATTGTAGCAGTTTATTAACCCCAGGACTCAACTTGCCTTTAGGAAAGAAAGTTATCTGACTTGTCTGAAAAATACTTAAAGCAGCCCAGAAAACTGTGCTGTGGTCAATCTTTCTAGGAAAAAAAAAGAAAAATTATCACATTTTCTGTTTTGTGTGGAGGCTTTTCTGACTGCTCTGCAGTGCCTCACTGTGCAAATGCAGTAGTACTTTATTTCTGAACATAGTGTACTGTCATCAATATGGAAGTAATGAGGCTACATAATCTTTATAGTATGCAGCAAAAAAACACCCACTAAGATATTTTAAAAGATACATATGTTTATTTTTTTTTTCTTTTTGCTCATGTTAATTTTTGATGTGGGAGCATCAGCTCACTAAGGATGCTAAAAGATTGGGCTGAGTATGAACTGTGGGTATTGTTCTAACTTTTCTTTAACCCATGATTTATAATAAATATCAGGAAAGGTGATCTTAGATTCAGTGTTATCTTCAGCATGAAAATTGATAGAAAGAAGTTCTAAAAAAGTTAAGCAAGGAAACACAGTCTGATTCTATTTGTGTCTGCAGTTTCTAAAGTTTAATACTAATGATACTTTTGCTCTGTCCTTCAATCCTGACATTTTCTAAGATCTTCTGTGTAAATAATAGTAAAATTAATAATCGGTGTATTCCTCAGTGTTTGATACAGGTTTGTTACCTACAGATAACCAACTTACGTGTGATAACCCATGCTTATGAATGTGCTTCTGACGTTATTTCACTCTCACCCCCACCTTTGGTGTCCTCCAGGGGTGGCTCAACTTGGGGATACGGAGGTCTGTCTCCTCCAGTGCTTTCTTTCTAATTCTTTGTAACATCTTCTGAGTGTAGCTTTCATCTTAGGCTAAGCATGGAAATGCATGTACTAGCACCGAGCCCAGCAGTGAGACATACTGAAACAAGGTATACACTGTAGTATACTAGACAGCAGTTCTCCATGGCAATTGCCTATGGCTGCCCCTGAGCTTGTAGAGAGAGACCATGAAGCAGCCCAGGCAGAGTGCAATGGGCAGTATGCAAGAAATAATAAAGAGACTGACTTGTGATTTCATTCCTGAGATGAGATATAAGGATTGATAGTATAACTGTGTGCTTCACTCCCACATTTTTTATAGTGTGGAAACTTGTTCCAGAATTCTTGTGTTTTCATTTACATGTGCACTAGCTTTTGGCAGGTATTTCATTGCTTAATATCAAGTTTGTGCAACTCTTGCATTTGGCACTCCAGAAAGAGCATGAAATGCAGTCTGTAGGAGGAAGTTGATACAATCTCTTGTAAGTTAATGTCAATCTTTTTTTTCCTGTGCAACCCAATATAGTAGTACCAGTGCTATTGATAATGGATAAGCTTGTGTGGTTGAGATCCCCACCAGCTTAAAAGTATAAGAGTTGCCACTGATAGCAATAAGTTCATACTGTTACTTATTTGTTAGCAATTTACAAGCTTTTCACCTTCAAGTGGCTTTTCGTTGTAGTATTGTTGTTAAAATAAAGCTGGATGAAAACAACACTGTCTAATGTGCTACATTGTCACATTATGAGCTTTGATTAATGAAACTTTCTTCAGTTACCTTTTTGTAACTGAAATATCTACAGCTTTTAGACAAACCATGTGTAGAAACTTGATTCGTAACTTTAAGTTAACTTGCTGATTTTCCTTGTTTCTTACGTTATCCACTGTGGTTCTGTTAATTTTTGGGGATGCTTTAATTAATATGACTTCTTCAGTAAATTGTTTTACCTCATTAAGTAATTGACAGACAGGAATGCTGAACTGAAATATTTGTGTATGAATAAATCTAATAGTCACAGCAACATCAATTCCCCTTTATTAAAAGAAAAAAAATGCAGAACTAAGGCAGACTGTTTTTTTTTATGATGTATTTCTAAATTATGTCCTGTTGCAGTGAGACAAGAACAATCAGTTATATTACAAAATATTGAGAAATAGGAGCTTATTAATAGGAATCAAAATATGACTGATAATCCAAATTGACAAGGAGTTTCAAGGGAACTATCAGAGTGATCTGAATGAAGTACATAGTATTTAAATACCACTGTGAGAATAGATTATAGTATTGTGTCAACCATTTCTAAAGGTCTGAGTGACAATGAAATTGAGATGTAAGACAAAACAAAATGTCAGGTTCAACTTGCAAAGTAACAAGGAGCAGCTATGACACCCTTGAGAAGCAGGTGGTTGAGTGTCAAATGATTAATACAATGAACAACAAACTAGAGGAAAACCCTAGAAAGTAACAAATTTTTCTGTGGATCAGAGGATTTTTCTGTCTGTTGATGTTTGTTGTTCAGTGTCCCATCATCCCAATATAGTGTTTGAGATTCACCTGGACCTAAACCAGAAACACAAGTCATAGGTTGCTGGAATTTTTCAGAATTCTGCATAGATCTGCCCCTATGGAGTGGCTGGGCATAGCTCCGACATGTGAATGAAATGTAACACTGAGGTTATATACTGCCAACCATGTGAAGTAGAGCTGTATCCAGTGTGTTTTCCAGTGTTGGAAGATCCCTGAAAGGTGAATAACAGTTAAACTTTTTTACTATAAGCAGTGACTGGAAAAGTCCAACCTCTTATACTTGAACTCTACTTACAGATAATTTATGTTCCATTGACTAGGCCATCCTTAGAGAAGAATAAATACTCATTCAGGTTGGTGGATATCTTTCTCTGGGCCAGTGACATTTGCAGTGCCAGCTGTCATCAGGGTTGTTTGGTTGTTCCTTTGAGCATAGAGAACAGCACATAGCACATGAAATAGAGCTTGGATTTTAAAGTGGAGGGTGTCATGTGATATGTCGTAGTCAAGTGCTAAATAAAGTTATGTGCAGATTTAACTTGAAGAATTAAGTAATTGCTCTGAAACGTTTTTGTCACTCCCAGTAGGGTTTTTTCAATCAGGGTATTTCAAGGGGAGATTTTTGTGTTAGATTTCTTCTGGGGGGAAAAAAAAAGTTTTTAGAAAGGCTCAAGAAAAATATTTACAAATATCTCATTACATGATGCGAAGAGTGGATTTCATTGTACTTCCAAACAGTGCCAGCTAGCTTGACCTTTGCTGGAGTGCACTAAATCCCTTGACACTTATTTGAAACTTACAAGTAGGAGAGCCAGTGTGGTGCCTAAAAGCTCAGTACTTTATATTTGTGCTGTCTTCTCAAGCAAACAAATACAAAATCAAGATGTCTGTTTTAATCTGGCATAATAACAAATGTTAACATACACTGAAATCTCTTTCTTATTTTAATTAATTTCTTTGCCATCAGCTGTCACTTAAAACATAATGTCTTCTTAAAAGAAGAGCAGTCAATGTGACTGTTCAAAACTGTAGATTTTCTTCAACAAACTCACAATCTCTGTAAAGTACAGTGAAAGCTAGTGGGTCAGAAAAGCTATGGCATCTTGGGGATCTGAGGGATAAGTAACATTTTTAAAGAATGTATAGAGAGGCGTCCTTGAGATTGCTTGGTTAGCAACTGTCATATACTATCTATCACACTGTTTTCACATAGGTCTCTCTAAATTATATGGCTACAGCTGCCATGTTTTGTCAAAAGAATTACCTTCAGTGCCTATCTGTTACCAGAACTCTGAAATAAGACTGTTATTATATTTCACAAGTACTGCTAAATGCTAAACCAAACAAAAAAACCCTAATCCTCAAAAAACCCTTCTGGGAGAGATTTATGTTACTGGGGCTTTTGTAGCAATGTTTCCTTGACAAGCAGTCGGTGACATATCAAAAGGCAGCATGCACAGTCTGTCTGCTTTGTGCAACTCTGAAGACTGCAGGCGAGATTTTTCTGGTTGCTGAACAAATTTGTGATATGAGCAGAAGATGACATATGGCAACAGCTATGGAATTTAAGAAGCATGAAATTCAGGCTTTTCAAATACTTGTGGTGTAGGTGGTTGTCAAGACTGTGGCTGTGTGCACACCCAGTGCCCTTGCCACTAACTCCCTGGACAGGACAGGAACTCCCTAGCTGTGCACAAGAGGTAAAGGGCTGACTTGAGACAATGACCAGTTGCCTTCACAACTAGGTATTTGACTAACTGTTGCAAGCTGTCTCCAGGTGGGATTTTGGACTGTCCTGAATATTTCTGCAGGCAGCTTCTGCAGTGTCTGGACCAGTGCCTATATTTCAATGTGTTGATTAATATTGCGGGTGAGGAATTTGGTGCTTTGCAGAGCCTACCATAGGAAGTTCCTGCTCCAGAATAGGTCAAGCTGTACCCAGAGTACTTGAATCAGTAAAAGCTGTTACTGTAAATGCAGAAATACTCTAAGGGAGTTGTTTGTGTGTAGTAGAGACAGGAGAAGTTTTGTGTGTAGTTTAGGGTAACCAGTAGTTATGTATTTCACATGTGCTGGAGTGGACCATCATCTACCTGCATAACTGAGCAGAACAGCAGTTTAGGACTTAGCCCAGTTCTTCTTTGGAAGTACTTTTAAGGAGTCCAGTATCACTTTCCCCAGAGAGCACTTCTCTGTGGAAGTCAGATGGTGCAAGTGACGAGATACAAAGTCCTGAGGTGCAGGTACCAGAGCTTACTTAGTGCTTTGTTCCTTTTGTTGAACAGGAACATTGAGGGCATAGCTCTGGATAATGTTTAAGCTGGGCTGGTTTAAACATTAATATTTTTCAAAATACGATAGCTCTCCTGATATGATTGCTTAGATTTCAATATGCATATGTTATCCAAGTACCATTCTGATGGTAACATTGAAGTTAGCTGTTAACTCTCAAGACAATTTTCGACTTGAAACATGAAAAAAAAAAAAAAGCTTTTATATTGAATGTTGCTTAACTTTTCTGTGCTGTGAATGTGCCTTGCTAAATTCAAGTGTGTTTCAACAGGGATTAAGTGGAAATACGTTTATCAAGAATATTCAACTGAATGTAAACAAATTTGATTCAATAAATCAAAGACAAATAACCAGTTTTCACATTTGATGTGGATGTTTAGATGCTGCAGAAAGTCCGTGTCTCACAAAGTTGCAAGAGGATTCTGTATATTGTTATACACATGAAAATAATGATTCAGCTGCATATTTCATTTTATTAAAGCCTTGGGTAGCTCCTCTGGAATTGCAGTATGCTGGCTGTATTTTGTTAGTTCTCTTGTTTAGCTCTTCACAGCAAAATCTCTGCTTGGTGTGACATTTACTACACTACAAAAAAAAACCTGAAAAAAACATCTAGTAAAACCTCAAAATAAATTAAGTGTGGTGACTTTACCCTTCACAATTATGCGCAACTTCTGGAATGCCACAGAGCACATGAGTCACTGTATATGTGTGAACAGTCTTGCTCATGCACGTGAAGTTCCTCTACAGAGTAGAATTGGAACTGTGTCCTCATTTAATAGAAATGTCCTTTGGAGTTAGTATGGGAGTGATGTCTGAATGAAACCTTTATGATAGTATGCACACAGAGTAATGGCTTTGAAAACATCACTTTACTTTTGAGATTTGCTTCTGGAGTTAAAATACCAACATGGCTGTAAAGTAGCTACAGCTTCCTACTGGTGAAATACTATATAATCTCAACTTTCCCAGATGTACGTCTGCTCAAGTTACATCACCTATGAGAAGCAATTTAAATGGCTTAGAATGAACCAAGAAATACTGTACCACTAGGTGGTTATGGAAGTGTGTTCCACTTTGTGTTACAGCTCTTTTCTGTTGTTTACTTCATATCTGAACAGGGTAGTCTGTTTTTTGTGCAACGCTCTTTGACCATATATTTGTGATACTACTGGCTCCTCTACATTTTTTTTTTCGTTTCACGAAATACTTTTGATTTCATTTCTCTCTCTACTCCTGTAGTAGCATGTTTTTTTATCACAAAAGGTATGAGAGTATACTCTCACATCTTCAAATGTGTGCTGGTATTTATCTTGAGAATAGTTAGCAGAGAGTTGAGATAGCATATGATCCTGAAAATAAACCTTTGTGGCTGTGTTGAGTTCTGAAGATAGGCTAAATGAATGGGTGTAAGTAGTTTCCAGCATAAGTCTCTTTTACTGGGCCAAGCCACACTTTATACGCTTAACATCATCACATGAGATTAGCACTAAATCTTATGTATTGTTGGTAACTTGTTGCTATTTCCATGATAGCATTTGGAAAACAGCAAACTGCTTGTCCAGCTGTTATGTTCTTGCCCCAGTGCAAGTTGTGCTACTTGCTGAGAGTTCAGTAATAGTGTCTGCAAGTTTAAACAATTAGGTCCTGAGGGTTTGTGCAGTACTCAATCCAAAAGGTTTCCAGAAAACTTTTGAAAAAACCCACCTTTGTCACAGAAATAGGTCAGGAAATACTGTCAGGAAAATACCAATAACCTAAGAGAAAATTGGAATCCATAAAATTACTTGCTTTCTATTGTAAGCATCCTTGAATAGTGGCTTGAAATTACTAATTTCATTCTCTCTTGTGTATTAATGTACCTTTCATTTTTATGCTGGCAGTAAAAGGGACCATATGATAAATAAATAGAACATTTTTTTCTTTATATTCATTTTAGGGCTTCATAGAATGGAGTCTAAGCTATAATATTAAGAAAATTTTCTGCAGGTGATTAATTTTGCTACAAGAACAATCTCTTATTCCCAGTAGAGCTGACTAAATGGGAGCAGCTTTTACAATGATTGGTTGACTGGTTGAGTCAATTCTGTGATTTTACATGTTCAGAGTATCACAAATCAGATTAAGAAGTGCAAGTATTAAGTACACTATCTGTAACGCAATTACAAGGTTTATTGAGGTCATAAATAGAATTTAAAAACATGTCATAGGTTCAGATCTTAAAAATTTTAGTTTTAGCTTTGTCTCTTTGAAAATTATGTCTTTTGAAAAAGTTGCCGAAGTGTATTGAGCTGTAAATTTTTCAGAAGCTGTTCACCTTTACCCTTGAGCAATATTGTGTGTTGTACTGGAACCATATAAATGCTGCTCCAAAATGCTTTAAAGTTGTAAAATGTTTAATGTGTTTATGAAGACAACTTACCTGCATTGATCTGTTGAATATCCAGCATCAGAAAATCCTTTGTTATTTTGTTTAGCCTGCATAAAAATGACTCTTTTTTGCATGCTATGAGCTTTAAAGTAATTATAAAAGGACAAATCTTCACTGGTAATCTATATCTTTTGCAGAGTTGTGTTGATTTTAACTGAATAAAGACAAAAAGGGTATTAGCTTTGCTGAAACAAACATTTGCAATTAAATCAGAGGATTGGGGAAAGGATTAACACTAATGAGGTGAATAGTGTAGATTACAGGATCTACATTTTGTCTGATTAGCTTCAAGATCTTTATAAAACAATGCTTAGGGTAGATGATGGCTAATAATTGTCAGTCATATATGAAATAGAGTTTTGACAGAATACATCAGCAGAATGTTCGTTCAAGTTGTTAAGAAAATGAGGTTTTCACTGTCTGTCCTGTTAGGCTCCCTCGGCCTGTTAGCAGCCTATATACTGACATATGGAAAGGTATGCTATTTGCTTTCCTCTTTCTGGAATGTGACTGCGGTACAGTTATGCGTAATGTAAATAAAAGTCTCCACAAGATCTCAGTCTATATGCCACATAGTTAAGTTTTTAACGCAGGCAGCACAAGGCATACAAGAAACATCAAGACTTCTCAGTGGTCCTTTATTTGTTGGACATTAACCTGCTACATGAAAATACTGAACTCTAATTTGTTTCTAATAGTACCAGCCATATGAGAAAACTATTCATGACAATCTCTTATTTTTTCTTGTGTGATTAGATTTTTTTTTTTGGGGGGGGTTTGTGGTTTTGTTGTTGTTGGTTTGGGGTTTTTTTGTGTTTTTTTGTTTGTTTGCTTGCTTTGTTGGTTTTGGTTTGTTTTTTTTTCTTCTCCCAAAGGGAGTAAATAGGACTTGTTCTCATTGTGCACAACTCTTGAGAATAAATGCATATGTAACAGGAAACAGCTCCTATAGCTAAACTTTTGTGTAGGCAAAATGTATTTTTCAAGATACAGATGTAGTTTTCATCTGAAAAGAAACCTGAAATTTTGCACATATGATCTCCCAAAATGCCCTATGACTGAAACCTTGTGAAAAACCTACAAGGGAATTAGGGAGTGGTTACAAAGAAGCTAAAGAAATGTAGGGTAGAATCAGACCTCCTGATGCTTAACGTGGACTTGAATAATTTGCCGGTTTTAGTTCTCACTTGAGATATTTTTAGACATCCCTGGAAATTACTTTAAAATATTGAATTAGCATATATGCTTATGACAGTATTATGATATGCTGTTTCTTTTATTATCTTGAGAATTCTAATATAAAGGAGTACTTATTTTAGATGCAAAACAAACATGGTGAAGAGCTACTGTTTAAGCTAAACTTCCTGAAATAAAAGGCTAATAAGAAAAAACAACACAGGCACATTGGTTTACATCAGGAAGATGCTTAAGTATTCCAAAATATTAATAGTAAAAAATCTATGCAAACCTGATTTGAGAAGTTTCATAGAGATAGAGGTAACTTCATTCAGTACCACTTTGCTTGAAGAAGCTGGACCAGTCTGCCCAAGATATGAAAAAAAATTTAAACCATTCTGCTATCCAGTGGAAATGGTGATTATTTTCTGTTGTCACTTAGAATGGAATAACAAATAAGAAAATAACCAACATTTATTTTACTTTAGGGGTTTTGGATTGTGGATTTTTACTTTTTTTAGGGGTGGGTGTAAAAATTTCATGCATAAGGTTGATTATGTTTGTAGGAATTGAGCCCGATTTGTTTTCAGCTACACACAGAATATAACCATGAAAATATAATCAAGAGTTAATGAATGTACAACATATTAAAGAGATCAAAGAATAGTGTGGTGAAATTAGTTTTTTGAATAATGTTTTCCTGGTTTCTTGGCTGACTACTTGTGAAGGTAGTTAAAATACAAAGGATGAACCATTGCAGAATTGATAATTGAAATACTGCATATACCCTAAACAAAACTGTAAAATTAGAATATTAATATATGAACTGGTGATTATGTTAAATTCTTTTTTTCCCGAACCATGTAATTATTTAATGTAGCATTTAGCTGTGACTAAAAGTATAAAAGGAAAACAGAATATCTCAGTGATTTAAAGTATTTATAAATATATGCCTGTGATTTTTTTTTAAATTGTGTTAACTCGAGATTATTTTAGGAAACCTATTTAAGCCTTGTTAAACTCTTTATTTCATGTCTTTCCATTGATAGCATGTCACGAGGCTACAATGTTGTGTTTTGTTTGTGGATAGTGGGGTGAGGTTGTTTTTAGAATCATAGAATCATAGAAACCTTAGGGTTGGAAAGGACCTTAAGATCATCTAGTTCCAACCCCCCTGCCATGGGCAGGGACACCTCACGCTAAATCATATCACCCAAGGCCTCGTCCAACCTGGTCTTGAACACTGCCAGGCATGGAGCATTCACAACCCCCCTGGGCAACCTATTCCAGTGCCTCACCACCCTAACAGGAAAGAATTTCCTTCTTATATCCAATCTAAACTTCCCCTGTTTAAATTTGAACCTGTTACCCCTTGTCCTGTCACTACAGTCTCTAATGAAGAGTCCCTCTCCAGCATCCCTATAGGCCCCCTTCAGATACTGGAAGGCTGCTATGAGGTCTCCACACAGCCTTCTCTTCTCCAGGCTGAACAGCTCCAACTTCCTCAGCCCGTCTTCATATGGGAGGTGCTCCAGTCCCCTGATCATCCTCGTGGCCCTTCTCTGGACTTGTTCCAACAGTTCCATGTCCTTTTTATGTTGAGGACACCAGAACTGCACACAATACTCCAGGTGAGGTCTCACAAGAGCAGAGTAGAGAGGCAGGATCACCTCCTTCAACCTTTTGATGCAGCCCAGGATACAGTTGGCTTTCTGGGCTGCAAGCGCACACTGCCTGCTCCTGCTCATTTTCTCATCAACCAACACCCCGAAGTCCTTCTCCGCAGGGCTGATCTGAATCTCTTCTTTGCCCAACCTGTAGCTGCGCCTGGGATTACTCCGACCCAGGTGTAGGACCTTGCACTTGTCATGGTTAAACTTCATGAGGTTGGCATCAGCCCACCTCACAAGCATGTCAAGGTCCCTCTGGATGGCATTCCTTCAACCGAACCACACAGCTTGGTGTCATTGGCAAACTTGCTGAGGGCGCGCTCAATCCCACTGTATATGTCAGCGATGAAGATGTTAAACAAGACCGGTCCCAACACCGATCCCTGAGGGACACCACTCGTTACTGGTCTCCAGCTGGACATTGAGCCATTGACCACAACTCTTTGCGTGTGGCCATCCAGCCAGTTCTTTATCCACCGAGTGGTCCATCCATCAAATTGATGTCTCTCCAATTTAGAGACAAGGATGTCGTGTGGGACAGTGTCAAATGCTTTGCACAAGTCCACATAGATGACATCAACTGCCCTGCCCCTGTCCATCAGTTCTGTAGCCCCATCGTAGAAGGCCACCAAATTGGTCAGGCAGGATTTCCCCTTAGTGAAGCCATGCTGGCTGTCACCAAGCACCTTGTTGATTTTCATGTGCCTTAGCATGCCTTTCCAGGAGAATGTGCTCCAAGATTTTGCCAGGCACAGAGGTGAGACTGACTGGTCTGTAATTCCCCGGGTCATCCATTTTCCCCTTCTTGAAAATGGGGGTTATATTTCCCTTTTTCCAGTCATCGGGAACTTCACCTGACTGCCACAATTTCTCAAATATGATGGCCAGCGGCTTCGCAACTTCATTTGTCAGCTCCTTCAGGACCCACGGATGGATCTCATGACTTCCCATGGACTTGTGCACGTTCAGATTTTTAAGATGGTCTCTAACCAGCTCCTCTCCTACAGTGGGCCCAAGGTCTTCATTCTCACAGTCCCTGTGTCTGCCTTCCAACACTTGGGTAGTGTTGTCAGAGCCTTTGGCAGTGAAGACCGAAGCAAAGAAGTCATTCAGAACCTCAGCCTTCTCCAAATCCCGTGTAGCCAGTTCTCCCAAGAGCTTCCTGAGGGAGCCTACATTCTCCCTAGTCTGTTTTTTATTTGCTATGTACCTGTAGAATCCCTTCCTGTTATCTTTAATACCTCTAGCTAAGTTTAAGTTTAATTCTAACTGAGCCTTAGCTTTCCTAACCTGGTCCCTAGTTTCTTGGACAACATCCCTGTATTCTTCCCATGCCACCTGTCCTTGCTTCCACTTATTATAAGCCTCTTTTTTCATTTGAATTTTCCTTAGGAGCTCCTTATCCGTCCAAGCAGGTCTCCAGGCCCTCCTGCTGCACTTCCTTCTGGTTGGGATGCAACACTCCTGAGCTTGCAGCAGGTGATCCTTGAATATCAACCAACAGTCTTGGGCCCTTCTGCCCTCTAGTGCTATATCCCATGGAACCTTCTGAAGCAGGTTCCTGAAGAGGCCAAAGTATGCTCTGTTGAAGTCCTGGACAGTGAGCTTGCTGCACTTGCTTGCTACCTTTTGTTTTTATCTGGGTTTTTTGGTGGTTGTTCTTTTGGTTTTGTTTTGAATTAAAAGACAAAACAGTGTTGGAGTCTTACACATTTCAGGTTTCCTTACCCAGTTTTCAATTACTGCAATTTAAAGTCCCCTGTAAGAAGGCAAGGTGGGAGAGGGAGCTTTGATTCTTGCAGGTAAAAGCAAATCACTTAGAATTGTAGAAAGCTCAAAAGAAATGATATTAAGAGTAAATTTTTCAAAGGTGTCTACATAACATGGAATCATCTGTTCCATGTTCAAGACAAATGGACCAACCTCCAATTTTTGTGATGAGAAAGCTTGAAAGTGTAGGGAAAGGTGGCCTAGGCTACTGAAAGTACCCTTGAAAGAAGACACTTAAATGAAAACAGAGGGGGGCTGAAAGGAGGGAAATAAATACAGCTTATAGTTAATTTGTCTGTTTGGAGGTGTGTGTTTGTTTTCTTGTGGCTTTTTTGTTGTTGTTGTTGTTGGTTGGTTGGTAGTTGTTTTTTTGATTATTAAGGACTCTAAAACTACATTTAACATCTCCTTCATTATGGCAAGCACCATGAACCTGCCACAGAAGCTACAACATTTCTTCCTTTTTATTCTTTTTCATGTTAGTGAGGAGAGAAGTGTAGTTTTAGTTACTGAAGACTTTCCAAATGCAAATACAGTGAGAAACAAATGAAGCAACTGTTGGGGACATTTATAGATGTGGTTTCTTCCTCAACATAATGGCACCGAAAGGGCTTCTCAGGGTCCCCCATGTTCTACTGTCTGTTTAGTTCTGTGTTCATTAAAGCATCCGGTGAATTATCAGAGAAGTGTGCTCACCTGTGCTTGTCTGCCACATAGCCACATGTTCTAATGTCGCCTACGACCTTGCTTACCAATGTATTCGACCAGCAGCAAATAATAGGTAGTGGGATTGTGAGCTAAGGCCAAAGACGAGAAATAATGTAGAGAAGGAAGCATGGGGGTGCACATTCGGTACCTTGCAGATATGGCTCTTCTTCCTGTCATTTGCTTTCAAGGCCTGGAAGCTTTGTTTTCCTTAAACCTAAAGCATATGGACAAAGTCCTTTGTGCCTGTGTAGGGCTTCTGACTGTAATAGGTATGATGAAATTGTAACCTCCTCCTTAACTTAGATGTTCTAGGACATGATGATGACTTCCTTGAAATACCTGAAAACTTTAAATTTTCCCACATAAAACAGTCATCAACAGCACTAAAGGTATTTATGTTAAAAACTTGTAGTGGCTTCAGAAAGAGTTAGAATGGGTTACAACTTCTCTTAAGCTTTTGCCATTTTGCACACAAAAATCTTAGGTGGTACTGGCCTGATGCTTTTAACAGTTGTTTTGAAACACATGCCAAACCCACCAAATAGTCGTGATATTGTTTGAGATTTCAATCTATACTCATAAATCAAGACAAAAGCTTTGTTTAGGCAGAGTGTTTTGAACCACTTAATCTCTGCAGAGTATACTTTAGTGATCACTTCTCTTACCATTTCTGTAAAAATGTCTCAATTTTTAAACTTTCAAACTAACTGTATCAAGGGGTTTCTGCCATGTTCTTCAGAATCCAATTAACCTGATCAAGGTACCTTGAAAGAGGACTCCTAGACTGCTAAGCAAAGTTTGAAACCTGTCTAATTAGATAGCATCATTTTAATTTTTACTTCTATTTTCAAGTATTTGCAATGTAAATGTTCTCAATTGCTATCTATACATCCTATCATAAATATTCAGATGATCATTTGATACTTATTGCTAGTTTATACTCTACAAAATGATTAAGTGATGAAGCATTTTCCTTATCCCAGTAGAAGATGAAAAAACATAGGATAACTTTCTTCAAAAAGGTGTGAAAAAAAAAGACTGAGTATTTTAAACAAGGCCTAATTATTTCTAGTGCCTGCAATGTTGGAAATTGTACTGTGTAAGCCTTTCTTTAGCACATTAGTTTTTATTTTTGATGTGTAAATATGTTGATGCATGCAAAGTATCTCTCCAATAGTAACTAATTACTCCACAATGTTCTTAAAGTTTAAATATTAAATTATGAAATAGCTCAGAGTATAAGGGAAAATCTGCCACACTTTTGTCTTTAGCTCTGGTCTTGTGAGCTTCCCTGAAAACTATTGTTCAAGGACTACAGGGGTCATAAAATGTAAATGCTAATGCAAATGGCATGCTTTCATTGTCTAAAGGAGAGATTCTTGTCATCAATTGCTTGAGAGCTGGTTACTCTACACCTTCCTACTCACAGAAGGATGAGAGTGTTCTCCAGCTGAAGCTTATCCTGATGATGAGTTGAAGAAAGTAATCAGAGAATCATCTAAAGACCAAGAGTTTTGCAGTGAAGAGAGGGACTCCAGCAAACTTGATATCTGGAAACAGATGCATTTAACTCGGTGAACTGATTGTGAGGTGTTTTATGTATTTTGCTTTTAGTTTTGATTTTTTTCTTCCAAAATTGAATTTAATGCTGACCTCTCTGCTGTGAGGTATGTCTCTGCTTCCTGCTGTTTGCATGATAAAGCAGCATAACCATGCTGTTTGCATGATAAAGCAGCTCAGGATTTTGAGGAGCATCAAGCTGCTTCTGCAGCTAAATATATGGGATAAGTTATATATAGAGAGATTTGTTCATAGAAAAATATGCCACACTTACGTACATCACTACTGGGAAAGTTGTGATAGGAGATTGTTGTGATAGGAATATTGAGAAGACTGAAAAATTGACCCAACTTTAAATTTATTCATTAACAGCAAATTTTGCTAATAGTTAATTGTTCATATAAATCATCATCATGATGCACACAAAACTGTTTTAACAATTATGTTCTGAGTTAGCTGCAAGTATACTGTACTATGGAGATAACTATAGCAAGCCCCTGTACGGTTAGCGCTGATGGTTTCTGGTCTTTGCTGGTTCATAGCTGCTGAGGTTAAAGTGATAAGGTTGAGAAGGCATTGTAGTGGTCTTGTATTCTTTCTTCTTGGATGCTCTGTGCTATTGTATTTTGTCTTTATGCTGTTGTTTCCTCCAAAAAAAAAAGGATGGGAGTCTTCTCTGCTCTGCCTAGATACTGCATATCCTGCTTTATTTCCTCCTATTAGTTGTTGCTTGTGGCCAGGGGTATATGCTGTCTGTTTACAGGCCATTGTGCTTATGTTGTCCTTTCCAAGGCTATGAAGAGTGTAGAAACATAGAATATTGTAGAACTGGAAGGGACCCATAAGGATCATCAAATCCAACTCCCTGCTCCTTGCAGGACTACCTAAAACTAAACCATATGACTAAAAGCTTTATCCAGATGCTTCTTGAACTCTGGCAGTCTGGTGCTGTGACCACTTCCCTGGGGAGCCTGTTTCACTGAGCAAACACCCTCTCAGTGAAGAGCATTTTCCTACCTGAATTTCCCCTAATGCAGCTTAATTCCATTTCCTTGTGTCCTGTTGCTGGTCACCAGACAGGGGATATCAGCACTTCCCCCTCTGCTGCCCTCCTTGAAGGAAGCAGTATACTGTGATGAGGACGACTTTTCTTCTCCAAGCTGAACAAACCAAGTGAGCTCAGGGGCTCTCTCTAAGCCTTGTTCTTGAAACCTTTTGTCATCTTGATTGCGCTTTTTTGGATACACTAATAGTTTGATGTCCTCCTTACATTGAGTACACAGTACTCAAGGTGGGGCAGCACGAGTGCACTGTAGAGTACTGCTATATGAATTTGTTAGTAGAGAACAGTTAGCTGCAGCTCAGCTAAAATGCTGAGGGATTTATTTTTGCCCTTAAGCTAAAAGAAAAAATACAAAATTTGTCATGAGGGGGGAGTTTTCAGTGGGTCCAGATTGATGCAGGCCTAGGGTCTCAGTGCTGCAGGTTTGGCTGGGATTTAAAAAAATATTTCAGGACTGTAATGCTTGAACTGATAAATGTTTATCTGTGACTTACTGAGATAAAGACTTTTTCTTTTATTAAGAGAAATGGAAGGCAACAGTTTGCTTACTATTTCTGATAAACTGACTGGAAGAATTTGGAAAGATGTAATAATATTTTTCTTGAACAGATGAGTGATCATTCAAATACTTCAAAAATAATTATTTGCATTTTTCTAAGTAAACAAATAATTACAACTTCTTTTAAAAGACATGGCTGCAGAAGAGTATCAGGTAGGGTTCTGGAGCAACATCACAGTAGGCTTGTCCTGTTATTGTGCTTTTCCTCAGGCATTTGTTGTTTGCTATTATGGAGATGAAGTATGAGTTTAAAAGAGCCTTTTCTCTGACCTGATATCATAGAATCATAGAATAGTTGGGGTTAGAAAGAACCTTAAGATCATCTAGTTCCAATCCCCCTGCCATGCCTTTCTGCGCTCTCCTATAAGGTGAGCTAATCCCTCTCCCTCCCAAAAGAAAACACCCTCCCACCCCAATACATATATTTATTGACAAAACTATTAATATTGTTTTCCTGATAAGGAACCTTTTTTATCAGAATTCTCAGTGACCTCATAATACTTATTTAACTTGTAATTTTTTACTTTGATTTTAATACTGCTGTTAGACTCTTTAAAAAATTAAGTTGATAAAAAGACAAATCCAAAGGCGAAGAAAGAGAACATGAAAAAAACCAAACCAAAGCTTTTCCTGTGGCGGGGGTGGATTACCTGAAAAGCAAAAAAGAGCAGTTTCTTTTTTTCAACTTTACTTTCTGATATATAAAACGACATAAACCAGAAAGACTCAAACAATAAAATGAAGCAATTCCAGAGAGAAAAAATAACTAAATGAGGAATATTGCTTTTGGGAATCATCAAAGTGAGTGTTTCATCATGGGACTATGTAACTGAGAAGGTAGTGGCATCTTGTTAACGTATACCAATTCCTACACTGAACCTACTTCTGTACTAAAAAATTCACACCTACATTTTGTAGGAATTTCCGATGCTTAAAGTTTTAACAGCAGGATGTGTCAGGGGCAGAGAGATCCTATTTTGTTTTCCTTTTTCTGAAGGGAAAATTGCGTCCTCAAAAGCCTTTAACAAAGTGAGGAAATTTCATAGAACACTTTTTAAAGAAATAGGGTGGTAGAATAGAAACAGAAGGAGTTACGATTCTCAAATTAACATTCTAGCATATTATAAAAATAAATATGCATAGTTCTGGAAGTTAATTACGTATGCAAATTCACAAAGTTTTCTTATTCTTTCATGAAGTTATTGTGGATGATAAGGATTTTGGTATTCAGTTTTCAAAAATTTTTAATTGATTATGGTGTTCTGTTACTTGCATTTACACAGCTCCTTCTCCTCCCTGAAAGGAGGCATAATGGCTCTTTTAAATAGTAAGCATCTCATATAATAAACATGTGCAGCATGAAATCTGAAAAATAGATTGCATTTTACTGAACCCCATCTTAAATGTCTGATTTGTGTAACATATTAAGCAGAAGAGGTACTTCATTCAACCTGAGAAATTGCAATACAGTCCTTTAGTTTTTGATTGAGAGTAAACATCAGTTTCTGCTTCATTAACTTAACAAATCTGATTTTCTTCTAATTCGTTGTTTGTACAAAAGGTTTTATTTTTTCTTTGATATTTGAAATGGTGGTTCATTTTTCATAAAAGTCAAGTGGAAATATAACCTGAACTTCGAAAGCTCGAGAGCCAACTCTTAAACACGTAAAGCATTAAATAAATATGTATTTAAAATGCAATACAAATTCCAACTGGTTTCCCTTACTATTGTGAAGACTCATTCCCTGTTACTATATACTTATTTATATAACCTTAACTTAAGCCATTTAAAATACAGGAATATGAGTGTTTTATCAGACTCAAAGCAATAATTTACATTTTTCTTATCAAATTAAAGCTTAAGAAGTCATCTAGACACACAGGATTTTTTGTCTTTTTCTTTTTTCTCCAAGATGAGCTTAATTTAGTTATGTCTGCACATGTATATAACATTTTGTAATAGTGTATGTGGTTTTTCCAAAGTTAATTTTTATTTAATGATATAAGTATATGATGTCTAAATAGAGCATTTGTAAAACACGTGGAAGAGGTGTTCAGATGCAACTCTGAAACATTATCTTCAATTTATAACAGAATCTGGAAATTATATCTGAGAGTTTCCTTTGTATTTAAAAAATATTAACCACGTGTGCTTTTCCATTGTACATCCATCTCAGTGAAACCAGAGAGATTAGGAAAATCTACATAGATTGAGATTGCGGTACAGTTATCCATCTCTGTCTTTTCCTTAGAGCTTCAACACCAACACCTGATGGAGTATGAATCCTAGCAAGTGACTGATTTTGAGACAGATAGTTTCTGTAGGCTTGGGGAAAAAAAGTGGTAGAAGTTGCCCTGGACCGTTCCCTGATAAAACATTGTGATGCTTGCTATTTTTAGGACTGGTTTCACAGGGTGAATTTGATTGATACATCACTGTTAGGTCCTGCATAGTTTACAGCTACTGGGGAGAAGAAAAATAAGAAAATACTTGCAGTCTGTGAGAGCTCTTGCTATGGTCACAGGCTAATTTTGCACTAAATACAAGGAGGCAGAGTGGTAGACCTGGAGGGAATGGTGGATTGGTCTAAAACACAGGCTTGTCCACATTTGCACAACAAGAAATTTGAGTGATAGACTTTGGTATATCCTTCTAAAAAGGACATGATATGGTGCCCCTAAACACTTGTGCTGGAGTGTCTGAAGATTTGCACCTATTTGCATATAAATACAATGGTCTGTCATCGATCTTCATGATATTCATGTGATTGTTAATCTGTGTGTTCAAACCCATACTCTGATCCTCATGAGTTTTCTTTTGTGGGTGAAAGCCCTATTTTCATAAACAGCACTGAGCAGATTAAAGAGTTTGATGGCTAAAGCTTTATTTTGCATGCTATTTGCTTTATTATACTCCTGCAGCATTGAAATACTACAGAGAGCTGTAGAAGTGATCTTCAGTGATCATTTCCCCTCTTTATTCTTGCTACCAGCTTAGCACTTATGTCTTTTGTTATTATTTCCTCCCCATTGCACTTCTTATGCCTGTCAGACTGTTGGTTATTGAATGAGTTGAACTGTTTGATTGCCATTGGTCATTATTTAGCACAGGTTTAGTTGTAAGTATGTTTAGATTTTTATTTTCTGAAGTATGTTTAGAAGTGATAAAACCTGTGATGAAACTAAAATCTTTCTAACATTTAGGTTGCTCCCAGAAGAAAAGACTGTAATGGCCAATATCATAATTCATTACATAACAGTGAATCAACAGTCACTGTTGCAGATACATAATCACTTTGTAGAATGTGTCTGTTTGTAGTGATCGTTACCAGTAAAAGTAGAACGCAGTACTTTTCTCTTGCTTTAGTTGGTCTCTATTTATTTGCCTTAGTGGGACACACTCCTTTCTTGTAGGCAATATCTGAAATGACTGCAGAAGACTTCATGGATTAACCTTCTAAGAATGAAGAGTGATCAGATCTTTGTGTGGTTGGGGTTTGTCTTTTCTGGGTGTGTCCCTTAGCATTTTAGCTCACACCAGTACTGCTCTTTTGCAGTGAATTTCTAGGCTATTCCTCACTACCTTCATTTCATTCACCTTGCAGGGCAGCCCTGGGGCATTCTGAAAAAGCACTTCTTCCTAATGACCCTAATCCAGAAGGCCACTGCAGGTCACTAGTGGCAGTTCATTGTCAGCAGCTAGTCTGACTAACAGCAGTAGTCTAAAATGTTTGTTGTGTGGACACTGGTTGTTTAGCAGCAATAGTTTCAATCTACAGCTCTGCTCTCATTGTGGAGCACTGCTGTGCAATGCAGAAGGGACAGCTTTATGAAGAATTTTTTTTTTAACTGCTGTCAGCTGCAATTGAAGATAGACTATACGTGAATTCTGCTATGTTAGTTAAGGCAGCATGAAATAAAAGGCTTCTTGGGGAAATGGAAAGCCCAACTGTTGCCATGACAGGCCTTCATTTTTTCATTTATGTTAACTACCTTGTTTTTGGAAATTGCATAGAAGGATATTAATATGCATCACATGTAGCATTCTGTATGTAGTTACATGAATTAGTTTGCAGTATCTTCTGTCTCATGAATGGAAAGTACACACTATGTGAAATGAGAAATACTGGTAACTAATGGGTACTTTTATAGAATAGAAGAATAAATAGGCACATAAAACTTTGCAGTGGTTACTGCTGCCTTTCAGCTATAGTGACTCACTGGGGTACACTTTCAAAGAGAAATATGGGGTCCAGAAATAAGCACACAAAATCTTTATAAGTTTGGAGAATGAATATGGTATTGTTCATTGATGTTTTGTTGGTTGTTTTTTTTTTTTCCCTTTCTGGATTGATATTTAACTTTCTTCATTGTGAAAATTCCTTTTTTCTCCCCAAGAAAACAATATTCTTAATTTGCAGATTTCCCACTTAATTTTCAAGTCCTTTGATTTTTCTGTGCTCTTTGTAAATCTCATACTTGACTGGTTACATAGCTATCAAGAAACAAACAATGTCTGATTCCAGTGGTTTGAGGCAATTTTGTTTAACTTAGCTGGAGGTGGGGGGGTGGAGAAGAGGGAAAAGCTGCATTTGAGATTAAATACTCAACAAGTATATTACCTAAATTTGCAGAGAAAGAGACATTCCTAAGCACATTTTCATTTGATTCTAGCCCAAGACTGACAGAAAAGGGCAATTTATTATCAAGAAATGTATTGCACAATGGTTAAAAATATTTGTTTAAGAAATTCAATATCACCAAATGTCATTCTTGTCTCTAAAAATGAGCATGATTCAAGCTAAAACCTGCTGTTGTGGACTGGTGTCATGTCTTGCACTCTGTCTACAGACCCACCTGAAGGTACTTATACAGTTAGTGTGATGAGAGAATGGATTGTGATGGAAAAAATAATTATCAAGATCACTGCTGAAAATGGGTGAAAAAATTGGGTGAAAATGGTAACTGCTTTTGGGTGTACTATAAGGAAGGCATTTTTCTGTGTCTTAAGGTGAATGACAGTTATCCTGCAAAAATGTCACTTAAAGGGAATTGCTCTTTATTGTGAGCAGCATATAATTCAATATTTGAGTTTCAAGGATCTGTCTTTGTGCATCTCCTTTTCTATATTTATATTATTTATTTTCTGTTGCTTTTTCTTTTCCTTTTGCATTTCCTGTCAGGATAGTTCTCTGGATGGTCATGTTATTGCTTCTAGAACAAAATTTTCTGTATTGTTTTAAGAGGATCTTGTTTCACTAAGAAACTGGTGAAAAGTGCTGCCCTGTGCTCAAGTTCTCCTTTAATCATAAAGTCTGTTCAAAACAGGAATGGGGTACTGCAGAAAAATAGTCAATGAAGGCTACATTTTTCAAAAAAAATGGCACAACTTCAAGGCCATGAGAAGACAATGGTCCCTTTTCAATAGCTGTGACTTATTCGATGAAGAGATGATTTGTGTTAAGGAGAACCTTCCAAACTAAATGCTTGTTTCTGCTAATTATTTGATAGATGCAGCATTTCTTAGGTATGCAATTCTTGTGGGACATTGCTGTCAATAGCTTTGTTATAGTGAGCTTTAGCATGAGTGATTGCTTTTTTTGGGAAACTGAAGTAGGGTTGGTTGATGTGGGGCATGTGAACAATGTATGAATATGTATATATAGATGCGTGTTATAGATAAAGTGTACTAGCTGATGTTTACTTTTTGGAATTTGTTAACACTGCAGATACGATAAAGCACAGCTACATTTTTGATTTGTAGGTACTTGAACTGCAACTTCTAAAAGTGCTTAAAATAGCTTGTTATTAACACTCCTTATTTTCTTGCTTGTTTTCACTGATATCTGTTTGCCTAACTCAGTCAACAACAGCTCTTAGTGGCAATTTTCTATCAATTGAAAGATAGTGTGTTTTAGAACCACACTCAAATATATACATTTTAAAAAATAATCACTTGAAAACAGCCTTGAAAAACACATTCCATTAAATGGCACTGATTTCACAAGAAAAAAAGGCACTTTCTTCTAAAAGTAGCAGCAGAATTCTGAAGGACCTGGGGCTGTGCAAGAGATTTTCTGGGATTTTTTTCTGTGTTCAGTTCGTAGAAACATAAGCAGAAATAGCAGTGGCTTAGACTTTAAAACTCAGAGAGACAAATTGTGTATCTTGAAAAAGGCACACTTAAAAAAAAATTCTATTGCTTTAGTGCAAAAATAAAGCATCTTTGAGTTTTTCTCATAATAAAGATAGTAGTGATTTTGTTTATATATAAACTCAGTTGAGTGGAGAAGTGCTATTATGTGTTTACATGAATATTAAACTAACTGTGCTGGCTTTCTTTAGATAAGCAGAGTCTTCATCAAATCTAACTGCAAAGAGTTCCTCTAATAAGGAGCAGCCCAGCTCCATTTTCAAGATTATATTTTGAAATTTCCACAAAGATGAAAAGCTAAAGGCAGCAACTTTTAAAAGAAAACCAGCAGTTAAAGAAAAATAATAGGCAAAAAAAAAAAATCAGATGGTGTTGAAAGGTCTTCGACATTACGGCTGCATTTGTAATGTAGTTGTTGGTATTAAAAATGGCCTCTTTTTTTGGAATGTGTGTTATCTTTTGATGATATGACATGAAATTTCAGGCATCTGGAAATAGGTTTATATTGTGGCTATTTTTGTGACTCTTATTATATGCTTATTTATGTTTATAAGCCCTTTCCATTGCAACTGAAATGTCTGTTAAACGTTTTTTGTTAACCAGAACATTTGAGAAAAGGGAGTTAAAGTTCTGTGAATGTGCTGCAAATAAATTATATGTGAGAATATTTTAACCTATCTGCTTTTAATAAATTTGACGGTATAAGCTCAGAAGAAAGAAGAACTAGAGTTGGGGCAGTGGAAGGGATGTATTAAAATTGATTGTGCTGTTATGGCTGGTATTTTTTCAGGGGTAAAAGTCACAATCAAAAAGGGAATTAGACATTAAATAGGAAATTCATTTGTAAGCTGATTTTGCACCTATTTTTATTTTAACTTCTTTAACACCTGCTGTGTTCACTTTTAAAGAGCATATTACATGGATAATACTTGATTACTGCTGTTGCTGCTACAAATAATTGTTTGCAACACAACAGCAGCACAGGCACTCTGTGCTTGACCTGCACAAGCTGATTCTATGACTCTTACTCCAAATCTAGCCATAAATAGGGAGACAGATCTGCAAGCAGAAGTGTGTTTGATGAAGATGGAGCTAGGTGTTAATTAAGAGGAAAATATCCTCCCGGTGTTGGGACATTTTAAATGACCAGTGTGATGCAAAATGAAACAAGTGAATAGGGCCCATACAGTGATGTTCATGCAGGTTTGTACATGGTTTCTCACTTTTGAGCAGCAATTATTATTAAGAGATTAATATTTAGTAACAGATTTTTTTTTTTTTTTTGGCTGCACTTGATGTTGTTTACTTATTAGAGACTTTCCAATGTTGGCCTTTGGACTCTTGAATGATTTGGATTAGAACAAAACTGTGTTCCTTACTTGGTACTAGTGCAGTTTGTGATGTCTCGTATCTAATTTGCTTAATTTATCAAGCCTGATCTGAGATTCTGGAGTTTGATGTTGGCTATATAGGTAGCTTGAAAATGTTTAGCAGTACTCAAAAAGGAACCCAGCTATCCAAAACTCAGCAGTTTAAGGACTGCTGTTGTTGTTTCCTCTTAAAACTGTTTATCATAACGAAGCATTGTAGTTACTGTCATGTTAAAATGAACTGAGGGAAGGATTTATTTCTGCTGGTGTTATGAGGTCAGCTTCATGAAAGTTGTTATTGGTGAGTGCTTTTCATTTACAGTTCTTTCATGAATAACTATTTAGATACCAGGACTGTTGCTTAGATGAGTTTCTGATAGGCAGTAGAAAGTTTCGACATTTCTGTGAAGTGCCAATTATAAACATTATTTGATTTAGGACTATGAAATCGTTAAAGGTTTTCCTTCTGTTCAGTCATTATTTCTCAACATTGTTTTGAATTCATAAAATGTACTGTTAAGTATCAAAACTATTCATGTGAACACCACAGTAAATGCCTTATTGGACAAAGCTGCTGCCCAGAGAAGACTTTTAATCCAGATGAGAATGAGCATGGTTGAGACCAGGTTGGATAGCTTTCATGCAGAGTGCTTTTGGACTAAAGTAATCCTGCTAGGAAATACCAATGCACAGTAAATGTAGTTCTGAGTGGTAACTGCCTGGTTGTTTCATATGCTTTTTTTTTTTTTATGGTTTCTACAAACAGAAGAAGCCTTTGTTAGCTGATGTTGAAGCCTTCAGTCATTTAGCATGAGCCAATATAGATTCCTACACTGTTGTCATCTCAGTGGAGAGGTGTCTAGTCCCAACCTGACACATTGTGCCTGTGCCACAAGAGCGTCTGAATATCTGGGGCCCAAGTGCACAGGAGTCCTCCATAAGTCTAAATTGCCCTGAGCATCCTCATCTAGATGTCACCAACTCCAAACCCACCTATTTAACCACAGGTCCGGGCCCTGGGCATTCTCCAGCTATGCTGCTGGTACCCCTGTCTCATGCAGTCTTTTGTGAATTTGTGGGTGGTGTGCTGCCTTTCCCTTGAGAGGGCTGCAGCTGAACAGGGTCAACAGGATCCCCCAGGCATTTGATGTGCCCAGATCAGTGCCCCCACAGAAAGTGGTGGGATGTGAGGAAGAAGGCTGGGAGACAGTAGAGTTCTGCATTCATCCTCTCTGTCTTAGGTGCTTTCTTGGGAAAGCTATCATCTTGTGTGGAGTCTACTCCCCTAGAAAACCATTATGTAATTCTCTCCTCGCCTCCATGCACATTTTGCTAGGTTTTTGGGGGGCTTTTTTGTATGTGTGTTTTTTAGTTTGGTTTTGTTTTGTTTTTTAAAGGTACCATTTGCACTGCTGGATAATTATAGGACCTGGGTGGCTACTACCAAAGGGTACAATTTAATTTAAAGAAAAAAATATGTTCAGGCTCCTACATTGCAGATGGTCATGCTGGGCTGCTGAAGGCCTCTGTGACATTATGTAGGCTATTCTAGTCTGGAAGCCAAACATTGTTACTGATTTGAGACCTAAATGATTGTTTAAATTTAGACTGAAGAAGAGATTAATTTCCCTTTAAAGTATGTTGTCAAGAATTAGTGCAGGTTCATTTTTTCTCTCTGGTGTGCCTTCTTGTTGAAGAAGACCATCTGTTTGTCAAAGGAAGTAATAAAATAATATTAGACGTGAGATTCGCACCAAATTCTGGACATCTAGTATTTGCAGTCATGAAAACAATTACCTGTAATGTGCCTAATTCATTTATATTTTAGCTTCAATCCATCAGTGTCAGATAAAGTAAGTTATTTTTCTTTCTCTTCCTGGGTGGCACATATAATAGCTTAATGTTATCTGGATAGTAAAAATCAAAGTTTTGATATCTTGCTGCTAGCCAAGGTCCTTTTTTGTTGATAAAGTTTGCCCAGATGAAACCTGTTTTTAAAAATAGTTAAACTTCATATTTATTTTCTTTAAAATGATTTGTCTATCACAGTTGTTGGAAGTGAAGGGAATATGAATTTTGGATAAAGCAAAAGCAGGTAAAATCTTCTGTTTGATTATGAGGATAGTGATGAGAGTTGAGAAGAAACAGGTTCAATTGGCTAATCCAATTGAGGCAGTTTCCTTTGTATGTTGCAAAATTGGTAAAATGCATAAAAAACTAACAAAGCAATTGTGGACTGTTCCAGGTCTTCTAATTTGACTAATCCCATTAAATCAATGATTGTATGATTGTACTGTTCTTTCAAAAAATAGGTATTTACCTAATTTCTTTATTTCCCAAGATTGACTACCAGCCTCTGAAAACATGTGTCTTAGATCCATAGCTTTATAAGATGCAATTAGATATTATTGGAAGCACTTCTTAAGGATTTTCTGTAAGGCAGGCTTTCTGTGAATTTCAGCAAAAATGGCTCTTTCTTAATGTCAGGGAGGTGCTTTTAGAAGAATACAAATTACCCCCTTTTGAAAGAACAAACATTAGAAACAGTGCCCCTTCCACAATCTTAAAATGATGATCTAAGCTTAAGTCATGACATCACACTATCTACCACAGTGGTTTCTATAACTGTTTCTTTTAACTAAATTTCACTTCAGACTGCTACTTCACTAACCTTTCTGCTTTGTTTTTTTAACACCTTTGTTAGGTGTGGTATTTCTAAATCCATAATTCATCTGAGTCTGTTGGCCCTGCCAAGTAGCAACAGAGACACACACACTTTTGCCTGTAATGAAACATCAGTATCTTGTGAGGTTTCTACACACAGAAGTTTTCAGAGTTTATTTACCTCTTCAAGTAGTATCTTCGTATCTTGAAACTAATTTTGCCTTAAAGTATACCAGTGTATGCTATACATTTCTAGCCTCTCAGCTAATAAGTGACAAAAATGTATAAAATACATGGTTCAGTTTATTAACCTCTTCAAGTAGTATCTTCATATCTTGAAACTAACTTTACCTTAAAGTATACTAGTGTATGCTATACGTTTCTAGCCTCTCAGCTAATAAGTGACAAAAATGTATAAAATACATGGTTCAGTTTATTAACCTCTTCATATCTTGAAACTAATTTTGCCTTGAACTATACCAGTGTATGCTACATGTTTCTAGACTCTCAGCTAATAAGTGATAAAAATATATAAAATACATGGTCCATTATATAGTATAAGTCTGTCTTTTAGAGGTTTCCTCATGTAGCAAAGTGAAAATTGATCTTTTTATTGCCGCATAAATAGCAGCTACAATTAACTGCTTCTGGAACATAACTGCTTAAAACTCTCATTTGAACTCCAGATACTTTTACAAATCAGGACTTGTCTTCTCAAAAATGCATGCTCTCCATTGATCTCATTATCAGCCTAAACACCTTTGAAGATGTGGTTCCAAGTGTTTTTGTCATTTGCAAAACTGCTTGAGCATATTTGAAACAACCTGTCCATTTCAGGCTAAGCTGGGTATGATTAAGCCTTCAGTAGCTTGTGAGAAGTCATGAACTGACAGGTGCGAAGTGATAAAAAGGGAAACAAAAGAATCCTGACTTTTTTCATGTCTGCTTTTGATCTGCTATTGACAGAACAAAGGAATGAATTGCACCATATCCTCTTTTAGACAAAAAATGAAAATACAACAGCTACATCACACAGATGAATTCAATAACTTTTAATCAGTGAAATACTTTTCTTTCTATTGCTTCAGACTCAGGTGTTTTCTTCATAATGGCAAAGGCTTTACACAATTTTTTGATAGAATATTCACTGACAAATCCTTTAATCTGAAAGCTTGATTTATAAAGGACTGTTTATTCATTTCATTCATTTGCAGTACGCAAACCTGGAGGTTCTGACATCTGTTTTACAAGAGAAAAGTTAAGTGTGTTTTATCTGGTGGTATTCTAAGCTTTTCTTCACTTGTCTCTTTACTGAAAGTAATGCAGCTATTCTTGCTGCAAAGTATCTGTGTGTTACAAGGAAGCAAGTGTGTGGAAAGCAGCTTTGTTCTGAGATGCTTGAAAATGTGACTGATTTTCACTAACTGGCTTGTCTATGAGCATGCTAAAGCTCTTCAAATAGGTATGGTTAACCAAGAAAAAAAGAATATGAGGAATTCAGAGTTTTATAATTTTAACTTTTTGGCTTTCTTGTGCATGGGCAAAGATGGTTTTCCATGCAGCTTCAAGAGAAGCACAGGTGACAGCAAGACTTGAGAGACAGACCATAAGTTTTCATTTTGTCGTACCGCTGTCTACTGGTTATCCTGGTCAGTGCAGCTCCCTCCTTTCCTTTCTGTGGAAGAGGAGAGATCTGGTGCTTGTCCTGGTCTTCCCCTGAGATGGACACGTGACTGTGTCAGGGCACATACCTGCTGTGGGTATAGGATGAATACAAGTTGACTTTGATTATGATTTCTACTCCACCAAGGAACAGTAAAGTCAGTAGTTTCTTGAATATTCAGACAGGCACCTCTCAAATGTTTTTCTACACTGTTGTCTTCATGAATTAAACGAGCTTATTGTAAAAACCTGATAGACAATTGTTACTCTCTTTTAAGACTGAAATTTTACAATACCATGGCAGTGTGATAAAAAACACCAGCAGAAATAGAGCTTAATTGTTGAGAGTGATTCTATAGTATCACACAGGTGTTGTTTCTCATCATTCATCAGGACTTTGTCTTTTCCTCTTATGCTTCACAAGGTAAAACCCGCCTCAATACCTGAATTCCATTATTTAATAACATATTCCTGCTTGCACATAATGTCAGATTTTCAAGAATCTAAAATAGTACCCCCAGTTTTGTCATTAAGTTGGAGAGTACCTACAGTGTAGCTGAACTCATAACAGAAATAGATATTTTGTAAAATGGGCACATATTGGCTGTTCACTGTAAAGAAGGGATGCCAAATGCATGTTTTGTTACTTTTCAGATTCATCCAGCTGTCTGTCTATGGTGGGCATTTTTGCAAGTGAAGAACTCGGTGAAAGTTTCTTGGATAGAAAATTATTTTATTTCTTTAAGTGTGAAAGAAATATAATCATCTCTTCCAAAGGTAAAGTGTCCTATCTGCTTCTTGGTCTGCTTTTTACATGCTTTGGCAAAACAAAAGCATGTAAAATTAGAATTCCTTTTGTTAAATAATTAAAACATCAGTCTTAGCTATATCATACACATAAACATATAAACTTGAGAATAGCCAATAAATCACGTTCTGTGATTCTATGCATCAGTCTGATCTTTGCATCTTCTGAATATAAATGCTATTTTCCATTCCATTACCTGCTGCTTTGTTTCAAGACCCTAACCTCAGGATCTGATGGTTCGATTTACCTAGATTTAGGTTTAGGACCTAAGCCTAGGTAAATTGACCACACCTGTTTATGTGGTTTTGTGTTTGTTGTTCAATGTGTTTCTTCTGTGTGTGCTCCATATTATTAAACTATGTCAAGCAATCCAAACTGCAAAGTATTCTATTTAAAAAAAGACCACTGACTAACATAAGTGTCTTTATCTATGTCCACTGTGAGCTTCTTTTCTTTTGTCTGTTTTTCCATAGAGAAATACCTACATTTTGTTTGGAAAAGATTTTCAAGTACTGTGCTATTCACTAGATACTTAGGGAACAGTCCATTTAGAACTAGAGTGGATAACATGTGTGCTTTGCTGTCTGCTATCCTGCCATTCAGTCAGTGGTCACAATCACAGAATAGTTAGGGTTGTAAAGGACCTTAAGATCATCTAGCTTCAAACCCCCTACCATGAGCAGGGTCATGGCAGGAAATAGTTTTGATAGTGAAAACCAGGGGTTTGTCTATACTTAAGTTTGAAGAAAGAAGAAAGACACTTTCCTTGCCATTTCAGAAAGCTTTTTCTCATACCTACAGCAAGAAAGCGAGTTTCTTAAACGGAGAAATGTTTTACTCTAAAAATGAGGCAGCTGAGAATCTGAAGCAGCTCAAGTTTTTGTAGATTCAGCTTTTATTATTTACTGATACCTGCTTATCTGAAAATGTGTATTTTTTTAATTTTTCTTAAATAATAATAAAAAAAAGAATAAGTTCTATAAATAGACATGGCTTGGATTCATGTTTTAAATATCTTGTCTACCTTTTTCTCCAGTATTAAAATTGTTTAGTTTTGAAAGCGCAATACTACTATGCTTTCCAAATATTTATCTATTAGAAACGCTCTTTAAATCTGCTGTTAACACTATCTCAGTCCTTTTATGGCTACCCCAAATAAAAAGAAACAACAATTTCTGACATTTTTACATATGATGGTCACAATCAAAGGGAAGATTTCAACATATGATTTCATAAGTGCTGTGTATTGTGCCTTCCGGATAATTACTTTCACTTCCTATGTGCTGGTCTTTCTTCCTACCATTTTTTCTATTTAGACTGTAAAAACTTTAGGCCATACTAGTCCTGGTACACTTTTGTTCAGTTCCCAAGATGGTGAAGCAGTTTTTTGTTGCAGTCTATAAGCTTAACAAATTAAAATGCATACACACACATCCCCACCAACTGTTAAATTTAAATAAGAAATAACTATTTCATCTCAAGAATCTGGCCTACTCGTGGATTTGGTGTGACTACTGAAGATAACTGAATCATTTCCATTTTGAAAGTATCTGGCCACCCAACTTAACATAATTATGTTTTTTTTTGTTCCTATATAGATTCTGTCCTCATGTTTTTACTGTTCATAGAAGTATGTTTACTCAGCCATTGTGTTTATTTCTCTACACTTGGGTTTCTCCTGAAAACTAAAACATAGTTTGACATGCTAGTGATGTGACCTTTTTGTCACCTTTTTGAAATCAAAGGAGAAGGCTGGTAGATTATTGTCTGTGATTTGTGGTAAGGAGTCTTAGGGGAACAGTCCCACTGCTCCCAGGAGATTACTGTGTTGCAGTTTGGTGGTGACCCTTCTTGTTTTTTTCGGTATTCAGTAGCATTGAGAAACATCAAACACGTGATTAAAAGTCAGACGGGATTTCTGTCAGTTTTCTTGGTGACTTTCTCTTACCAACTCCATTCCCACTTTTTCTTCTGCTCACCCACATGTTTGTCTCTTACAATGCACTGGCATGCATAACAAGGTTCCCAAACAGCAGGAGGTGAAATATAAGGCCACCCATTAAGAAATAATTCTTAGATGTCTCAAAGGAAGGAATTTATAACATACATATACCAACAACTAAATAAAGGGTTTTTGGCTATGTATCTCTTTAACTTCCCATAATTCACTGACCATTTTTTGTTTGGCTCATTTGTAAATTTCAGATAAAACTTAGGCAGCGGACCATCACGTATTAGTGATGGCTTTTCACTCTACTATTCCTCCGGTTTATAACTGGTTTGCTACATCTTATCTAAAGAGAAGCCTAAATCTAACAATTTACATCAGTGTGTGAGATTTATGATACCGGCTTAGTGTCACTAGGGGTGCTGCTGTGGTTCACACTGAACAATGTAGGAAAAAGTTTCTGCAAAAGTGGCTGTCATTCAGACAAAAGTTGGGGATAATGAATTGTTAAGTACTGTATTTCTTTGAGATAAAATATACCAGCTCAAGGTCCCACTGAAAAATTTGGTCAAAATTAGGTGAATAAACCTTGATAGTACAAGCCAATCTGTTGCTTGTACCCCTAAGCCTATATATGTTATTGAAGACCTGAATCTTGTACTTTCTGCCTCTATCTCAAGTCTAGAAGAATATTCTGCAATGGGGTGTAAACTTTGCTATTCATAGATGATGATAAAACAAAAAAAGTGCATGTTGACTCTTTCAACTTTGCCTTGGTACCTCCCTTTCATTGAGTGCCTGAATGCCACCACTTGTTTTTCTCTCTGTGAGAAGCACTGTGTTGCTAAAGGAAGTTTCGTGTAAAATGTGAACTTTGGAAACTTTAATAATGATGGATTATTTTCTTCAGTACAAGTCAGAGCTTAGAAAGTATTCCTCTCTTCTTTTTCCTGTCTTGTTTCAGTATCCAGTGGTGATAACAGTAGAATCTTCTTACTGGTGGGTGTTGTTTTTTTGGTTTGGTTGTTTCTTTGGTTTGGTTGTTTTTTTGGATATAAAGATATAAATTAGCCAAGAACTGTCAGGTACACAAGCAGAACCTGCTGCTAAGCAACAAAGCTGCATTACATTGCACTGAGTACTGACAGAATTGGCAAATGGTCTCAAAGGAAGAGGATCAGTCACTATTCTGTTACAAATCTATAAATATAGGTAATAACAGAGATTAGCAGTCTAGAGGTTTTCTGGTTTACTATCTTACAACTCATGTCTTTTCAAAACATGTATTTCAATTTAAGTTTGACTCATCATAGCCCTTTAATATATTAAGTGTTATGAAACCTACAGACTAGCAATTTTGCAGAATACAGGTACAATCTATCAGGCTATGAATATTTAGTTTAGTTTTTATAGCATTAAGAAAATTCTGTAGAAAAACCAAACTTGTAAATGTTGCAATTACAAAAAAGCTAAACTTAATATCTTTTCAGTTTAGGACCCAGTGATGTGTTGGTTAAAAATAAAGACTTTTCGTAGTGATAAAATTATCCAGCTATGGATAGCTGGATATTATTCTACAGTAGATGGAATATCTTTGAAGAGGAAAACTGAGATTTATTCAACAACCTTAGATCCAGTAACAGGGCATTTTATACATTTCAGTATATATACTTCTTTGTGCCATGTCTTATGCATTTTCCCCTTTATATATATGATTCCTTTAGATGTGTTATGCTGGGCTGGAAAAACTTCAAATGCATGTCTGCTTTCATGAATGACTGTATGTTTTTAGGAACAAGTTAAAATCATGGAGATTCCACCTCCCTTTTCTGCAGCCTAGTGGGTTAGTTGTCCATAACATCCACCAAAATAGTAAGATAATAGCTAAATGTCTTGCTGTAGTCTAATTCTGTTTCTTTTTGGCCTTTAACCTAAGGACTTTGGGAACAACTTATTTACTTCCTCTTGGAAACACACTTTAATGTGTTGGCACAGTCATGATGTGAAAGGAAGATAGAAAAAGTTGAAGTGGTATTGAAAAGCACAACACAACTGTGTTAAATATTAAATAAATTAACTTATAGTGACATATACTTAGGACTTAGCTGGCCTAAGATACTTAGAATGCTCAGTAAAGGACACATTCTCATTGTGCCATGTAAGACACAGAAACAACAACTCCTATACCTACTTGAAAATATATACCCTCTTTTCCAGAAGAAAAGCTTAGTGTCTTCTTACCTAGTGCACTTTAGTGCTGCAGGATGATCTGTTCAACCAGCAGGTCCATCAGTCTGTCCTGCTTTTTTTTTTTGTCAGAGGACTAGCCCTTCTTTTCTGGCTACTATAGCCAATGCATGTGGGAATGGATTCCCAAACCTGCAGGGTCTGGGGCCAGACCTCCCCTTTGCTGCTTCATGCTACAAACAACTCTAGGTGCTCTCCCAGTCCAATCTGCAAAGGTGTTAATCCAAATGTAACCTTCTTGACATAAGCGAGTGTTAGGAAAACAGAAATGCTCACCCATCTGTTTTTACATGTTTGTCAGTGGTTTTGTAGTGTTATAATAGTTTTGTGCATGAGATAATCTGCAAGTGTCAGGTATCAGTCTGTGCCTCAGATATGGCAGCCAAGTTGTAATTTATCTAATAGACATTTGTGATTTTCTTCTCAATTCAAAAATAATGGCTTTCTCGTGTCACTCATTCAAATGCAGAACCAGGTTATCAAGTAGCTGCTGCTTCACTGTCTAACAGCACTAAAAGGACATAAAATGCCTCTTACCCATATCACCACTCTGTGTGCTTCTCTCAGCAAGCCCAATGGTGAGTCTTCAGGCTTCCCCTTATCCCTTCTGGGAATCAAATTCACCATCTAGTCTCTCCACATCCTTTTGAGTAGCTGAAAAGGAGATGAGGAAGAATAATATTCATTATAAGCAGATCATATGGCAGTTAGACCTCCTTTGACCATGCAGACAAATCTATCCAGTGGGAGCTGATGTCAGTTTTCCTGGTCTAAAGGAACCAGCCTTGAATTTATTGGTTTCAAAGCATTTTAGTATGAAGTGCTGCCAAACAGAATTGGTTTGTGTGGCTCTGTTTTCATAAAACAACAAACACCCCAGGGAATCAAAGAATCCCTTGGTCTTCTCCAACTGCATTCGTTTGCTGTCAGAATACCTTTATTTATTTTGATTTAAGGTAGAGTTAGCTCACTCATGCTAAAGTCTGTTTAAAAAAAGGCAATGTAGAGTAAAGCCTCTATTTGTGTGGTTGTAGCCATTTTAACTGTATTTACTCAGTGTCTTGACTATTTTGAATTCAGTCCTCTAAACATATCTAAATCTCCTTTATGATGCTTTTTCATGTTTGAGTAACAAAAACAGGTTTAGAAGAGGACTATAGAAAGTGGATTGGATTTTTTTGGTGTGTTGTTTTTTGTTGTTTTTTTGTTTGGTTTTGGGGTTTTTTGGTTTTGGGTTTTTTTTTTGTTTTGTTTTCTTTTTTCTACCGTGACAGCCCCACAATCCCATGTAGGTTTTCTAGCCCACAGAATGGGCTCTTAGGCAATGTAAAATACAATGCAGGAGGTGAATGAACTGTGTGTGTACCTGTATTATGTCTAAACTTCCAGATGCCTGTTGGCATATGTGTGTAGCGGTGGATCTCTTACTGCAAAGTACTATCAGGTAGGAAAAAAAAGAACATCTTGCTACCTTGTATTCCTGCCTGCTCTACTTAGTTGTTGCTGATATGGCATTTCATCATTGGTAAAACTCATCACAGTTGGGTTCAAAGGACCAGGTATTTTCCTGATTTCAGAGCAGGATTATTTTAAGAAGTTTACACGTGGTGATACTTGCTTTACGAAACAGTGTTTATTCTCCAGCAGCAGAATGCACTATGCTATGAGTTTAGGGCAAACACTAAAGTCCTCGACTTATTTTTTCATTACAGTCTTGTTGAAATGTTTTTTTAAATTAACTTTATTTGCCTTCTGTCCAGAGAAGTATTGTTTGCCTTTATATGGTAGTACACCACAAATTCTGGATTCTCAGAGCTCAGGTTTTCTTACAAAATTATGTTTCCCGAGGAGAAGAAATTCTCAGCTTCTTGTGGGTGATTTTTGGTACATACCTCTTCCTTATTGCCTGAGTAAACTTCAGTTTCTTAAATTAATCTGCTCTTAAACCCTGCTTCTAATTCCTTTCTTTTTAAAGAAGATTAGCTAATGTGGTAAGCTGATTGGAGAAGATATTTTTTTAGGGTTTTTGTGTGATAATATGGCAGAAGATAGTGGTGTCATTAGACACAGGCATACACAGTTTTTCTATGGTGAGCTATTTATCCCATTGATTAAAAAGCAGACTTGGTAGTAGGTGAGAGTAGGAACAAGACCTGGGTGATCCAGCTTGCTGTCCAGTTTTTACTTTTAAATATTTACAGCTTCAGAAAGAAAATAGATAAGGACACGCATCAAAAATGGAACAGGAAGTCTGCAAGGGACTACACACAGCTGTCAAACCTTTGCTCTGGCTTGCTACAGTGCCCCATCAACTTGGCAAAGGCTTTGGGAGGTGTGCCCAGAGTTGATACCCTAAGTGACAGAGAGAAAAGGAATGCATACTGTTACAAGGCTGCTTCCAATGCTTGTATTCCATAATCAGTCTATGGCTACATTAATTGGGGTCAAGGTTGGAGAATGCAGATGCATAATGTTTGAGGAGTTCACCTTTAGAAGGGAAGTAAAATACTCCACTGTGGCTGCAATAAGCAGATTTTCCCCAATTATAATTATGGAATCAACAAGGTTGGGCCAAACGTTATCCCCAGACTGCCAAGTCCATCACTAAACCCTGTCACTGGGGACCCTTATCTACATGGTTTTTGAACACTTCCAGGAACGGTGATTCTACCACTTCCCTGGGCAACCTGTTCCAATGTGGAATTTTTTTTTTTGATGAAGAAATTTTGCTTATATCCAGTCTAAACCTCCCCTATTGCAGTTTGAGGCTGTTACCTCTTGTCCTATCAGTTCCTTCTTCCATAGGTTCCTTCTTTTTTTCCCCAAGTTTAAGCAATACTTTTCTGTTCAGCCAGGCTGGTTTTCTTTGCCGACAGTTTGACTTTCAGCACATGGGGGCAGCCTGCTCCTGCCCCTTGAGGATATCATTCTTGAAGAGTGTCCAACCTTTCTGGACCCCATTGTCCTTTAGTACTGTTTCTTAGGGGACTTTCTTAATTAGCATCTTAAAACAGGACAAAACGTGCGTCCAGAAGGCGATCAGCAGAACTTGTGAGGCAGTGATTTTGCTAACCCTCTTCCTGACTTCAGTGGAACCCCACAACCTCTCTTTTCTTGCCTATCCCTTCTGAAGAGTCTGTAGCTATTCATTGTAGCACTCTAGTCATGCCAATCATCCTACCACGTTTCTGTGGTGGTGACTATGTCATGATTTTCCTGCTGCACAATGGCTTCCGGCTCCTCCTGTTTGTTTACCATGCTGTGGGCATTGGCATAGATGCATTTAAGTCGCATTTAAGCTTATATTCCCAGCATTAATAGACCTATATCTATTCATTATGTGTCATGCACCAGAAGCCACGGCTTTTCTGCATAAACTAAAAATTGTCACTACTTTTTGCTCTAGATGTTCTAGTGTGGCTTTATAATAGCAGTATGATAACAATGGGTGTCAACTGCTAAGATGTCTGGAAAGAAAGGAAGCTGAATATTTAAGCAGCATAAGTAGGCATAATTCTCTGAAATATATGGGAAAATGCTGAATTTTTACAAGCTCAGGTTCTGGCCTTTCAAACTTTTATCCTTCAAGAACAGTAGAAAGTTTTCAAATAACTGTGTCTATGAAGTTTGTGATGCTGTTTTTAAACTAAGTTCCCCACTATTTAAATGGACCAAGTAAACAATAGTTGGCATTTTTCTGTCCCTTTAGTCAAGGGTTTCTATCCATACATATGGGTCAAGGATACATGTAAGATACAGGTTTTTCTTCTCTATTGCACTTTGTAAGGATTTTTTTTTGCATTTCTTTTTGATTTCTGACCTTTTTCAGAGACACTGGTTTGTTTCGATTATGAGTCTGATGGATGGTGACATTTTCTAAGTTTCCTGGTAGGGTCAGAGAAGGGACATCTTTTTTAAGTAAACATTTAATCTCTTTTTCTTTCTCCTGTTATTGGTCCTATAGTACACTCTTTAGATGGATATTATAAGGAGTAGTTTCCAAGCATGAAGTAACATTCCAAACCTATGAAAATAATCTACTTTTCAGATAATATCATAGCTCTCCATTGTCAAGTTTCTAATGGATGCTCACATGAAGAGTACGGCATCCAGTAATTCAGCCCAGTGTATGTTTACATTCTGAGGGTGATGTCCAACAAGGCTACTTCATCCCTGTATGTATTTTAAAAATTATTCAATATGTACTGCATTGGCAGGTTTATGCATTAGTGCTATCATCATGTTAGTACCATTGTTCTGAATCACTAGTGCAAAATTTTCAGTATTTTTAAATGAACACAAAACTTATTCAGGGCTGCAGACTTTTGTAACCTTGGAAATTATGACAGATTGTAGTGGTTTAAAACCAGTCAGGCAGCTCGTTCACTCACTCCCCCCCTTCATTCCCTGCCCCTCCTCCCAGAGGGACGGAGAGGAGAATCAAAAGAATGCAACTCCCACGGGCTGAGATAAGAACAGTTTAGTAATTAAGGTATAACACAAATCACTACTGCTGCCACCAATGGTAATGATGATAAAGGAAATAACAAGGGAAGGGAATACAACATCTCACCACCAGCTGACCGATAACTCGTCCCCCCAGCCCGACCAAGCACCAACCAATACCTCCTCCAAACCCAGCAGTCCTAGCCCTTCTGGGTAACTCCCAGATATATCCTGGGCATGATGTGCTGTGGTATGGAATACCTCTTTGGCTAGTTTGGGTCAGGTGTCCTGTCTCTGTTTTCTCCCAGCTTCCCCTCCTCCCTGGCAGAGCATGAGGCTCAGAAAGTCCTTGGCCAGACTAAAACATCAGTGTTATCAGCTCTGTTCCCAGGCTGAAAATCAAAACACAGCGCTGCACCAGCTACTAAGAAGGAGAAGAATGATTGCTACTGCTGAACCCAGGACACAGATGTTCATTTTAGAGACGGTTTATTACAACATTGTCCAAATGTTTTGGATAGAAGGTGAATTACACTTTCATTTATTAAAATCTGTATGACTTATCTGCTGTTGTTATCACTCTTAAGCTATTATTAATAGTAGTGCATTTAATGAACATTTCCCTGTTTTGTAGCATATAGGAGATTTATTGATGAGTGAAACATCAAGTCTTAGATTTAATTTAGAAAGCCTTTGCTTTGGAGTTTTTGCTTGATCATGCTCAAAGGTCTAATGAAGACGGCTAAAGTTTTACTTGCTACGTAGATTACAGAAGGATTTATAAGAAGGGTCCCCTTTATAGTAAGCTGAGGGAAATTTAAAACAGTTTTGAGAAAGTTACTCTACCAAGTGACTAAATGTAAAGTTATATTGGGAATTTATTTTTCTTTTTTGCTTGAAATTACAAGTATTGCATAACATTGATTACACTATTCTAGAGAGCATATTTGCCTCCTTACATAATTATTATCATTCAGTCTTAGCATTTATTTAAATAAATAGATGTGAAAACTCGCTAGTCTTTTGGAGGAGTGCCCTCATCTTTCAGTATTACTGATAGTTATGTATATTTAGCAAGACAGTATTCAATGTGTTGACAAATAATGGTACACCCCCCCCAATTAACACTCTGTTTTGAAACAAAGAGTAAAATGTATTTATAGCGTTCCTTAACTGTAATAGTTTGTGTGTATCAGAGACAGAATGTCATCATATTGGTTGTTAACACATGTAGAGACACACTTTTCTAAAATCCCAACATTATTTTCTCACTGTGCTATTTCACTTAACCTCTATTTCACAGCTACATATGGCTGCTGGCAAGAGACCGAACTTCAGCATGAACAGTAAAAGCAGCTATGTGGGAAGACTGGGGTCTTTTAAAGTATTTGAGGAGTCATTTTCTAGAGATTTTGCAAAGCAAGTATGAACCTGATAAATACTAGAAAAATACAGTTGTCACTAGATGTACCTTTGTAATAGATGTGCTTTGCTGTCCCTGAACATCATGTTTTCAAAAGGGTCATTTTGACGTTGTCTTCAGTGAAGGCTGAGTTAGACAGTAAGTGTGTATACAAATGCTTTTGACAAATAACTCATGTTTAATTCCTCTGGAGTTTTTATTGAAAAATGTCCCTGACACTATCAGGAAATGTGTTTCAGCTTTTTGGGGTATGTGACTTCTTCCACCACACAACTGCTTTTATTTATCTTTTTTTTTTTCACACTGGCCTGAAAATAAAACGTTTTGAATATTTTCTTGCAATAGAATTGTGTCAGAACAGATGCCCTCAATTCAGAATCCTTGATTTTTCTCTTCTTCAAAAGTTTCAAAAGATTTCTAAAACTTATCAACTAAAAATCATTGTAAGAAACCAAAACATTTCAATTACAGTTTTGATTTCAGCACAAGGCCATAACATCATCTTCTATGAATTTTGCAAAACATTTTACAGCTTTGTCTAGAACAAGAGCTTATTTTCAGAAAGACTTGAACTGCTGTGACACAAAGAGAAATTCTTCCAGTGAAAATAATGCCAAAATTCATATGTGGGAGCAGGTGTGTGTGTGTGGACACCAACAAATAATAGTAAAATTAAAATTAATTATCATAAAGAAAAAAGATAAGACTTAGTAGTAGGATATTTTTTTTCTATAATGTTATTAAAATTATTCATTAAATTTACATCAAATACAGTTTTCAATATCTACCTGAGCATCTTGTTCCACTAAATTTTTAGGTATGGAAAGTTTTTAACACTGGGAGTAGAGTGTGATTCAAGAATGGGAAGGCTGCCTCTTTATATAATGGTACCATGCATTCCTACTATATGTAATTGTAAATGAATGCATGATAGTGCACGTGTTGTGTAGAAGAAACATTTGATCCGGAGAAATATAAGAAAACTTCATGTTTTAATGTCATGTACAATTATACAAAAAGGCAGTCAGACACAAACAACTTAAGTACTTAATGTTTTCTCCTTGAAATTGTAGCTTGATGTTAGTATGTTCTGAAAAAGATTTTAGTTTTTCATTATATTTGTAATTATGCAAATGTTTCAAAACTATTGTTATGTATAAATGTAAATTTCCTTATATGAAGGTACATAGATGTCAGATTGACACACTGCAGTGAATCATTGATGAGAAAAACAACAGCATAGCTCAATGTGTTTCTGACTGGAAATGGGCAGTGAGAACCACCACGGACTGAAAGGACAGCTGGCATGGCAGTGTTTGACATCCTGTGTCTAATTGGTTTTGAATGCTTGACAGATTTTTATAATGGTACAGAGGCACTTAGACCAGTAGGTAACTGTTGGGAATAGATTGAGTGCTGGTGTGCCCATTTTCATATTACTCAAGAATCCTTTAGACACACTTGTTCTCATTTAAGTTCAAGTGCTTGTCAACTGTTACACCACTTTTCATTCAATTCAAGAAAAGCAGAACAACTAAAACACCCTTATGTTATTTAATTGATTATTGTTAAAGATGAAAATTAAGTTGCAGTTTATATGTGGTATAATAAAGTATTGGCCAGGCAGTAGCCTTTAGGTTTTGCATTCAAATTATTTTTGTTGATAAACCCTAAGCTGAGGATCACCTGAGAAGTTGATTTCAGAATTAGATCAACCAGCCCAAGAACCACAAGGGGCAAGATAAGCTTTTTCTACCTGTTCGAAGTGATGGCATTTTTATTTTTTGATACGTGCTAAGTGGGCTGATCAAAATAATGTGATAAATCTTAGAGAGCTACTGGTTTGGTTTTCCTTTTGTATGAGGTGACTGCAAATTGTCAAGTAAAATAATCACATCTCTAAATAGGCTTGATTTTTCACATTTGTTCTTCCCAAATTTTTTTTTCCTCCAGCTGTGTTTCTGATTGGATGAAAGACATTAAGATTCACCACCAGGAGTTTAGAAAAGGAATTTGATATCTTTGTTCTAGTGTACTGAGTTTACTGCAGTGTAAAAATGTTTGCATTGCAAGTAGTTAAAGATAACATAGTCTCTGAAAATCAGGCTAGCTGTAATCAAGTACCCAGGTGCTGAATGTTCAAAGATGACCAGTTGCTGTAAAAATCTAGGTCATACATTTCTAGACTTTTGGGCTTCAAACTGGCAAAGAGCTATTTTGTTTTTTAAGAATATTTTTTTAATGCTGTCATCATTTGCTGCTAAGGGTTTGGAGTTTCACATAAAGTCCACTTAGGTTTGAATTTCAAACAGTGAAATATCCCACATAATACACTGTAAATATCCAAAGCAACTGCTATGTTAAATTTAAGACTGTGACAAGCGGTGTTCATAATATTTTATTAATGGCTGTGAATTGGATCTAGAAAATTTTACAGTTGTTGGAATGACCATTCATCCAAAAGATATAGGCATTTAATTGTGTCTAAGCAGCTGTCAGTTTTGTATACCCTTAAGATGTCCCTTTCTCGTTTGGCTGATTGCATCATGTTTGGAGCCTCTGAAATGTTCAGACTTGAGCAAGAAGGGAAAATTTTGCTTGCTACAAAACTGCAATGGCTTAACCATTATGGTGCATGTCTACATCTTTATATATCTCTGAGACAATATTCTCTTACAGGAAAGGGCAAAGACAGGTGAAGTAAACTTTCATAAACTTTTGAATAACTATTTTGTGTGATTTGTGTTCTTGCAAAGTAATTTGTTCAGTAATGAGATGAGCCATTTTGATGACAGTCTTTCCAGCCTGAAAGAGCCAGCATTGCTGTATTCCTTAAAACTGTTAATTTCACTGGAGATTGTATTTTAAAAAAGACCATGAAAGGATGGCCCCAGGGTGACCACAGTTTTCATAAGTATAGAGTTTAATGGTCTTGGTGTTATATTCTACAAAGTTAATCAGATAATTTAAGGTCTGGTAACAGAAATCCCTTCAGTTGTACAAAGTGTTCTTAATTTTCTTTTGTAAAGATCTTTGTGGAGGTTTATGTCGAGTAATGATACAATGCATTCTATTTTAGTGCATTTGCAGTTATTGGGGTAGAGGAAATAAAAAAATTAAATCAGGAGACAATCTTGCACTACAACAACATCTTGGATGATCCTACAGAAATAATTCAAAGTGACATAGCTAAAAAATGGTACGGTTCATCTACTGACTACAGCAGTTATGACAAATTACTTCAGCAGTTATACAGTTTTAACCATCCAAAACTCATTATTTTAGAGCTCATAAACAGTCACTTAAGTACTGCTATTAATCCTATCAACTCTTACTATCATAATCTTTTAAAGGTAATTTGGATACTAGAGTCTTTTTGACCCATTGGAGGGAGATATTTCACTGCCATTAAGTATTTGTTATAAATGTCAAGCAAAAATTTAAATTTTCTTATTTAATACTGCATATTTTTTTTTTTTTTTATTTTTTTCAGTTATTTAGAAATTCATTTGTTGTTAATTTAGGTTCTCTTAAAAAGACTCAAAAATCTCAGCTAAAACATTGCTGTAAAACCAAAAATCTTCTTGGCTTGAAGGTCATCTATTAAAGAAAAGACATATTTGAGACACCTATTAACATCCTTTTGGTTTAATAATTCCATTGTGTGCACACAAGAAAGTAGCTGTAGACAGCCCTGTGATTCTAGATCAGAAAAGATTTGCCCTGGTTAAGTCTAGAAGACAGTCCATAGAAAATTAGGACTAGTCCATATCAAAATCAGCCTCGATGAGCCTATCATTGCATAAGATAGTGACTCTATTAAGTAGCAAATACTAATAAGACTAAAAATTGCATTCCCAAAAACATGCATATAAAGTAAACATATAAATAAATAAATATAAATATATAAATAAATAAAAAATAAATAAAAAATAAAATAAATATATACATGTAGATAAATATAAATAGATAAATATAAATAAATTAATAAAGTTAATGCATATAAAAATGTGTAGGCTGATGCACTCTAAACTATGTAAGCCTGGCCTAATTCTCAGATATGTAATGCTCTATTACATTATGCAAGATAGGTGAAGTATTTTTTTCTTTTTTTTTGAAAGCAGAAATATGTATATATTTTCTTCTGGTTTTTGCATTTTTGCTGCATTTCTACTATTTAATTTATAAAGGAAATGCTGCTGTTAATCATAAACCCAAAAAACTTAGGACCTACTTGTCTTCTACAGTTAAAAGCTAGGAAAATCTTATGAATGCAGAACGTGTTTCTTGCACTGAAATGTGACAAAGTGGTAATTTGAATTATGAAGGAGCACCAGTTTCCACTAAAGCCTTTCTCAGCAGAATTTAGCATACCTGTCATAGTATCAGGAGCATTATGCGTTTGTCGCCTCCAAAAATACAATCTTAGAAAATCAATTTGTATCAATACTTGACTTATATGTTGCAAACCTGCATCCTGTCCTAACCACTACATGGACTGATTCAAATGTAGTGAGTTCTATCTATATTGCAGATGTGCTTTTTGGGTGATAAAAGTAAAGATTGTCTAAATGCATGGCTGCAAAATTTCTCAGAAGCAAAATGTGGTATGTTAGATTCTCCCTAAGGTATTTTTCTTTTTTATGACAAAACTAAGGTAAAGTTTATTTAGCTGTGATTTACATATTAAATTAAGGTATATTTTTAGAGGATTTGAACATCCTAGTGTTGATGGGAAATTCTTGTCTGAAGTCTTATTTCTGCATGTAGTGATATATGATTGTATTTTATACTGTTATAGAAAATACTGTTATTCTTTAACAGGAAGTTCTGAGTGCGGGCTCACAGAAAGCACTTGAGACCTGAGAAAACTTTTCCTCTAAGGGGTGTTATGACAGGTATACACCTTTTCTTTTCTAGACATGCAGTGAAATGTCTTATTTCCCCCAGCTGATTAACAGCTATTGCGTATGGCCAACAGTAGGAGGTCAATCAACTTACAGCAGTAGAATATAAGTTAGATAAATTTTAAATCTATTTTACAAGGTACATGCAGAACAGTTCCTCCTTATGTATTTGTAGGTCCTGCGGCCTTTGTATCGGTTAAAGTGATTTCTTAAGATTCAAGATGAGTTCTGGTGTAGAGCAGTAACTTCCTCCCAAGCAACCAGTTTTCCTTAGTGCTTTTGCTCTTAGCCAGCAGGAGCTGGAAAATACAGAAATAGTAGACCAGCTCTTGCATCCTTTTTCCAGAATCTTTGCAGTAGTTAGAAACTAGTCTTTTTGTTCTTCCATTTTTCTGTCCTTAGTGTCAGGGAAGGAAAAACCTGGTGTTAAGACTTCCACTTCAAATCCTCTCCTACTATTTGTGTCAAGCCAAACAAATATACAAAACACAGATTAACAGTATGAGTTAATTTTGCTCTTTCCTACCTTCTATGTGTTATTTATTTGTTTATATAAAAGGCAGATAGTTTTCCTCTTTCCTACATTTTACATGTTGTTATGGTTTGGTTTTTTGGTTTTGTTTTTTTTTTTCCTTTAATACAAAAAGACAGGCAGTTTTGAGAACTACAAAGGCTATAGTTTTAGGGTTTGTACATAAATATCACTTGTAGCTGTATCCATGAATACAGTTATTTTTAATTGATATGAATGTTCTGCTAACTATCTCTTGATCGTAGTTGAAAACCTTCTGTGGTTTTTAAATGGAATGTATTGCAGTTGTATCAGCTGCTATATCAAGGCAATGGTTGCTTTCTCTATAAAAGCCATTAAGGGTTCTCTACCAAATGGTTTACACCACTTAGGTTTCAAAATTATTTGCTTCACATGATTACAAGTCATTACAGTTTGAGGAAATATGAATTTCTGCTGTGCCAGATGGTAATGGGTATTGACAGCTTTTTCAGTGAAAAAGATAGGAAGTTTCTATATGCTTTTTTTTCCAAAAGTCATGCCTTCCCACTCAACTTTATTCCCACCTGTTAGCAAAGACAGATTTTTCAAAAGTTTCTCCTTATCTTGTGCCAAAAGAAGTAGCTGTATTTTAGTGAAACTTTAGTGTAAAGGAAAGTTCACCTTCGTTTCGCATCCAAAGATTTAAAAAACCAAGAAATCTCTGAATGTTTTTGGACAAAAGTTGTTGCCTGGGATTTTTTTATTTATTTATTTAATTCATTTTTATAAAATCATGACCCAAGGTGTTCGCATCCAGTTGCATTGGGATTTCAGCTGTCTGTGGGTAGCCAGCATGAGTGACTACATCAATCCAACTCATGGCAGCAAGGCAGAGCTATAGTAGACTGTGTCTTGAGTAGTGTTAGGTGCAGTAAATCAAAGGCTGTATAAGCTCAGCCAATCTAGTAAGATTTTACAGTTTGTACCAAGGCTTGTGCTCTTGTCAGCTGGTGCTGCTTTTAGGGCTGCTCTTCAATGGAGAGCATGCCCTAGCTTTGCATGTGCGTACTTTGGTATATAGGTCAATTAATGTAATTTACTACTACAGATATCTTTAACCTTGAACATTTGACTTCTTAGCATAACTCATTTTTAATATCATCTGTAGGGCTAATTTGTTTTCAAAAAGCTGAGCTGTACTATTCTTGTAAAAAACCTTCAAGTGTAAAGCAGCAGTAGGAGAGTTTCTTCAATCTAGTTTTCAGAGAGTACATTCGTTTCTGTTCCTAGAAGACAGGATAAGAAAATGCTGTTCATCCAGGCAATAAATGGGGTGTCATATACTGTAACAAGTGCTTAAAAGTTCAGATATATTTGGAAAAGTAGCTGTAATGATAAAATAGAACTTGTAGGGGCTGACTGGAGTCTTCAGGCAATGCATGGGTTCAGTGATATATATTGCTGACTGGATTTTCTTTAGAGAAGTACTTATGTTACAGGTCTTATAAAATGTGCCAAAGTATCTTTGTTAAAGGAAACTGCATAATGAACACCAGAAAAAAAAGTTTACTAATGCTAGTGAAAGAAATCTAACATGTTAGTGTGAATTTTCTTATTTATATGCACTGTCTAGGTTATTGTTGCAGTTATGTGGGACAAACATATTGTTAAGATGACTTCTTCTGAACAAGGGCATCACTATCTTGGTAACGACCCTTTCTAATGTAGAAAACAGATTCTGCCAAGCAGAATATCTGTGTTTATCGCCTAATCTAAGGGTTATATAATGTTACTAATGAGATTTATCAGGTATTGTTTATCTTGGAAAGCAGAGTGAAATCCCTGTGTGGAATGATACTGTAAAGGTAGTTTACTATGCAGTATGCACATTTGCCTTAGACAGAAGCCCCAAGCTGAGTCAGGAATTTTGGTTTCACTTGCAGCTCTTCTCCTGAAGCCTGTGTTTGGTAAATGCTGCTGCAGTTGTGTTGGTGGTGTTGGTGGGGTAATTGTGCTGCCTTTTTACACCAGAAGTCTGTTTACTTCCTAATGATCTCCCAGGAGTCAGTTACAAGACCTGATTATGAGCACACTCATCATGTATCCCAGTCTGTTTAAGGTTATGCATAATGCATTGGTATAGTCCATCACTGGGATTGGGAATCCATCCTATGGGAGGCTGAGTAGACAGCTAGGGATAAGTCTGTGCAGCTATCACATGAGCAGTCTAAGTGCCTGGAAATTTGTGGAGCAGTTCTGTCTGCTGTGAGCAGAATTCAGACATCTGTCATAGGCGGCAAGGCTGCAGTTAGGAAAAAGTGATGATTGTAGGATCTTACAGTGGTTAAAACATGACTTTGGATGTTTAAGAAAACTTATTTAAGCCCAACTTTATGTAATGTTGAGAGTAGACAATTTTATTTATTGAGAGTGATTAATAAAAAGACAGATGTAGATGTATTTTCAGAATACTCATTGATTTTGTGCTATTCTGTTCAGCTGAGAAGATGCTACATACACTGTCTAGAGCAGTCAGCAAAGGTACTTGTCGCAATTCCCATATGGAGTGTAGTTCAACAAATATCAGCACCAAAAGTTTCATTTGTGCATGGCAAATATTAAGGGCTGTGTGGAACTGAATGGATGAATCTAGCTCATCTGTTACCTACAGAGAATAATTTTCAACTTTTGTGTAACCTCTGAACTTTCTTACCAGTTTTCATGCAAATTCACTTCAGTGATCAATACTCCCATAGTGAAAAACAGGAAAAAACTTGCTCAGTAACAGTTTTGTACGTTGCTTCCCTTCACCATTTTTATGGTGAGGAAATGATGTCTGAAGAGTTACTGAAGAGAAGAAAGGAAGCTTCTAGAACTAGTGGTTTCAGTTTTCCAACCATTTTTATGTATTCTGCTAGGTAAAATTTTATTTTTCAAAGGACTCAATTTTTAATCAGGAGAGAAAAAAAAAATCACCAAGGAATAAAAGCTGCCTTGGTCCTTGCATTACGAAATTATGCGAACCAGCATAACTGAACAGGTGTATGTTAGTGTGGGTGCATCTCTGAGCTTACAAAGGAGTCTCACTGAAGTCAGGTGTAGGATCAAAACAACTTCATGAATGCAGTAATTCCTGTTCTTAAAGGCAGCACATTAAAATTATGTAGGATTTCCTTTCCACATTGTTCAAGTGGTATTTAAGAAGTAATGAATTCTGTCTTGTTAAAAAAATTAATAAATTAAGAATTAGAGTGGAAACAGTTCTTGTTGTATAAAGAGGTTTAAGTCAAATGATACTGGTTATAAACTGCATCATAGACCCATCAGAAATTTGTTCTGTATGTATTCTTTAATCATTGCTTAACAGATGGCCAGTGATTTAGAATTTCCTCTTAATGAATCCTCAGCCAGATCTTCCACACTGATGAATTTGCTGTCTAGAATAGCGCTTACTATCTTTTAGTATTTTCAGAATATACTGAACTTTTATCTATTTCTGACCCTAAAAACTGAATTAAATGATCCATTGAGCTCAGCTAGCTGTTAGCCAGCCTCCTTTGAAGCCTAAATGCTATAAACTATTTTTTTTCTCTTAATTGTTGAAATTTGTGAGACCGCAAATCTCTTGTCTGAACGTGACTCCCAGTGACCAATATTTTTAAAAGTCACCAACATGAATACTAGCTTTGCTCCTTTTTTTGCTGTCATTAGAAATGAGAACTGCTGCAGTTGGCATGAGGCAGAGTATCGCTAAAACTGATTCTTCAGGAACATGTACAGCTTTAACATAAATAATTAAATTCTTCAATCTCCCCGAAAGTTGCTAATTAATTCATTACCATATATGTGGGTGTACCTTCCAATGCAGTCTCTAAGAGAACTGCATCCAATGGTACTCCACTAAATACATGCCTAGTTAAAGGTCTTCAAAGGGCTTGCAGATATAGGGATAATTGACTCCTATTTAAAGTGGATGGAGGATCTCAGCTGTTTGTGTCATGTATGAACTGCAATAACTGTGTTTGTTAAAGAGGCTCATGAGTTTGAACTTGATGATTTACCCTCCCCTTACTGGGGGAACAGTACAGGACCGGTATTATTTAATACATTCATCAATGATTTAGATGAGGGAATGTCCTGGGTTCAGCAGTAGCAGTCACGTTTCTCCTTCTTGGTAGCTGGTGCAGTGCAGTGTTTTGACTTTCAGCTCGGGAACAGAGCTGATAGCGCTGTTTTGGTTTGGCCAAGGACTTTGTGAGCCTCATGCTCTGCTAGGGAGGAAGGGAGGCCAGGAGGAAGCAGAGAGAGGACACCTGACCCAAACTGACCAAAGAGGTATTCCATACCACAGCACGTAACTGGGAGTTAGCCGGAAGGGCTGGGAGACTGCGGGGTTGGAGGAGGTACCGGTCGGAGCTTGGTCGGGCTTGGGGGGGCGAGTTATCGGTCGGCTGGTGGTGAGATGATGTATTCTCTTCCCTTGTTATTTCCTTTATCATTATTATCATTGGTGGTAGCAGTAGTGATTTGTGTTATACCTTAGTTACTAAACTGTTCTTATCTCAACCTGTGGGAGTTGCATTCTTTTCGATTCTCCTCTCCGTCCCTCTGAGAGCAGGGGGAGGGCAAGAAAAGGAGGGGAAGTGAGCGAACAAATTACCTGACTGGGTTTAAACCAGGACAGGGAATTGCGTGTATGTCCTGGGTTCAGCAGTAGCAGTCATGTTTCTCCTCCTTGGTAGCTGGTGCAGTGCAGTGTTTTGACTTTCGGCTCGAGAACAGAGCTGATAAAGATGTTTTGGTTTGGCCAAGGACTTTGTGAGCCTCATGCTCTGCCAGGGAGGAGGGGAAGCCGGGAGGAAGCAGAGACAGGACACCTGACCCAAACTGACCAAAGAGGTATTCCATACCACAGCACGTCATGCCCAGGATGTAACTGGGAGTTAGCCGGAAGGGCTGGGAGACTGCAGGGTTGGAGGAGGTATCGGTCGGAGCTTGGTCGGGCTTGGGGGGCGAGTTATCGGTTGGCTGGTGGTGAGGTGTTGTATTCTGTTCCCTTGTTATTTCCTTTATCATTATTATCATTGGTGGTAGCAGTAGTGATTTGTGTTATACCTTAGTTACTGGACTGTTCTTATCTCAACCCGTGGGAGTTGCATTCTTTTCGATTCTCCTCTCCGTCCCTCCGGGAGCAGGGGGAGGGCAAGAAAGGGGGAGAAGTGAGTGAACGAATTACCTGACTGGGTTTAAACCACGACAGTGTACTATCAGCAAGTTTGCTGATGACACTAAGCTGGGAGGAGTGGCTGACACGCCAGAAAGCTGTGCTGCCATCCAGTGAGACCTGGACAGGCTGGAGAGTTGGGCAGGGAATAACTTGATGAAATATAACAAGGGAAAGTGTAGAGTCCTGCATCTGGGCAGGAACAACCCCAGGTTCCAGTACAGGTTGGGGAACAACCTGTTAGAGAGCAGTGTAGGGGAGAGGGACCTGGGGGTCCTAGTGGACGACAGGATGACCATGAGCCAACACTGTGCCCTTGTGGCCAAGAAGGCCAATGGCATCCTGGGGTGTATTAGAAGGGGGGTGGTTAGTAGGTCGAGAGAGGTCCTCCTTCCCCTCTACTCTGCCCTGGTGAGACCGCATCTGGAATATTGTGTCCAGTTCTGGGCCTCTCAGTTCAAGAAGGATAGGGAGCTGCTGGAGAGAGTCCAGCGCAGGGCAACTAAGATGATTAAGGGAGTGGAGCATCTCCCTTATGAGGAAAGACTGAGGGAGCTGGGTCTCTATAGTTTGGAGAAGAGGAAACTGAGGGGTGACCTTATTAGTGTATATAAATACATAAAGGGGGAGTGTCACGAGGTTGGAGCCAGGCTCTACTCAGTGGCAAACAATGATAGGACAAGGGGTAATGGGTACAAATTGGAACACAAGAGGTTCCACTTAAACTTGAGAAGAAACTTCTTCTCAGTGAGGGTGACGGAACCCTGGAACAGGCTGCCCAGGGAGGTTGTGGAGTCTCCTTCCCTGGAGACATTCAAAACCCACCTGGACACATTCCTGTGTAACATTATCTAAGTGTTCCTGCTCCGGCAGGGGGATTGGACTAGATGATCTTTTGAGGTCCCTTCCAATCTCTAACATACTGTGATATTTCTTTCTTTTTTTCTTCTTTTACCATATCTTGGGTTTTTTTTCCAGCATACCTCTGTCCTCATTTTATTCTCTGACTGTAGTAGGGTAATTTTGTTTCCACAGCTATTTTGACCATATTCTTCTCTGCTTGTCTGTAAACTCCTTACATATGCTACACTGTGTTGTCTTTATTGCTCATTTTCTCATGTTCTGCCTCTGTAACTGCTTTGGCTTTAATTTTTCTCTAGTTCTGCTAAATCTAATCTAGCTAAGTACTTGTTTTATTTTCTTCACCTCAATGACATCTAAACAACTTAAAGCTTTTCAGCTTGGTTGATAAAAAAATGTTTCCATCTAACCTAAGTGTTTCCCTGTTGCTCTTATTTCCTGTCTTGTGCCATTTCTATTGCAGTAGAAAAGCTAAATTAAAAAAAAAAAAAAATCAAGTATACAGATGAAAATTAGGATATCTTTCATCATTATGGTTGCTCTCAGAGCATTTGTCATGTACTTTTTGGCTGTTAAAATGGTCAAATCCTCCAGTTAAGGGCATTTTATTTAGTCAGAGATGAAATCAGTGGTGTTATACCGTAAGTGAAAGAAGCTTCTTCTCATAAGGGCTTGGTATCTGTACCATAGTGAAGGCTATGGTACATATAGGTTATAGGGTACCAAAGTTTCCTAGAGGTTATGCTTCTAATCATTAAGCTTGAAGTGAGCCTTCCTCAGTACTTCACCACCAACAACAAAAAAAAATATAATCTATAGTAAAAACAGTTTCATGTCAAATTCAGAAAAATAGAGTATTTTTTCATGCTGAATGGAAAACATTGTAAAAATATAAAAAATTCTCATGCCTAGATCAGAGTATTATTTCATAAGAAATGATTTTAAGCTTCCAAAAATTAATATCCTATTCACTACTGAAGCAAATTAAATGCAAATCAAACTCCTCAAATGAACACATAATGCTTACTGCACTAAGGTTTCAAAACATATTTGTGATGCTGAATAGAAAAAATAAACTTACATTGAATGTGCACTGCAAATGCAAATGTCATCATCCATTTCTTTTTATGCTTTTCTGGTTTGTGCTCTTTGTTTTACAAATACAGTAATTGTAATGCATTTGTATTAAAATTGGAAGAAGTCATCTAAATTCACCCAGCAAGCACACTCTTCTTTCAAATTTCTTTGTCTCAAAAGTGTAAAATGGATTTGGAATTTTAAGTCACCAGTTCTAAAGCTTATGATGTTACATTTATATGTTCAATTGTGGCTTGAATACAGTCAGAAATAATGACATGTTAGTATGGAACTGCAGAAAACCCCCACATGCGTTAACGGCTGGTTTTTTTGTTTGTTTTTGATGTAAGGCTGCCTGATAACTCTTTTTTGGCAAGGGAAATCTTTCACTGCATATACTGAGTCCTTTGCTTGAACTTTGACTTGTGCACCAATGTTTGAATGTTTCTTTTTTCCTTCCAGTATTTTAATTTAAAGACTTGTCTTAACATATGTTGATTTTCCCATAGAATTCCTGTAGGAAATAACCTTTTTAATTCTAAAAGGATTACTTTCATGCATTTTACACAGTCTTTTATCCACATCTACTGATGGTCTGACAGTGCTGGGAATAACTCTCTCATGTTTGTTACACCACCACTAACTGTTGTGCCCCTGATGCAAACTTGGAGTTGAATTTTTCTCAAATATACTCTTAAGTTAGCTCCACAAACAAGCACACATAATGGTAGGCATTTTAATCTAATGTTAATTGTGACTTTGAAATTTGGGTAATCTATGCCATCATGATTTGTGGGTAAGGAGAATTCAAATGTCACCCTATCATTAGCACTGTGTGCTGACAGTCATCAGTTAGAGTATTGTAACAAGCTGACAAGCTCAAGACATCCAGGATGATTCCACAGCCCAAGTGCTGGCATCTTATCAGTTATGTTTTGCACAAAAATAATACATTTCTAATGTCAGATTTTCTGAGGTACATATTGTGCAAATTGTCATTCTGCACCAGCAAGCAACTAGTAAGGAATGAAATAGTGATGTCGATCTGGGATTCACAGCATAGGTAGCAGATTAAATCCATTAAGAGAGAGAAAGCGGAATTACTCTAAATGACAGACACAGGCTTTATTCTGCTATGGTTCAACTGGAAGATGCTGGAGCAGAATAGCAGTACATCAAGCATGTGGCCTGCTGTACTTTGTCAGAGATCCTTAGCTTTGTCAAATGCAAAAATAAAATGTTTGGAAAAAAAACCCAAAACAACCCAAAACCCCAAAGTTCTCATAGGTCATAATTATTGACAAGGCATGCAGTGCACAAAGTTTAGGTAGAAGGCTTCAAAGAGCTGACCAACTAGGAAGGTCATTATCATGTAACTAGATAGCAAGCACAAGAAAAACAAAAGCAAGCTTTGTTTCATGTGTAGTATCTGGTGAAAAAGAAAAGTGGAGGAACTTTAAGAAACTGATTGTCAGAAAAATATCTAAGGGGTTGCAAAAGCTAAGTCATTCTATGGGAGATTTAAAGTTATGCCCAGTGGTGAAAGAGGTGTGCAATCAAAGAAAAATACCTGTCTATTTTTATTATGCAACACAGAAGCAAAATCCATTTTTATCTCATTTGTCTTGTTAAACATTTCAACCAACAGTGCATGTGTTGTCTTTATAACCTTTAAGAAACACATTAGGAACCTGCATGCTGTTTGCCAGATTTTAAGATGTAAAGCAATGGCGGCATAGCAACTTTAGTTAACCACAGGAGTGTTATGTGGTTGAGAGGCTGTTTGCCTATTACAAGGCTACATGCAAAGCAGATCTTCAAACATGTGGCATTTGATTAGCGGAGAGCTGCAAAAACCAGACCTTTTGCAGTTGTAACATTTTCATGTTTGTCATTAGAGACAACGAGTACAAGGAGTTTGTCTCCTTACTGTACATAGATACTAGAAAAGTAAGTAAGATTTTTGCCTTTTTTAATGGAGGAGTTTTTGTGTGAAAAAGATTATAGTAAGCATGAAAAGTGTTTGTAAATGAGGTGCTTTCAGGTGCTATGTACACAATGGTGCTTAAGAACTCACAGTATCTTTCATAGCAAGTTATGGAATCAGGTGTGCCAGCCTAAATCAACATCAACCAGTAAACCGGTGCCAGGCAATGACCGCAAACGAAGAAAAAGTTTGATGTTATGCAAGTGACACACAGATAAGCATTCTGTGTTGATGGATAGTGTTTGTATCAGAAACCACATGCTGAATGATTTTCAAGAATTCAAGTATGGCACTTGTCTGAATTTGCTTTCAGTAATCTTTTTGCCTTTTGACTCATATTCCTTAGGCTTCTGTTTATGTACATGTCTGTCTCTTAATGAGTCTGTGCATGTGAGGCCTATAAAAATACATTCTGGTTATATGAATGATGGAAATTACAGCTGGCCTTTCAGTCTGTATGGCTTGGAATCACTAAAATAACTGCTGCAGGTAGCAGTTCTTCAGTAGATAAAGTTTTTCCTTTGAATCACGGAGGGTAAACCAATTTTTCAGCATGTTGGATCAAAATCTGTCAATGATTCTGCTGTCTTTGGAGGTGTTCTCATTCAAATAAGATGTAAACATGAGGGAGCTCGGTGAAAGGTTTACTGCATCACTTTCAAATTTTGTTGTTTGTTTTTTTTTCTTTAGGTGGATATATAATGCACTACAGGTATTTGCAAATGAATTTATAGAGAGAAATTAATGAGATATTTTTATCCAATATAAAGAGGAAAAGGTAAGAGCTTTCAGTTTCGTATATTCTTAATGTTTTATTTGAAAATCTGTTTTTAAGGGCTAGATTATAGAAAATGTTCTAGGTTGGGCTGGTAGGTGCAACTAATGTGAACAATATTCTTTTTCAGGTCTAGCTGAATCCATAGTTTTTCCTTGTATTTCATCAGATTAATCAAAACTTTATTCACTTCTGCAGCAGTAAACCTGACGTTCAAAGTAATGGCATTTAAGATCACTGAATAGAAAAAAAGTTGGTTTTTTTTTATTTAGAGATTTCAAGTCCTACTTTGCTCATATGCTGATGTATATGAAACCATCAAGCTTTGATCACATTGATTAATCCAATTTAGAGATTTTTAGAATTCTTGTTTAGCCTTCAGCGTAAGATAACCGTTGGTGATGGATTCAGAGAGGGAATGATAGCATATTTGGGAGAAATACCGTACACGAGCATTTGCAGCTATTACCATTTAAATAGCCTTTGTCAACCTAAACAATACACAACGGTTTGGATGACATTTTTTTGGTGGGAGTTTGATTCCAAGGATCTTTACAGTATTATAAGTACATGATCCGAAATTACATCTTTATGGATATATTCTGAGCTAGGGAAAATGCAGATCTCAAGCAAAGGATGATAGGCAAAACTGCATCCCAACACAGAAGCAGCAAGAAATGACAAATAGATGGAAAGCACTTTAAACTCTGTCCTCCAATACGTACTGCACTGTATTGTGACATTCATCAGAGAAATCTCATTCTCCAAGCTTCTTCCAATTTTCAGGAGCCTATTTGAATGGGTCCACTTCTATTAGGAACATATTTAATGGTCGAGTTTTTATTCTGGCTGCATCAGTACTGCCAGAAGAATATCCTTACAAATCTTCAACTCTTTGATCTGTATATATCATACATTTTCTTTACAGGTGCATGACTGAAAAACTCATTAAGGTTAATGTTTCAAATACAAGTAGGAGAGAATTTTCAGGATTGAGGATTAGGGAAACTTGTATTTTTTGGCTTTATTGCTTTTATTGCATAAAAGTCCTCAGTAGATTTTTAGGAGAACCTCCAGAGGAATATATGTTATATATGAAACAAAGTCTGGAAGAAATAAGGTCCAAGGGCTCTCATAAAGCTGCACTTGGAATATCAGGCAGGAACAAAAAATGGCTTGCAACCTGTTCCTGCAATGCTGGGATAAAGAGAGCTGCGAGAACGGGCTGGAGGAGTTCTGGTGCCCACGAGAGCCAAGCAAGGGCAACTCAAGACAGAAAATGCAACTTCTGGTATCCGAACCTGCTGTTTAGGTTGATTTTTAGAATATGAAGTTTGTGTTAAATTACATCTTACCTCCTAATTGTGTAAGTGTGACACTTTCATAACAAATACAGGCTGCCTGGATTCATGTGAAAACAATCTTACACGTTTGATTCATTTTATTCATGGGGATGTTTTTCATGTCATCTGCTGAGTGGGTTTGGTGATTTTCCTCCTTTTTTCCAATTCTAGCTTTGAGTGCTTGCAAGGAAAGAAGAAAACAGACACCAAGAGGAACTAAAGTATTTCATTGTGGGAAATGTGCCTACAAAATTTGTCTTAAAACTTTGAATATTTTATTTTTGTAACAAAAAGATCTCAAAGATCTGGGAACAGATTTTTTCTGGCTATATTCTTTATCTGAAAAGTTTTTCAGATTCTTTGCTCAAACAGAGCTGTTCTCTTTTAATAAATGGTCAAGGATGGATTGGTCAATATTGACATTTATGACACAGTTTGTTTGCAAGCAGAATGTTTATTTAGTGCTTCAGTTATATGTAAGGTGATCTGTGGCACAAAGCAGTACGGACATTGTAGCGCTAACCTTGCCTTCAGGATACCATAGGAGAAATAGTATGAATGACAATATTGACATTGCTATTTTGTTAATTTCAGTAGATGTACTTGTAAAGTGATCTATACCTAGGAATCTGCTTGGTATAGTATTGTGATTTGTTCACAGGGCTACATACTATCAATACACTTTGTTATCAGTTTAAATGTTTATGTTGTTATGATGTTGGTCCATCACCTGTTTGTGAATAACTGTCTAAAAAAAAGATTCCTTACTTTTTTTTTTTCCTGCTCATTATTATATACATGGAGGTGATATATGGAGAGGTATGTATGTGTGCATACATATATATAGACAGAGAGTACATCTACACTAGTGTGGGCAATGACAACTGTGGAGATGGTTGTGCACACTTCAGCTACTTCCCATAAACTGATTACAATTTTAAAAGCTCATTGTAAAACATGCTTATAAGGCTCTTCCAGCTGAAAGCTAGTCTGACATATAAAGGTATCTTGCTAAGAGATGGTATATGACACATGTTCAAACAGAAAAATGCACTGTTTAGAAAATGGCACTCAACGTTACGATGTTAAATGATGCAACCCCATCAGTTTTGAATTAAGTTAGACTTTATCATCATTTATAATTCATTTGAATTCCTCTTAAACTCTGCTTCAAGCATCTCCGAGGTGTTTAGACTGCAGAAAGATAAAATGCACAGATGTATATTGCTGCCTAATAAATCTCTTTCATGGTTTTCACTTGCAGAGACAGAGTAGCCTGACCTTGGAAAAGGGCTATAATGTAGTGTCTTCATAGAGATGAAGAAGCAGCTTTGACAAGTTAAAGTTAAACCCTAGATGGTCCAGAACTATCTAGCCATTGCTTAATCTTCTTAATAGGGTAAGACAAATCCCATTCTTCATTTTAATATTAACATATTACAATTTTATTGTGGTTTTTAACTCTTAAGCAGATCTGTAGGAGCCTGGATAGAAATGCCAAGTGAGCACACACGTTAAAAAGAAAAACAACTCCTCAGCTCAGCAAGCCCACAAGTTTTCAAAAAGCTTACTTTAAATGGCTGTGAGTGGAGAAAAATTAGGGCATTGAACAAGCCCATGTAACTACTGCAGGGATAATATAATAAGGAGTATAAGATGAGAATTAACTACTATTAACAATAAAGTACATTAATTCTGGTTAGTACTTGCTGTCAAGATAGAATTCCTAAGTGAGCACATGCTTAGAAACATCTATTTCTGATAGTTACCTGCATCATCAGCAAATTTCACATTTTAAGAGGAGGATATGATTATTCCTAGTTGTTTCTGAAAAGGAACATATAATGTCAAGCTTAATCTTTGTGAGGTGACTGCTTGTTATTACAGTCTGTTACAGTGCACAGAGACTGATCAGGAGGATTTTACTTTCAAGTCTGTTTCTGGAACTGTTCTTTACTTTCCAACATCTCATTTTTATTTCTCAAACTAGTATAATAGATATTATTCTGTATCTGAAGAATTTTTTTGCCCCTGAGTGGGTTACATATGCCACTAAAGCATTCAAATTAACTGAGTCATGAAGTTTGCCAGATTAATTATGGACATAACATTTTCAACAACCTATCCCTTTAATTTGAAGAATAGTTATATATTTTATGGTTAACTTTTCAACATTAACATTTTCACACATTTTGCAAAAATGGGGACAGAGATATAAAATCACAGATTTAAATTTTGTGATTTGAGCTGCAGAGTTGTCCCTGTATGTCACTGTGGTTGCTGTAATTAGATTATATGACATTTTCTAGGAAACTTGTCCACTTCTGCATTCCTTTCTTCAGTAAAGAATCATTTTTCTTTTGTAAAACAAACACAATCTACTAATAACTCAAAATTCAAGATTTGTGAGCATTTGTGTGAAAATTCACTCGAGTAATATATTTTAAATAGTCCAAATTAAAATTGGTTATGCTCAAGTTAGTTTTCCTGAAAAAATTTCTGATGTTTCACCACCTCTAACATGTACAGTCTCATAGAGAATGAAATATTTAGGAAGCACAAGACTTGCAATCCATGTCAAAACACACCAAGTGAAGCTTTGTACCTCTGCTGTAAGGGTGTCTAATATTTGGGAACCTGAATATTGAATGAAAGGTTTTTCAGTCTAGCTGCTCATGTATCGATTCTATTCAGCATAATAACCTCATAAATAACCTTGGAAAAGGGCTGATTAGTTATAAGATAACAGCTTGTTGATTGATTAACTATTTTTGAATACTCAAAAGTAAAGCTGAATCTAAAGAGGTAAATAATGATATTTTTATGAAATTGAATGACACATGAAATTCAATTTTGGTAAATGCAAAGCAATGCATATATTTAAATGCACATTTTGACTCAGCAGTAACTATTGGAAGTAGATTTTGGCATTATTGTGGTAGTGCAATAAAACTGCCACCTCAAAGCTAAAGAGTAAAATGCAGTTTTACAAAACATTCAGGAAAAAATGAGAAACAAAGAAACAAACAAAAAAACAACAAAAAAGAGTATAATCCTTTTGAAACTAAGGTTGTATTCTTATTTTGAGCATTGCAGACAAGACTAGTAAAAGTCCCCAGAGGAATTATAAGAGCTACAACAAATAAGAACGCTGAAGTCTTGAAAGGGTTTCTTGTTGAGGACCTATTAGGTGGCTATATGCCTTCTCCTTGGAAAAGAGAGGACTAGGGTATTAGTGATGATAAATGGTGTTGTAGGAAAGGTAGCATTTTCTTTATTACTTCTTATAATGTAAGGGCAAAGGTGTATGGAATAACATCATCAAGTAGCAGTTTTAAAGCAATCAAAAGAAAATATTTGTTTCATAAGCACATAATTCAATTGTGGAATTCCCTGTCGTGGGTATGGTGGAGATCAGAGTGTGAATAGACTCAAATGGAACTTGATTAGTTTGTGCTGTAATGAATTGGACTAATTTTGTGGATTTTACAGAAGAGGCAATTATCAGATATAATTCCTGCCCCTGGTTTCAGATATCTTATCCTGCTGGAAGAAGGATATGGCATTTTGTATTTTCCTAGTTTCTTATAGTATTTCCTAACTATGAACAAAAAAAGTATGGCTGTTCTTGTGGTCTTCTGACATTTTCTACCAGGATTAATTTTATCATTGTAAACAGTATGAAATGTGATATTAAATCTTGCATATGTTTACACTTTAATCTTGTGAAGTGCACCTGCAAGACATCCGTGCTAAAATGTGCTGTGCTTGAAAAGAACTCATTGACGGTCCATGTGCTTTCTCAGTATGTTCATGCATATGAGCTTTGCTGCACTGTCAGTATTTCTGGCAGTCATGAGCAGTCTTAAGAACAGAAGTGCAAGTACAAATTTGGAGACAGTTTTGCTGCTGTTTGACCGCTGTTGCTTTTGTTTGGAAAATTTACTTCTGATAATATAGCCGCATCAGTTGTAATCTTGAAGTTTGGGCTATAAATTTAATCTGGATGGCAATTAAAACTAAAGAAAGAATAGAACAGAGCGTTGTTTTTCCTCTTTGGGGTCTTATACCTCTTGCAGTATTCTGTTAGCAAGTTGCAGATCAGTCCTCTACCAGGAGCTGAAATTCCCCCATTATGTGAATCCATTTTTTTCCTTTCCATTGAAGAAGCAATTTAAATGATTTTGCAATACGTATGCTGCTGCTAGTGATTTATTTTGGATTAGCATGTATTCTGTTTCACTCTATTTGTTTATCAGTTGCAGGACTGCTTAATTATTTTAAGTTTTTTATTTTTTGTTCTTTACTTTTGTGATCCATAATGAAAATTCTGTTTCTTTATGGTAAATGATAAAAGTTTGTGGATATACATCAGGTGTCTCAGCTTATGTATTTCTTTTCCTTATCAAAAGGAGTCTCAGGAAATGGAGGGAAATATGCTAAGAAAGAAATAAGGTAACTAAGACTGAAGGAGGAGAAATTTTGAAATAGCCCGTGTGAGATTATGTATTGTCAGGAAATTATAGAAAGTTTTTTTTGGTACAGGACTAAGAACAAACATATTTCAGAAACACAGAATGCACTCCAGTTCCCTAAACCATCTCCTTTCTACTTGAGCCTTAATTTGACATAGCTGGCATGTATTCCTCATAGTAAAATTCCTGGAAAGTGAAGAATGGTGCAGCTGGTCCCTGGCTTAATTAAAGCCTTCTTTATTATGTGTTGCTGTGACCTTGGAAAGGGTCAGATGTTACATAGAATATTCAATGTCAGAGACATCTTAAGAGGACACTGGACAGGGAATATAAATTCTTTAGAGAAAATAAGGTGATTTTAAAATAGGATTTTTAAAATGCTAAACAGTAAAGTTTTGGAAAGTTTGGCCTTTGCTTTGGATTTGCAATGGTTTGGGCACTCTGCCTGTAACTGTACACTCACATCCTGGAATTTCTGCCAGTCACCTGTTACTTGATGTGATAATGTCCAGACATGCTTCTTGCCAAGTCCTGCAGAAACCCTTGTTAATCTATGCCCAGGAGTTAAACCAGATTAAAAAGCAACCATGAAAACCAGAGTATAAAAAGATCCTGTAAGTATCTCTGGAAAGCATGCCCTGGCCTCTCACAAGTCACAGCACTCTGGCATCATACCAACAATATATGTTTGAATGTGCCAATGAATATCAGCAGAGAGTGAGAACAAACTGGTGATGCACACTTTAGACAGCTTATGTGGAACACTCTAGCTCTTTTGATAGTTTAAGCAAAATATTGCATTGACTTAAAAAGAGTATTTTGTTGTATTGCAACTTCAGTATTTCAAGCAGGGATAATCCCCCTTGAAACTTTTATATATTTTTTCCCCATGGGGAAATGAAATATTAATGGGGAAAAAAAACCTGTGGATTTAAACTATTTCCTTGCATAGAATGCTGAATATGAACTTTGTAGTAACTGGTTTAATAGAAAAATGCTCAATTTAGTATTTAGAAGTTTGAGATTAGCACCCTTGACTGAAAATTTACTCCTCATCCAAACAAAAATTCTTTCACTCTTTAATTCCCTTAAATTAAAGGCTGTTCATGTTAGCTCAGGTTTAAGTGTGTTGACACAAATGAAGAAAGTGCTTTTATAGGCTTCTAAATTTAAAAACTATGATTTATATGTGTAAAAGAATCTATTTTAATAACCAAATCATAGGGGTGAAGAGATTTCAGTAAAATATTTCATATCTTGCTAGAGATGTTTTTCAACGTCTTCGCACCTGAATAGACTTAACTTAAAGGATTTGTATTGAGCACGAATGTTTGGCCCATCCATTTCCTCCCATAAATGCCTAACAATGCCTAGAAAGTCGAGTTGTTTCTTTCCAAATTTATTTTCTCTTCCTTGGGCCTTTTCAGTCTCAGTTATTTCTTAAATCTTACAGTTAATGTATTTTGAAAACATGTCTCATTATGATAGAAGACATGGACAACTGGATCACACAATGCATCTGTCAGGACAGCTGTATGAAGATACTACTTTCTTGTACGCATATATTTATCTGGATACCATTGTCTTATGCTGAGGAACAAGTGAGTCTAGCCAAATACATAAATAGAAGATGTTATTTGCGTGGTGTTTGTTAATGGTATTTACTGCAAAGCTTTGATTCTATTTTATAATTAAGAAATATGCAGTCTTTCTCAGAAATATTTCAGTAGCTGTTCTGTAGCTAAATGAAATGAAGCCTGCAGTATTTTCATCTGGTTTTTAATTAATAAGTTCACATCTCCACAAAAACAAATCCAGTGGGTTCTTACTGGCACTATTAACCCTTGTGAGAGTATGCTTATTAATCAGGAAACTCAGAGGGGATTTGATTGAGAAATTAGTTGCATTTTTAATTTATTGAGATAATTTTGGCAGTGAATTAAAATATTTTCTCCCTTTCTTCTTGAAAATGTTTGTGCATTTGTAAATGTGTGTCTGCTCAGATATGGCTGTATTTAGCTTATTCTTAGTATTTCCAAGATCAGGTCAACAGCTACATCCAAGGACTCAAGAACTGGCTTCTGATTTGATGCTCAGCATTGTAAACCTATGGTGTGAGATATGTCATTTTAGTGGATTTACTTTGACTGTATTTTTGAGAATAGAATATGAATTTTATTATTACACTGAATACAATTCTGTATGTAAAAAAAAAATAAAAAATAGCAAGCTCAACCTACTTTAGAAATACCATTTCAGCGAAAATTCAGTCAAAAGAAATTCTACAGAAGAAATTCTGTTCTTATTTCAGGCACAGACTGTAACTGAAAAGTGCTTTTATATACAGATTCATGCCAACAGCTTTCTGTCCAGCAGGTGACTTTCTACATTAAAAGGTTTGTAAAAGTGGAGATTGTAATAGGATGAACAACCCTGATAAAACACTTTGATTCTTATCTTTGAATTTTTTTTTTCCCTATTACATTTGCCTTAGCTGGTATTGCTGCAGTTAAGGGGATGTCAGTCTCCCCTTGTAACATCCTTTCATGGGGTTTTATGACTTCATGGTAAAAAATAGCTTTTGTCTGAAATGCAGCAGATTTTATTTTAGTTTTTTATATAACCCCTTGTTCAGTTAAATCATGAATGTTAACATGAAAAAGCACCTTTACTGTAAATGAAAGGGCAATCTTCAGCTAAGTAATATCACCTCTGGTTAATAAAAATGACAGTATTTTTAAAATCCAATTTTGTTTTCACAGTTAAGGTTGTTTGTTTGTACCTTTTTTGCATTACACTTTTCTTAGGGAAAATCGATGAAGTTAGTTTCAGTGGGCTGGTAATCATTTTCACTCTCAGGTTGTTAGTTCCACAGTATTTAAGATACAATAGCTACAAGGTAAAATGAAAACTTCTGCATGTATTGGAATTTTCTGAAAAGTTCTAACATTATATCCATACATTTTTGGTTGCATCTATATGTCACACCCCAACAGCATTTGCCTGCTCAGCTCTGATTTCTACCCACTTGCCTGTGAGCTTTGCTGCAAAGAGCTTTTGAAGATGCTCTCTGTAGTTCTTCCTTTGTCCTGGTTCTGATGGTTTGTTTTCACAAACAAGAATTGGAAGATGAATAAGCCAGGAATTCAGAGGGCTGAGCTCCTTTCACTGTCCTCCTTGTCTTGTTTCCTTACAAGCTCAGGTTTTGCCCTCATTGCCTAACTGTGACAATGCACCTGACTTGCTTGTTGAGTTCTCTGGACTTTTGGGTTTATGTTTTAAGCAGTGACTTGCTGTCATGTAGCTTAGCAAAAATACATTGTAATAGAAACGTCAGTCACTTCTGTTGTAACAACCAACCTTCTGGGCAGAGGTATGAGTTTAGGGTTAACAGGTTTTATTTAGGGTATCTATCGGAAAATGTTGATATTTTCTTTTAAATCGCGGGGGTTTGAAACTCCTTTTTTTATTGGATGCAGGGCTAACTAAGGCATCCGGATTTAGTCATTTGGTTGTGAACCTACACAGAATTCAGGACACAGGAAAAGACAAGTCAGGGGAGCAGAGGCAGCTTTGAGATTTTGGGGCAGTCAAATACACCTCCCTTGTGGAATAGCTTAGCGTATGGTGTTTGCCTTTCCAGTGAGTGCTGGGAAACTGATACAGTTTTGCCCCTTGATAAAAGCGCAGCAGAACAAAGGCCTGTTTACTGTTTCTCTATTACTCTGTAGCTCAGATCTTCAGTGTCCTGTGAGCTTATTATTTGTCTTTATATGCTAGTTTATGCAGTGTACATACTGTGAAATACAAGAATGAGCAGCTAAACACATGGTAATTTGTTATTAAATAAGTATCTTCTTGGTTATGCTGTTTTTCCCCTTGTTTACAAAACAGAATTAACCACTGTTGTGTGATTCACTTCAGATGGTTATGCTGGAGTTACCAAATAACCTTTTCTTTTGGAGAAGGCTCTATCAGAGGGTAACAATGATAGTATACGAAAGAACCTGCAAGCACTTGTAAAGACAGCATCTAATGTGGCATGAAATCGTGCCTACTGCTATTGTTGGCAAACAGGAGCCATTAGATTTGACTGCCAAGTGCTTTTTAAACGTGGAAATCCTTTAAGAAGGTTTATTGAAGATTATTCGCATTTGAAATTTGTAGATTGAATAAATTGCTTTTGTAATTCAAAACACTAGGCAAATTTTGTTTGGTTTGTGTTAGAAAATATTAGAACCATACAAAAGTGGCGTGAAAGCTTTAACTAGAAAATATTTACATTTGTGATGCAAATTAACTCATGAAAATAATCCACAGTAGATGAATAATGGAGCTAAGTTATTGGAAAGTAAAGATAATAGCTCTATCTCTGGGATCTCATAGTTAAAGAACTGTCTATAAATATGGTGGATTATTGTTCAAGCATTACCAGGTTATCTCCATATTGCTCAAATTTATCTGAAAGTCTTTTCAGTGGAAAAATGGCATGAGAAGACCTGGCTGTTTTGACTTTTGGTTGTTCATGTTTACCACGTACAGTGCAGACCGAAAAACAATCAGAATTGCATTGCTAGAGTCAAGTACCGCACTTATCTAAAAATGAGCTTGAGATAAGATTTCTTTGTTGTTCATTCCTTTCAAATATATTGTATTTATCAAATATTATCAAATATTGTAATTAATCAGGAAATTCAATTCAACTGTGAAATGAAGTAAGCGGAGAAACCGCTTTTATATGTAGCCTCTGCAATCCCTAACACCCTAGAGTTCTCTTGATATTACATAAGTGAAAACTGTTCTTTTATTTAGAAACCCTGCTCCTTTACCTGCATTTTGAAGAAAGGTTGAAGAGCATGTTGGGTCCTACCTACTGAGTGCAGTCAGGAGGGACTCTAACACTATCCAGGGGTGAGGGTGTCAAACCGCAGGAGTTGTCCCTCTTGCCTTCATTTGAAGAGGAACATCTGGGGTACTAGCCATCTTCCAGTGGCTGCTTTATGCAAAATAATTTGTAGTAGAGGCTGAGATATTCATACGTGCAGATAAATGTCCTTGCCAGTTTCCCTTCCTGTAGTCCATATGTTCGGAATTTCTCTGTTGTGCAGTGGGATGTACAATTGTCTCTAACCAGTGACAGCCTATAACTGAGTAGTCATGATTTTCTTTTCCTGATAAGAGATGCAGTAGTAAATCCTTCAACAGAAAATGAAAGTGCATTTTAATTTTCTATACTCATCTGTGTGATCATTTTAATTATAAAGGTATTGACCAGAAGTGTGCTCAATAAACTTCCTTCTCTTCATCTCACTGTGCTGTACTGAGTACATTTGTGCTTTGCATGAGCCATTGTGACAAACTTGATTTGGATTTAATGATGGGAGGTGGCATTTGACAGTTGGTAGTCATTGAATTTATTTTTATGGTATTCTGTTCTTTTTGAGTATAGCACTGTATGACAAGGACATTTGTTATTTCCGGATATGATTAGGTGACTTCTTCATCTTTTGTGAGGCAAGAACTGCAGATATTTTGGGGTGTGTAAGTGAGCCTCTATTCTTTGGGGAATAAAGTATGATAGTCTGTAAAAACTCCAGCTAATGAGCATTAAACATATCTGTCAAGTTCTTGTCTTTTATCCTTGTTTTATTCTTAGGCCACAAAACTTAGAGTACGATTGAATATAAAACCAAACTACTAGAGTGAGAGAATGCCTTGGTTCATCAGGTGAAAGCGTTACAGCTATATAGAAAGTGAATGTAACATCATCTTACTTCTTGATTACCCCTGTCTGCCACCCTCTAACTGACTCCATTTTAATTATTATCTGCTTGCCTCTCCACTTAACCACCAGATTTCTGTTTCAGCAATTATTTACAAATGTTTCAGTGTGTCTGCAATGTATCCATTTGGCTATGCTGGAATTATTTTATCCTTAGAAGCAGTATAAGTTAAGCAACTTGTGGTATGAAAATGTACTTGTTTCTCAGCCTCCTCTAGTTTTAACTTTCCTCTTCAGGCCATTTACCATCACGTTATTGTAATGCTGGTGGGTTTGGGTTTTTTTAAACATATCTATTCATATGCTGTCCTGTCATGGTGCACATCATGATTCTCAGGCCATTTCATGATATTTGACTTATTTCAAGTTAGCAACTTTCAAGTGAGCACTCCAGAAAACCAAGCATCAACTCCCAGAGTTGATGAATTCTGTTAATATCTACTTTTTTTTCTTATGAAAAACAATTTGCATTGTATTCCTAAGTAGCTTTTTACAGTGCATTTTTACTAGGAAGGGGCAAAATACTGGTTTTTAGGTGGAAATCTAAAGTGGTTCAGTCAGCACTTCTAGTCTCTCCTTAGGCAGAAATCCCATTTTAGTGCTTCTTTTTTTCCCCCGTCTCGTAAACATAATCATGGATGAGTGGTATGGCTCGAGTAACTCTGCAGGAAACTGTAGAGGTCAATTCAAGAAGAGCCTAGAATGCTTCTGTCCCAGGACTCATTCCACGTGCTGAACTGTTTCCTCCTAAATCTGTTGTCCCCATGCAGAACCGCTTTGCTGTCCTGCAGGGGGCTCATGAGGAAACGCACTCTAGCCAGAAGCAGCCGGCTGATGCCCTGGTAAAGAAGATCTCTATTGGTGCTACCAGGAAAAAGCGGCGGGTCATAGTAGTAGGGGACTCTACACTGAAAGGGATAGAAGCACTCGTCTGTCGGCCTGACCCTGTCTCAAGGGAGGTATGTTGCCTACCTGGGGCATGGATGAGGGATGTTGCAGAGAAGCTACCTGTTCTAGTAAGTCCCACGGACTATTACCCACTTCTAATGATACATGTGGGTGCTAGGGATATAGATAGCAGTAGCCTGGGGAACATAAAAAAAGACCACAGAGCCCTGGGAGAGGTGGTTAGGGGCTCTGGAGCTCAGATAGTCTTTCTTCAATTCTCCAGGATACAGGGAAAGACCTAAAAAAAGCTAGGAGGATGGGCCAGATTAATAAATGGTTAAAAGGGTGGTGTCATAGTCAGGGGTTTGGGTGCCTTGAACACGGGACCCAAGGTTTGTAGGCCAGGTCTGCAGCGGGGTGGTGGAGCTGGTCTGATAAAGAAGGGGAAGAGCAGTTTTGGTAGGAGGCTTGCCAGGCTGGTCAAGGAGGCTTTAAACTAGATGTGTTGGGGGAGGGGGGCATCATTCCATCCCAACACGCCCAGTCAGTTGCCAGCACCTATAATAAATGTTTGGACCAATGCAGAGATATTCCAGCCGCTCCAGCCAATGAGCCGGCTTCATTTGGAGCTCGGCTCAGATGCCTCTATACAAATGCCCGTAACATGGGGAACAAACAAGAGGAATTAGAGATGTGGGCACGTCTACGGGGGTATGATATAATGGGCATCACAGAAACATGGTGGGATGGCTCCTATGACTGGAGTGTTGGAATGGAAGGTTACAGGCTCTTTAGGAAGGACAGGCCTGGCAAGTGGGGAGGGGGAGTTGCCCTTTATGTTAGGGATAGGCTGGAGAGTATGGAACTCTGCCTGGGGACAGGTGAGCAGTTAGCAGAGTGTTTGTGGGTCAGGGTTAAAGGGAATATAGCTATGGGAGACATTACTGTGGGGATCTGTTACAGACCGCCTGATCAAGAGGAACCTGCAGATGAAGCACTCCATAGACAGATAGGAAAAGCCTCACGCTCGCAGGCCCTTGTTCTCTCTCTCGCTCTCAGGTGACTTCAACCACTCTGACACCTGTTGGAAGGACGGCACGGCCCGGCACAAGCAATCCGGGAAGACAACTTCCTTCTGCAAGTAATAGAGGAGCTGACAAGGAGAGGTGCCGTGCTTGACCTCATGCTCACCAACAGGGAAGGGCTTGTTGGAAATGTGACGCTTCAGGGCAGCCTTGGATGCAGCGACCACGAGATGGTTGAATTTGAGATCCTCAGGACAGTGAGAAGAGCGTGCAGCAAGCTCACTGCCCTGGACTTCAACAGAGCAGACTTTGGCCTCTTCAGGAACCTGCTTAAGGTTCCTGGGGATATAGCCATGTAAGGTTCCATGGGATATAGCGCTAGAGGTCAGAGGGGCCCAAGACTCTTGGTTGATATTCAAGGATCACCTGCTACAAGCTCAGGAGTGTTGCATCCCAACCAGAAGAAAGTGCAGTAGGAGGGCCAGGAGACCTCCTTGGATGGATAAGGAGCTGCTGAGGAAAATTCAATTGAAGAAAGACACTTATAAAAGGTGGAAGCAAGGACAGGTGGCATGGGAAGAGTACAGGGATGTTGTCTGGGAAGCTAGGGACCAGGTCAGGAAAGCTAAGGCCCAGTTAGAATTAAACTTGGCTAGGGATGTTAAGGATAACAGGAGGGGATTCTATAGGTATGTAGCGAATGAAAAACAGGCTAGGGAGAATGTAGGCCCCCTCAGGAAGCTCTCGGGAGAGCTGGCTACACAGGATTTAGGGAAAGCTGAGGTTCTGAATGACTTCTTTGCTTCGGTCTTCACTGCCAAAGGCTCTGACTGCACCACCCAAGTCTTGGAAGGCAGACGCATGGACTGTGAGAATGAAGACCTTGGGCCCACTGTAGGAGAGGAACTGGTTCGAGACAATTTTGAAAACCTGAACGTGCACAGTTCCATGGGACCTGATGAAATCCATCCATGAGTCCTGAAGGAGCTGGCAAATGAAGTTGCTAAACCATTGGCCATCATATTTGCGAAATCATGGCAGTCAGGGGAAGTTCCCGATGACTGGAAAAAGGGAAATATAACCCCCATTTTCAAGAAGGGGAAAATGGATGTCACGGGAAACTACAGACCAGTCAGTCTCACCTCTGTGCCTGGCAAAATCCTGGAGCAGATTCTCCTGGAAGGCATGCTAAGGCATGTGAAAATCAACAAGGTGCTTGGTGACAACCAGCATGGCTTCACTAAGGGGAAATCCTGCCTGACCAATTTGGTGGCCTTCTATGATAGGGCTACAGAACTCATGGAGAGGGGTGGAGCAGTTGATGTCATCTACCTGGACTTGTGCAAAGCATTCGACACTGTCCCACACAACACCCTTGTCTCTAAATTGGATAGGCATCAATAGGTGAACCACTCGGTGGATAAAGAATTGGCTGGATGGCCATGCACAAGGAGTCATGGTGAATGGCTCAATGTCGACGGAGACCAGTAATGAGTGGTGTCCCTCAGGGACCGGTCTTGCTTAACATCTTCATCACTGACATGGACAGCAGGATTGAGTGCGCCCTCACCCAGTTTCCCGATGACACCAAGCTGTGTGGTTCGGTTGATACTCTGGAGGAAAGGAATGCCATCCAGAGGGACCTTGACACGATTGTGAGGTGGGCTGATGCCAACCTCATGAAGTTTAACCATGCCAAGTGCAAGGTCCTACACCTGGGTCAGAGCAATCCCAGGCACAGCTACAGGTTGGGCAAAGAAGAGATTCAGAGCAGCCCTGTGGAGAAGGACTTGGGGGTGCTGGTCGATGAGAAAATGAACATGAGCTGGCAGTGCGTGCTTGTAGCCCAGAAAGCCAACCGTATCCTGGGCTGCATCAAAAGGAGCATGACCAGCAGGTCGAAGGAGGTGATCCTGCCCCTCTACTCTGCTCTTGTGAGACCTCACCTGGAGTACTGTGTGCAGTTCTGGTGTCCTCAACATAAAAAGGACATGGAACTGTTGGAACAAGTCCAGAGAAGGGCCACAAGGATGATCAGGGGACTGGAGCACCTCCTGTATGAAGACAGGCTGAGAAAGTTGAGGCTGTTCAGCCTGGTGAAGAGAAGGCTGTGTGGAGACCTCATAGCAGCTCTCCAGTCTCTGGAGGGGGCCTATAGTGATGCTGGGGAGGGACTCTTCATTAGGGACTGTAGTGATAGGAGAAGGGGTAACGGGTTAAAACTTAAACAGGGGAAGTTTAGATTGGATATAAGGAGGAAATTCTTTCCTGTTAGGGTGGTGTGGCACTGGAATGGGTTGCCCAGGGAGGTTGTGAATGCTCCATGCCTGGCAGTGTTCAAGGCCAGGTTGGAGGAAGCCTTGGGTGAGATGGTTTAGTGTGAGGTGTCCCTGCCCATGGCAGGGGGATTGGAACTTGATGATCTTAAGGTCCTTTCCAACCCTAATTATTCTATGATTCTATAATTGTTCAACCCTCCTTCTCTTAATCTTAGATTTACTGTAAGGTGCTTTCATGTATAGAGCGTTTTCAGAGGAGTTAAGGCATGTCAAAGCTGCAATACAAAAGGGTATGCTTAGAACCCCTGTGCTGAAATTCTTTTTCTACAGTTTTAGAGACTTGGTAAAGGTGCTGCTAATGTTTATTCCTTATTCCTTATTGAGGTTTCAACCTCAACCTTGTCTCAATATTATAGAATATAAACCATCCAAGACTGATAGGCCATATTATGAACATGATTGTTCACTGGCTGCTGTAATATGAATGAGTTTTACATTTGGTCTCACTTTTTTTATATATAGCCATTAAAAGTTAATTTAGGTTTAGTACTAGAAATATCTGTTTCTAAAATGTAGTTTTGCAAAAATATAAACAGATGAAAAAAATTGATGCATTGTTTGTGTATTGTTCCTATGCTATTTAGAATAATTTGTTTCATTTATTTCCAGTCTTTTATTATATATTTTCTATATCTGATGCCTGTTGAGCCTATATGTCATAGGTCAGTATTGTATTTCAGGAATGTAGTAAAGATATAATGCCTATTTCTCTGTGTATGTTAAGGTAGAAAGACTTGATGGGTTTCTGTGTGATTAAATGCTGATATGTCTGCCCCACATATCTGTTTAAGACTATAGGGTTAATAAAATATTCCATGTGGATTAAAACATCATCCTAAAATAAACTGCAGTAACCATCTTGGAATTTAAAGTAAATACAGGTGGATGACACATCTAGGTGTATGTGTGGAGAAAAAATAACTTCAGCAGTTTACATCACCAGTTGTGAAAGGAGAAAAATGTTTTATGGTACTTTAGATAATGCAGTTCTTAAGCAGAGCTCACCTCCCCACTTAAAGCATAAGCCATACAATGGCTATATTGCAGTGAGGATAAGATCATCTTGTAAGTACCATAGGAGTGCAATCTGCCATGGTTTCCAAGTTTTTCCCTTTTCCAGGTCCTTTTCTAAATCAGACTTAAACTACTACTGAGAGTCTATTTATCTGTGCTGCGTCATAAGATAGATATTTTAGGTTAGTGAGAACAAAAAGCTCCCTTGCAAATAAAAATAATCATGAACTGTGTATTTTAAGAAGGAAAATAGCAACATATATATATATAATGTTAAAACCCACTAGTGTTGATAAGGACAGATTTTGAAAGCAAGTAATGTTCTATTTTAATATCAATTGTGTCTTTTATTAATATTTTAGAATTCAGGGATTATGTCTGTAGAAATCAAATGCTGTAAGAAAGCAGTACTTGACCAAGCGCTTCCTAAAATGGACGTATTGTCTAGCTGTGTATGGTCTGGCTGTGCTATTTATTTGGAACATGTGCACAATGTATTTGTTGTCAACATGTCCAAATGCATTTAAATAAATGGTAATGTATGAAAACTGATTTTCAAAGCACTGAGGAGAGATCTGGAGCTCTTTTTTTGTATATGCTCCTTAACAGAATGATTCAGATAAGCTTATCTAGAGCTTTACAGTTATGTGTCACCCTGATAAGGGTATTGGTCCAGCCAGCATTTCCTAGGTGTCATTCTTCCTTCTCCACTAACTTCTGCATAAACTTGTAGGTGTTGGTATCTCTTCTGTCATCTAAGGATCAGCATGTTTTCTCCCATTCATGCAAGCAAGGAGCTCTGTTACTGAATGTTATTGCCCTTGTTACGTTTAACAGTCGCTAGCAAGAAGGTGAGAAGGGAGGGAGGCCTTGAGACAAGTGTGGGAACCTGAGTTGCTTCTATCGCTCTCTTAACCCAGCCAAACACTTTTATTCTTGTACAGTATTTTTCTAGCCATTCACATGAGTCCCTATGAGTAGTACTTTTTGTAATAGTGCTTATTCCATCTTTAAAGAGCTAATTTCACAAATGGGGGGGGGGGGGTGTTTTGTTTTCTTTAGTCATTGGGTTTGGGTTTTTGTTTGTTTTTTTTTTTTGTAATCAGTAAATATATAACAAAGCAATAATAGAATGGGGGCTGGTCTGCTCACCATCCATCTGCATGGATAATATGACAAAGTGCATGTACATTTCATCACATCTGTTACCACAATATTTTCCCCCTATAGTACAAACTTTCATAACCCAAAAATATAATTACTGAAACTCTTTCACCTGTAGCATTGTCTAGAGACCTGAAATGCTCAAGAAAGCTCAATTTCAAACTGTGGACAGGATACCTATAAAACCAGAAAAGATCAGGAAGACTGTCCAAAAGGAAAATGTTACATTATAAGCTTTAAAATAAAATTAATTAAGTCTGAATGAAAATGCATCCAAGATCTTTCAGTTATTGCAAGGTAGTGTTGTATTCTGAATATCTGACAGCAAGAGATAACCGGTTTCAGAGCCAAGTAACTGAGGACCATGCATTGTACTGATGTTCCAAGTAGGAATAGCAATTTTTTCTTGTTTTATCCATAATTTTTCTTATGTAATTGTTAGTTTGAGTCAGGTAAGTGTGACTGGTTTGTATGTACATGGCCTGAAGGCAGTTTTAGAGGCATCTGGGTACTCATTTGATTTCTGCACAAAAAATCATGTGGAGTAAGAAATTTTACGTGTTTAATTTGCTTTGCATACTCTTGGAGGACCACTGGTGTACCTGTCTAGCATTATGTGGAAAAGTCTTCTTTCAAAGTAATTTTGAGAAGGTATGCCATGGAAAAAAACAGAGTTAAAAGCAATTTCTCAAATTTCTTCATCAGTTAACAGTCACTGAAGCTCAGGAAAAGATTATGCCGAGTGTTATCTCTTCAAGGAGTTTTTACTGAGCTTGATGTTTGCCACCACAGTGTATGTGTCTCAGTACCATTTTTTGACCAGACTGGTGTGAGGCATTTACAGCTGGCTAGTTCGATTACATGCCCCTTTGTATTCATGGTTCACTTTTCTAGGAATTCCATTAAAGCATGGACACAGTGCAACTTGAAGTGCATTCAGGATCCTGAAGCGTGCCCTGAATGAGTGCTACTTCCACAGGATGCAGTGTGTGGGGATACTTACTTGCATCTTGGAGGCAATAAAAAGTACTAGTTGCAGGACAAGCTTCAGCTTGAAGCTTTGACTGCTCAGCAATACGTTAGGACTAAGTTGTTCCTGTGTCGATATGACACAGACTAATCAGTAATGAGTTATGTACCTTACCGGTATTGTGTTAAGGATCTCTTCAGTTGTGTATTGGACATACGACTCTTCTGATTCATTTTTGTTTTGCATCAATATTTGATACCAGTGTTGTGGGGGAAACAAAAAAAATCCTTTTACTGGTTTATTTTTTACAGGAAGTGTAGATTGTTTCAGATTTCTGTCATTCCTTTTGACTAAGTTCTATCTTGCTTCGCTGATAACTTATCTGTGTTTTAGGGCCAAACAATGTTTAAGCAATTCTCAGCCATTGTCTTAATTTCCACAGGATTTTCATTCCTACTAGAGATCTAACTTCTGCCCTATTCCATTCAGGATTTTATCAGGTCATTTTATTTCTGCTACTGAATCCTTTCCTAGTGATCAGTAAGAGGTAGGATGCTGGATAGACACGGTTTGCTCAGGATCTGAATTCTGGCCAGGGCCTCAACATAAAATAATTGACTTCAAATAGTGCCCCATCTGTTGCTTCAGTTATGTTCATTCTTCTCTTCCAGCTAAAATTCCTTTGGAGCAGACAAACCATAGGAGAGCTATTATCCCTTATACATCATGTACACTCTTGTGTACTTAATGCCGCATCTGTGACAGGTGTGAAGTGGTATGCCCTATAAAAAGTAATTGAAACATGGAAACAGCACATTTCCTTCTCTTATTTGCAAAACAAAGCAAATGGGTTTTGCATGAGAATTAGTTGGGATGTTCATAAAGCTGCCCTGTTACTTGAACTATTTTTAATTTTATGCTTTCTAATAGGATCCTTCTCTTTAGAGGACCCTTCTCTTTAGAGGATACTTTCTTGAAATGGCAGTCAGTGAGTAAGTGAATTCTTGGCCCCTTGGAGTGAAAACGAGAGCTCTGTTTTATTTCTGTAGCTTACTATTTTGTCCTGTGCCTTGACCTGACAGGCAACCTTCAGAAATCTGTAGATTTCAGATTTCTTGGCTTTTTGTAATTGACCCTGGTTTGCCTTGAGAATTGAAGCATGGACCCTACAGAAATTTTCTTTTTGTGAGTTTCTGGGGAAATCACAATGCAGTGGACCACAAGTTCTTGATATTGGGGATGTTTCTTGATACTGAGAATGAAAAGGTGTAAGTGGGAGAAAGATAACTCACTGGGATCTCAAGTTTTTTCCCTGCTTACAGTTTAATAGGAATAATATCACTCCTGATAGTGACTTTCTGAAGGACATACATTTGCTGGCATGAATCACCTTGTATGCTTTTGGCAGCCTACGCTATTCTGTATGGTTTTGGGATGTTACAAATAAAAATTCCCCAATTTTTCTTTGTCTAGAAGGATCTTTTAGCATCTATTGTACTCTAACCTCTTTAGTCATGTACACAAAATGAAAGAAGGAAAGATCTACTGAAACTGTGAGTTCTCACTGCTTGAGTGATTTGAAACTTTTGGTCTTATACCAATTTCCACATGTTCTATCTTTATTGATACTGATGAACTGAATTACAGTGTGGTGTGCCAAGCTCATCTGAGACTGCTGTGCTAGAAGCTGTAACAGAAACATAAAGGATAGCTTCCACTTCAAAGAACTTGCAATAAACTATTCATTTATTGATAAACACACAGATGATATTACTTGCTCAAGTGAAGAAGCTGTTTAACTGCGGTTTCCACTCCAGTCTGGTATCATGGAAATCATTCTGCATGACTATTAACCATTTTTTCCACTCCCCAAATGGAATATAATAAAAAAAGAAATCGGAGTTTTTATTCCTTATCAGTGAATAGGTCCTGTTCACTACAGGTCTCCAAATTGGTAAGGAAGACCTAATTGTGTCTCTCCTGAGTCTTCCATCCACTGTATATCTTGTCTTTGCTTACTTAAGTCATTTAGTCCTCACCATGACATTTACAGGTTATGAATTGTGTGTGACAATAATCTTTGTGCTTATTTACTTCAGTTATTTTTATTTCTTTTTTTTTCATCTTGTTACCGTGGCTGGACACTACAGGTTTCTTCTAGTCCCAAAAAAAGTGTTTGCCGCCTTGTTTGCATAATTTTGTTTTAATCTTTTTGCTTGGATAGTATTCTGTGCCTTGGTAAAGCTCTCTACCACCTAGTGGACTTCTGCCTGCAAAGGTGAATCAAACCTGTAGGTGAATACAGATTTTTCCTCAGCAACCCTTTCTTGAGAAATTTCAACTTTAGCCATGCAAAGGGGGAACTTTTGGGTGCCTGGGGCAATAAAAGTAAAGGACTTGCCAACCTCAAATGTTTATACTTTTGGGAATATATCCTAACCGCGTAATTTCACAGGTTGATTTAGTTGCCCCATGGCTTATGAAATGTTGAAATGTTAAACGCAATTAGTATAAACATCCTAATCTCTCTAGAGACATTTTTTTCATAGTATTGCTTGGTGCTTGAGTATGGTCTGGAGTAAATTTTTTTTTTTGATGGATTTTGGGGTGTTTTGGGTTTGCTTTTTCTTTTTTTTTTGAGTCTGAGTGGGAAAGGAAATTTCACAGATCAGGTATTTGCGTTCTTGCAGGCTACACAGTCTGATGGTGAAGCTGGTTCTGTCGTGAAGCAGCATGATATAATTTGTGTATTTGTTCAGTGACTGCTTTTTCTCACTGTATGATGAGAACATTATAATGAGCTCTATATGGGACTATTTTTTGTCATCAGATAGAAAAGGGAACTGTGTGTTTATTAAGTAGACTGTGATGCTGGGAGAATGTAAAACTAGTGGTCTGTTTGCTGCAGTAGAGATCCATGTCTACTCAGGAAGTCTCAGAAACTAGGTGAGGTTTGTGCTTGTTTTTTCAAGATTTAAATAGTTTGTGTTCTGGTTCTCTGAGAATTTTTTCTTGTCTGGTATGGTCTCATTTATAGTCAGACCAGGAACAAATGCTGCAGCTTCATCCTTGGGTGTATGACAGGTGGCTAATAATATAACTTCTATGAACAGTCTTTCACAGTAGAACTTATTTTCCCTTTAGCAAACCTGCTGGCATTCTTTGACTGCCCTTTCAGTTTCTTAAGTTTTGGTGGTGATTACAAGAAGTGAATCAAAGGACGAGTGTTGATAGTAGGGTTTACTGTGGCAGCAAACATGACATAAAGTAATGACAAATTTAGACTTCAAGTTTAGTCATGTGTGCTTCAATTAATGTTAAAATACCTGGAGACTACATGATAGTTACTAGTCTTTCAAATAATTCCACTTGTGAGATACACATCGCTAATAGCTACCAGAAGAGGGTTGTCATTCTAACTGGAACTTCTAAGCTGCTATTATTAATTAACACATGGACTTTGCCACACTTAATGGTGTGGAAAGAGTGATTTTAATGGATAGAGGCGCAAAAGGACACCTAGCCTCTTCTCTTTGTGGAAGATTCTGTCAGCTTATGATTCAGCTTTGGCTAAATTAGTTTGTTTATTTGTTAACATAGTTTAAAAATGCATACAGGGCATTGGAATTTATTGTCAGAGTTACAAAGGAAGACAATAGGCATAAAAAAGTGGTGGAATAAAGAAGTCATCTCCATGAAATCTCATAAGTAAGAGCTTAATGTCTATCACAAACACAGCAGGGATTCAGGTCACTTTGGACATTGCATTTGCGTAGAAGGAAGGCCAGGTTAAACGGAGCTTGATGTAAAGGTGCTTTGACAGCGATGGAAACTTCTTAGTCTTCAGTGAGTTCTGAGCTAATGTTTTTCCTGAATTTGCTAATTGTTCAACAGCAAAGGCAATCAAAACTTAAATAATCATAAAAATTCAGGGAAATATTTCTTACTGCTTTTACCCAATAAAAATCATGTGAGCAGAAAAGTATACAGCAACAAGAAGCTCCATAGACCTGAAGGAAAGCATTATCTGAGTAATTCTCTCTAATAATTGTGTATGGATGGTAGCAAAAGGATTTCTGTTTCTGAGGTTCATGTAGGAAACCTTAGATAATTTCATACTGCTGCCACCAATTTCCATACTGATAATTCTTTTAATTTGTGACTGATACTATGAGCTATGTGACTATACTATGATACTATGTCATCATAGCTGATGACATCTAAAACCCCTTCTATTTCTTTAGCTTAGGATTTTGATATGGTGCTTTATCTTTTGGCTTTTATCCTCACATCTGAAAGAAAAATATGCCTCTCAAACAAAAATTTATGTGAAATGATTTTGCCTGTGAAAACAACCAGATTGTAAACGAGATGTGACAAGGGAGAGAGTGGATATTCTGCTTTAATAACTGCAATTAATCAACTGATCAGTCAGTCTGTATCTCTAGGGAAAATGGTACATTATAGGGATGCAGTTGCCTTATGATCTGTTGCATTGCCCTTTGGGAAGTAGAGGTTCTTTTATGTGATAGTCATCTGCTTGGAAGGGACAGTGAATTTAAAATACCGCCTTTACAACCTCCCTGGATTAGAGGATCATCAGATTGGATGACATAGTCTGAAAATTGACTGTAACAGAGCAAGATAAAAATTAGTCCTTTCAAGATTTCCTTTATGATTACATACACTTAGTTATATGTACTGGTGAATACAGATAGAGAAATAAACTAGATGGGTACTTTAACAGATAATCTACCCAGTTCTATCTTTTACAGAAATTGTAACTCAGTCTGAATTATAGATATGATTACATTTGTTCTCAATGTTAAACATGACGTTAACTCTCATTTGTCTTTGAACTTGAAAAGTGATTTCTTGCTATGAAATACTGAAACCTTGCAGGATGAACTGAAAGGTAAGAGTATTTTCCTAACAGTGAATGGTTTGACCCTTTGTGACTACCACAAAACTCCCAGATTTTTTACCATAGCACAGATGGATCTTTTGTTTGAATGAACCTTGTACAAAACAGTGTGATTAAACAATTCTGTCAGTATGTATCACCTGCAGTTTACTGTCTTCAAATTTGTTTTTTATGCAGCTTTTTCACAACTAAAAGAATCTTTACCCTTATTATAGCTTATCTCTTCCTGCAATTTTTTACCCTCACCTGGTGTAACAATCCTCTGTTTGCAGCACTGTCAGCATCTCCACAGTAACCAGCTACAATGTCACAGCACTGGAACTTGATTTTTTATTAAACAATATATAAAATTTTAAAACAAGTGTATTTTAATGACCCAATGTATGTATTAATAAGAAACTAGTATTGTTGCTCATATAGATAATTAAAATAAAATCTAGTTGCTTTGAATGTCATGGTGCCTAAATAGAATGACAAATTCCCATGGAGTTGACAAAGTGGTATTCTCAGTTATTCCAACGAGGAATAACAATTTTCTTGCTAATATTGTCATCAAATTTTAATAGATTTAAAATGTAGATAACAGAAGTGAAGGATAAGCAAAGGTATTGTATGAAAGAACTAATTCTGAATCATTCCAATTTAGCACTATTTCATTTTCAGTAACTAGTGGGTCTTGCCAAAGCAACTTGCTGCTATCTGCCCTTTAATTAGGAGCATAGTTCTGATTATTTCTTTTTTTACCTATTCTGAATGTGTGAATTGGAAAATCTACGAAAACAAGTATTTCAGAGGATGGTGTTTCATAAAGTATGAAAAGTATGTTAAGAATACTAAGAAAATTATATTAAAATATTTCTTTTTGTTCTTTATTGTTTTTTTTGAATTTAAAGTCCAACTGACGTTTGAAACTCTAAAGCTAAAACCAGCAAAGAGTTTCTGTCATCTGTCAGAGAATAGCTCAGGAATTTAAGGTATTCATGCATTACCTGTTATTTTCCTCAAAAAGATCTTGTGGTAACTGAAAAAGAGGCCTGGGAGACATTTAACTTTGTCAGTCTTCAGTGTGTTTTGATCTGAGCAACAATCAATTGGTAATTTGTAGCATGGCTTTCCAAAGATAGAAAGAGAGCAGTAATAACTGGGGAGAAAATAAAAGAAGAAACCAGTGTAAAATAGTGTTTACTTTTCTTGAGCCTTCTTAAGCATACTTACTGTCTAAGAGGTGGTCTGCATCCTGAGTCATGCTCCATGACTCACGTGATGGCCTGGCCTCTAACCGAGATTCGTTGGCAAATATTGTTTCTATAGGATATGGTTCAACTGGTGAGCAATCTGATGTGTCAGTCAGATGTCAGTAGGGCCATCCTGACTGTGTGTTTCTTTCAGTACAGTGGTAGCATCCAAAGGTAGGTAACTGTTAGGTTTAATGGAGAACTATGAAAACTCAGTGCTTATTACACGCTAGTTAAAAACTTTATGGGCCAGATCATGGAATCACAACAGTTATGTTTGAAACACATAGGATGTATAAAAATTTGTGTGTGATTTTGAGCACAAATTATGTTGATGTATAAAAAGCATGTGGTTTGATCCAGGAGATCTGTGAATAAAATGAAATAAATGGCAAACAGATTTTATTAGGTAAGGAGGCATTCTCAGAGAAATGGTGTTAAGAACTAGCAATGTATCTGTTGTGTAGAAAAATCAGCCATCAGAATTTTGAAGGGTGGATTCATCATTTCTGAGTATGGCACACACCAACTTGTGGCATATTAGACTTACTGCTGTCTCAAGAACAAAAACTCACTGCTATTACTCAAGATCAGCAAGCAATTTCACTCACTTAAAAAACAAATTACCTGTGTTACTATGCTATTTGCAGACAAAAGAAAAATATCTGGACCGAGAAGATTGTTTGCAAAAAAAAAAAACAACACAACAAGTTAGTTGATTATTTTAGCCTTTGACTGCCTAAGACTAGTACTAAAATCTGTTCTTTTGTGTAGGTAAGAAATCCCCTTTTCACCCACAGCTTGTTCAGAAGCAGCAAAACATAAAGTAACTTCAGTAATATATTTGTACATTAGAGGGCAAGAAGACATCTGAATTAGACTTTTGTGGTTTTGAAATTATTTCAGTAGCCTGTTAATTTCTGTTTTAAGTCTTTCTAATGCTGGCTAACAGCTGAAGACCTAATTACAAAGGTAATAAAAGTCTGTGTAGGTTTTGTCTTAGATGAGTCACTGCAGTTTCATTATTTATATGTTTATAACCCAAAATAATGTTTTTTTTAGGTACATATCAAAATGAAAAGCCACTTCAACATAATATCTCTGAGGAGATTTTTCATTTCCTCAGGACTTCACCTGCATTATGGCATGTGACTGTTTTTTAACAGTGTTTCTCATACTTTCTATATATGTTGTTACACTGCTTGCAGCCCAGTCGTTACAATCAGTTCATTTCCTTTGATACAAAACTATTACCTGTGACCAACCAGAATGTACTGTGCATGTAAGAAAATCCTGGATTTACTTAATATGAGAATGGGTTCATCTGTTGGTCATAACAACATTTTCATTATTTTAAACTGTCTGTCATTTACATTAACTAGGATGTGCCTAAGAACCATTCTTAATGAATTTGTGTTGTTTCAATTAAGTTGTTCGTAGATCAAATCAAATAATGGTAGGATTTGTTAATCTGCAAAACTGCTTTCCCATATGGGTTGGTATGAGATTATCCCACCAGGGGATTAGTATCTGGGAAATTAAAAAAAATATATCTGAATGACTAAATGTTTTCAAAAGCAGAAAACATCTATGATAATGAAACTGAGTCTATTTAAAAATGCAAGGCATCCTCTTAAAAGCTGGTACTAAACACAGTCAAAGAAAACATTGTGCACTGAACACTGTGCACTGTGCATTATGATTATGAAACTAGGTCTTATTTAATCCATCAATATTTTGGTATGTTTAATATTTAAAGAGCCTTTTTAAACCAATATTTGGGAATCCCTTGGAAAGAAATTATTTTGGAAATAACAAAGCATCTAAGAATGGAAGATAATTTGACCTTTATCACTGTTTTGTCATCAGTAGAAGAAATTCAGCTGTAGCACTTGTCTGCATGTACATGTAATCTGCATCTTTTCAAAACAGAAGAATACATCAGAGCATTTTCCATAATTCTGAGACTTCTACGAATCAAGTGCATATAAAATATGAGACCAAGAAATGCAGTTACACATCCCAAATATATGCCAAATGCGTTTATTATCCTGTACAAGGAAATGCAGTTGATTGAATGAAATTTGGTTTTGCTGTAATCAATATAATCAATCTTAAAGAGTTCTTATGGAAGCTGAAACAGTGAGTCAGCACCTTTGTTTTATCATGATATAGTAAACATTCCCTTATCAACTTGAGTGACCTGAATACATGTTTTCCATTTTCAGAACTTAATTTATAAATTAAAAATAATTAGAGGAAAAATATATGTTTTACTAATGGCAGTATGACTGTATTATGTGATTTGAAAGGCCATCTTTCTGTCAGAGCTTGCCTCGGAAATTGTTTCATATGGATCCTCCTTTAGTGTGTATTACCGTTCCACTGGATGCCGTGCTTATTGAAAGGCATTCAGGAGCTACTGAGCTGTGTAAAGAAGCACAAATGGAACTTGTGCTTCTTTTACCCCTTCTGTGCTTTGCCAGTTATTATTTCAACTCTGTATTTCACAGTACTTACAACTTTCAAATAGCTGCTATGTACCTTATACCAACTATGTAGAATTTAGGTTTTACATTCTAGTAGGAGGCTGATGACTGTTTTAGAAAGAGGTCTTAACTATGCAGACTTGTGGCTTGTCACATGAAGTTGTGTGTGTGTGTGTGTATACTCAAGTAGTCTACATGTGTATACCAAATAATACCACAGTAAATACAAGGATTTTGGAAAATCCTGTGTTTGTGCATTGATGTTGTAGAACAGTCCTTAGAGGATCACATAATTTCCAACTCCTCAAATGTATGCTGCTTTATTCATTAGGAAGATTTATATATAATGAGGATGTCAGTTATGTTGGTGGAGGATGTTGAATGCATAACGTTATCTCTGTTGGAGGCTGTAGTGAAAAGGCAAGCCATTATCATTAAAGGTCTCCTTGGGAAAAAAAGTTCAATTTATATATGTTTGAAAATGTTGTCACATGAAGCTTACTGCTGCTGACAGTCTGAATTGTTCATTCTCTCAACTGTTTGAAGAGCTCTAGAGCCTAGTTTCATACATACTCCTCAGCAGAGCGTAGTCAGAGTTAATTGTACCTAAAAGTAGCTTGTTTATACAGGAAATAATTTTTAGAGATATTTCTTTCATTGACACTTTAGCAAGCTTGACTTTAATGTGCTCCTCCTCTATAGTTTTTCCTTCAATTTCTTTTCTAGACTCTGATAATTATGCCCTTTAATAGTGTCCCAGATCTCTTCATGTTTATGATGGTGCATGTTTGCATTTTATTAACAGCAACAAAGGGGTAAATAATAAAAATTAAGCCTGCATGCAAGTTCTCTAGTGTTTGACTTGTCCCTTCTCTCCACCTGTATACAACTCCCTGGAAGTCAGTCCATCAAGCCTGGCTCAGGCTGCTGGGAGAAAATGCATATACTCCATCATGGCAAGGGTATAGAAGAAGTTAAATTTTTACATTGGAATCTGCAGTAAGGAGCCTCTGTAATGTCCAAACAAGACCTGAGGCCAAGAGAGTGTTGCTTGGCCATCTGGGTGTCTCTGGGCTTTGTTACATGAGAAGACGTTATATGGCTCAGGGTTTTTTTTTTTCTGCAGTTGCAGGCTGCTAGGAAGAGCTGTATGTAGAGCTTTCAAGAAAGCTGTAGAGGAGCATCTGAGTATTGAACATGGATGTAAGTAAATGCATGTTAGTTACACGGTATGAGATAAAAAAAAGCTTAAATGAACATGGATGTATGGTAGAAACTTCACAGAAACCAAACCAATCATCTGTACACTATATAAAGAAAACAAATTGTAAATGGATTTAAGCATGTTCAGATTCTAAGTCGCCATGTGTTATTTTGCAAGTAAGAATGCAAATATTGTGAATTAATGCAAGGTTCACTTAGTATTTCCTTTGTAAAAGAAGAAAAAAAAAGAAAAAGATTGTAACCCTTTTTAATATGAGATGCATTTATTTTCCTGCTTGGCTGTTTTCAAATATTTATAGCACTCCATATTTGGTAAAGACTATATATAGAGATTTATTTTACATTTTAAAATCACTATTTATTTTCAGTGTTAATAAATAAACAAATGCAGGATACAAGGAAGGAAGACTTAGCTGCAGAAGGTGGATTTTGGCTTAAACATTTTCTAAGTGAAAATTAGCTAAGTATAATACAAAATCCTGTTTTTCCCTTTTTTACTTTAAATTATCTGTACTGTATTATATCAATGAGAAATAATATAATTGATAGAAATATTTTAATAATCTGGTCTTCTCACATATGCTAATTTATAAGCGTGTGATACTTATCAGTAACACAGTAATCTACCATAGTTTGGTAATCATGCATTGCAAAATACGAAAGAACTTATGTTAGTGCTGTTCTCTGACATGGGAACTCTGCTCTGTGTGTTTATATAATGCTTACTAATGACAGGATTTTTTGACAAGTGACAGTTTGATTGCAGCCTCTGTAAGATCTCTTTGCAAAATCTCAAAGAGCTAAAACCTATGAATGAAATATTTATCCTGGAAAGTTGGAGAGTCAGGTGTTATCCAGTAAATTTTTAAACTCTGTTTCTATCAGTGGGAATCTGGCTGGGTCTTAGTAGCTCTCATGCCTCTGTAAGCTGCAGTATGATCACTAACAAACCCCATCCAGGGCTTTTTTTTTTTTTTTTTTTTTTGTCTGCGTATTGTTAATTGCAGGGATTCTATTTCTATCAGTGCTCATGATGCCTGCTTGGAAACATGTATAATTTCAAATTTCATAGTGGTTCTGTATGAACAAGTGTAAAAGAGGAGAAAATGTGTTTCATTTGTGCAGTAGGTCACTGGAGATGAAGACCTTTTGAAGCAGCACAATGCTGCCAAATGATTGCCAGGGAAGACTATTTCATTGCCAGCAGGTGCTCCAGTGTAATACTCGACACAAGTAGTAGTTAACACACCAAGAGGGAGATTTGCATTATTTTGCTGGCATTGTGGAACCAGGTCAGTTGTGTCTGCTTGATCCTGCATTTTGTTTACCAGATAGCAATGGAAGCCTCATGTTTCTGAGTCTTATGGACAAAAGGATGAATTTCTGGTTCAGTCTCCTGGTGTGTGTGAATGTGTGTGCAAGACTGTGTGTGAGAATCCCTAAGGAGAAAACAGTGGCAGCACCTGGGCAGACTCATGCAGAAGCGAGTGTGGAGGTCTGCGGTTTTAAGAGCACTGAGATAATTGAGGTCTCTGCTGTATAGCAAACTCACTGCTTAGAGTGTTTAGTTTATATGTAGACATTTCTACATTATAGAGAAGAGAGGATACCTTTGAGCCATTAAAAGATGTGGTTACCTGAGTTTTTAAAAAATATCTGTCCACAGATAGACATTGAAATTGGGTAGCACATAACTCATGTGTAAGATGTAGTGGATTTTGGTTACTAGCTGGATCCACAGTTCTTTGTTTGATAATATAACAAAAATACCTTCTTTTGCTTGTAGACTGATGATTATTGAATCTCTTGTGTGGCCTTTTTCTTCTGCAGTACGGATATCTATAAACTAGACCATACCAACCACTACTAGAATAAGGTGAGGATGAACATAGAAAGTGAAATTGTCTTTTATCCCTGTGGGAAGGTTGCCCCTGCCAGGTCTAGGTTTAGCTGCATGCTGCATGGCTGGTCAGTGGCTGGAGTTTGTGCTTTCTAGTGCTGATTGTACTGAGCTTGTTCTGGGAACAAAAGGGTTTGGTTTCTGATGATGTCAATCTGACTCCTGACTCCTTTTTAGAAGAGCTGAATTAGTTTCTTTTTTTTGTTTGTTTGGGTTTTTTTTTGCTTTTTTTTATGTCTTGATGGCATGGTTTACCTTAATGTTTAGCTTTGTGATGTGATGATTTTTTTTCCTTCTCTTTTTTTTAAATTGATTATTCGTTTTTTCCTTTGATTGAATTTGACTTGATCGCCTCTATGTTGTATCAAAAAGTGTTTCAGACCTGAGGACAGCTTGACTTCTTCAATTCTCCCTTTGAACTTTAAACTCTAGATTTTAATGAGCATCCATCCGATTCTACTCAAGCTGCAGCAGGTTATTATATCTGCTGTGGCACTGCTATAATTGTGTGGCTACGTTACTGTTTTGAGATTCCTGGAATCTGTGTAACCAATTTGATCTATTGTACATTTAAAAATCATGAAAATTCTTTCTTTCTTAGAGTTAAGGAAAATTATTTCTAATCCAGGCTGAAATTACAGAAGGAAAAAGGAACATGGGGAGGCAGTGAGCATATGTAGTCATACTGATTCATTGATGATAAGAATTTTAACAGCAGTGTTAGAGATGTGCTTTTGTCAAATGATTTGTCATCATTCCATCTTGGGCTTAAATTTTATTAGATGTTTGTAGCCTCTTCCCCCTGATTTATTTTAGCTGGTAACATGTCTTTGGACAGCTAACATTAGTACAGTGTTTATGCTGCTGGAAGTGTCACAGTTTACATAGCTGAAAATCATGTATCTTTGGTAAAGAGGAATTGCTCTTAAAGCTATTTTATTGACAAGAAATCCACAAACATTGTTAAGATTCTTTGATACAAATCTCTGTAGTTGACTATAGCTTCTAAAACATTACTGTATCATAAAGAGCTCCTTTTATCATTGAATTCATTGTTTCTGTATTATTACATTAATGCATTATTTTGAGTGTCATTTATATTACTGTCATACTGGTGGGCATTTTGTGTTTGGGTTTTTTTGGTGGTTTTTTTTTTTTTCCTCTGCAGTATAAAGGGCTTTGAATCAAAAGAATGATGACATTATGGAAAAAATAATTTATGAAAATTATTGTTCATAGGCATAGCACCTATAAGGTAACTATATAGGGAGGTTTTTGATAGCCTGGTTAAGATTGGGTTCTGTTGTTCTTTGGAAATAATGGAAGGAAGCTGCTATGTAACACAAATTAAAATACTTTTTGATATAGAAAATTATGCCTTCCATTTGTATTCTAATAGAGGTTATACATTCTACCTAAAAAGAGAGGATCACAATTTACAAAATCAAAACATTTATGAAAAAATGTTCAAATTTCTCACAAAAAAATCTAGAAAATGTGGAGACATCAATTTGAAACAGGAATGCTGAAAGAATGGTGGGAAAAGATGTTATTTTTTTAATGGGGAGATTTAATTCCTTCAATAATGATATTGCTTTTCTAATTCATAGAATCACAGAATAGTTAGGGTTGGAAAGGACCCTAAGATCATCAGGTTCCAACCCCCCTGCCATGGGCAGGGGCACTTCACGCTAAACCATCTCACCCAAGGCTTTGCCCAACCTAGTCTTGAACACTGCCAGGGATGGACCATTCACAACCTCCCTGGGCAACCTATTCCAGTGCCTCTTCCTCACTTCATTGTAGCCAGCCGATGTTAACTATTTCTTTGATATACTTTTAAAGCTGAAAAGTGGTTTTAATCACTTTGAATCTCACGGGACTTATTTTGTATTATGCAGTGATTTACACACAGCACTCTTTCAGAAATACGTGGTTCTCCTTATTGAATATTTATATATGAGGATCATAATTAGGTTTTTTTCTCTTCATGAGGGTGATGTACAATTTCATTTGACATTTATTTTGATTCAAGGACAATGTTACTTCATTTGTGCTTGACTTTGTAGTATATGTCATTCAGTGGAATGGGTTGTCTGCATCTCTGTAGGCAAGTAAATAATTTGTCGACATCTAATATAATGCTGCTTTAAATAGAAATATTTTTAATCTTTCTTTACATGACACTGTGTTGCTGATGATTTTACTTCAGACTCTGCCAGTTTACTAGCTGACATGTTCAAAAGTTGTCTTTACAAAACATTGGTGAGGTATATTTTCTCTTTTCACTATCTGATGATCTAAAATTCAAATTTTCTATTTCAGCTAAGTTTAAGTTTTATTACAGGGAAGTGTGAACATACCTCTGGTCAATTGAAATTTTCTGTGGTAATTTTTTGTCTATGGGTTATGACGATTTTTAAGCCTCCCAAGTCCTTTGCTGGAGAGATACAACATTGATTGTTTCTTCCTCTTAGAACTTAGATACACTTGAGTTTAGTTTCCTATGTTCACCAGCACAGTCTGTTTGCTTGTTCTTTCTCCACTGGTCTTTAGCTCCTCGAACACTTTCATCAGCGCTGCCTCCGTACAATTCTAAATATTCATTGGACTGACTCTGTGTCAAATGTTACTGTCTTTGAACAGGCAGGGTTTACCAGTATTGAGGTCATATTGCTGAAATTGCAGCTGCACTGGGCAGGGCATGTCTTTAGGATGAAGGATCACTGCCTCCCTAAGATTGTGTTTTACAGTGAAGTTGCCACCGGTTGCCGCAAGAGAAGTGCCCCAAAGAAGAGATATAAGGACTCCCTGAAAAAATACCTTAGCCTTGGCCATATTGACTACTATCAGTGGTCCACCTTGGCCTCCAATCGAGAGACTTGGAGACACACCATACATAATGCCGTTATCTCCTTTGAGAGCATATGTAAAGCTAGTCTAGAGGAGAAAAGACAACATAGAAAGAATCGCACCCCACCTATACCTCCCAAGGAGACCTTTAATTGTGCTTTTTGCAACTGGATTTGCCTATCCCACATTGGCCTTTTTAGTCGTTAGCATGCTTGTAGTAACTGTGGATAAAGCCCTTCCCAAATCTTCATTTGCGAAGTTAAGCCATGATGATGATGATATCTGTGCTTATTAGAAGTAGTATATTTTGCATCTGTTGGATTTGTTTTAGCTATAACTGGTTTTATCTAAGACTTCACTCTTTGTTGACCAGAAACTGACCACTACTGAGTTGCTTGTAGCCATGAGACATCCTACATCATTCTATGCCTGTGCATTCAAGATGTCACCTCTCATTCCATGCCCATTCTCCCAGATTTTTATTGTAAGGTCCTATAGACAGTTCATTCAACACAGACCAAATGCTTGCTATTATCTATTAGTTTATATATATATATACATATATATATATAGGTAAAACAGTAGATGGCACAGTCTACAATTGTACAAAGCAGAGAAAGGCAAAAAAAACCCCCAAAATATAAAAATAAAATAATAGTTGTTAGGTCTGAAGGCAGTGCTGCTGCTGCAGCAAAAGAAGAGGAAACATAGCTCCAGCAGCCCCAGAAAAGTCCATTGGGTCCTGAAGCTTGCATTGTGAGCTTAATACAAAACCTGCTACTAACAATAGAAATACTGTATTTATTCTGTGCAAGGCTAGGCAGAAAATATAACTTCATTTTTTATTTCCATAGAAAAAAAAGAAAGATTTCTGATGTTAGAATGAGTTTTGGGAACAGTCACTTGTGGTATCAGAGTAAACAAAAAAATTCTTTTTCTCAGGTCACATGTTCTTGAGGGCTGTCCCAGTCTGTCTTCAATTCTCATTTTCCCTGTCAGAGTTATTCTTTAGTGGTCTCAGCCCAGCCTCTCAGGTGGGAGGCAAAGCAAAGGAAGTTGCTCATAGGATACCAGCTGACCTAAAGGATCTTAGAAGCATACATCATAGGAGGAACAAATGGGTCTGTCCAGATAAGTATGACAGCCCAGCTCTGCTGCTTGAAGGAGGAACCATAGTCATGCCCTTGTCTCACCTCCTCAGTCACAGATTTAGGCTCTTTGTATGCTCTGCTCAGGGTATAACCACATCCTGTGCGGAAATAGAAAGGACTTTCTTGCCTTGTATGCACTACCATATCTCTGTGGCGTGTAATCCAGGCAAATCTGGATGAATTTGACCATTCTTGCTCTATTAATTTGAGGTATTCAATGACAAATGATAACAATTGCAAGAAGGACTTGAGTATGTTAAAAATCTTTGTCCTTTATAACAAAAGATTATTATTTTTCTTATCTAGAGAATAATCTTGTCTAGAAGTAAATAGAAGTTGCAATTTAAGTGAATTTGTGCCATCACTAATCAATTTTTTGGAAAATAACTTTATTCAGAAATATGTTTTTTCTTTACGTGCCAAAAAATAAAATTTTAATATTGGGCTTTTGAGGAATAAACAGGAAAACCTGCATTTTTTTATTTGGGCCATCTACCAGGAGAATGATCCACTACTTTCTCTTCTGAAATAAGGAAAATTCCTTAATGGGAAGGTTGCTGTGTGGCCAGGATATTATTCTGACCTCGTAACAGAGACGAATTGAATCATTTAAAGTTCAAGATAACACTTAACTGTATCTGTCATCAGATCATAAACTCAACCCTAATGCCTGTCTGTATGCATCATGTGCAAAAAGTACACAGGAGACAGAAGCTTTATTAAGTTCAGGGGAATGTCTGAAGTATTTTCATTCTTTGCACTTGTGTGGTCTCTTAACCTTTCCTCGAGTGCAATGATTACGTGTTAATCTCCAACATCGTACAGTCCTTAAAAATTAAGTCCGTGCTTATGTTAAATGCCTCTTTCAAAAGTCAAAGCTAGATATTCTTCTACGTTACATTTTAAAAGTGGAAATTGTATTGGAATTACCTTTTAAACTCATAACAATTCTTCCAGTTGCTAACATTTCTGGGTACTCATCTCCCACTCAGATACAGAGCACAAATCCTCTGCTTTTAGCTCAAGATATTTCATGTTGCTTGTTTTCTAAAACATTTTCTGCAACTTCTAGTTTGTATTACCATTGATTTCATGGCTTCTCCACTTCATTTTGGTTTTAATTTATGCATTTTGATTTTAGATTATTTTGACTTAAGGGCCTTAAAAAGCACTGAAATTGTGATTCTTACCTATAATATATACATCTGGACATGCTGGATTACAGAGATAAGTAGGGATTTTATTTTAATCACTTTAAACAAATGATCAAAAAATATGGAAGCTTATTGTGATTTTCTTTCCATTCTCTCTAATTAATTGCTTAGACTTGGTGAATGATATGCCTGTTGCTGATGCATATTGATTGATTTATTTTCCAAAGTGACTTTAAAGTAGATGTTGCTGTGGAATGCTGTAGTGATGCTCAGTAAACTCATGTTGACATCTCCAAGGCAATTCTATAATTAAATTGCTAGACATGACTTAGAAGTAACAGAACATACAATATTCTCCATTTCTGTTTCGACCTGGAAGATAATTTTTCGGTATTACTTTTGCCTGAGATGGTTGTAGCTAGAGTTCTTTAGATTGAATTTGCTTTAAATGTTATATCTTCATCACCATGTAAGTAGCTGTGATTTATGGCTATCAAGCTTGGGAACAAGAGAATTTATGCAACGTATTGTAGAAACCACAGAAGTGAAGCATTCTACTCGTTATTTATCAGGGATTTTCCTACAGTCGTTGTACAAAGAGAAAAATTAACTCAATGAGAGCTTGTATTTTATATAACATCTGAAACATTTTTGGCTGTGTGATGCAATGAATATATGTGTGTGTTTATTAGAGTTTGAAGACTTTCTTGTAAGTATTTATAAAAAAAAACAGAAAAAAAAGAAGTTGCATACGTAAACGGTGTGGGTGTTCTTCCAATTTTAAGTATTCCTTCCTTAGCTAACAAAAAATACAAAACAAAACCCACCCTGCAAAACCTTGTTTGTCCCAGGCTGGTGTACTGTACCAATAAAATATGATCTCCATTATAATAACCTACTTTATGAAGATTAAATGGTTTTGCAATTCAAACAAGGTAAAATTGGTTTAAAGTAAAATCAAACACAAGTTTGCTAGCTTAGGATTTGAATAGTGGAATAGGAAATCTTTTTTTATATTACTATTGTGCACTGGTCAGCTACGAAGTAATTGCTTTTTATAAGGCAAATTTGCTTTTACTTTTCCAAGGTAATGAAATGAACCTGAAACATTTCCTTTGAAATCAAAGTCACTATCACTCAAATGTCACCAGCAGAGATCCATCGTATAGTTTCAGCAAATGCATAATGAGAAAGAGCTGCTTGGAAATGATTGACAGAATTCTATTAGAAAGCTTTACTACACAGTCATCCCTAATTATCTGTGTTGTAAATCAATCATGATTTGTTTTTATTTTTATATATATATGGTGCTAACATGTATAGAAAAACATCTGAAAATGATTTAGAGAGGAATAGCTTCAAGATATAAGTTGGAAACTGCACATGTATTGAGGGCAGATGCTCTCAATTTTTATTTTTTTTTTAACACCTAATGAAATTCTGTGAAAGAAAAAATAATGTTAGTGGCACAAGAAGGTCCTGAAATGTAATATGCAAAGTTATTCAAGGAAAAAAAATAATCTAGGATTGAACCGAATCAAACAAAGAAATTATTCCCAGGAGAAAATATGTAAAGTTGCATAAAATCAGAGCTTCTTAAGGGAAAAAATACGTCAAATATAATTTAGCTCCTTTTCAGTCTAATCATCTGTTCAGAAAAGGAGACTTTATCAGTGGTCTGGGAAGTGCTTTTTAGGGGCAGAAGGACAAGGGATATAAATTCAATCTCAGTAGGAGGGCTGCATACTTTTAGCAAAATGGAAAGGTATTAGAAGGAATGTTACAGTAGGCCCACAGAGTAGAACAGTTTTCAAGCCTATACAAATGATTCTGGCATATTTCTTCTTTTAAACAAGAACAGAGTAAGGATGAGGGCTGTAAAATTAAAATGTGAATTAAACAAACATGGTTTCATGCTGATGTAAAGCTATTACAGCATTATCATGGGAAACTGTATTAGAGGATATTCTAAAAGTTGCTCTAAGTTGCAACTGAGAAGGAAAGCTAACAGCTGCAATATTACTACTGCAACACTGAAGCCCAGTGTCACGACTCACGTGATCCAATATTTACCAAGCTAGGGAAGACTGAAGTGGCAGAAGGGGAGGACAAGGATGCTTTATGCCAAATACAGTTTCAAACGTTTGAATTACCAGTAGCTTGGTAAGTTTCCAGTGACAATGGATATCTTGCAAAAACTGAAGCACAAAATGTTAACGGTGAGTGTCTGCTTTATAATGATCCATCCCAAGAAAAGAATGACAGTTCTGTAGAGGCTTATTTACATGAAAGAATATACTTACAAGAAAGAAAATACACTTCATTATGGAGATCAGGAAAATTTTTGCATGAAGTTTTCATGCTAGAAACCACATTCAACTGTTCTGAAAGTAATTTCAAAATGTCTCCATATCCTAGAAAACAATTCCTGACTCATTTGCATGTGCAATATTACTAAAGTATTACTAATCTAAAAATATTAATTTGGATTTCATCCTAACCGGAAATAAAGACTCAGTCATAGCTTCGTAAAAAGCATTTGACAGGACTTTTCTCAGTTAAGAAATGTGGTCAAATTAATTACAAGAAAAAATTAAATCGAAGTAATAGAATAAAACTGAGTTTTATAAAATATTTAGTGCAAGATATAGAGAAGCCTAATACTACATTTGATGCAGAAGACCCCTTTTACTTTTGGAAACAAACAGCTCTGTTATTAGGGAGAAGTTAAATGTGACTCAGTAATTTTGGAAAACTAGGTTTAACCAAAGGAAATGTGTAGAAATAGAGAAAATACAGAGTAAGAGTTAAGAAGTGCAGAAAGCCAGATGATGGGAATGAAAATAAGTTGTTGGTTTGTTTTTTGTGGTTTATTTTTCTGTTTGGGTGGTTGGTTTAGGTTGGTTTTTTGTTGTTGTTGTTTGGTTTTTTGTTGTTTTTTTTTTTAAAGTAAGGTTGGAATTTTTTGGCTGAATGGGTGTACTCCAATAATAGTATTGAATCAGATTAATGTACTTGAAATACTGACACTAAACTGTTATGTTATGTTGAAATTGAATAGATTACTGCAGTTCCCATACCTCAGCTGAGGATGAACTAAAGTAAACATCTGTATCACACTGGTGATTGATGGTGCAGCTAACAGTATGTGGAATGTAAATATATTAAGGAAAAGATACTAAATATATTAAGGAAAAGATACATAAAAAAGGATATAAAAAACCACTGTAGGGCAAGTAACTGAAGGAACATAACAAATGTTATGAAAAATGGAAAGGCATTCAAAAAACTCACCTGATTTTCAAATATGCCTTAAGAAGTTGGCATTTTGTTAATTCTTTGAGAAAAGTTAAAAACTTTTCTTTCAAGATAGCAAAAGAAAATTACTTTTTCCGGGTGTTTTAGCTCACTTTCAGAGTTTTCATCTTTACTTCAATCTCTGCAAAATATTGGAATGATTGAGACAAGGCTTGAATAATGAAGAACTGAAAGTGGGAAGTATGATTAATGACTCTCAAAGAAGCTTGATGGAAGAAAACATTGCCAAGTTGGCTTGGTATAACTTTTTATGTGATTTAGATTGGCTGATACAGGCACAGGTGTTTTTCTGTGATAAACTGCTGTAAGCACTTGTTTGAGATTTTATTCTGAGAAAATGGAAGGATGCTAAGCCATGTTGCAGACCTTCAATAAAATGAATTCCTGAGTTAGTTTAGCAGCATTTGGGCTAGTAATAGTTTTTCTTAGCTTATTATTTCAAACACTTTTCTTGGTGACAAGGAAGGAAACAAGATGTTTAAAAGTGATAGTGCAGTGACGGAGGCATAGGGGGATAATGATTATGAAATTATAGTAATGCTGATCCACAGTCAGTTGAATGTATACTGTATGATTGCACTGGTAAAGAAGATTGCACTGGTAAAGAAGATCTCTACTGATGCTTCCAAGAAAAAGCAATGGGTCATAGTAGTAGTAGGGGACTCTACTTTGAAAGGAATAGAGGCACTCATCTGTCGGCCTGACCCTGTCTCAAGGGAGGTATGTTGCCTACCAGGGGCATGGATCAGGGATGTTGCAGAGAGGCTACCTGTTCTAGTAAGTCCCACGGACTATTACCCACTTCTAATGATACATGTGGGTGCTAGGGATATAGATAGTAGTAGCCTGGGGAACATAAAGAAGGACTACAGAGCCCTGGGAGAAGTGGTTAGGGGCTCTGGAGCTCGGCTTGTCTTTCGTCAATTCTCCAGGATACAGGGGAGGACCTTAAAAAAGCTAGGAGGATTAGCTGGGTTAATAAATGGTTAAAAGGGTGGTGTCGTAGTCAGGGGCTTGGGTGCCTTGAACACAGGACCCAAGGATTGTAGGCCAGGTCTACTGGGGGCTGGTGGAGCTGCTCTAAAGGGGAAGAGTGGTTTTGGTAGGAGCTTGCCAGACTTGTCAAGGAGGCTTTAAACTAGATGTGTTGGGGGAGGGGAGCATCATTCCATCCCAACACACCCAGTCAGTTGCCAGCACCTATAATAAATGCTCGGAGCAATGCAGAGATATTCCAGCCGCTCCAGCCAATGAGCCAGCTTGATTTGGAGCTCAGCTCGGATGCCTCTATACAAATGCCCGTAACATGGGGAACAAACGAGGAATTAGAGATGTGGGCACGTCTACGGGAGTATGATATAATAGGCATCACAGAAATATGGTGGGATGGCTCCTACGACTGGAGTGTTGGAACGGAAGGTTACAGGCTCTTTAGAAAAGACAGGCCCGGCAGGCGGGGAGGGGGAGTTGCCCTTTATGTTAGGGATAGGGTGGAGGGTATGGAACTCTGTCTGGGGACAGGTGATCAGTTAGCAGAGAGTTTGTGGGTCAGGGTTAAAGGGAAAACAGCTATGGGAGACATTACTGTGGGGATCTGTTACAGACCGCCTGATCAAGAGGAACCTGCAGATGAAGCACTCCATAGACAGATAGGTAAAGCCTTTACGCTCACACGCCCTTGTTCTCATGGGTGACTTCAACCACCCTGACATCTGTTGGAAGGATGGCACGGCCCGGCACAAGCAATCCAGGACATTCCTCGGTTGTGTGGAAGACAACTTCCTTCTGCAAGTAATAGAGGAGCTGACAAGGAGAGGTGCCATGCTTGACCTCGTGTTCACCAACAGGGAAGGGCTCATTGGAAATGTGATGCTTCAGGGCAGCCTTGGATGCAGCGACCATGAGATGGTTGAATTTGAGTTCCTCAGGACAGTGAGAAGAGCGTGCAGCAAGCTCACTGCCCTGGACTTCAACAGAGCAGATTTTGGCCTCTTCAGGAACCTGCTTAGTAAGGTTCCATGGGATATAGCGCTAGAGGGCAGGGGGGCCCAAGACTCTTGGTTGATATTCAAGGATCACCTGCTACAAGCTCAGGGGTGTTGCATCCCAACTAGAAGGAAGTGCAGCAGGAGGGCCAGGAGGCCTCCTTGGATGGATAAGGAGCTGCTGAGGAAAATTCAAATGAAAAAAGAGTCTTATAAAAGGTGGAAGCAGGGACAGGCGGTCTGGGAAGAGTACAGGGATGTTGTCAAGGAAGCTAGGGACCAGGTTAGGAAAGCTAAGGCCCAGTTAGAATTAAACTTGGCTAGGGATGTTAAGGATAACAGGAGGGGATTCTATAGGTATGTAGCGAATGAAAAACAGACTAGGGACAATGTAGGCCCCCTCAGGAAGCTCTCGGGACAACTGGCTCCACAGGATTTAGGGAAAGCTGAGGTTCTGAATGACTTCTTTGCCTCGGTCTTCACTGCCAAAGGCTCTGACTGCACCACCCAAGTCTTGGAAGGCAGACACATGGACTGTGAGAATGAAGACCTTGTGCCCACTGTAGGAGAGGATCTGTTTCGAGACAATCTTAAAAACCTGAATGTGCACAAGTCCATGGGACCTGATGAAATCCATCCACGAGTCCTGAAGGAGCTAGCAAATGAAGTCGCTAAGACACTGGCCATCATATTTGAGAAATCATGGCAGTCAGGGAAGTTCCCGATGACTGGAAAAAGGGAAATATAACCCCCATTTTCAAGAAGGGGAAAATGGATGACCCGGGGAATTACAGACCAGCCAGTCTCACCTCTGTGCCTGGCAAAATCTTGGAGCAGATTCTCCTGGAAGGCATGCTAAGGCACATGAAAATCAACAAGGTGCTTGGTGACAGCCAGCATGGCTTCACTAAGGGAAAATACTGCCTGACCAATTTGGTGGCCTTCTATGATGGGGCTACAGAACTGATGGACAGGGGCAGAGCAGTTGATGTCATCTACGTGGACTTGTGCAAAGCATTTGACACTGTCCCACATGACATTCTTGCCTATAAATTGGAGCGACATCAATTTAATGGATGGACCACTCGGTGGATAAAGAACTGGCTGGATGGCTGCACACAGAGACTTGTGGTCAATGGTTCAATGTCCGGCTGGAGACCAGTAACGAGTGGTGTCCCTCAGGTATCGGTGTTGGGACCGGTCTTGTTTGACATCTTCATCGCTGACATGGACAGCATGATTGAGTGCGCCCTCAGCAGGTTTGCTGATGACACCAAGCTGTGTAGTTCGGTTGATACGCTGGAGGGAAGGAATGCCATCCAGAGGGACCTTGACACGCTTGTGAGGTGGGCTGATGCCAACCTCATGAAGTTTAACCATGCCAAGTGCAAGGTCCTACACCTGGGTCAGAGTAATCCCAGGCACAGCTACAGGTTGGGCAAAGAAGAGATTCAGAGCAGCCCTGTGGAGAAGGACTTGGGGGTGCTGGTCGATGAGAAAGTGAACATGAGCAGGCAGTGTGTGCTTGTAGCCCAGAAAGGCAAGCGTATCCTGGGCTGCATCAAAAGGAGCATGACCAGCAGGTCGAAGGAGGTGATCCTGCTCCTCTACTCTGCTCTTGTGAGACCTCACCTGGAGTATTGTGTGCAGTTCTGGTGTCCTCAACATAAAAAGGACATGGAACTGTTGGAACAAATCCAGAGAAGGGCCACGAGGATGATCAGGGGACTGGGGCACCTCCTTTATGAAGACAGGCTGAGGAAGTTGGGGCTGTTCAGCCTGGAGAAGAGAAGGCTGCGTGGAGACCTCATAGCCGCATTCCAGTCTCTGGAGGGGGCCTATAGGGATGCTGGAGAGAGACTCTTCATTAGGGGCTGTAGTGATAGGAGAAGGGGTAACTGGTTAAAACTTAAACAGGGGAAGTTTAGATTGGATATAAGGAGGAAATTCTTTCCTGTTAGGGTGGTGTGGCACTGGAATGGGTTGCCCAGGGAGGTTGTGAATGCTCCATGCCTGGCAGTGTTCAAGACCAGGTTGGATGAAGCCTTGGGTGAGATGGTTTAGTGTGAGGTGTCCCTGCCCATGGCAGGGGGGTTGGAACTTGATGATCTTAAGGTCCTTTCCAACCCTAACTATTCTATGATTCTATTCTAATTATTCTATTATTCTGTACTGCTAGAGTTATGTTACAGCCAAAGGATAATATATTTTTAGGTGTTGAAAGAGAGAATCTGCATTAGAAATTTGAATTTCTTTTCCAGAACATGTTTTTGTTAAAAGTTGGACATTTTAGGACCTGTGCTGGAGTACCACAGCTACTTGTAGTCGTGTTTTGAAGGAACTTGTATATTCTAATAATCCTGAGGAAATTGACAAAAAAACAAGTGTTCAGCAATCAGTTAATAAAGTACAATGATCTTTTACTTGTACTTTTCTGTAGCCTTTAGAATGGATTGGAGAAGTAGAAGAGGTTTGAGAGCTGATTCTTTCATGCTGTGCTCATTTAGTTAGAGAATGCTGTATAGCATGGTTCTTTTTGTTTCTCAGGCTTAGTTTGTTTAAGCTGTCTGTTGCCCAACCAGAATAGGTGACTGGTGTTGGTATTTCCATTTTCTGAAGACAATAGCAGCGTGGAGCAAGGAGCCTCCAATGAAGCTGTGCTGAGATAATAAGGAAGACTCATCTGTGCGATGGCACGTGTAATCGAGCACTCTGCCTTCATAGGAACATGTGTCCTTTCAGAAATAAATTGAATAAATTTCCATGGGCATTCCCACAGATTTAGCTGGATGAAGTTCATTGTGGTGGGAGCTGTTACGTAGATGAATCTTCAGCTGATTCCAAAGTTTGTTAGCAGTACACATGGTCTTCCTGAAGATTAAGGGAATTTCTGGAACTTTTCTATAAATGCGCTGATGCTTCCTTCTTCTGCCCCCACCCCTGAGTGTGGCCATGTCTCCTGGGACAGATTTACTTTTGGTGCTTATCTGTGAAAAGTAAAATTACATACTGATCATATAGGAATTTGCAAAACTGTTTAGTTAGTGGTATATTCTAGTTTGCAATTAAATCTCACTCAAATTATTTATCAAGCAGAATTTCATTCCTCTCACTTATATTTTGCAGGAAAAGGAAGACACAAATCTGGACTCCTCAAATAAATTTACATTTTTTTTCAACAACTCAATTGAATGATGCAGATTTAAACCATCTGTCCTTGCTGTCTGTAAGGATAGAAACTGTCTGAAATTCAAGACATTTTAAAAAGTGTCTTTTGCAACATCAAACTTCCTAAATTTGTCGGTGGAGGAATTTTTTCTGCTAGTCTATAGATAAGGTTCTTTTTCCTACTTTCTAACCAGGAATTGAAGTTAAGTTGTTATAATTTGCCGTGATAACATTTGGAATCTTCTAGGAGGGTGGCTTTTTTTCTTTTGAAATTTTTTACTTGGGAATCATTAAAGAGAAGCAAGCAATACTTTCTCTGTGCTGTAAGTTAAATTTTTAGGTAAGCACTTAGAACACAGCGATAGAAGTGGTAAAACCTCTTCTATATTGAAAAGGGCTTTATTTCCACATAGAAATTTTAACTGAGTTATTGTCACTTGCATATCCTAAGGCCTTGGTAAAATTCCATGTGTATTTATATACCACAAACTTGAAGAAAACCTACTGGAGTATGTGGCACTTTGATATCTAATGTTTGCTAGCATATTTACATTTTGGTCCAACTGTCTGGGGGATCAGTGAACTGATAATATTAAAACGCTGGAGTGCTGATTCAGATTAGCAGGATTCATGGTGATGTTTCTGAAACTATCAATTTTCAGAAACTTTGCATGATTTAAAAATCAAACTGGAAGTTTTTGTTTCAAAAATTGTATTTAAACGCCATTTTATAAACATTCCACTTGATGAGACAGATTATTATAGTATATTAATGATATTAATGTGTAAGTTAAAGAAAATATCTACAAAATAGAGGACACTACTGTTTCTATTGTTAGGGTATGCCATGGAATAGAGGGGCATATAACAAACTGATGCAAGGTATAAATTGGATTGACTCATAAGTAGCTAATATTTTTTTGTTGTTGCTGTCAGAAGGAAAAAATATCAGACTGTACTTAAATGAAAAAGAACACTTCTGTCACCTAGAAGTGTTCGTAAAACTTGATGCCAAAACCTGAAGTGTTCCTTTTTTGATGTTGTGGTTCACTCTAATGTGGTTTTATGCTGAGAAGTATTGGCTGCTTTCAGTAATATGTCTTTTCTGTGTTTTAGTCTGCTTTTAGTCTGGAAGGAAATTTCATGCTTTTTAAGGTGAAAAGTTTACTTTTTCATCCTTTGAAATCTGAAGATCAGCAAGTGAAAAAAATTCCAACCAATCAACCAACCAAAGCCCACTCTCTAGAATTAGGCCTCTTGTGGTTGATAAGTGCCAGACATATTTTTGTGAACCACGAGGGTTTCTCATTTAAGCTTTTATTTGTTGCCTAATTGATGGGCAGACCAGCTATGCAGTAGGGCTTGAGTCATCATTCTGTGGGACTAATGGTGCTTGTGACTTGTCTTGGTTTAAGCCCAACAGGTAACTCAGAACCACACAGCTGTTTGCTTACTCTCCTCCTTCTTCCTCCCACTACTCCCGGAGGGATGGGGAAGAGAATCAAAAGAATGTAAGTCCCAACGTTTGAGATAGGAACAGTCAAGTAACTAAGGTATAATACAAAACTACCACCAACAATAATAATGATAACCTACTACCACCAATAATAATGATGGTAAGGAAAATAACAAAAGGAGAGAATACAGTCGGTCACCACCCACCAACCAATGCCCAGCCATACCCAAGCAGCAATCTGCCCTTCTGGGTAACTCTCCCCAGTTTATACACTGGACATGATGTGCTGTGGTACAGAATACCCCTTTGGCTAGCTTGGGTCAGGTGTCCTGTTTTTGCTCCCAGCTTCCTGTGCCCCTCCTCACTGGCAGAGCATGAGACTGATAAAGTCTTTGATCAGAGTAACCATTACTGGGCAAGAACTAAAAACATCAGTGCTATCAGCACTCTCAACACTGTTCACAGACTAAAATCAAAACCACAGCACTGCCCCAGCTACTGAGGAGAAAAATGACTGCTACTGCTGAACCCAGGGCATGACTGGATGTGTTTGGGGCTGTGTAATTCCTCTGGTTATTATTATGCTGGTGATGCACTTTATGTGTAAATATATTGGAAGACATTAGGCAGAGAAGAAGTGGCCAAAATAGATGCAGAAAATAAAGCACCTGGCTCACTTTCTGGGTTTGTTGATAAAAGTCAGTTGGTGAAACTGTTCAAAAAAATCTTTAAACTGGCATTAGCGAAACGTATTTCTGGAGTGAAGGAAGTGTGCAGGATGGATTCCTCACAGTGCTGCACTTCATCAGGGGGGTTCACTTATGGTTTAGTCAGTCAGTTTGGGTAGTTTAGAAGCAGTTCATGCCACATTCAGTGTAAAGCTCGATCTATATATAAGTGGATCTGATATAAATAATGCTCTATTTTGTTTTGATCTTACAGAAATCTGCAGTATGCGGGTACAACTAATATAAAAGCATTTAAAGATACAGCCACATTTTCTACTAAATCTAGAGCATTAATCACAAAATACGTAAGGATTTTAGTACAATATAACACTTCTTCTGAATGGATAAATCTGGTTTGTAACTCAGTATGTTTTTTGTGCATACGTAATAATGTACAGTACAGATTGGCATCAACATATTTCAATTTAGTTTACATGTTTTCATTTACAAAGGAAAAGATGCCAGCAACAAACTAATGTAGGGTGTATGCAATAGGATATTTGGACCTACTTTGGGACAGTTTGATTCCACCATAAAATTGTGGGGCTTGTACATAACATATAGTTGTGTGTGATTTCTTACTATTTTCCACCTCTTGGAATGCTATCGGCATGGTATTAAAGGAACAGCTATAGAATGTTATTTTACAGTTAATTTAACACTAGTATCTTGTTGTGGTTTAAACCCAGTCAGGTAACCTGTTCACTCACTCCCCCCCTTCTTTCCCTCCCCCTACTCCCGGAGGGACGGAGAGGAGAATCGAAAAGAATGCAACTCCCACGGGTTGAGATAAGAACAGTCCAGTAACTAAGGTATAACACAAATCACTGCTGCTGCCACCAATAATGACAACGATAAAGGAAATAACAAGGGAAGAGAATACAACATCTCACCACCAGCCAACCGATAACTCACCCCCCCCCCCAGTCCGACCAAGCTCTGACCGATACCTCCTCCAACTCTGCTGTCTACCAGCCCTTCCGGCTAACTCCCAGTTACATCCTGGGCATGACGTGCTGTGGTATGGAATACCTCTTTGGTCAGTTTGGGTCAGGTGTCCTGTCTCTGCTTCCTCCCAGCTTCCCCTCCTCCCTGGCAGAGCATGAGGCTCACAAAGTCCTTGGCCAAACCAAAACATCATTGTTATCAGCTCTGTTCCCAAGCCGAAAGTCAAAACACTGCACTGCACCAGCTACCAAGAAGGAGAAACATGACTGCTACTGCTGAACCCAGGACATATCTGTATAACATTTCTTACCTGTCATATGCTATCTTATTCTTTTGCTGTGTTGCTCTAACTATTTATTTCAGTGTTTAGTAATAGTATGAGTCTTAGCTTTGGATGTCTAGTCTCAAAAAGGGCAGAATGAGAAACAAAGGTGCTTTGCGAATATTACAAAGAAAAAAATAGTTGCTGTGAAAACAGCTTCTACACAATCCTGCCATTATCAGAAGAGAGACTAAAGACTAGTGACAGAATCTTCCTTTTGGCAAAAACAGGGCCGCATGCTCCCCATGTAGCTCTTAACATTCTTGCTGTCATCCTTATATCTGTCTTTACTGACTGAATTGTCTGAAATAGGCATGAATCAGATGCAAAATTTTCAGAACTAAAAACATGTATATGATCAGCATCTTTTCTGTGGCTTACCATTCCCTCTTGTGCTGGTTCAGTCTAATAGTATTGGTATGAGAACATAGGAAAAAGGTCTTTGTCTGCTTTCTTCATTTGAGAAGCTTATCCAGAATCCACCAATTTATAAGTCTTTTATCTTTTGTTACCAGCTGTTAGCTATTCTGTAGGTCTAGCAAAAATATTGTGTGTTGTATTGATCAGTCCAGTGATGTTTCCATACTCTGTATTAACCTGATACTTGCTTCAGTCTGAAGATACTTTTTGTGTGCTTTGTGAGAGAGAATGAGAAAGTTGAAATCAGCTTTACCACCAACTTTCAGGTAGTTCTATTATGACTTTCCTTGCTATGCTTTACATATTTTCCTGCTGTATTGCATGGAATTAGCAGAACCATAATGTATTTTTTTAAGGGAGAGGAATGTCTGGCAAGAGAAAGTTGGAAGTTGCTTCTGTAAATATCCATTTTGAGTTCAAATCTTAACTTTTAGGAGGATTAGAAGGAAAGTGAAAATGAAGCTAAAACTTTCTGCACAGAGTGCATGTTACAATTCAGTTTGCTAAAAAGGTGCAAGGATATTTCTGTAGGTTCCTTTGCTCTCAAAAGAAGCAACAAAACACCCCCAAAAAAACAAACCAACAAAAAACCCAAACAAACAAACAAACAAACAAAAAAACCCCAACACTTCATGGCTACTGTATGACCTTGTATATATGAAATTCAGTGTTGATTAAACCATAGTTGAGAAATAACATTTCTCTGCTTTGAAATGATGTTTGTAAACTGTACTTTAACCATGTGGGCATTACTCTTTAGTCCATAAAATACTCATTTTGCACTTTAATATTAATTTTGCATAGTATTAAATAAACATATCTCAGTACGTGTGGTTTAAACTGGCTTAAACTAGCTCTTTGACATCTAAGTACAAAAGCAGTAACCTGCTGAAGGTAGAAGAGAGTGTGAAATAACCATGCAAAGATACTAGCAGCAATTATCTGCTTCATTAATCTGTTTCTCAAATATACAATACCCAAATATACATATACATGAACAATTCTTTTTCAAAGGAAGAATTAAAGCATCAGCAATGTGCTGCCATAAGCATAGGAGAGCCTTCCCCTTTTTGTGTTACCTAATGCTGCAATCAGAATCAGCTTGTTTCCTGGAGGAATCCATCATGTTGATTTACAAATACTGCTACCATCTGTATCACACTAATAGGAAGCTCATGGCATCTGTCCTTGTGTTGAAAGCAAGCCAGCATCATAAACCACATGATTATTGGATGATGTACAACCAGTGGATAAGGGAGGGGAAGGTTGGGCAGGATTCTGGACAGTTTCTGGATCTTAGTCAAGGAGCTGAAATTTATTTTTCTTTTTTTTTTTTTTCTTCATTAAAATGTCTCTCATCTCATGGGTGAGACTATGCAATCCCTTAATGTTCAGATTGATCGTAGTGTATTACATGTTCTTGACTGCATCACAAATGGAGCAGGAAAATCTTAATCGGTTGCTTGTTTCTTTCCCACTGCTACGTGTGTGCCTGCTTTCCTCATGGACCCAGATGAAACTGCCATCGTTAGCTCTAGCCTCTTCACTAATCACTGTGAAGATGTATGAGAAATGTTGTGCAGACTTCTCCTTTGAAGCGTTTTCTGTTCTACTTCCTACTGGTTTAATGAATGGAGAATTTGATTTCTGAAATGAAGAATCTGATTTTGCCATCCCAAAGGCAAATCATTTTCAAATTCCTCAAATTTCAAATATTTTGCTCCCCCTGTGGATTTTTTTTTCTCCTTTTAAATTCAAGATCTTAATATTTTGTTATGTGAATGGGAAACTGCATTTTATTTCTGCTTGTCTTCTGTCATTTCCCCACCTTTATCTCTATAAAGGCCTCTTATCTCTAAATTAAAATGTATTTGTTTTTTTCAGTTGAAGGTCTGTTCAAAAAAGCCTTTTGCAAAGAACGCTGTGCAAAATAACATTCTAGAGGACCTTATTTTAAGTTTCTTTTAAGGGATGAAGGCCATTATTCACTTCTGGATCCTGACTGATGCCTAGCTGATAAAATGAGAGCAAAGGCTGCAAAGAACATCAGACCCTGAAGTGAAATCATTATTGTTCAAAGTTCTGTCTATTCTTTCAAAACTGGTTCTGATGCAGTATGTGTCTTTGGTAAATAAATGGCAGGATTGAAATTTTCTTAATGTTTCTTTGTATAATCCATATTTACAGAAAGAAGTCAGAAATGTTTGAAACATTATCCAGAATTAGAAATTGTAGGAGCTTAGTACTCGTCAGCATATGCCTGGATGAGTGCTAGGCCCCTAAGAAGTGTTCAGTATCCTGATGACCACTTGACCAAGCAAGTGTCCTATTTCAGGCATTTCTTGTCTAGACAGGCATACTTTGGACCTGAAGTTTTGGATGATTGCTGGTGTCAGCATCTGTTTTCTGTAACTTCAGCACAAGAGATTTGTTTTGAACGGTCTGTAAGTGTTTTGATGTAACTCAATAATTTTAAATGTCTGTTTCTTCCAGTAAGCTGTAAAAAGAGGATGTTCTTAAGGAGATCTGATGTGTTAGTAGAATTTTTATCCCTTGCTGTTCCTATGGGTAGTAGTGAACTACTGAGGATTATAACCCATGGGTTTACCTTTTCTGAGTAGCATTATTTGGTGGTTGGGGTTTGTGGAGTCCTCCCTCCACAGCGTTCAGCAAGAAATGATGCAAGTAGGATAACATCTGGTAGTATCAGTAGCAAAAAGCCTGGGATAAATGTGACTGTGACACAGAGACTTCTTTATAATGTATGCCATGGCTGTGCTCTACTCTGTAAAAACTGAAGCAATTTCTTGTAGCTGGCAGCTTGTTTAATCTAGATTCCCTTTTTCTGGGAATTAATTTGTGTAGTCCCATGGTGAGGAGATATCTTATTTTGCAGAGACTAGTCTGCTCAAAATATCTGCAACTTCTATAGCAACAGGATGTAAACTTCAGGAGATGAGTTCTTTTCAATTTCAACTGCAAATTGGATTTACTCATTGAAGTTACAGGAGTTATGTTCTGTAACAAAACTTGTACTTTGGATTTCTGTCCAACAGCAAGAGAGTACTTAATTTTTTCCAGTGTAAACAAATAAACCTAAAGACAGCAAAGTTTTTTTTGTGGGTTATGGTTTTTTTGTTTTGGGGTTGTTTTTTTCTTTTCTCAAAAGTGTATGTTTGCCCACACTTGATTTAGTCAGCTGTCTTGTTAGCTCAACTCTCTTGAGAATTCTGGGACCAGTTCATTTTATAGCAGGAATCAGCTAAAGCATATGTGTATTCCTCATGTAGTATTTTGAAAATATGGCTAGAAATAGTACAATTAAAATCAAATGCTTGCTCAGCAAGCAGTTCACCATATTTTGGGAAATAGTAAACTGCTAAAGGCCAGAATGTTTAGTAAGATCACATTGTGGCTTGTCCTGGGTTCTGCAGTAGCAGCCATTTTTACTCCTTCTTAGTAGCTGGTGCAGTGCTGTGTTTTTGATTTTTGGCCTGGGAACAGTGCTGATAACACTGATGTTTTTAGTTACTGCTCAAATGTTTAGTCTGACCAAGGACTTTGTGAGTCTCCTGCTCTGCCAGGGAGGAGGGGAAGCCGGGAGCAAGCAGACAGGACGCCTGACCCAAACTGACCAAAGAAGTATTCCATACCACAGCACATCATGCTCAGGATGTAACTGAGAGTTACCGAAAAGGGCTAGTTTGCTGCTCAGTCGGGCTGGGTATCAACGGGTGGTATTGTATTCTCTTCCCTTGTTATTTCCCTTATCATCATTATTATTGGTGGTAGCGGCAGTGATTTGTGTTATACCTTAGTTACTGGACGGTTCTTATCTCAACCCGTGGGAGTTACATTCTTTTGATTCTCCTCCCTGTCCCTCTGGGAGCGGGGTGGGGGTGGAGGAGAAAGGGGGGAGTGAGTGAGTGGGCTGCGTGGGTTATTGACTGCACTTAAACCATGACAGTTCTTTTTGGTGCCCAATGTGGGGCTCGAACTCATGAAGGGTTAAGGTAATTACATATCTGGCTGGAGTGTGTCTAATCATATTTGTGATAAGCATTCATTGTTTCGGATTAATAGTCAGTCATCACAATGCTGATTTATTTGCTCTCAAAGTTGTTCCTGATCTCACAGTTTCAGTAGTACCTTACTTGCATCCGGTATTTTTTCTGTTGGTGTTTATCAGGTGGGGGACTTGGGCTAAGCTTCTTGTCTCATTGTACTTTATGGTAATGACTTGTAATACAATAGAATCATTGATCATGAAATTGATCTGGCTTATGTTCCCAGTGTGGTCACCACCTTTATACTTTGGGAGGTATATAATAGAAGTGCTTAGCAATTACACATCTTTTTTCTCCTTCTTGGGTGGTTCTTTTTTTTAAGACATTTTTTTCTAATGGAGCAGAGAAATCTCAAGCTGCAACTAAAGTTGAAAGCTTTGTTTGTTTTTTTAGTTCATATTGAAATATTTGGGATGATTTTGAAGGAAATCATGACCCTTTTAATTTAAAGATGCCAGTGACAGACTGTTCATCAGTGACTGCACTGTTTGGACAAGGGGTAATGGGTTCAAACTTAAACAGGGCAGATATAATTTGGATATAAGAAGAAATTCTTTACTGTGAAACTGGTGAGGCATTGGCACAGGTTGCCCAAGGAAGATGTGAATGCTCTATCCCTGGAAGAGTTCAAGGTTAGGATGGACAGAGGCTGGTGTGACATGGTCTTGGGTGAAGTGTCCCTGCTCACAGCAGGGGGTTGAAACTAGGTGATCTTAAGGTCATTTCCAGCTCTAACTATTCTATGATTCTATATTCTATGATGAAAACAAAACTTTCCTTTTTTTTTTTTTTTCCAAGACAAGTTTAGAACTAAAACAAATGTAGATGTTTTTCAGGAATGAAATCATACTTTCTAAACTTCCTTGTGTTTCAGTCTTTCATGTTTGGAGAAAACCATGTAAAGTTATGTGAAGGTAATCTGTCAGATGCTGTCTGACATCTGTCAGATGCTATTTACTAATTTTTGGCAGGACAATGTATTTAAGTGATTTAATTAACGTTAACATACAGGGCATATGTATAGGAAGACTAAAGGAGATGATACATGACTCCCAATTGGATTTCATGGCATAAAAATTTAAACATCTTACTTCTGAACCTTCTTCTCCAATGCTGCAAAAAAATGCTAGAATTGTTTTGGGCTTTTGGAACTATTCCCAAGCTCAAGCTGTCTGAAAATTGTGGAAGGATTGCTGCAAGTAACAGTCTTGGGTACTGCAGAAAGGTATTATCAATAGTTACCGAGACCTGGCATTTTAGAATCATTATTGGTTTCCTAACTCATTTATTTGAATTTCATTTGTGATTTAGTAAGAAGCTTGAAAACAAGTGTCCAGCATCTCCTGCTTGTCTTTTAGTTTATTTTGTTAAGAAGAAAGTATTTTTGTATGAAAAACAGGTACTTATTTTATGTGTATCTTTTTAGGAACCTGAGAACTAAATGTGGATGTGACTTGTAGTTAGAGTATTTTTAAAGAATAACTACTTATCTGATGAAAAAGAAAGTTTTGTCATCATATGTCTTGTAGGTTTGTATTTCATTGTTATGTGTAAATAATTGGTGAAAAAAAGTATGAGAATTACAAAGAAATCTAAATATCTGAATCACAATAAATAAAGTAACCATTTTCCTCATTTCTTTACTATATCTTCCCATTGACAATTTGCAGCTTATTAGACTATATCTGGAAACTGCAAAGTGTCAAAAAACTTATCTAAAAATGTACAAATGAATTTGCCTACTTACTCTATCACTCTTGGATTTTGATTCAAGCGGTTGGTATTACTGCAGTTCTTTTGGGGTCAGAAGTTTCAAAAAAACCCACACTGAGGACTGCAGATCTGCCTTGTCCGAATGCCCATGTTCTGCTACTTAACAGTTCAAACCAAACAGCCCCTCTTGTGTTACATCTCTTCTACAAGCCATCTTCTGTTGCTAAATGACAATTTTTGAAGAAGAGCGTGACATAACCAAGGAGACTAACGTGTGGTTGGTGTTTAATGACCTTGAAAACTCTACTTACTTAAAGCTTTTTTGAAAGAAAGTGAGAACATCAGTTCTAAAATTTGTCTTTTGGAAGTCTGTAAAGGTTTGATAACTTTTTCCTGATAGGCATATTTCGCAAAGTGGATATTTGCTATGCCTAAGAAAATTGTACCTCAGAACATTTTATGTAGATGTTTTTAAAGATCTCTTACAAGTATTTGGGTATTTAAGACCATATTTTTAAAGCTGAATGGGGACAGGCTAATACATTTCCTTAGGCACCTGTGAAAGCCTGATATAAAAGTCCAGGTTCTTAACTTATATCAGGTATGATAATGGCATAAGTGTCATCACTCAGAGCAGAATTTGGGCTTTTGTTAAGAGAGAATGTGGGAAATATTTTGCTGAAGCTGCAAATCTTTTCCATAATGGGTATTCACAGAACCACTGAAAAATAACAGATATATGATATAACAAATCTTTTCTGAAGGAAGTGGTCTTGTTTCAAGAGCATAGTGTTGAAACTTTAGGGTTTTTTATATTTGGTGTATGAAAGGGCATGTGAAGACAGGAGAATCCATAAATAATGCTAAGGTCCTCAACAGCCTGCCATTCTGACAGTGTATTTTATAAACAACCATAAATAACATTCACTGCAGCATATCAGAGACAATTATACCATGCCATCAGCACCGTTGTTCTGATTTACTGGGGTTTTTGTAGAAAAGAAATACTCACCTGTCATGCCAAACTGCACAGCTTTAATATGGTTGATAGTTTTTTTCCTCAAGGTTCATGTTTGGTTTTTCCTTTCTGTGATTTTTCTGCTAGTTTGTTTTTTGTTTTTTCTTTTTTTTTTTTCCAAAATGCAGTCAAGAATTAACTGAATGGCTGAAATTCAGCTATACTGTAGTACAAATCTCATAGTACTGTTAATGTTTTTACAAGAAGAGTTTAACTTTTCTTCTGGCTCTTTGGAGAAAAATCCTTTCGTTTTGGAGGCATCTCAAGGAGCAGTAGTAAAGTAACACAGAATTAGAAGCATAATGTGAAAGTGGCATGGCCTGAGGACAGAAGAATTCCCAAGAAAAGGTTATTAGGTTTATGTTTCTCTAATGTACTATAGTGATATTCAGGAGTCGTTCTACAGAATAAGTGATGTGATGCAAAAAAATGGCACACTAGTAGACTGGCTCGTAGGTTCTACAACAGCAGGTGCCAAGTAGGCAAAGGAGTAAGCTTTGAAGAGTTTTTTAGTAAGGTATTAGTAGAAATTAGAGCAAACAACAGTTTTGAGAACTTTAAGATTTTTCAACCATAAGTAGAAATGTTACCTCATTACCTTGGCTGTCTAGTACTTTGACACCCACTGATCATGTAGAATTTTTTAGATGAAAAAGTGGGTGGAAATTCTGAGGTATTTTCCTGGGTGAAGAGATCAAACAAAAGTTTAGAAGTTGCATATAATATGATGATACAACAGGTGATGTTCATGGTCTCATTTTTTTTCTGGTGTTAGAGACATGTATTTTCATGTGGGTTTTTTTCATGTGTTTTTTTTTCATGTGTTAGAGAGTTAATTGGGGTATGTTTGCTTTGCCATCTGTGAAGCTTATGTAGGTATACTTGAATTATGCAGCAAGGTGGTGTAGGTGCTAGAATAACGTATCCTTGAAAACCTAGGCCTGAGTCTGTGACCGCCTACCCAGGGTTTTGGCTTGGTGTATGCTGAGGGCCTTAAGGCCATTCAGTCTGGTCACGTGTGTTGGCTCTTTATTTCAGTTTGGGGTTCTTTTTTTTGTTTGTGTGGGGATTTTTTTTTTTTTTTTTTTATTCTTTCGTGTCTATATGAATCACAACTACAGTGTAGGTATACCCTTGGAAATCTAAGAAGTGAGAGTTCTTAACCCGCTTGCTTATTAAGCATCTTGCAACACTTCTTAACAAGAGAAAACTTGACCCAATAACCTGTCCAGATCACAAGTTAAACAATTTGTTTGATCTACTTCCAGTTCTACAGCCTGATGTAGTCTTTGGCCAGTGTTTTGAAAGCTCTTTAATGTCACAGATAATTGCAACAGGTTTCTCAGGAAGTGATGGAATCACCATCCCTGTAATGTTCAAAAACCATGTAGATGAGGCCTTTCAGACATGGTTTAGTGGTGCACCTGGCAGTGCTGGGGTAATCAATTTGGGCTTGTTGATCCTAAAGGTCTCTTCCAACCTATTTTTTCTACGATACTATTTAAAAGTTGTATTTCTCAGGTGAATTAATCATATCCTATAGTTCATAAAGATTTTGAAGAAGGATTTTGGAAAACAAAAGAGTTCTCAGCTAATGCCACTGTATTTCAAAACTGATGCAGTTCTGGAATAAAAAAAGAAACTGCATTATTTAGCTAACCCACAGCATGCAAAACTTAGCAAGCAGAATTTCACGATACATGGATGTTTTTGACAAAAGATGGTGATCTTCTGTCTTGCAGGAAGTGCATGTCAGCAAGAAGTATAATTCAGCAAATTAATGTGAATAGATGGTTATTAGATGGTAGCCATCTGGAGCAGAAGCAATATTGCATGGAAAGTTTCGCAAGATGAATTTTGCGTATAATGGACAACGGGTTACTCCAAACTGTCTGGTTTGTATAAAAGTGTCTACGTTTTCTGATGTTGGTGCATTCTTGCAATTTTAAAACAATTATTTCAATTTGTAAATCAATAATCATAAAACGCTTCCTCGCAAGTATATAAACACTTGCCAAACATGTTGATTTCTTCCTAATTATTTATATTGCACACATTTTAGATTTCTCCAGTCCCAGTAAAATATTTGGGGTATAGGCTGACTAGAAGAAAGAGTTACTAAAAATGCTGTTTGAAGAATGCTGATGCTGGAAGTTAGTTTGAGCAATGAAATGGGACAGATTCACATGCCTTGGTAAAGAGCAATACTAAATTAACAAGTTGCACTTCGGGCTTGTTGTTCTGGATTCTTCTGTGATTACAAAAGAAACCCATCAAATCTGGTAAGTCTTGGCTGTTGCAGGCTGCTTGTTTACAAAACAGACCAATATAAATTGACAATATGCAGGATTGTTTCTGAAAACACAGGATTTATGATTAAAGAGCTTGTGTTGTGATTTTTTTTTTTTTGATTTTTTTTTTTTCATTCTGGATGCTGCTGTGTGCCCTAGAATGCTAGTTTCCAATTGTGCGAGATATTCCCATAGGATTTTTCCAGGATATTCAGTGTTTAATCTTTTACAAAACTTTTACAGCAGATGGATTCTGCATCGTGCATATTCATTGTAATTTCTATGAACAAAAATATTTCATCACCTATCTCTGAAGAAAATTCAGACTAGCATACAACTTTTTTATTGAAGCATCTAATTTAAGGAGGCTTTTGACAAATTCTAATTTCCCAAATAGTTCTTTGTCTGTTGAAGTCTAGGAGCTGACCTTTTATTGAAATAAAATCCCATCCAGATGTAGCTCAGCTGAAAATTAGTTGTCAGAAGTAATGGAACAGAATCCAGCCCTCACTGGATTCGCTGATTCACTGGACTACAGCTAGGTCAACTTATTGAGACTGGATAGGTACAGATTACTAGGAAAAAAAAAACAAACCAACAAAACCCCAAACAAACAATCAAAAAACTTAGGGAGACATTTGCCATTCTCTGTGAAATCTCAAAGTCCAAACTTGAAACCCATACTCCTAAAAATTATTTAATAGTTGCTAAAATTAATCCTAGGAAGCCTTAGAAGAAAGATGGGATTTTTGTACAGAAGGAAAAAAAGCAAGTCTCTATCTTATGTCCTCCTAATATCTTTTTTTTTCTTTTTTCTTTTTTTCCTTTTCCCTGATTTAGCATATGATTCAGGGGAAAATGATTCTAAAAACACTCTCTCTTTGTTACATTAATGTGAATGATGTTCTAGTGGAAATTATGTGTTAAGGTATGGTGCCACCTAGCAAAAATGTCAGAACTACCTGTGGGAAGTACAAAGCATTGAAGACATTTATTGTATTTTTTTGGCAGATGGATTCCAGAGAAAACTAAAAATATTAAAAAAAGAAAAAGAATCAAGTGTCTATCTTACACTAGCACTATACAGCACTGTATTCTGGCCCAGGCATTTTCTCAGAAACAGGATTTCTTCCCTGATGTTTAACTAGGGGTGGAAACACACAGGTTGTGATTTCAAATAAATGCAACAAAATCCAAAGCTTACAGTTGTGCCTGGAAAGTAGTAAATGCCTTCATTCCCCAGTTGAAAATATAAGGAGTGATATCTGACTTTTATTGTGTGCCATAATGACATGTGGCAGGCACTAAACCTGTGCTGTCTGTAAAGCATGATACAGAATGTGAAGCAAGCTATGGTCAGTATATGGCACGGCATATATGTTATATGCAGAAACAAAAACTTAGATCCCAGAGCAATGCAGCTGTGTTAGAGGGGGCATTTTGGCATGTTGATGTGGCTGGGATAGTTTGTGGTTGGCTTCAGCTTAGTTAATTCCTTGCTTGTCATGATCATGTAGAGAGGCATCAGAGTCATAGTTCATCTTATAATAATTTGGACTCAGCTCGTTGACTTTGAATCATAGGAGCATTCACATACACAGACCAACCTCGACTCTGAAATATGAACCCTGTATTGGCTGAATTGGTCCAGGCATTTGCATTTATTTAATTCTAAACTTGTTATTTGAGTCTTCAGCAGTCTGCACCATTTTAACATTTGCTGAGGATCTGGCTCACTTGAGTGACTATATTTGAGTACTCTAGTTCAGTAAGTTTTCAAATTGAGTAAAAAAACTCCACTAGTCTGGAAGTTGTTTAGGGAAAATTGTTGGCTTCTAGTTATTATTTATTGACATTAGGGGAGTTCAGGACTAAAAATATTTCAAATTGCAGACAAACTGTCAATCTCCTGTTAGTTAAAGAATACATTTAGACAACATACTATCCCCCTTGGATTGCAGGATTCAGAAGTACCTGTGAATTCTGTTGATAATATACAAATAAGTGAAAGGTGTGTGACTTTTTTTTTCTTTTTGATTCTCTTCCCATGTTTCAGCTTTCAGCATAATGTTTTAAATTTAACAGAATTGTCTTTTTAGTACTGTACTGATGACTGCAATGTAGTACAATCTCAGGATGACTTGCGTGATTTTATGTGCAGTTTAAGTTAGATAAATAAAGCAAAACTTAGAAATACTTAAATGTAGTATTTTGTAATGTTAATATCTGTATACTAACGATTAAGCGGAAGATAGGGTTTTGGTTTATTATAAGCATGTACAATATTAGAGACATTAAACTCTGTTGCTAAAATAGACTAAATAAAGTGTTTGTTCAGTTTTCCTTGTGTGCTCAAACTCCAAATTTAGCATGTTTTAAAGCCTTCTTAAATTTTGTTGCTATTATTATTACTGAAGTTGAAGAAGTATAAATGTCAAATTATACTCATTTACCTTTGCTAATAAAACCTAAATGTATTCACATTATGGTAGGGATACAATAACTGTGTATGCTAGTAGCAGTTTTTCCTTACTCATTCTCATCTTTTTGGTTATAAAGATCTCTTTGTTCAACATTTTATTTATTATGGATCTTTTCCATATTCCAGACTAGATGCTCATTTCTTAAAATACTGGGGTTTATTTTATCCCAAGAAATGGGATAAGAAGAACTTGTGAAAGATTATTTTTTTTTCCCTAAACTGTATTTCTGCTGAACTTTACAACCTGTATTTTTAAGTCTTACAATCATAGTGCTATTGCTGATTGTGAAAATTTCATTGGCTATAAAAATCACTTAACAATTGAAGTAATGGCCATGCGTGGTGAAAAGGAAATGTAAGCCACACTCAGACCTATGTAGGTTGTCATGAGAGAAAAAAGTAAGCACACTGAAAAATTATGTTGCTCAGTTTTGATTCGGAATCCTTGAGATGTTGAGTTCTCAATGTCTCTACTGCATTCCTGAGTGTGGTTCAGTGACTATGAAAAGGGGATTAGAAGCCCATTATTTTTGCCATTGCTAGTAGAAGACTATGGATTTTCATTGTCCTGGCAGAGCAGGGCTTCAAGAGCTCTCCGGGCTTCTGTGGCCAGAGATATTTGAGACTTGTTTTCCTGTGTCCAGCAGCCTTGTGCCCATGGCTTCCCTGGCTTTAGCTTTAGGTCTCGGAGTGCCAGAGCTGGGGAAGGGCTGGCAGCCCTGGAATGTTCGTGCATCCCAGCTTTGTGTCAGTGAGTGCCAGCTGAGGCTGGAGAAGACACATAGGCACCTGCCAAGCGGTGGTTGGCATCCAGCAGGAAGGAAGCAGAAAGGGGTAAGAATGTGGAAAAACTAACCCAAGTGTAAACAAGACTTTTGTTTCCAGGGAAAAGACCTTCCTTCCTTCCTTCTGAGCCCCTTCCCCAATCCTGTAAACATCATATTCCCCCTGGCAAAATCCTCAGCATATTGGTGACTCACCTGGTTGAACACTGGCGTGGTTACTCTGAAGCAGCTTGGTTAAGTGAACTGGTTTAGGTAGTTCATCAAAAGCTCTGGTTGTAATCTTGTAGTACTGTAGACATCCCTTAATGTAATAATTGATTTTTTATTCTTCTCTAAATATTGCCTTAAACTTGCAGAAAATATTTGAATCATAGGCTGGCAGGGTAAGCATGCTACCTTGGATGTCTGAAAGGGCAAAAGTTCTCTTAGGTGACAGATGGTAGCCTAAGTCATTCTTTATCCTGTGTGTATGTTGAAAATTTTCTCCAACTCCTGAAACTGAATTTTTTGCCTTTCTGCCTTATGATGGATTAACTTTTAGTAACTACTTAGATATACAATTCCCTGATGAGTTAAATATGGACACAGGCGTTCTTATGGGTCACAGAATGCTCTCAACAGAAGTGCCTGAGGCTTTAATTGCATGCAAGGTAGATGTTATAGTCTTAATTGCTATTCTGTGCTGCTGTGGACAGATGCTTCTCTACAGTTTCAGATTGCAGAAGATTTCTTTGTAAGCTGTGCCCAGGTTTATTGCTTGCTGTCCTTCCTCAGGTAGCAGTTTCATCTCCTCCTTGCACATACATTCCTTAGAACAAATATCCTGTCTATACTACGTTTTAACAATTTAAATGATGATTGTGACAGATGACAATTGAAACATCTACTTTTACTTTTGGACTAGCATCCAAATCCGAAGTAAAGGAAGAAAAATGTTTAATTCACAAAGTCAATGCAAGAATTGATTTACTATTTGAAGAATACATGGAAATGTTTCACTATGCACTACAAGATTCAGGTTTCATAACTGCTGTTGTATTAGATAGATTTGTGTTCAGATATGACAGAGGTCTCAAGTTAAATTTCAGGGTGTTATTTAAGCACTTGCTTAAAATGAGTCTTTCCCCAATTGGTATGTTTTTTCTAAATACCTTTCAATGATGTTTAATGTAAAAAGAAGGAAGAAATAATTTTGAATATCTTTGTATTTATTTTCTGTTTTTAAGGTGTGGTTCTAGACCGCCTGGTCTAGTTGAAGATGCCCCTGCTCATTACAAAGGAATTCGACTAGATGACCTTTGAAGATCCCTTCCAACCCATACTATTCTATGATCCTATGACCCACAGAATGACTTCCCAGCTTGTTCTCAGTCCTGCCTTACTGCTGCCCTGTGACCTGGGCTGGTGGTTGGAGCCAGGCACCACCTCAAGGCTGCCCTGCCTGCTGCATTCCCTGCCCCTGAGGGACTGCCCTTGTATTGCTGGTCTTTGAAGCCCTGACATCCTGTCCCACTTGCTGCTGTTAGTGCAAAGGTGAATTGTTAAATATTATCCTGTGTTTACTCAGAAAATGTAGTATAGGAGAGACTTTGGTTTGTGAAGATATTCACCCAGTTTCCATTTGAATATTAACAGCTATGTTAAAGAATGTATTAAGAGCTATCTATAAATTTATTGAAACTCTAAAATATTTTCACTCACAAGCTTGTGACTGTATGACAAATATTCTAACCAAGGCCCTGGCATTCAGGAAGTATTTTTTAGTGAGATTAATTAATGTGAGCATAGTGTTCTTCCTGGTGGAGGAGAAAGCCAATTAATAGCTTCAGGAATCAGTGTCAGCTGAGGAATGCATTATTTGTTTGCTGATGAGCAAAACGGGTTATGCCGTTAGGTCAGGAGTGGCTAGCTTCATTCCCCTGCAGTACTGAACACCTTGATTAGAGGAACCTGCCTGAAATTTTTGGCATACTGAAATTTGTTGCATCATGGTATGAATTTGCAGTATTGTAAATAAAATAAGTTCCAGGGTTCTAGTTTCCTAGATGAAAAATAAATTTCTCAAAGCAGTGAATCACAATTAATGAACACCCATGTGACAGTTATTGACAGTCCTTTCAGAACATACTGCTCAGTGGCAAGATACTTTCTTCTTCTAATAAGTCCTAATGTGACATAAGGTTCTCTCATTGCTTTATTAATCTCATTATGACCACTTGAATTGCTACATTCTCTGTAATTATTAAAACATTTGACTCCCAAGTGTGATATAATGAGGATGGAGTTTATAGAAGAAAACGTATCATTCTGCCATGGCTCTCAGCAAATGGAAGTATGAATCAAGCTCAATGTAATTTCTCTGCTGTTTCCATGGAAGAACAAACATAGTAAATTTTACATACATACCTATATTATATGCAGGCTTCCAAATCCAACTAAGAATCCTCTCAGGGAAGATATATTTTTGTTATTTATATCTTAAGATTTAAAATATAAATGCCTTAAGCACTGATTTTAAAATAAGTATGGTTGTCTTTGTGCTTTGTGAATTGACAAGCTAAAATTGACCACTTGTAATATGTCCTCATCTTCCTACCACGTATGTATTTTGGGGAAGGATGCAACTGAATGTACTAGCCAAATATCATTTTGACAAATTCTGTATTTTCTCTTGTTCTCTTCACTTCTCTACTTGCAAATGTATAAACTGTTCATTTTCTTCAATGTGTCATTGCTCAGTTGGAGGATATAACTAAATCTATAATTAGAAACATTTTTTCATTTAAAAAAAAAATAAAAATCCTCTGAATATCTAATTCCAAAACCTAAAAATTCCTGGATGACATTTGGAATCCACCTAGTTTGTAAATAAAACCAAACAAAATAAATGTAAGAAGTAAAATTTGATTCCTCTGCTTTTTTGCCTGCAGGAATCATGAGAGAGAGAAACTGCCATTCCTCATCATGACAGTCTAGAATAAAAAAACACAATGCATGTTGGTCAAGCAATCTTGAGGTATGAAATGCACTAGTAACTGGAACTGAGAGAAGTCGTTTTACTTCAGGCCTTCCCTGTCAGTTTTTTCAAATGGGTGGAAGGGGTTGTGTTATTTCCCGTAGAACAACTTAATCCGGTATTTTGCTGGCTCAAGAGAAAATTCTGTTGGTGTGATTGCTGCCTTAAATGCCTTCAGCCTTGGCTCTACTCTGTGATTTAAACCCAGTCAGGTAACTTGTTCACTCACTCCCAGTGAGTGGTGCCAAGCTGACAACAATCGAGGTCCGTCCCCCCCTCGCACCGGGGCTCTCCCCTTCCCCGCTCCCAGAGGAATGGGGAGGAGGATCGAAAGAGTGCAACTCCTACGGGTTGAGACAAGAACAGTCCAGCAACCAGTGTACAACACAAATCACCACCGCTACCACCGATGACAACAATGATAAGGGAAAATAACAAGGGAAGAGAATACGATACCACCCGCCAAGAAAACGAGTCCCACCCGGAAGCCCGTGTCCTTCCAGGTAACTCCCAGTTACCCCCCACCCCGGCCATGACGTGCTGTGGTATGGAATACCTCCCCGGCCAGCCCGGGTCAGGTGCCCCATCTCTGCTTCCTCACAGCTTCCCCTCCTCCCTGGCAGAGCATGAGCCTCACAAAGTCCTTGGTCAGGGTAAACATCACTTAGCAACAACCGAAAAAATCGGCTTCACCAACACTGTCCCCAGGCTGGAAGTCAAAGCACAGCACTGCACCAGCTAACACAAAGGAAAAACGACTGCTACTGCTGAACCCAGGACATTATCCACCCCTTATTCCATACCATTCACGTCGTGCTCAGATCCCACATTTTCAATACACCATCACTCTCCCACGTATATACATCCATATACATACAGACCAAGAGGAAAAGATCATTTTCTTAGTGCATGGACCAATCCCTATAATGCTGCCGAGTCCATCCGGTCCATGATGTTCCAAGTTCATTCTCTGTTGGGATGATGGCTGGAGGAAAGTCAGGGCCAGTCGCTGGTGACCTGGAGACATCTAGTTGATGGGCTATAAAAACATTACACAGCAGGCAACAGCATACAATTGAGTTCACTGGCTGTTTTCCCCTAAAATCAAATCCCCTTGAGGTATACATCGGACTTCCCCATCTTCCCGCATTACCCACCAAGTACATCCAGGTCCCTGAGCAAAAGCAATCCCACGAGTGGGTTTGCCTTTACCTGAAGCAGGAATTACCCAGACTGTCTTCCCCAGCAAATTCTTCATATGCAGCACGGGAACTTTGTCCCCCTCTACAATATGTAAAAGTTCTGACAGGGCTGGGCCAGCTCTGTTGGCAGATCCTCTGGTGTTGACCAACCAGGTGGCCTTTGGTAAGTGTGTATCCCAGTGCTTGAAAGTTCCCCCACCCATTGCTCTCAGTGTAGTTTTTAACAGCCCATTGTACCGTTCGATTTTCCCAGAGGCTGGTGCATGGTAGTTGATGTGATATACCCACTCAATGCCATGCTCTTTGGCCCAAATATCTATAAGGTTATTCCGGAAATGAGTCCCATTGTCTGACTCAATTCTCTCTGGGGTGCCGTGTCGCCACAAAATCTGTGTCTCAAGGCCCAGGATAGTGTTCCGGGCAGTGGCATGGGGCACAGTGTATGTTTCCAGCCACCCGGTGGTTGCTTCCACCATGGTAAGCACATGGCGCTTGCCTTGGCGGGTTGTCGGCAGTGTGATATAGTCAATCTACCAGGCCTCCCCATATTTATACTTCAACAATAGTCCTCCACACCAAAGAGGCTTTAACCGCTTGGCTTGTTTAATTGCAGCACACTCAATTTCACACTCATGAATAAGGTGGGCAATAGTGTCCATTGTTAAGTCCACCCCTCGGTCACGGGCCCATCTATATGTTGCATCTCTGCCCTGATGGCCTGAAGTGTCATGGGCCCACCGGGCCAAAAATAATTCACCTTTATGTTGCCAATCTAAGTCCATCTGAGCCACTTCAATCTTAGCCGCTTTATCCACTTGTTGGTTGTTCTGGTGTTCCTCAGTGGCCCGACTCTTGGGTACATGGGCATCTACATGATGTACCTTCACCACCAGGTTCTGCACCCTGGCAGCAATATCTTTCCACAGTGCAGCAGCCCAGATGGGTTTACCTCTGCGTTGCCAGTTGCTCTGCTTCCATTGCTTCAACCACCCCCACAGGGCATTTGCCACCATCCATGAGTCAGTATAGAGGTAAAGTACTGGCCACTTTTCTCGTTCAGCAATGTCCAGGGCCAGCTGGATGGCTTTCACCTCGGCAAACTGACTCGATTCACCCTCTCCTTCAGCAGTTTCTGCAACTTGTCGTCCAGGACTCCATACAGCTGCCTTCCATCTCCGATGCTTTCCCACAATACGGCAGGACCCATCAGTAAACAAGGCATACTGCTTTTCACTTTCTGACAGTTCATTATATGGTGGGGCCTCTTCAGCACACACCACCTCCTCCTGTGGTGACATTCCAAAATCTTTGCCCTCTGACCAGTCCATGATGACTTCTAGAATGCCTGGACGACTGAGATTTCCTATTCGAGTTCGTTGTGTAATTAGTGCAGCCCATTTACTCCATGTAGCATCAGTTGCATGATGTGTAGAGGAGACCCTGCCTTTGAACATCCAGCCCAGCACGGGCAACCGGGGTGCCAGGAGGAGCTGTGCTTCAGTGCCAATCACTTTCGAAGCAGCTGGGACCCCTTCATAGGCTGCCAGTATCTCTTTCTCAGTTGGGGTATAGCTGGCCTCACATCCTTTATATCCCCGACTCCAAAAGCCGAGGGGTCGACCTCGAGTCTCCCCTGGAGCTTTCTGCCAGAGGCTCCAGGTAGGACTGTTCTCCCCAGCTGCAGTGTACAGTACATTTTCTACATCTGGTCCGGTCTGGACTGGTCCAAGGGCTACTGCATGAACTATCTCGCGTTTAATTTGCTCAAAGGCTTGTTGCTGCTCAGGGCCCCATTTAAAATCATTCTTCTTCTGGGTCACATGATAGAGAGGGCTTACAATCGAACTGTAATTTGGGATGTGCATTCTCCAGAACCCCACTGCACCCAAGAAAGCTTGCGTTTCTTTCTTATTAGTTGGTGGAGATATTGCTGTTATCTTGTTGATCACATCTGTGGGGATCTGTCTACGTCCATCTTGCCATTTTATTCCCAAAATTTGAATCTCCTGTGCAGGTCCCTTGACCTTACTCCGTTTTATGGCAAAACCGGCTTTCAGCAGGATTTGGATTATTTTCCTCCCTTTCTCAAAGACTTCTTCCACTGTATCACCCCACACAATAATGTCATCAATGTATTGCAGGTGTTCTGGAGCTTGCCCCTGTTCCAGTGCAGTCTGGATCAGTCCGTGGCAAATGGTAGGGCTGTGTTTCCACCCCTGGGGCAGTCGGTTCCAAGTGAACTGGACGCCCCTCCAAGTAAAAACAAACTGTGGCCTGCACTCTGCTGCCAAAGGAATGGAGAAAAATGCATTGGCAATATCAATCGTGGCATACCACTTGGCTGCCTTTGACTCTAGTTCATACTGAAGTTCTAGCATGTCCGCTACGGCAGCACTCAATGGTGATGTGACTTCATTCAGGCCACGATAGTCTACTGTTAGTCTCCATTCTCCATTAGACTTTCGCACTGGCCATATGGGGCTATTGAAGGGTGAGCGGGTCCTGCTGATCACCCCCTGACTCTCCAGTCTACGGATCAGCTGATGGATGGGAATCAGGGAGTCTCGGTTGGTGCGATATTGCCGCCGGTGCACTGTTGTGGTCGCAATTGGCACTTGTTGTTCTTCAACTTTCAGCAACCCCACAGCAGAGGGATCTTCTGAGAGACCAGGCAAGGTGGACAGCTGCTCAATTTCCTCAGTCTCCAAAGCAGCAATACCAAAAGCCCACCGGTACCCTTTTGGGTCTTTGAAGTACCCTCTTTCTTCAGGTAGTCTATGCCGAGGATGCATGGAGCCTCTGGACCAGTCACAATAGGGTGCTTTTGCCATTCCCTCCCAGTCAGGCTGATTTCAGCCTCCAGCACAGTCAACTCTTGGGATCCTCCTGTTACTCCAGAAATATAGATGGGTTCCACCCCTTGACAGCTTGATGACATCAGGGTACACTGTGCACCGGTATCTACTAGAGCCTTATACTTCTGTGGGACTGATGTGCCAGGCCATCTGATCCCACACAGTCCAGTAAATCCGATTGTCCCCTACCTCCACCTGGCTGGAGGCCCCTCTAATGGTCATCACAGCGTTGGACACTTAAGTCATGGTGAAAGGGATTATTCTTCGTTATCACAGGAGCTGGAGTAAAATCAGCTCTTCCATTCCATCTGGGAAACTGCTCACCAGAGACTGAAGCCGTAGCTCTCATGGGATGATCAGTCTTGGCCCTTGCTCCCCTCTTCAGTTCACTCACCCGTTCCTCCAAAGCTGAAGTAGGTTTTCCATCCCACTTTGCCATGTCTTCTCCATGATCCAGCAGGTAAAACCATAGGGTACCCCGTGGCGTATATCTCCTGTATCTCCTCTCTTGAACAATAGGATGCCTTTTGATAATAGCCGAGACGTGTGTTGGTACACGTGAGGAGCTGGATAAATCAGATAGATTGTCCCTCAATTTTTCGAGGTCCTGGGACAGTTTTTTCACAGCTGAGATGATGGAAGGGGTGAGGTTGTCTTCGAACTCTCGGAGTTTATGAACCATTTCATCCACTGTTAGTGGTACTATGTCATTCCAGGTTACTGTTGCCAGTGAATGGGCGTATGATGACGGTGCATTCCGTGTAAGTTTTCGCCCCATGGGTCGTGTACATTCAACTTCATCTGGATCTATAGGTGTATCCCCGTTATTCGGCTTGATGTGATAGATCATCTCTACGATGGCCGATTCCCTCAGAGACTGGATGCCTTTGTCTATAGTAGTCCACTTGGCCGAACGACTCATAACATCATTCTTGTATGGAAACTTTTCTTTCACAGCTGCCAAGAGCTGCCTCCAAAGACTGAGGGACTTTTTCTCTCTTGCAATTGCTTTGTCAATTCCCCCTTCTCTAGCAAGTGATCCCAGCTGCTTGGCTTCTGTACCTTCTAGTTCGTGACCATCGGCCCCATTGTCCCAGCATCGGAGTAACCAGGTGATGATGTGCTCCCCTGGTTGACGGGTAAAATCTTTTCGCATATTCCGCAGCTCGGTTGAGGTCCGAGGTTGAGAAGTTACCTCTTCTTCTTCTTCTTCGTCATGTGATGATGAGTCCTGATCAGACGCTAGACCGGGTGGTGAATTCTTCATCTCGCTTCACCCTTTTTGCCTCCTTTTTGCTTGTTCTCTTGCGTACAGGGGCAACCGATATTGGTACGAAGTGGTCCTCTGGTTTGGCTGCAGTGATTATCACTGTGGTTTGAGTAGCAACTGCACTTGTTGCTGGGGGTGGTCCAGCTGCTGTGCTTGGAGCTGGGGTAACTGCGTTGTCTGTTGCAGTTGAAGTTTGAGCAGCTGCTGTACTTGCCGCTGGGGAAGCTGTGCTGTTCATTGCAGCCAAAGTTTGAGTAGCGACTGTTGCTTTGCCCTCAGATCCGCTGACATTCTTTTCCTTTTGAAGGTGCTGGATAGTGTTGAACAAGGCCCTGTAAGCATAGGCCAAGCCCCAGCACGTTGCCATGATTTGTCCATCTCTGGTATGGCCAGAATGACCACACACCTCATTTAAGTGTTTTACTAATTCTTCTGGATTTTGCAGTTGTTTGGTAGTGAAATTCCAAAGTACTGGAGGGGCCCACTGACCTAGATACTTGCCCATACTATCCCACATACCCTGCCACTCATGGCTGTCCAGCCTCAGGGAAAATCTCTTGGTCCTCCTACATCATTGTTTGACCCCAGACAAGACCCAAACCTGACTCTGCTTAACTCTTGAAATCAGTCGTGGGCAAAACACACTCTGTATGCGTGCTAGCACGGTGATTCCCATCACCATCAGCAAACAAGTCTCAACAGCATTAAAAGGCCATTCAAAAAATTCAAAACTCTCAAATGTAAATGGTCTGGGGGGAGGACTGGGAAGGTAAAAGGATGTCTCCTTCACAGGTTGAGCACCTGAGAAGGAGAAAAAAGATGTGTAATTGCTAAGCACCTCCATCATCTACCTCCCAAAGTATAAAGGTGGTGACCACACTGGGAACATAAGCCAGATCAGTTTCATGATCAGTGATTCTATTGTATTACAAGTCATTACCATAAAGTTCAATGGGACAAAAACCTTAGCCCAAGCCCCACACTTGAAAAACACTAATACAGCAAATACCGGATGGGAGTAAGATATGATATAATGAAACTGTGAGATCAAGAGGAACAACCTTGAGAGCCAATAAATCAGCATTGTGACGAGTGACTATCAATCCAGTCAGATCTGTTCTTATCTCAACCCCTCGTGCCCCACATTGGGCGCCAAAAAGAACTGTCGTGGTTTAAACCCAGTCAGGTAACTTGTTCACTCACTCCCAGTGAGTCGTGCCAAGCTGACAACAATCGAGGTCTGTACCCCCACCCCGCACCGGGGCTCTCCCCTTCCCCACTCCCAGAGGAATGGGGAGGAGGATCGAGAGAGTGCAACTCCTACGGGTTGAGACAAGAACAGTCCAGCAACCAGTGTACAACACAAATCACCACCGCTACCACCGATGACAACAATGATAAGGGAAAATAACAAGGGAAGAGAATACGATACCACCCACCAAGAAAACGAGTCCCACCCAGAAGCCCGTGTCCTTCTGGGTAACTCTCAGTTACCCCCCACCCCGGCCATGACGTGCTGTGGTATGGAATACCTCCCCGGCCAGCCCGGGTCAGGCGCCCCATCTCTGCTTCCTCACAGCTTCCCCTCCTCCCTGGCAGAGCATGAGCCTCACAAAGTCCTTGGTCAGGGTAAACATCACTTAGCAACAACCGATAACATCGGTATCACCAGCACTGTTCCCAGGCTGGAAGTCAAAACACAGCACTGCACCAGCTAACACAAAGGAAAAACATGACTGCTACTGCTGAACCCAGGACAGCTCTACTCTGTGATTCTCTGCCAGCAGTTCATTTGTCCCAGCACCAAAACCCCGGTCACTTCAATTAACTGTATATTCAGCTTCTTTTTTACACTCACCTTTTTGGTCTAATTACTTGTCTAATGGATAATTCCAATTCCCCAAGCTATGTGTTTTTTCCAAATCTTGTTGAAAGCAGGAAGGGAGAAAAACAGAATACTGTAAAATTAATTGGGGGGGGGGAAGATTGATATTTGAATGCAACTTGAAAACATACAAGAAACTTTTGCTTTTGAAACCTCATGGGAGGTATGTTTTGGGGGTAAAATTGACCTACAAGGGATTTTTTCAAGGGCTAGAAACCTGCTGTCCTTTCATACAGACTTATTTCCAAATTACCTTTTCACTGCTCTTTCGAGTTTGAAGGAGTCAAATCTTGCTCAGACTTTTGCCTTTGCCTTGTTATTTGCAATACTTCTAGTGTTCAAAAATATTAAGGTAAGAGAGCAGTAAAGAAGTATTTTCAAGCCCTGAAAGGTGGAAACTAAATATCAGGGAAGTAGAGAAAGCACAACCTGTCATCTGAGGTTTAGTCTTGTGAGAGACCGTGTGTAAGTATGTTAGAAAAACCCAGGACATCATTCTCTGTACTCCTGAGTATTTCATATTGTATGTATTAGAAAAGAATGTAAAAGACACTTCCTCTGCTCTCTGCCCCTGATTACTGGGGTAAAAACACAGAACTGAAAGCAGAGACTGTGATCAGCTATTTTTCTGAGGGTCATTTTTACTTAATTTGTTTAATAAGGTCAATTTCTTATGATGCTATTTGAGAGCGTCTTAAGCACTGAACTAAAAATAATTTCCTTCATTGCATGGAAGGGATTCAGAGCTTTTGGAAGCTGTGTGGTTTGGTAATCATATCATTATCATCCAGTTGTCACACTAACTGAATTTTCCACTTGGTCTGGGATTGAGTGGAATTTGTTCTCATTAGTTTTAATAAAAGAGAACCAACAGTTGCACCAGGAGGGATCATGTTTTTCTTAATGTTCTTTGAAAACATAACTGCTTCAGGTCATTGCATTTCATGTGTGTGATACATAAATATCATTGTACGTTGGGATAAGGCTAGCTGTTTTTGTTTGGGACATTGACTCGAATGTCAACAGTGGGTCTGACTTCCATTCTTCTGCATAGAATTTCATCCTGACTATTAAAAGAAGCTCTGCTTTATCGTGTAATACAGAAGTTCATACATGATACCAAGGCAGTACTAGTCCTGTCAAAAAGACAAGAAAGCTATTGTTCAGATTGCAGGGGAAAGTTTTCAGAAAGTCAGTCATTGATGGAATAAGGGTGTCTAAGCTTCATTTTCTTGTTGTCATCTCTTAGTAGACTGTTCAACCTAAAGTTATCACTGCACCAGTGCAACACTAGAGTGGTCACTCCTCTTACATCTTTTGGAGTTTGAAAAAATGGAGGGACTGTAGGGTCAAAACTATTTGTTGCTGTAGTGGATTAATTTTTTTCTCAAGAGTGCAAAAGATGATGATTGTTTGAGATATGTTCTAGAACTTGGTGATATATCTAATCAGGGGCTAATATCAAACAAATCTGAGTAGTCTAAGGCGTGTTGATCTGGTTGTATGGAAGTGGATATACATTAGGACTCTAAGGGTAACATTTGCTTACTTTATTGTGACTTTGTATCTTTTAACAGAAATGATCACACATGGTAGACAAAAGAAAAGTTAGATTTATAATCTCAAGAAAACAAATAGGTAAAATGGGGAAATAAAATAATTCCATTAATTAGTTGTGAATGCAAAACAAGGTATACATAGTACTATTTTAATTCTATCCATACAGCAAAATCTCTCTTGAGAAAGCTTTCAGATATTTCATTGCCAATATTTGGTTCTGATTTGTGTCAAAAAAGCTGCTATAGACAATATTACTTTAATTAGCTCTTTTTTTATTTATTTTTTTTTAATAATCAAGGTTGTTTCTGTATCAGTACACCTTGGAAGTATTGAAAGACTACAAAGCATATACATAAGTTTCCTGTGCTTGCAATGAAATGTAATAGAAGTGCTGGTACAGTGCCATTATAAGACAATGCCAGATGCCCCAGGCACACAGCATGATTGGCTGTTTAGCTTATCCTACTAGATAGGTAGTTGTGGGTTTGTGGCAAGTGTCCCATTGACAGTCCTGTAATTAACTCGTCCAAGGCGGGATACCACAATTTCTGCAACTTAATTTGTTTGAAATACAGAACTCCCACTTGAAAATCTGATTTATCTAACCCATATTTCTCATTACAACTGTGTTAAAGATAATTTTAAAGTCCAAAAAGATGAGAATAGCAAAGCTGATGTTGTGTAAAGAAGACATCCATGTGTTTTATTTGTATGCACACGATACTGGTATTTGCCAAGCTAATCTTTTATACACCTTTAAAAATCATCTTAATAACAATTATCTTCATCAAATAAAGATAAAAAACCTCCACAAGCAACTAAAAAACCCCAACAGATCCTTTCTGACAACACTGCAATGCGTAGGAGATGATACTTCTACTTTACATCAAAGTAGCTTTACTTGTTGGAAATGGTGTAGGTGGTAAGCCTTCATTGTCCAGGAAAACCATATTTTGACGTTCCAAGTATATTTCTGCTGGTTTAGGGCTGCGTTTCTCCAAGTGCTGTCAGCAGTGGGAGGAGAAGCATGGCTTGTTTTCTGTTACTTGTCTTAAGGATTGGTTTAGGTTTGTTTGTTGCAGTACTCTATAAGATCATGGAAATAGATGTACTTTTAGAAAGGAAAAGAGTATCATGGTTCAACCCATGGAATTGTTCATTCTTTTGAGAGGCAGTTTCCTTAGACAGAGAGATAAGCTTTGCGTTGATATTGTCTCAACAGCATGCCATTCTTTGTAGGCAGGAGTAAAGTAATGATCAGTCTCAGAGAACAAGACAGTGTTGTTGGCTTTTTATAGTTATTTGAAAAGGTTTCTTAATAAGAAAATTAATTGCTGTAGTATTTGCACCTGAGATTCACTAGAGCCCAGTTTTATTCTGTAAGTTTCAAGTTTTATATTTTAATATTCTTAAAACAGAAAACATTCTGCGTAATTTGCAATTTGTGTTTTAAAATAGCTTGGAAGAAAATGTGGGGGTTTTTAATGTCTAGCTATAGATAAATTTATGTATGCAGGATGATTGTCAACATGCTAGTTTGTATTTGACAAATAATTTTTTCCTATTAAATAGTAGACTTGGAACTTAAATAACTTTTTTTTTTAAATTATTTATTTTCCCTGAAGTCAGTCAGTCAGATGTTAGCAAAAGACTGAAAAGGGTTGCCCACATTTCCCCCAATCCCCTATTTGTATTTAGGCATTAGAATACTGTCTTGATTCACAGAATCATAGGACTGGGGCAGATCTTCATCTTCCCTAATTTCTGCCATAGACCAAAAATTAAATCAGCTGTACTGTGTATTAGTAAAAAAAAAAAAAAAAATTAATCTAGCCTTTTCTTAAACATTTGCAATTATGGAGAGTCAAGAAACTCACCTGTCAGGCTGTGATCTTGTACTATTTTTTCATTGGGTTGTTTGTTTCACTTAGCCCAAAAGGTTGATCACTTATAAACCACTTCCATCTTATTTATCTATATGTATATCTGAGTTTTATTTACTGCATGCTATTTCAAACTTTGTTGTCAATATAGAATTATTTTTTGAGGTCAATAGGAAGATTGATTTTTTTTTTCTAATTCTGAGAAATGTTTCCAATGCCTCTGTAATTCAGGAAGGTATCTTATAAATTAAGGAGTTATAAAGTCAGGAATACCCAGTAATGCCAAGTCTTACATCTACAGACATTTTAGGACCCTTTCAGTTTGCTCCTACCCCCAAAAGGAGTTCTTCCACTGACCTTACTGAAAGCTGAAAGTGCTCAGTTCTTCTGCAGATGACACTAAGCTCCAAAGTCTACATATTTAGAAAATGAGTAGACAATTAATGCTTAACTTGGAAGAAATAATTCCCACCTTGTGATTTAGGGATCACAAGGTGCTAGAGCTATAGCTCTGGCTTGTACTCTGCTGCCTAAATTGAAAGAGCACAGCAAGGAGGTAATTACAGTCTACATACATCATCTTGGAGGTGGGAGCCAATTCTGCCTCCCTCTCTGTTATGGTCACTTTGGGTATGGCAGAGTGCAGTCATTTTTTGAACTTCTGTAGTATACTGTGAGGCTACTCCGGGTCAGGTCACAGCATTTTTCCAAGAGTGCATATGCTGATTTTGTAGTATGATCCAAAACTGTCTGCCACAGTAGACAGTGATAAGTTATATTACATCCCTCTGATTAAAGTTCTGGGTAAATGGGGTGGATTGAATTTGTTACCGAAGTTTCTGTGAGGCTTTTCTGACAGGAGAAATGATCTCTGTTCAGGCTCTGGAAAGGGATACCCACTTGATGCAAGAACAGGTACCCTGGCTTATCTCCTTAGCCTGTGTCCCCCAAACAGTAAGTCTGTATCTTCTGCTCATTCATTTCTTATGATTTCTATTATATCCTCTCTCCCTGCAGCTCCTCTCTTCATTCATTCATCACAAAATCCTCTGGATGCATGCTCGTGTTTAAGTCAGTTGCTCTCTGTGGCAGTTTCCAGCAGAGCTCTCTCAGGCGTGTTTCTCTAAGGTTGACTGGAGATCAGCTCTCTCCCCATTGCAGCAGACCTCTCCTTGCATCCCCCGTTATGTCTATGTCCCTTCTAGTTCCTTCTGTTATTGTTTTGATGTGTTTTTGTCCAAGATGTCATGCAATCTAATTCATATGACACCTGGAAGAGTTACAATCGCAGAATGACAAAACTTCAGCTCTCATGGTAACTGTGGCATGTGCATAACTAGCTCTCCTAAATTTAGGTACTCGAATTCTACCTTCATGAATATATATGCCAGGTAGTGATAACTTCTACTTTACTTGAAAGTATCATGGGATTGATTCTAATGTAAATTGTAGTCACTGGGGCAATGATTAGTGTTTTTTAGTTAACTTCACCTGTTTTCCCTTTTGTATCCTTGATTATTCTGAAGGAGAGGGGAGTAAGATGTGGTAAAAGCCAGGAGAATTTTAGTGCCTGATTGCTTTTTTCTGTAGTTTTTTTCTCCACTTCTTCTCATATTAATAGCCACTAAGAGCTCTATTAAAAAGTTCTTCCATCAGGGCCAGAGAATTATTAAAACCAGCAAACTAAAAGTTGAATTGGCAAACAGATGGTTGGAAGCACCATTTGGCTGTGAACTGTCTTTAACCAGTATTTAATTACAATATTAATTACTTCAGAGACTAAGAAAATTCAATATGACAATGTTAGGGTACCAATAGTAATAAAATAATGAATTAAAAATAACAAACTATCAGCCAAGTAAGAAAGTGTATATATGTATATATGAGTAGAACAATTGTAATTAAAAGTAATTTGTTTTCAAATGTGCCATTGTTTTGTGTAGCCTTTAAAGAAAAACTATAAAAAAGAGAAACCACTGGAAAAACACTGAAATGTATCTGCTTGTGCTCCTGCTGGATGCTGAACAAGGTTATTCTATTAGTTATGAGTGTATTCTGCTAATCTGGGTCAACTATACTTACATCTTGCTGTATTCACTGTAACTTTTTATTCCTTACAGGCCCAGTTCCATTGCTGTCACACCAGTATTAAATCCCATCCCACCTGGTAAATGACAGAATAAGCCAAAAGCCAAAGGGCTGCTTTTAAAGAGTATACCTGATGCCTGGTCATAGCATTCTCCCTTGCAAATCGCAGATAGTTACTACTTGATTTTATTTTAAAGCAGGTAGTTTACATGACAGCAACTTGGATTCTGCAGCAGAAGAATAATTTGAGCCTTACTTCAAGTACAATTTCTGCAGAACTTATTTTAATCTTTGTTTTATCATAGCATATACATTTTAATAAACTGCATATCAGCTCTGAGCACTTCATATAGATTTTAAACTCACCCAAGTGTTCAAATGTCAAACAGTTGTTCTCCAAATGTTAGTAATTTCTGAAACTACATTTATGCTGGCATTAATATTTTTATCTGCACTATGTTTTGAGATACTGACGTTGATCCATTTCTGTATAGTAAAGCCACACCTTTTGTAGATAATATTGCATTGCCATTGAATGGATGCAGGTGCTGTTTCCTGCTATTATGTATATCAAATTGCTGAAATCGTCATTAACTGTAAACAGTTTAGGCCTTTCTGCAGTAATGTCAGTGAGGTTTATGGTAACCAATGGAGGAGAACAAAAAATGCTACTTCTTAAGACTACGTGTTTAAGTAGCATTTTTACAACTTGCCACCCTATCTACTTTTGCTATTATATGAACTTTACTCTTTTTCCCCCACATCACAATAACGTAAGTATATTTTGAAGGCTTAAAATACGTCTTTAAAGACACATTTTCCATCTAAAAGATTTTTTTTTTTTTCATTTCTGAAATGATAGCTTTTCGGGTAACGTTATTTATCAATCTGTTTAGCTAATATACTGAACATGTAATTTACTATTCATACTGCACTTTTCTCAATGTTATATACATAGGAGTGTAATGATAAGGTAGTCCTGTGACTACTATTACCTCTTTCTTTCTTTGTTAAGTGTTTCATTTACTACCGTATGTCCCTATGGAGCAAGACTGCTTAGTTTCATTTGATTGGATTTTAAAATCTACTTGATGAATTGGGTCCACTGAGGCAATACATGAGTACTACAGAAAGTATCAGGGATGCAAAGAAATGTGCTCAGATAATTCTGTTTTAAAAGTCTGTTCCTAAAAATGCACTGGATTTAGCCTAAACAAGTGAAGAAACATGGAAACTGAACATAGTTTCCAACGTGTTTTCCACAACAATGGCATATAACTTCTTTAAAATCAAGCCCATCGTTTTATGATATTCTATAAATTTGATTTAGTTGAAGGAAGGGGTGTGGGCAGAATATGAAGAGGTGGTAAACCCAAGTAAGTTCTAATGAACAATCATTAGATTGTTGTGCTTTGAAGAAAATATGTGCAATGAGAATTCCTGAGTCATGCGCTCTGGGCTGTATAATGGTCAGTAGCATTTCTCTTATGAAAAACTATAAAGTGTCTATATTTTCCCCACAGCCAAATATCAATCTAGATTATAAATAACAGAAAAGCATAACTTGGATGAAAATATATATTCAGCAATCTCTCTGAACAGTTATCTGTGAAAAATAGAACTTGGTTTAGACTTGGTAGCTTGACTGTGGGCCCCTATGTACAGAGCCTAAATGATATGGTCATTTTTCAAAATACATTGCGTTAAACATGCACATTAACCTGCATATATGTGTTTAAATGTATAACTTTATTTGCTTAGATTCAGAATATTTTGCTTCGATAATCTATTAAAGACAAAAAGCACTTTCCTTACGCTGAGGAAGTATCATTTTTGTGAATAAATTCCATCTTCTGGATTACCAGAAGAATTTAGGGTGTATATTACTCAAATTAGGTGAACAATGTTTTCCAAATAATATGTATACAAGAAGGGAGAAAGATGGATTACAAGATGACTGCTTAAGACTGACTTTCCATTAGCAATGCTATGATTTCAGTGTAAACTATGTCTTTACTTCCATACCATCCAAATGCATTAGTACCTTTCAAGGTATTAGTAATGACATCATTACTTGTTGTAAGTGATGACAGTAATTCTAGAATAAAGCAGAAAAAGAATTTATTTCTAGAATTACTTATTGTAAGTGACGACAGTAATTCTAGAAGAAAGCAGAAAAAGAATTTATTTCAAAAAAAATTGGTCTGGTGTGTTAAAAGAGGACAGTTATCTAGTCAAGAGAACAGGAAACCGAAGCATAACTGAACTGAGGGTGTTCTTTACATTAATGAAACAAAAAGAGATGACAAGGCTAAGTCACAATTTTGTTAACTTGATATTTAAGAAGAAAATACATTATAAGGAAAATAAATATAAACCCATTTAAGTTAGGAAGGTGGGTTTGTCCTCCTTTGGTGGGATATTAAAAGCTATCTTGGGCGAATATCAAACCAGATTTTTCAAAAGTGGAGAACAGTCTTTTTCTGGAGAAAGGAAATGGCTTTTAGCATAGATTAAATAGATTAAAAACAAAACAAAACAAAACAAACAAAGCAAAAAACCCAAACCAACCAACCAAAGACAAAACCAAAACCCCACCCTCCTCCCCCCTCCCCCCAAAAAAAAACAACAAACAACCAAACAAAGACGATGAGAGGGGTAGAGCACCTCTCCTGTGAAGATAGGCTAAGACAGTTGGAATTGTTGAGCCTGGAGAAGAGAAGGCTCTGTTCTAAGGCAGACCTTAGAGCAGCCTTCCAGTACCTAAAGGGGGGGATCTACAAGAAATTTGGAGAGGTACTTTTTACAAGGGCATGTACAGATAGGACAAGAGGGAATGGCCTTAAACTGACAGAAGGGAAATTTATATTAAATATTAGGAAGTTCTTTACTGTGATGGTGGTGAGGCACTGAAACAGGCTGCCCCAAGAAGCTGTGGCTGCCCCATCCCTGAAAGTATTCAAGGCCAGATTGGACGAGGCTTTGAGCAACCTGTTCTAGTGGAAGGTGTTCCTGCTCATGGCAGGGGGATTGGAACTGAATGATCTTGAATGTCCCTTCCAACACAATCCATTCTATAATTCTGTGATTTCTCTATCAAAACTAAAGCCAGACATTACTAAAATATTTTTTCCATACTTTATTTCCACAGTGAGGTAGTGTAATATGTAATATTGCAAACAGTGCAACAATGCATGAAAAATTATGCTTTCAAGAAGTTTTGAAGGAGGTAGATTTGACCAGATAGAAGAAGTACAAATTTCCTAAATTAGCTCTCTCTGCTATATTTAGGCTTATCTGCATTACGTCCCCAAGATGCCTTGCTTAGTATTTTCTTTTCATCTATTATTGAAGAAGAATAAATGCTTTTTAGTATTTTTAGATTCTTGTAAACTGGATCTTCCAAACTGTAGATTTTAATTTTGTTGTAATCTAGTTGACTTTTATATTATCAGTTACTAAACTCTTCAGTATGGATACATAGAATGGCTACCTATTAGAAATAGATTTTAAAGCTGTGGTGTAGCTTTTCCTTTGTTTTGCGTTTAGAGGTTGGCATTTTTTACATTTCAGTTTGAACTGGATATTGCAATGGATAATGTTTTGACATGTAAAGCAAAAATTTTTTAAGCATTTAGTGGTGATGTTATAGAATGACATTTACCTGCATAGCAAATTTAACTGTAATTTGCTAAATGCTAAAATTAATTTTGCTAAATGAAGATGATTTAGAATTCTCAAGCTGGAATTTATTTAAAGAGTTTACATTTCTGCCTTGGAAAAACACTAGAATATTCAAAATGTAGGAAATAGACACATAGTGAACAACAGCTCTATGTGATCTGCATCTTATGTTTTCCATAGAATATTTAGGAGTTCTGCTAACCAGTATCAGATTGTCCTAACTACTGTAGAAGTGTGAAACCAAAATGGTCTAAGCTTTAAGGTGTTTATGTCATAAGAAATATCCTAAATAAGGTAATTTGTCTTCTGTGTGTCCTCAGTGCTTCGTTGTCAGAATACAGTGGGTGAAATATTACTGGTTTAATATTCAAGTATTATTGGCTTGAAAGTTAACTAGTTGGATGGTTTGTGGAGTTTTGACAGTGAATTCTCTTCTGTATTCTCAAGCAGTTCAACATAAAACAAGGGGTGTTTTTGAATACTGTCAGAATACAGGGTGAAAATCTGCATACTGTGGTTTTGCACAAATAAATGAAGATTTGCTATACTTTGTTGTTACTCCATGTTAGAGCTGAAGTAAGAGTATGATAACACAACCTAAATATATGAAAACTTTACTGGCATTCACAATACATCTATCTCAAACTTACAGTGCAAGCGTGCACCTACATTTTGTATTTTCTCTCTACTTGGGCTTACTGTAAGTATTTATTATGTGTATTCGAGGGATATTAACATATAATTGAGTCACATTTGTAACTATCATACATACATTTGTAGCTATCATACTGATATCTGAAGAAAAAGCACCATTATTACATGGGAGATATTTAGCAAGGTGCAATACCACATGAGTAGAATGGAGATTCTTGTTCCTGTTTATATATGAGAAATGGTTGGTCCAATGTACTGGCCAGGTCTACACCAAAAAAAAATAAACAAAAAAAAAGGGAGAACTGGTGGCATAAGAAAAGGGTTTCATAAAGAATAGGACATCTGTGAGCAGCGCTGTGCTCTAGGAGTGCACAACTATGAAAAGAAATAAAATACGCTCACAGGACTAAAGTAATTTATCAACTTAGACAATGTCACAAAATTTATGCCCTCCCACTTCTCACAAAAGAGCCACCAGAATTTAAGTGGATTTTGAAATTCTGTGAAATTGCCCTGTCTGCCTGATGGGAACAGTCTGGACTTTATGACCCAGTATGCCTCTCTGTGTCAGGGCTAGATACTGTCTACTTATTTCACAGTTTGTTTTGCTTACTGGCATGAAGAATTCAAAACCTTGCTTCTGTCTGAGTATTTCTTATTACCTGTGTTTGCATTCAAGATTCACCTTCTTTCTGTAAATGATCCTACACCAAATATTCTTAATGTCAATCATCCTATAATCTGGAATCTACAGGAGTAATAATATAGCCTTTGATCTGTCAAAAAAAAAAGAATTCTACAAACTATACAACTCTAACACAATGGAATAATAATAAAAAAAAAGGACAACATGAAAACAAAACTAATTGATAGAATAAATCCCATCACTGATATGATAAAATGATCATGAGAAAACTGATACATAGGCCAAAATTAATTAAAATAGAAATACAGAAATATTTTCAATGTATTTCAGTCAAGCTCTTTGTACATTGTTGATTCCTCTACAGACATAAATGATTTCTCTTCCATTGCTATCAGGATTATAAATTCTGTGTCATACCAGCAGGTAGGTTTCTTTCAACTGTAGGTGATGCATGTCACATGGATTATTAACAGGCCAGCTTGGTAGTAAATGATTTTCAAAAGTATGATACTATTTTCATTCCTTAGCAGAGGAACTGTGTAGAGCACTCTCAGTTGCACGGATTAAGAAATTAGATAACCAACTGGAATCACTCTGGATTGAGTTGACTCTCTGGTCTGTCATTAAATATAAATGTTATCATTTTTTATATGAAATTATGCTGGCTTAGTAGGAAATAGTATACTTTTTTTTTTTCTCAAAGATATAATCATGGTCATAATTTAAAATGATTAGTGTCCGCTGGATGCTTGAAGAATTTCAACTGAAGTAAGACATTCTGTTGAAGAAGTTTAAGACTTTTATTTTAAAATATTTTTGATTGGCTCCAACAGACTATGTAGCAAGTGTTGCTGCTTTCAGTCACATTTGTAGATAGATGCTGGAGTTATGTTCTTATTGCTATTATGCTTTTCACATATAGCTTGTGGTTGACAGTATTAATAATATACTTTTATTCAGTCCAGATATCTACTGTGAAAGATGCCTGTGTATTCCCTGACTTTGTTTCCTTCCATGCGATAGTAGTACTGCAAAAGCACAGCCTCTGGGAAAGGGGGATTGTTGTGATTGATGACTCAGGAGGAAAAAAAATGCACCTTTCTATCATATGAGTTATTTTCTGTAAAGTGGAAGAAGTATTTATTTCATTGTGCAAGCACTGAGAGATATTTTCTGTGTCACTGTGTACGGTATGATAGTCTGTGTACAAGAAGATTCGCTCATTCCAGCAAGAAAACAACTGTGTGTGTAGAGAAGGGGTTTGAGCTGCAAGCGCTTTCAGGAAAAGGGTGAGCTGATTCTATGAGGGAGGATGAAAGCCTGGTTTATTTATTTAGGCTGGGAGAAGTGTTTGCCTTCTAATATGATTGCATTCTATAAATACATTTGTAGTAGAGGCAGGAAGGAGGAGAGAGGTTTATGTCTGTGGTTAGTCAAATGTCTAGTTTGCAGTACAAGAATCAAGTGATTTACTTTCAAACGTTCATACCTAGGTTGGAAATTACCAGAAGTATGGGTCTGCTAACATGGTAACACACTGATATGCTCAGTACTTCTCTGAGAGTTGGATGAGGGATTACGTTATGAGACAGCAGTAGTAAATGTGTGTGGCCTTTTAACATAGATTTACGAAATACAAACTGTTTTGGGGGGGCGGTGGTGAGGAGTGTGGATTTTTTGTTTGTTTTTTTTTTGATACTACTGTTGCCTGCAAGAAATAAGATTGTTCCTCCCTCCCATTTATGTATAATGGGTTTCCAGTTCATCTGATGAGTGCTAAGAAAGAGTGGTTTTAGCTTGCTTGTTTTGATTCACTACATTTTCCTTATTGTGTTTTGGTAATGTAAAATATAAATTGTTGACTAGCCCTTGATTTTCTGTCCTACATAAGTATTTTGACTAAGCTTATATTAAGGAATTGTGTCCTGGGTTCAGCAGTAGCAGTCATGTTTCTCCTTCGTGGTAGCTGGTGCAGTGCTGTGTTTTGACTTCCAGCCTGGGAACAGTGCTGGTGATACCAATGTTTTCGGTTGTTGCTAAGTGATGTTTACCCTGACCAAGGACTTTGTGAGGCTCATGCTCTGCCAGGGAGAGGGGAAGCCAGGAGGAAGCAGAGACGGGGCACCTGACCCAGGCTAGCCAAGGAGGTATTCCATACCACAGCACGTCATGGCCGGGGTGGGGGGTAACTGGGAGTTACCCGGAAGGACACGGGCTTCCGAGCAGGACTCGTTTCTGGCCGGTGGTATTGTATTCTCTTCCCTTGTTATTTTCTCTTACCATTGTTGTAGTTGGTAGTAGCAGTGGTGATTTGTGTTGTACATTGGTTGCTGGACTGTTCTTGTCTCAACCCGTGGGAGTTGCACTCTTTCAATCCTCCTCCCCACCCCTCTGGGAGCAGGGAAGGGGAGAGCCCTGGGGGGGGACAACCCTTGATTGCTGTCAGCCCGGCACGACTCACTGGGAGTGAGTGAACAAGTTGCCTGACTGGGTTTAAACCACGACAGTTCTTTTTGGTGCCCAACGTGGGGCAATACAGCGGAAGAAGTCTTTGAGAAAGGGAGGAAAATAATCCAAATCCTGCTTAAAGCCGATTTTGCAATAAAACGGAGTAAGGTCAAGGGACCTGCACAGGAGATTCAATTTTGGGGAATAAAATGGCAAGATGGATGTAGATGACCATGACAAATTCTAAAGAATTTTTTTTAATTTTTTTTTTTTAATCCATTGTTCTTAAATTGCTGTCATTCTCTTCTGGAAGTGTTTTTCTATTGTTGTGATCAGTACAAACAGTATAAGTTATGTCTTTACCTTGAGAACTTTCATGGAGGCTACATTCCTGAGAGTGTTTCAGCCATCTCTTGACTGTTGTATAAAAGCAGAGTAAACAATGTTCCTCCAGTATTGCAGATTTTTCATCTGACAATGAAGCTGCTACATGGGGTAAATCATAATGTTTGAGAGTTTTACAGATGAGCTGGATGCTATTCACTCTAACACTATTGGAGAATACCAATTACATCACTTGAAATGATGTTTCCATTTTCTTGCTTTCAGGGTCAATGGGGATTTTAGGCACACCTGAAACCACTTACTGAAAATTCCTTCTGAGAGTGGTTCACTTGCCATTGAGTTAGGTTTGAAAAGCTGCAGAAAACCAAGCACTATTCAGGGATTTAAAATTAAATCTGGAGAAAATTAGAAAAAAAAAAGGGAAAAGAAACCCATTAAGTAAAACAGTATATGTAAGTACAGGGTTGGGAACTGGTGATTTACAGTTCTTAATTCACTGCATATCATACCTGAGGTCACCATTTTACAGTGAATTCTGTATGGGTGGACATGTGTCTTCAAAATACCTAGAGAAACCAATGGAAATGTCATTCATCTTTTCTGCATATGTAGAGTTTAGTTTTATCATCTCATAATATGCTGAATAATCTTTGTAATAACAGAGATGAAACAAAATATTCATTATGACATAGTTTTCCTTCCAGTATGCTGTCAAATGTATTGTATTTACAGGTAGAAAACATTTTATATTAATGAACATGATTGCAGGTATACTGGCACTGACAGTATTTCTGGTTTCGTCTCAGACTGTAAATCACTTCATTCTCTTGGGGAATCATGTAGATGAGAATATTCCAGAAAGTCAAGATTACAAAATGAGGGATTAGTTGTTGTTGTTGTTGTTACTGATTTTTATAAATTATTGTATTAATTTCCATTCCATAAAATTTTAAATTCATCCCTGCAAGTTTCCAAACAAAACAGATCACTGATGTAATTTACTAATGATATTTTCTGGGCTCTTTATGGGATGCTTTGCCAAATAATAGTGTGATTTTCACGTAGCAGCAACTGCTTTTGTGTGATTGCCAACAGACTAAACTGACTACTACATGAGTGAGATTGTGTATCCATGTGTTCAATAAAATGCATGTAATAAAATCTGACTGATTTCTACACTGAACTAAAATCTAGTTCAATCCCTGGATTGAACTAAACAATCAGAAGCGCAGCCACTTTAGAAAGGGGTAAAGAGGGGGAAAGCCTTACTGAGAAATAATAATTAGGGCTTTCTGGAATAGCTGTACTGAGAACAACTTTGCGTTTCAGTAGATGCTCAAAATTTGGTTCTGCATTTCAACAATACCTGCGTATGTGACACAGGGAGGCAGGGGCATCCAACTGTGGTCTCGTTGCAGAACACTAATGTCTAATCTTGATTCATCCTTTAGTTACTGCTGCTTCCTTCTTCTTGGATGTGAATTTTTAACTCTATAGGAGTTTGTTTAAACACACAAATTAACATGAAATTTAGTAGGATGTGCATATAAAGTACACTAGGTCTTTATTAATATTTATATTACCATAATGTGTTAAATTTAAGTTACTTTACAACTGCCTTATATTAATCAGTAAAAATTATTAAAAGTAGTTTCATATGTGAATAATTTTAAAAGCATATGCATAAGTAAGGGTGTATATAAGATCACCTTTTGAATCAGAGTATCAGTGCAGGTGTTTTATCTGGTTTTCCTTTGAAGATTATCTTTGAAGCTGACTTTGGATTTAACAGGAGTCTACCACCATGTTTCTGTATTTGATCCTTTATTCTGTTACTAGTTATACCAATAATTGTCTTTATTTAAACGATAAAATAATGAATAACTTCACTATCTTGTACATAAAAAATGCCTCATTGAGCTCCAAGGTGGGGATTTGGCTGGTCTTGATGAAATACAGGTGCAGGGTTGTACTAATCTGATATGTTGCAAATCCCCCTCATCCTACTGAGGACCACAAGCAAAACTGGCAAATGGGGCAAGCAGAAAAAAGCATAGAAATCAGGACAACGAATGGTTTAGCAAATTATTTATCTGAAAATAATCAGGAATATGTACAGTTGTATTGCCAGTCCACTGCTTATGTTCCACAACTCTTCATGGCACTGTGCTTCCACCCTAGCCTCTCCCTGCTTGCCCCTTTTAAGCAATAACCTTTACTGATATAGCTTAAACTGGTCTTTGTTGAAGTGAATGGCAGCAGAGCAGCCAACAGCTGCTGTCTTGCATTTCTTTAGTTTGCAAATGTGACTGTAAGTCAATCATCTTTCTCCATAAATAATGGACAGCCCAGGGCCCAGTGACCTCTTCTGCACAGCAGCAGGCTGCACACCGGGATCTCCCCTTGAGTAGGGGTGCCTCTTAAGGTTACTTCTTGAGGTTGAAAGATTCCGTATCATGTTGGATATTTAGTAAGTGAATTGGAAATAAGTGTGCTGGAACTTTGAAATCTTAGCTAAGTGATATAAAAGATTCATTGTGCATATATAATCCTTAGGCATAAACATTTGACCAAGCCTGGGAGTAATTCTGGATCCAGCCACACCTAGACTTTCCCCTGAGATGGAGTTTAAAATTGCAGGAGGGTCCTTTCTGAGCCTCATTATTCAATGGTCTCCCTAACAGGTTTGTTTGACCCTATCTATTGTCTATCTATTAAGTGCTCAAGTGTACCTTGCCATCAAATCTTGCTAAACCACTGTTGCAGTTACCATTGAACTCACTGTCTTATATCAATCAAATATATTGTTGCTTCTCTCTTGCATGTGAAGTGTATCATTCTTTCCATGATGTTTTTCTCTGCAAAAAGATACATATGGACTAGGAAACATAAGAAGCTGGCTTTGGTAGACAAAAGATGACTCTGGTAGAATGAGAGAAGGGAAGGGAAGATATACAGATTCCTAAGTATATCTTGAATGATTTCAGGGATTCCTGAAATGTCTATATATATTTATTTGGAGAATAGCCAAAACTGAAAGATTTTTTCATTGAAAAAGAAAACATTATGGACCTTCATAACTGCCTGACATATGGCTGTATATAAAGGTCATTCAGGCACAATACATAAATGAGAGTAGGAAATCAATGAGGGCATAAGTTTATGGCAGAAAGTCATGACCCTTTCATGCTAGCAGCTAGAGAATAATGAATTTCCTGTGGCGAAAGCTGTTGCACCCAGTGCAATAGATACTGGTGTACTGCCCCTTCTTACTATTTGTAATACGTTTTGCAGTTTCAATGAAGGCATCTATTTTTAGGTTCTGTATATATGTGAGTAGTGTTTCAAAGGGTAAGCATGCAAAAAGTTGTCCTCATGGTGGAGTGGAATATGGTATTGTAGGAAATGATCAGTAAGCAAACAGTGGATTGGTAAATATAAAAAAGATCTGCACAATGAAAATGTTATAATTAATATGTAGTCTAATATCCACCTCATGTCAAAAGTCTGTATAGTTGTTTTTCTTCATTAGACTCAGTGCACTGATTTATTTTTTGTTATTTTCACTGACTTACTTTTTGTTATTTTATCTCATTTTTGCCAGACTTCTATTGATTTATGGATAAAAATAAATTTTGCAGTCCTTGGCCTGAAAATAGGCCTAAAACAATTTTTTTTTTCACTTATTAATTTTGAGAAAGTGAACACAAATTATTAAAAGATGTTGCAGTCTCCCAGCATTGTTGTGACACTTGAACGTTGTTCTGACATTGTTGCAAATTTGTTGCATTTGCTTGTAAACTTTATCTGAGAAGTGTTATGCATCTTTAGAACCTTATGAGTATACAGGTAAGTTAAATAAAATTACTATGTTCAGGATTTTAGAATTTCCAAAACAGAACAAGGCTTAGATACAGGCTTTTAAATTAAAAGGTCACCAACCTAGATTTAAGTGGTATGTGTTTATTACAGATCAAAATAAATTCCTTGCAGATACATTATACTTTGATACACAGGATTAGTTCCAGATAACTCTAAATAGCAAAGTGAATATTAAGATATCATACAACCAAGTGTTTCTATAAGAATGATCCCTGTGCTTTAAGCATGTATAGAGTGTTTTACTTGCATCTGTAGCTTTTTAGGAAAGAAGTCTAATGATTGACCCAAGTCTCATTTCATATTCCCAGATCACCTGAGTAACCGATTTTCAGCCTTCTCCAAGGTGAGTTTTGTGTAAGTTTTATCCTGCATGCGTTTTTGATACAATTGGAAATTGACTTTCATTTCCTGCATGCCTAAAATAATTCCATGTCTTGTTAGAGTAATGCTATACATCATATTTACCATAATAAGTTAAGAAAATCTCTTCAAAAATGTCTCCCTTAGCACTAAAACTGGAATTGGGTCTTAAAGATTAATCAGTCAGTGGTTAACTTGCATTACATAAGGTGGAAATACAGATTGGAAATAATTATGTTTAAAATGGCATAGCTATCCCTTGATATGATTTATTTTCACATGTTAATAATCTTTGAATTTAAACTTGAGTAATTGCTGCTGAGGCTGGCACATGAAGTGTAATTTTTGTTTCTTCAGAAAATATTATGAAATGAAACCCAATTAAAAAATTCTTAATCTGTCACCTGTGATCTCCTGATCTGCCTTGCAGTTGTGGTAAATAATGCGCATGCCAGTGGCAGAGATCAGGCAACTGTTCTTCTCCAAATATTTTATGCAATAATTTTCAATTGGTTTGTTTTCTTGCTTTCTCCAGTTGCAAATATGGGCATATAACAAAATTACACCCTCTGAGACTGTTTCATAGTTCTTGTAAAGAACAGTAAAGACTGATATTTTTCCAGTAAAAGACATTGTCTAGAATGGAGGCAGGGGAGCTCCATGGAACAGAAAGTAAGTAAAAATTTTGAATGTCAAATGTGTGGTTTTTTCGCTTGAAGGCATGTGCTTGTATGAATTACATGATGTGAATTACATGCATGGTGAATTTAAACCTGAAACGGATAGCAAAGGTTATGAAGCAGAATCCTCTCCCTGTAAACTAAAGTTTAAGCACAGCTTAAATTTTGGTTGAAACAAAGAGTTAGTAAAAGCAGTAGAAATTTGTGGTTTAAACTTACCCCAATATAAGGCTCATAGATTTGAACTATTTTGTTGGACTCTAGCCTCAGTTCCGGTTCAGATCTGTAGCAGACTATAGAAAGGAGTTCCATGTGATTATTTGGTATGGATGTGATAGCCCTAAAACATTCCTTAATGGTTAAGCATTCACTTGAATTTAGCCTGTCTGACCCATGCTGTCTGGCCAGAAGGAAGAAAAACGAGTAAACATTTTCAGTACCTCTCGTACTGCTGTACTTGTCAAAGAACATAACCCAGATTTTGCAAGTGTGATTTGGCAGTTGGACACATGGAATACAATGTCCAGCATGCTTAGCTGCAAGTACTGTTGAAATACTTGTGTGTATTTAGATGTGGGATGTCGGTTGCTAGATCTTCACATCCAAGAAGTTTCCAGTGACATGAATAGGAGTATTCAGAGAAACTAAGGTTACAATGAGAAGTTGTTTCCTTGCAAGGAAGCTCCTTAATATTGTTGACATCAGAGATTAAATTCTGGTACTTTAGGCACTAACTTGATGAAAATATCCTAATTGGGGATGTTAATAAGGTGTTTAATCCAACCCTTACAAGCATCTGCATAAGACTTTTTTCACATGTAAGGAGCTTGTATGATTAATATTGAATTAATTGATATTGTTAATCTCATCTAAAGCACGTTTGTCTGATGCTGTCCTCACATCTTTAGACCTGATGCTGTTCATTTTATTGTGTTCATTTTACTGCAGCAAGATTGTGGCATATGTTTTCCTGTCCACTGCATACTTGTGACGCTATCAGTGAGATAAATTTATCTTAACTTCCATTGCAAAGCTAGTGCATGCGGGGGATGGTCTCCATCAGACCTGGATTTCATCTTCAAGTTGAAAAGGATAAAAATACAGCACTTAAAAGCACTGTTTGCCTTCTCAAAGGGCTGCAGGAAGCCTCTTTGTAGAAATTGTAAAGCTTTTCAAATAGCTTTTTAAAGGTTTTGTGTGTGTGTATGTGTGAGGACTTTGTCCTGCTGGGTCCTTTATATAAAAAGCAGGCTGTATAAACCAAAAAAAAATGTTTTGGAAGTTTTACTGGAATATATTTCTTTGCCAAAGAGCGTTGAGGACTTTATTATATACTTTTTGTTTTGCTCGTTTATCTTTCACAATATATTCTCTGGTCCTTAGGACTGGTGACGTTCTTGAGATGTATCCTGCCAATACTGGGTCAGATGGTTAATAGCATTAGATTGGGGAAACCATGCTGCCTTTTTCTCATACCTGTTTTGCATTTATATGAGCCATTGTTCTCTGTGGTTGAAAGAAGTGCCCCAGGTGAAAAATACCTCACTTTCAAAGCATTCAAACAGTTTTAAACAAGCATTTGGGTCATTTTCAGACTATATCCTGCTGTAATTTCTGTCCTTCAGGGAGGGAGGATGGTTCTGTATAATTATAGCTGACATTTGCAGCAATACAAGGGTAGCTATGGAGGGAAAATCCTTTCTACAGAATATATAAAAGCAAAATACATTTTGAAACAGATATGCATAGATTTTTTTTTGTCTTCTGAATTCTCTGTAGGAAATACCAACACAATTTTGCAAATATTAAATGAAATAGGAATCATGTAGTGTGTATCCACACAATGTTTCATAATTGATCCCTGACAAATTATACCATGCAAGTACAGGTTTATTCATTCTAGAATAAAACCTAAGAATTTCTTAAGAATTTCACCAGTCTCACATTAGAAACTGGTAATATGTTTTCTTTATTTTTTGATTACATATTTCAGATTACACATGAAAAATATTTTTGCAAGTACAGCATGATTTCCACTTATCCACAACCCTGAACAGATGAAGGAGTTGTAGGCTGTTAAAAGACATGAAGTGAAGAGCTTTTGGCAGGGAAAGAGAAATTTTTCAGAATATAAAATTTATCACTGATGAGAAGTTTATATGCACTATATCTAAAAGCTGAGATTGACTTATACTGGTGAATACTTTTACCATTTCAGGAACAGAGCTAGCTCTAAACCTGGGAGCTTTCTGTCTGCCCTAGACCCACCTTGTTTGTTAACTAGTGGTGATGATATCAAAAATGAATTCTGCCCTCTTTTCCCCCAGGGTATAAGAAAGAAAGCTTTGACTTCCCTTCGTGTGCTTTTCTATGATCACCAGTTCAAAGGATTTTTTTTTTCTTCTGTTCAGTTAAGATTTCTTAACCATTTATGGACGGCAGCTGCTTAAACTTGTGATGAGGTCTTACCTCACTTTTTAGTTGTAAAAAGAAGTATGGAGGATAAGTTTTTCAGTAGTAGCAGTGATTTTCATGGTATCTATGGTCATAGTCAATGGGGAAGGAAGAGGGCCCTCCTTCAAAGGACGGTTCAGAGCACTTTAGATTTCTATTTGAAATGTTATTTGGGAAAGGCATTGTCTCTCATTATGGCAGAGCTGATTAGGGTTACCAGTCTCCCTATCTAGTAACATAAATACTCTTTGATATCTCTCCAAAATAATTTCAAAAGCATAGAAAATTTAAAGGGGAGAAAAGTAATTTGTCAAGCAGAAATTAAGCTTGCAGTCTGACAGGAACACCTCAGGCTTTGTGCCAAAACTGTGACTGAATTTGGGGTTTTATCGATTCATTTGCATGTCACTAGGGATACATGTGCTTTGTTATACACAATGGACACTACTAATCTTCATTATAAAGTGTATATATGAAATGTCTTAGGAAATAGAATGTTTGGGAGTGATTTAAGGTGTTGTGAAGAATGAAGCTGAAGAGCTTTGGGGAGGGATCATGGATTTAGTAGTATCTAGACATAGATCATGGATATAGTATAAGAATGTGAACGTTGACAGGACCATCTTATATTTCCATAAGATTTTTTATAAATTGAAAGTCAGTGTAAGTCCAACTATGGAAAGATAATGATGCATGTTCCCCCTTTTACATTTTAACTGTTTTCTTCAAGGAGGTGTTCATGCTGTCCTGGGAATTTGGGACAGCTGTTTTAAGCAATCACTGCCAAACAGGCAGAAATTTTTCCCCTTTAGGTGTGAGAAGTTCTGAGTTTTCAGATATGGTCTTAGTCTGTTACAAGTGCCAGGCAGCCTTGTCTTCATAGTAGTAACTTCTAAGGATAAGCAAGTTGGTATGAAATGCATAGTCCACTAGCAGTTGAAATATATCTGAGGGAATAGAAGAGAATGGCAGATGAAATGTGAATACAGTGCTGTTATGATCACTAATATCCTTGGGATAATCAATTAAGAGCAAAACCAGATGATCCATGCAGAGAACAATACTTGGAGTAAACAGTTATTCTCAGGTTATCTTTTTATTCAAACCAGTGGGTACAGTCACCATCAAAACTAGGATTTTCACATACAAATCCATTGGATCCCAAACCAACTGAAAACAGAACAAAAATCAGCTTTCTGCCTTTGTGTTTCCAGACTTGCATCTGAAATGCCTTGCATCAAGATGCAGCTTTATGGTCAGTTTGTACATACGTTCATTTGGTCAATAGAATTTAAAATCAGTATCATGCTGGCTACTGTCTGCCCCTTAGGGTACAGTGGAAGAACAGATAACTGCTTTTCAATTAATACTTGTGTTGATGCAATTTATTACAAAAGTGTAATCTGAGACTAATATATTCACTGAAAAGCTGTTTTGCATATCAATATGCTTATACGATACAAATGAAAAATAAACATTTCAAAGTAAATAGTTTTTGTTCCATGCAGTCTTTCACAAGGTAGTATGACTCTGCATTATTTGGAGGAACTTCAGGTAAGGTTTATATGTTTGTAAAATATATATCTTTATCTTTTTTAAGCTTTATTTGATCCTTTATTGCATGACCTCCTCCATTTCTTGTCTTCTTCCCCTGCTTCTTAGGAAGTTGTTGATTTCAGAACAGAACTGTTAATTGGAGGCAACCCAGAAGTGGAGCTTATATTATAATGGCATAACTTTATTTGATCTTGAAAGGAACCACATTATCCTCTCAGGCCATATTAGGTCAGGATTCCCTAACTCTTAATTATTCAAATACAATTTGGAGAACAAATACTGTAAAGAGTAGTAGAATCTTGATAATAATCCTTTAACTCTTTTATCAAACACATTTTTTCCTCTCAGTTTTTGACCTAGTAGGAAACAATTTACTTCAGAGTTCATTGTAGAAGTTTAGGGAAACAAAAGAGATCTTAACTTTCGGGAGTACAGTAAAGGATTGGATATGACATTTCATTGAGAGAATGTTTTCATTCAACACTTAGAAGGAACATCAGATGCTGCTTTGGGTCTTACAAACGTCTAGTTCATGGTATCTATGCATGAAATTTCAATCTTTTGAGGTACTATTTTGTAAGGAGTTATAAACAGTGTCACTAGTGGCAGACTAGGTGGTATGGCCAACCACTATATGTAAACAGAATATCAATTAATACATGTGGGTCCTGAGATATCCTGAAACAAATGACCTTTATAACAAACAAAAATGTAGGCTTACGGCTGTTAGAATTATGTTGGTTCTCAGACTGGTTGTCATTTGCCTACCTCCCCCCACCTTCTTTTGTGTGGGAGGAAAGTAAAAGAGCTATAATGTTTAAGATAATTAAGTAAACCACCTACAGCTAATATAGACAATGTTCTGAAGTTAATCACAAAATGAGGGGAACTTGCTCAGAAAAATCTGTCGGGGAAGAACTGGATTAGATCACAGAGTTACAGGGCAAAACAGTGTGTTTAATACAGAAAGAAAAAATGTTGGTTGAAAGAAATCTGTTTGAGTCCAAATCTGTAAAACTGTTTTAAATATTTATTTTTTAGAGTATTTCTTTTCTGTGCCTTTCTCCTTGTACCATGGTAGTCTGCAGTCCAGAATGTGCTTGAAATGCCTTCCCTCACTGCCTAAAATGATATCTTTTATTTCAGGAATTGGATTATTATTATTTGATCCTATAACCCCTTAAGGCCAGCATTAGCAGTTGGTGTCAGGAAATCCCAATTCCCATTGCCAAGGGGTTAATTGCTTTTTACCATTTGATCTTTTTATACCTACTTTATATGCTACCTGACCCTTTTACCGTCTATAAGAAGTACACATACGTTTCTTTGCTGACCTACTTCCTGAATCTCCCCGTAGCATTCCCCACTGCTGCCTTGCCATTTGCATGTTTCATATTTTTCAAACAAAAAATTGAAGTTAACCTGATTTTTTCCTTCTTATACTTTCCAATTTTCTTGGATGAAAAGACGTAGTAGTCATTTTAGTTCTAGGAACTGAAATAGATATGGTGGACACTAGGTATATTAAAAATAATAAAAAAGGTTGAATATGTATAGAGTTATGAAATCAAACTGCTAATGTGCAAAAATTGAATAGCTTTGTTGCATAACAATAATTTTTGTCTTGTTAGACAATAGAGCCAAAGCATGCATAGTGGGGGAGAGGAAACCCTCAAAACGAAATCAAGATATCAAGATTTAATTTCTGCAAGCAAAATAGATGAGCAGATTTGGTAGAAATTTTTGCCTTGTTAAGGCTTACCCTACGTTCACTGAAAATTTTGTGATCTCACAAGGTTAGAAGCAAAGTACATTGATTTCTTTAGGGATGCTTGGTTTAAAAATAACTTTTATCTGCATTTTCTTCATATTCTAAAAAGCTAGCATTCAACCTGATATTCTGCTATAGGGTGCTTTTTGAAATCTTTGCAACTATTTGTAGTTGCAAAACAACTTGATGGCATTTCTGTGATGTACTTCAATTGCCCTAAGAAGTGACAACATGTAAAATCATTTAAGAAAATGAAGAAACCTATTTAATAGATTTTAATGGTTACAATTCTGATAAATGCTTATTTGGTGGGTTTTTAATGCCTTTGAAAATTTAATGTGCTACTCAAATTTTTAATTTTATTTTATTTTTTTAATTTTCTTTTTTTAAGAACTATATAGTCTGGTAAAGTAAACCAACATAAATAAAGAGGAAACTTGAATAGTATGCCTTTAGGGGAACGGTCTTCAGTATAAATTGTAGTTTAGATGGGGGAAAAAAAGTGGTCTTCCAGTGCTAGAAATTACAGACATTCCAGTGTATCTGTGTCTCTCAGTAAATGGGTCTTAATTTTCAATTTTTTGTTCCAGTTTGGGGCTTTATGAAATTTCTTCCATGAAGATTATCTAGTCTGACAGAATGGGAACTTAAACACACATCAAGTTTTTTTACTCCAGCAGGGTGTTTAGGTCTTGTCACTAGTCTTTCAGACTACCTGTTTTTCACAACAGCAGTAGTTATTTGTTTCTCTTGAAAACCTGAGTATTCAGGTTTGATAAAAATGCATTGCTAAGTTAGAACATTATTTTTTCAGGAGGAAATGAGAGGCAGAGAAAGAAGCATGTAAAAACTTAATGCATTCATGTGGGATTTATAATCTTCAGAAAGTAGATTAAAAATAAGAATAAAGTTTCAGTTTTTGTGGATCATTGTGTTTAAAAGCTTAGCTGTATTGTGCTAGCTCTTTGAAACATTCAGTAAGACTGAAAATCTTTCAAAATATAACTTGAAGCAAAATTTATATGCTCTTGAATTTTAGTATGAAGATAAAAACTTGTGAATATCATTTGAAAATCCACATGGGATTTATGAACTCCATCCACCTTATGGTGGTGAGTTTTGCCTTTTTGAATTAATTTATATCCTTCTCAGCTACAGTTTCCTCCCTCTGCAGGGAAAGGAAATACTCCTTTGTCACCTTAGAGGAGACTGTTGTTTTCGTCCTGACAATTGCCTTTAAGAGGCCACAAGGATAGAGCCTCTTTTCAGTGATGCAAGTGTCTGTCCTTTCTTCGGTGCTGACCTTCAGCTTTCATTCAGTAGTCAGAGTACACAGATTCTCATTCAGGTGGTGCTTTGCTAGAGCCTTCTAACTCAGGGACTGAATGGTACCTTAAAGAATATATGGCATTTTTAGGGAGCTGAGAATTTCATTAAGTTTTTGTACTGCCTGTAGTACTTTGTCTCTTTAAAAGATGGAAGGTTCTATATAGTACGTTTATATATAGCTTCCATTTTGGCTGCTTCACAGTGTGAGATTGAAGGAAGACATGGGATCCTTATGCATGTGGGATCATTGTTTTATACTAGCTCTCAGAATGTTGGACAAGTCAGAACTGGATCCTCCCTAAGATGGAAGTTAAAAAGAGGTAAAGATTAAGTAAAGCTTTTTATAATTACTTATGTATTTCTAAAAAAAATGAAGGACTCTTCAAAATAAAGTAGTGATTTTTTGGAAGAAGTTGCCCTGTGGTGTTGACAGGTATGTCACCAACCTAAAACCAAAAAACACAATTCCTAAATAAAATATGTAACTCTGACAATATAATCCCCAGCTTAAAAATGTTGTCATCTTGGCTGTCTAAGCAATGGGTCAAGAATCAAGCTTCCAGTAACTTTGTAATTCATTATCCTGACTTTTATCTTGCTACACAAAAATAAGTAGGCTCATTTCCCTTAGGCATCTATAACTTTGGCTGTTAGAGAGTGCAATTGCTGTATCTTCAGATCCTCTGTGGATGTCAATATATTTTCCCCTTAAAATGCAAACTAAGTAGAACTGCTAGAAAAAAATGTGGGGAAAATAGAAATATTTCATTTCAACTTCTTGATGCAATATTTCGTATCTTTCATGTTGATATAACTCAGCAAAATAGTTTATTAAATTTCTTTTCCAAAGGGCAAACTTAAGGCTTCATTTTCTAGAAATTATTATAAACTTATCTAAAATGTTGCAACAAAAGTTACAATGGAGAGGTTTTTTATGACTGACAAAGCCAAAACATTAAACAATAGCAACTTAGCTATTTACCAGAAATGTATTTTTCAGTCCCCAGGTTGTTTTTTCAGTGGCACAGAGCTCTTCCCTTTAAGAAAGCTGAATATAGGGAGAGATTTGCAAAGTGCCTTGAAAACTTTCTTTGCATTTGGGAGGTTGTCAGAGGTGAATACCCACCCGGCTGGGTTACTGGCTCTTTGCTAAACCAGAACTGCAAGTGGATTATTGTTAAACTATCCCTTAAATAAAGAGCCACAAGCCTGAGCCTCTGAATGACCTATTTTTCTCATCTGTTTAGCCTTCATTTGAGGAAACAATACAGAAAACACTGCTGGGTTGAAGAAAAGGGTAAGTGAGGCGCAGTACTTTTCTACTGCATGGTTAATCTGTTCTTCAGACTTCTTTCTTAGACCTTGTTAAAAGGATTTTAATTATTTATTTATTTTTGCCATACTGTCAGGTTGCAAGCTACAAGATTAAGATACCAAAATCTCTGAGTTTCTGTGTGCTTGAAAGCCAAGGACAAATGTACAGGATTTCCATGGACTATAAACCTCTTTATTGTGTGCCACATTTACAATGCAAGCTATTACCTGTAGTTGTTCCACTTTTAAACTTGACTGTGACCTTTTATTGTTTTTGTTCCCATGACCTTTTTGGCCCTCTTGTTCAGTCTGAAGGATCTGTCTGTCACCAAATGGTTCCCAGTACTCAGGAACTTGAGTAAATGTTACAAAATAAGAGCAGCTACTGAAAAAACTGTGGTGTTGACATCTGTTTAACATGTGCAGTATTTCGAAAACTTGATAGCAGACCACCTTACAGTAGTAAGGGTCTAAGTCAGACTATTTAAATAAAGTAATAATGAAGTATAGTGATATGGTTGTAAACTTGGAGCTGTTCCAAATGGAGTCATAAAGTGTGCTAATTGGTTCTGAGAATTGGAATGCAGTAAAAGTCAGATTTTACAACAGTGACTATTATATGGTGGAATTAACTTGGCTACTCTGGAGGTTTTAAATAACTTAGCTGTTAAAAGGCAAAGTCACAAGATTATAGGGATTTTACTTGACTAACAGAGTGACATATCCATTTTCTTTGTTGAAGATTAAGATAACGAGAACAACTTCTTTAATATAATTAGTTAAATGAGAAGAATGTACAACGCTATTTATTTGAACAAATTCGTAGACCTACAGGTTTGATTAGGTAATGTGTTGGAACATTACCAAAAATTTCAGTAATTATTTGAGTCTCTTGTTAATAGAGTAAAATGTATTTAATTAGTTATACTACCATTATTTAATGGACTTTATTTTCATTAAATTCATTTAATTAAGAAGTATGGATATTAGCTTTGATAGTGTTGAAACATCTAGAATTTTTAAGACTATAAAATACAAACAGAATCTTTTGGCATCAAAATAACCTCAATGAAATGCATCACAATACCACATACATTAATAGGTGTCAGTAAATTCTAAACTAAAAGGGACTGATAAAGGGTTTCTGCTTCAGTGGCTACTGTTACTTGAGGCACTCAATTTCCTGTGGCAGCAACATCTCAATCCTTTCAAACCTTTTTTCTACTGAATTTGTTTATATATATATATATATATATATATATATTGCTGGGGATTTATATAGAATTTTTATTACAACTTAATTAGAATACACCGTTTATGCAATCCTTTCTGCATGTGTAAGATAATGATTATTGGAATCTGAAAATGAACAGACAAGTCACTAAGTCATTGTTATGCCAGTCCACTGTAGCAGTTTTACCAATTCAGACCGCTGCCTGCCCAGTCCTATATCCTTTCTGACAATGGAAAATGCAGACTTGGAAGGAAACCACAATACCATTCACTAGACTGTTATACTTTAAAGTGGTAGATAGGGAGCATTTGGTTGCTCCTTGTTATTCTCTGAGTTTTAACCTAAATGACTTCTCTAACATGAAATTCAGCATTAGTAGTTTAATTAAAGCTAACTATGTTCTATCCAGTCTATCCTGGTGGGTAGCTCACCAGTCTATACTGGAACAGAACTCAGCTGCACTTCATTGGATCTGTTACCTATAAATGTTTCTGCTACTAATAACCTGTTTCTGAACGCATAGGAACAGCCAGGTGTTGACAAAATAGATGCTGGAGAAGGAAGGTAAGTAGCAGATTTAAGAAAGTATTTTTTCTTTGGGTCTCTGATTTCTCCAGATCTGAAGTAAAACAATTTAGAAGAATGCATTTCAAATGGCAAATCGTCAAATCTAAAAAGTGACAGGCCTTGTATTCAGTTGTTGTCTTAAGTTCTACCGAAGCAAATGAAAAAATAGCTGTAATATTTTCCATTAATAATTCAGTTGGAAACAGGTGCAACAGATGAAGTATTTAAGCTGCACTAAGATTATGTTAGTTTAGTATCATTCAACAGCTGTGGAGTAATTGCTCTTTTAAAATGTAGTTATAGAATTGTTGGTAACAGTAACAGTAAGCCAAAGCTATGACCATGTTGCTAATTTGATACATGGATCACCCACAGAAAAGTGAGATTTTCATTGATAACTGAATTTGTGGGAAGTTTTTTGCCAACATGTTATTGTAGAAATAATCAGCTAATAAAATGAGTTGATTTAGTCTACTAAACGTAGATAAAAGCTTATCTTTTTAATGTACTAAACTGTCAGAGTAATATGATGTGAAAACTTGTTTTTGAGCCATTTGTTTTTAAAGGACCATATTTGCATTTAAACATTTCAGAGTTAAATGGAGGCACTGTAAAAGGAACCTGATGTATATCTGATATACTATAAGGAAAAGCTTATGTGATGTTTATACTATCGTTAAGAGAGGTGCTAAGGTAGCAGATGCAAAATTATTGTAAGCACTGTCATGTACTGGTAGACAATACACTATAAAGCTGGATGACATCAGTTGTTTCCAAGTGTGAATAAAAAAATTCAAGTTTATTGAGCTGTTTATGGAAAAGTCTGGAAGGAAACTATATGCTTTAGAGTGTGAATTATTTTAAACTATGCAGTTAAAATGGCTTCTGGAGGAAGTCAAGAGAAAAACACATTACTAAGGTCTCTAATGGTTTTCAGCAATGTGATCATGAGAAACTAAACACAGGGGCGTGGAGTTGGGCAATGGCGTGGTAGTGACCTTTTCACAGAAAAGATGCATTGTTCAACTAGTCCTTGTCCTTTTATTACAAAATGAAACCTATGGTTTCATTTGCCTGTCTGGCACTAAAAAGGAAGATGAGAACATTGGTTAATTCAAAATGCATATTTCTAACATTGGTTTGTCAGAGAGGTAAGAACTGTTATAAGGTGATTTGAAGAACCATACATTAGTTTTCTGAGAAACACAGAGACTCAAATTGTTGAGTGTAAGCTCTGCAAATCCTTATTGAAGCTGGAGTTATCTGTAATAGGATATAGGTTGATTTACTGTTAAGAGTATGTAGAACAATGCAACTGTTATGTATTCTGTGATATCATGGGCCAGAAAGTATTGATTCATTTCCAATTTGAAACTAGCTTCATAAACTTGTCAATGAGTATGAACATATGATTACAGGAACTAATGCTTCATTTTACATTAAAATCTCAGCTTGGTGCTGAGATCCTGCGTTGTTTGGTTTCAAAAATAAACTGTCAAAGACATAAAGTGGTAAGATTTCAAACCAGTGGGTTCCCCAGGATGGCTGCATTGTTCTGACTGCTGTTCTGGGAAAATTGAGAAACCAATTGCTACCATGTTTTCACTTCAGTGATAAAAAGTGTTGAGAAAGCTGTTTAGGAATTCTTTTCTTCACCCTTCATTTGTTTCTCACTAACACCACATTGTCTGGCTTAAGCACCCATTTGTCCTGTGAACACCTGTTTGTAAACAGCTTTCTGTGTCTCACATAATCTTAATTAGTTTACCACTTTAATTTGACTACAGGAATCATAGGAAGAATTATGCAATACTTTATTACCTTTTTTTTTTTTATCATTTAAAATACAATGTCATTGTGCATTACTCCCGTAATGTCATTGTGCATTATTACCAGTTTGTCACTTTTAGTAAACTGTCCCAGTAGATTCTATGATACAAAAGCAAGCAGTCTGTGAATTTAATCTTTGTAGATATGTTCACAGCTTCTCCCACTTACTGCATTTGGATCATCAGGTGAATGTAACTGTAGGAGAAAAAAGGTCAGTTAGCATTTGGGTAAATATCAGTGAAGAAAACAGACAGGAACAATTAAATCTGAATTTCTATCCTGAATGTTAAATTACTTTGAATATATATAACTATATATATAACTAAATAAATCCTCTTTGGATTGTTATATTTCAGAAGCTTTATTTCAGATAATTCTCCTGCAAAATAAACTCTGTGGTTTTGAAGAAAAGGCTGAGGAAATGCATCCCTATTGCAAAGAAGTGATACTGTTTTTCTTTCTCATCTTTTTTTATCTCCTATCCCCACTTTTGTTTTCCTTTTCCTCTCAGGCTAAAGATACAGTGCAGAATAGAGATGAGGCAAAATTCAGCATAAATTAAGGCAGTCATTTGCAGATAACTGCTTTGATCTCTAATCAGCCAAAGAGTGTTTCTTTTCAGTAGATTAAATTGAATCTGTTCCATTCTCTGTAGATTCTGTATGAGCCAGTATCTCTTCTCCTATAGCATGTCTTGGTGTCATGTTTTCAACTATAGAAAGAAATATTGGGAGTATAGCTTCTCTTGTTTCTAGCTTTCTCTGATTTCTTTTTAAGATATTTAGTGAAAGTTTAAGGATTTGGGGTAGTTACTAAAACTGCAGATCCTGCATAAGCCTCACATTTGCCCCTTAAAAGCCCATTAGTATCCATGTGTGCTGAAATAAGTAAGAAAACTAATTCAACTGGTTTCCTCAATCTGTCCTGAAGGGTTTAATGTTCTGTATGTGTTGTGATAGGTTTCTACCAGTATTAACTGCTGTGTGTAGTTAGTTTGACTGGGCCAGGTTATGGTGGCTTTGCTGCGCAAGTGCAGAAGTGTAGCATGCTCTATGTGATGTATTGGATTTCCTGTATACAAATAGCAGATCTGATGAGGATGATGGATTTATAATCTGATTTGCCGCTGTGGACAGGATTACATTTTTTAAGTACAATGAATTCCTTGGTCATAAGAACCCACACCAGAGCAAAAGAAAACTCTTCTGAGATTTAACTTCAGCTAAGGGGGAATATGACTTTCACTGGGGACATTGTCACTGGAAAGCCCATGCTTTGTTATAGTGATGGAGGTGTTTGCCAGCTGTGGATAGTGCAGGATCAGGTACCATTCATGTGGGGGTCAGTACTATTGATTTTCCTGCTAATAATGAATTCTCTTCCTTTTTTGAATACAAGCTTCTAATAATCAAAAACACAGCCTGGCTCATTACTAAGACTAATCTCATAGTTAGGAGCATAGCTGAAGTAATCTGGGAGTTACATCCTTTAGGCTGTGAAAATACTTGCTATCTAGCAAGCAGGGGTTTGGTACTTGTAAGCAGCTGGAGGAGTCAAGGGGGAATTAGTAGAAGGAACAAAAAAAACAAAACCATAAACCTAAACCAACTTTTTTTATTTTCTACATTCCTCAGGCCCTCTGAATACTATAGGGAAAATGCCCAAGTTAGTCTTGTCCTCTACCTGCCTAGAGTCCTTTGCTGCCCCCTGATGTTTCCTTCATTTTTTTCTATGTACAAAATTAAGATTGAAAACAATTTCCCCCTGATCTAGCAGGTCTAGATGATCTCCAGAGGTCCTTTCCAACCCTAATGATTCTGTGACCTATAAGTTTTAAATCACCCTGTAAATGACTCACTTCCTAGAAAAACCTCCCTGTCCTCAAGTGCAGTTAATAAGGATAATATTTTGATATAAATGCATAATATTTTTCCTCTTCAGGATGTATGCTTTTATGTATGTACTATGAGAGGGTATAAACTTGCCAATTTCAGCCAAAATTCTGAATTACACTCAAATAAATAAACAAGCAGGCTTTCTTTCATGAGATAATTCTCCATCAAGAGAAAAAGAAAAAGAAAGAATGGTAATCTAGTGCCTTCAATCCTTCCATGATAAACAGCAGGACAGACACAGTAACTACAGTTGACAGGTGCTCAGTTATTAAGGTAGTTTGAATATTTTTGTGGTGTACACTAACAGATTTGTAGTTACTTGATGAAGAAAATAAAAATAGCAATTTTAGACAAGATTTCAATCTACACTCTTTAGATACTCTACATGTAATTATTACATCTGCCTTTCAGTGATGGTGCAATGTGATGAAAAGCCTAGATTATAGAAGAGGTCTTGTGTTTTTCTCCAGAAGCTCTCAAGAAAGAAGGTGCAGGAAGAAAGAGCTGTCTTTGCACATAAATGGACTTTGACTCTTCTATTTCTCTTTGGATAGGACACTTGCTAGAGATCACTACTACTTTGCAGCTACTATTATGGCTGTGAAATAGCTACCTTTTTAAATGAGAGGACAGAACAAGTTGGAAGTTAACATTCATTTTCATATGCTTTCTAGTACATGAGATTGTGATGATGGGGAAAAAAAAAGTATGAATAAGAAGCTTTACAGATACCTTAAAATTTGAATGTGAAAAAATCCTAGTTACTTACAGTTCTGATTTTCAAAGTGTGGCATGTTGACCCTGGCTGAGTACCAGATGCCCACAAGAGTCTCATAGGTTGAGATAAGGATAGGGATGTCACTCAGGAATTACTGCCATGGGCAAAACAGACTTGACAAGGGGAAAATAATTTATTACTAATCAAATCAGAGTAGAAAAATAAGAAATAAACCCAAAATCTTAAAAGCACCTTTCCCCCAACTCTTTCCCAGGCTTAACATTACTTCTGAATTCTCTACCAGCAGTGCAGGGGGACAGGTAATAATGACTGCGGTCAGTTCATCACATATTGTCTGTGCTGCTCCCTCCTCTTTGGGAGGAGGACTCTTCATACTCTTCCCTTACTCCAGTGTCGAGTTCCTCCTCCAGGAGACAGTTCTTCATTAACTTCTCCAATGTGAGTCCTTCTCACAGGCTGCAGTTCCTCATGAACTCTTCCAGTGTCTGTCCCCTCACCAGGTCACAAGTTCTTCCAGCAAACTTGCTCCACTCCTCCACTCCTCAACCTCCATCAGAGGTTGGCTGATCCTGTCAGGAATCTGCTCTAGTATGGGCTTCCCATGGGGTCACAACCTCCTTTGGGCATCCACCTGTTCTGTCATGGGATGTAGGTGGATATCTGCACTACCATTAACCTCCATGGGCTTCAGGGGCACAGCCTGCCTCACCATGGTCTTTATCATGGGCTGCAGGGGAATCGCTGCTCCAGCACCTGGAGCACCTCGTCCTTCTTCACTGACCTTGGTTTCTGCATAGCTGTTTTTCTTACATGCTCTCACTTTTCCCTCTGGCTGTAAATGGGCAGTAACTTTTTCTCCTCCTTAAATACATTGTTATGAGGCACTACCACAGTCATTGATAGGCTTGACCTTGGCCAGTGGTGGGTCCATCTAGGAACTGGCTGGTGCTGGCCTTGTGGGACACAGGGGAAACTTCTAGCAGCTTCTCACAGAAGACACCCCTGTAACACCCCTTCTTCCCCCTTCTGCTGCCAAAATGTTGCCACACAACCTCATACACAAAGACTTCTGGGTTTGAGCAAACACGTGTGGTACTTCTTTAAAGGTTGCATAGCTACAATGACAGTGTTTATTGTCTCCCAGCCTGAGTAAATATTCAAAAGATAAAGTATCAGGGAAATTAAATATATTAACATTTTTATTGATGCCTCACAATCCAATTTCAGTAATGTTATATTCGTATACATGATGATTAAACTTGATTAAATTAATTTCCTACTTTTTATGTTTAGTTAAAACTATGAAATGAAAGAAGGAAATGTAATAATTGGGGCAAGAAGGAAATTTATATTATCCTGCCCTAGGGTTTCTTCCCTTAATCTTTGTGAGCTTGCTTGAGCAGCACAGAATGAAAATTAAAGTTGGTCTTCAACTTATATACTTACCTTGTTTCCTTTCTTAACTATGTTTCCTTTCTAAAACCTGCCATCTAGGTGTTTCTTCAGTTCTTCATAAATATATCTTCTTCACCTTTTCATGTAAGACAGTTGTCTCCTTCCCTTACTTCCATAAGTATTTTTCTTTTTAGTCCTACAAAATGCAGCTCCTTAGCCATTTTCTCTTACTTAGATTCCTTTCTTAACGATGTGAATGTTTCCATGCTATTTGATTAGTAGTCTTAGCAAACTTTTAAATTTGCAGTTACACTGGGAGGATGTCATTGATTGTTTGGGAGGGATGGGGAGTGTTTGTTGGGGTATTTTTGGCTCTTTTGTCTTTAACCTCAAATTTATTGAAATGTCGTTCTGAACAGTCCAGTATTGTTACTGTTCTTGTAGCTGCCCTTGAAGTACTGGAAAGTTGTGGCCCCACTAAGCCTTCTGTTCTCCAGGCTGAAAAGACGTTAACTCCTCAGTCTTTCCTCAAAGGGAAGGTTCTCCAGCCCTTTGGTAAAATTTGTGGCCCTTCTTTGGACCCAGTCCAGGGTTTTTTTTATTTGTGGGGACCAGAACTGAACACAGTACTCTACCTACAGCCTGACAAGTGCTGAGTAGAGGGGTCAGCAGCTGTATTCTCATAGTTCACCTTCTGAAGTAGATTGTGTTGTAATGTTTCTATGGTGAGCGGTGAGTGACAAATGTGCTTCTACTTACTTGCTATGAGAAAAAAGTTTATAACTTTAGTTATCAGCATAAGTTTATCTAAATTGGTTTCCAAAACCAGGATTATCATCAGTTATGAAGTACATACTAATTCTGCACTATAACTGGGCCATATATATATATGAAGGTTAAATAATGTTGTAGGTATAAAAATAAATGTATAGCACTTAGATTTCATGGTGACTGCTGCTCTATAAATATCTTCAACAGAAGCTAACATATTTCAGGTGTAATTTGAAAATGAAGTGAGGTGACCAAAAATAAAAGTGGAGAAGCCTGTGTAATGAGAAAGTACTGGAGAGGACAAAAACTGCAAGGTTTCACAATCCCATGTCCCAGAACAGTTAGAAAAGTAAATAAAACTAGAAGGGAGTTATCGTAGTGGTCAACATTAATCTTTGTTAAAGGATCCATTTCTAGTACCATGGAATGGTTTTGCACTCTAGCAGCACTGGGGCAATCACTAGCATTACTGATGAATCAGATGAGGCTGCAAGGTCAATCTCCTTTGTGATGAAGTCTGCACCTAAAGGAGTAAATGTTCCAAGTTTTATTCTTTTACAAAGTCGTAGTTTATTGCTGAGTCAGGTACTTAATTTTGGAGTTATTATTTGAGTGGGGTTGTCTTAATCCTCTCCAGATTTTGCTTTGAAAGAATGTGGAACATCAGAAGATACAAACAATGTGTTTCTGGTACTCAAGGATGTTTTTTATAAGCTAATAAATAGTCAAACAGAATTGCCCTAAAAATAGTTGCTTAGGCTTGTGCCAGTTATGTTTATGTTTAGCACCAAAGCAATAATACAGAAGAGAAACACAGACAAGAAGAGAGAGAAAACAAGAGCTGTGTGACACAAAAAATCCTTTTTTTTAATTGAGAAAAAGAGGAAAGAAAATAATTTTCAAAAGTTTTAGGGTAGTTTAGGAGAATAAAATTTATCAATTCTTTTCACTGTCATTTTAAGAACGTAAACCATTTATTATTTACTAACAAGATGTAGGATTAACATTATGTTGTGCTATTCCTAAGTGGTTTGGATTGTATCTTATCAGATTTTATCTCAGTATACATGCAACAGGTATTCTAAAATGAGTTCAAAGTTTTTTATTTTTAGTTAATTTTTTTCAGTGCAATGAGTAGTAAATCACAGATCCAAGGTGAGACATGCTTGTTTATGAGGTGTGGAGTTTTTCTGTTTAGCTTGAAGACAGAAGTTAACTGTGGCTAACTCATTTGATATTGATATTATTGATGTTGACATATGTGTATTGGGCACCACCTGAGTGCCTAATAAGTTTGCAGGTATGTCTGTGTGTATACCTATGTGTGTGTGTGTGTATCTGTACATGTTACATTTCAGTCCTATTTAGCTAATTACTCTTTCTTGTTTATTCCTCCTCAAGACAATCCACTGATGGAAGCTTAGTAAGTGATTTGAACTTGCGTGGACAGAATCATCCATACTCAAACACTAGCTTTTCAGTTCCTGTCAGCAATGGGTTCTTGTTTAATCAATATGTATAGCAGGAATTACAGGATGAAGTGGTCAGAACTGCACTGGCCAGTCTACAACATTCTGTATATTGAATTTGTAAAATTGAGAATTGAGAACATTTAGGCAATGCTTAAGATGGTGATGGAGAGAGGTATTTTTGTTGTCTTTGTTTTTGAGGCAAAGGTCATGTGACTGAAAATATCCTGCCTGGCTTCAATGATTTGTAATTTTTGGCATCAGGGGTAGTTATACATATTTGAAAATTGTACTGCTTTATAATATGTTAGTCTGCATGTATGAGTGAATAGAGAGATAAAAAATGTCAGGAATCTTCTTTGACCCCTTGTGACTTTTTTTTTTCTTTTTTGGTTTGTTTTACGAAGTTAAATTTTCAGAGTCCGCTCAAATAACAAAACTTTTTGCAGCAATTCTTTTAATTATAAAATTGTCTATAATAACCTGCTGTTTACTGCCTGATTTTCTATTGTTCAATGCATGGTTTTTCATAAAAATTTGGGTAAAATATTTAAATGTAACTCAGAACAATAACTTTTCCAATTAACTCATATACAATTTCTCTTTTTGCATACAAATTTTCAAATATATTTAATCAGCTGTCTGTTCTTCAACAAATGGAAAAATGCAAGGTATATTTTCCCAAAGCATCTTGTAGCCCAGTGCTCAGTCTGAAACCATTAGAATTATTTACTCAGAGTGCAGGGCTCAGTTAAGTTGTAATATTTCCTAAGGTCTAGGATTTGTCCTCAGGGATTCAAATATGTAATTTTGGCTAACCCATATGAAGGAGATGCTAAAATAGGTGCTGGTTTTGTCCAAAACTATATGTGCTGCTTTGTTTCCAATCTAAGGAACAGACCATGCCTGAAGTATAGTTTCTACTTAAAATTATTATTCAAGGCTTTGAAAGAATGAATAATGAACCTGATACATAAAATAATAGTGTTAATGTATTAAAGAAAAACTATAAAGACAGTGATTAACATCTCCCCCCTCCCCCTCCCCCCCCAAGTACCAAGCATCAAATAATTTTAAAATTCTATGCTACTAATGCAGACTCTTAACATAGGGCTACTAAAAAGCAGGAGCCAGAAGTTGGAGCTTGGGGTTGTATTTTGCTTTTGGGATTTTTGGGGTTGTGCTGCTTTTTCTTCATTTTTTATTCTTGTGGGTTTTGTCTATTTGGGTTTTGTTTGGTTTTTTTTGCTTTTTTTGGTTTGAATGTTTTGGTTTTTTTTAGGTGAACAGCTTGAAGGTCACTGTAGCAATAAAATTTGTTCCTACAGAACAATTTAAACAGCTAACTCCTTAATGCCTTGCTTCCCTCCTTTTGTTCTGTACATTCCAGTTACTCATACAGTCTTTCAGCACAGCCAGAAATCAAACAAAAAGGTCACTACCTGGGTTACTTGTGTTTTGGTCCACCATCCAGTAGGTCTGCCTGCTGCATTACATTGTCAAAGTTAGCCTTTCTATTGACAAGCATATAGATTTCCTGATTAATGTACCTCTGGTTTATTGGCTTTTACTGCAGGAGACATAATTTTAATGTTTGTATGATCAATAGCTCCACCAACACCAAGAATACCTGCTGTTAGCCTGCACAGCTCTTAACTATGGGGAGCTGTATATTTCTTGATAAATACTACAGGGAAGTTGTAAACATTAGAAAAGCAAAGAAAACTGATGTTCTCTGTAGAAATCCTATTGTATTTCACTCCTAGGAGAGAATGCAAAAACTTTCAAATAATTCTCTATAGGAAAGGCAACCAGCAGGCGCTAACTCTCTGGGCTGGAATACAAATGTATGGGGAGTAATTACTTTTAGAATACCCATTCTGTAGTCACTTCATCTCAAATGCATACTCATAAAAGAAACTATGGCTTTTATTCAGTTTTAGATTAAGAAATAACATTTTAAATACCCTTAGTTAACTTCATTAGATGAATGCAAGTCTGTGGCTGTCATAGATGTTTCTAGTATTGCAGCTGTCCATAAATCACACAAGATACCTGAAGGCATCTACGTAAAATATATCTGAGGCAGTTTTTGTTTCAGAATTGTAATGGGCTTTACAATCTCCTGCTTGTTGCAAAATAGCTTTGCTTTTTCATCCTGACTGCCCACCTGCCTTGTTTCTGCCTTTTAAAACCAGTTAAGGAAAAGAGATTTCTTTTTTCCCACTCAGATAAAGTAGTAAACTCAAATCAATTTTTTTTTTTTGAGCTTTGAAATTAGATAGCCAAGAGAATTGCAATAAATTGTGCCATTTACCAGAAACTTTTTCTATATTTTTTTTTCGATTACATTCCTTCATTTCATTAAAGTCTGTATTCCCCTTTGGTTAGCTGGTTTCTTGATTATCTGAAGATGGTATCTCAGTGGCATTTCTCAATATCTGAGAATGTTCTCATGTTTGAATGTTCTCATGACGAATATAATTTTGTATGAATGCCCTGGTTAAATCAGTGCTGGCTGATCCTTACAGAGACAGGAAGATGATGATGGACAGGGGTAGAGCAGTTGATGTCATCTACCTGGACTTGTGTAAACTGTTCGACACTGTCCCACATGACATCCTTGTCTCTAAATAGGACAGACATCAATTTGATGGATGGACCACTCAGTGGATAAAGAACTGGCTGGATGGCTGCACACAAAGAGTTGTTGTCCATGGCTCAATGTCCAGCTGGAGATCAGTAACTAGAGGTGTCCCTCAGGGATCGGTGTTGGGACCGGTCTTGTTTAACATCTTCATCTCTGACATGGACAGTGGGATTGAGTGCGCCCTCAGCAAGTTTGCCGATGACACCAAGACGTGTGGTTCGGTTGATACGCTGGAGGGAAGGAATGCCGTCCAGAGGGACCTTGACACGCTTGTGAGGTGGGCTGATGCCAACCTCATGAAGTTTAACCATGCCAAGTGCAAGGTCCTACACCTGGGTCAGAGCAATCCCAGGCACAGCTACAGGTTGGGCAGAGAAGAGATTCAGAGCAGCCCTGCGGAGAAGGACTTGGGGGTGTGTCCTGGGTTCAGCAGTAGCAGTCATGTTTTTTCCTTTGTGTTAACTGGTGCAGTGCTGTGTTTTGACTTCTAGTTTGAGAACAGCGTTGGTGAAGCCGATGTTTTCGGTTGTTGCTAAGTGATGTTTACCCTGACCAAGGACTCTGTGAGGCTCATGCTCTGCCAGGGAGGAGGGGAAGCTGTGAGGAAGTAGAGACGGGGCGCCTGACCCGGGCTAGCTGGGGAGGTATTCCATACCACAGCACGTCATGGCCGGGGTGGGGGGTAACTGGGAGTTACCTGGAAGGACACAGGCTTCCGGGTGGAACTCGCTTTCTTGGCCGGTGGTATCGTATTCTCTTCCCTTGTTATTTTCCCTTATCATTGTTTTAGCTGATAGTAGCGGTGGTGATTTGTGTTGTACATTGGTTGCTGGACTGTTCTTGTCTCAACCCGTAGGAGTTGCACTCTCTCGATCCTCCTCCCTGTTCCTCCAGGAGCGGGGAAGGGGAGAGCCCCGGTGCGGGGGGGGGCGGGGGAGACGGACACGGACCTCGATTGTTGTCAGCTCGGCACCACTCACTGGAAGTGAGCGAACGAGTTACCTGACTGGGTTTAAACCACGACAGTTGTTTTTGGCGCCCAACGTGGGGCACAAGGGGTTGAGATAAGAACAGATCTGACTGGATTGATAGTCACTCGTCACAATGCTGATTTATTGGCTCTCAAGGTTTTTCCTCTTGATCTCACAGTTTCAGTATATCATATCTTACTCCCATCCGGTATTTGCTGTATTAGTGTTTTTCAAGTGTGGGGCTTGGGCTAAGGTTTTTATCCCATTGTACTTTATGGTAATGACTTGTAATACAATAGAATCATTGATCATGAAACTGATCTGGCTTATGTTCCCAGTGTGGTCACCACCTTTATACTTTGGGAGGTATATGATGGAGGTGCTTAGCAATTACACATCTTTTTTCTCTTTCTCAGGTGCTCAACCTGTGAAGGAGACATCCTTTTACCCTCCCAGTCAAAGAACTGTCGTGGTTTAAACCCAGTCAGGTAACTCGTTCGCTCACTTCCAGTGAGTGGTGCCGAGCTGACAACAATCGAGGTCCGTGTCCGTCTCCCCCGCCCGCCCCCCGCACCGGGGCTTTCCCCTTCCCTGCTCCCGGAGGAACGGGGAGGAGGATCGAGAGAGTGCAACTCCTACGGGTTGAGACAAGAACAGTCCAGCAACAAATCACCACCACTGCTACTATCAGCTAAAACAATGATAAGGGAAAATAACAAGGGAAGAGAATACAATACCACCGGCCAAGAAAGCGAGTTCCACCCGGAAGCCTGTGTCCTTCCAGGTAACTCCCAGTTACCCCCCACCCCGGGCATGACGTGCTGTGGTATGGAATACCTCCCCGGCTAGCCCGGGTCAGGCGCCCCGTCTCTGCTTCCTCACAGCTTCCCCTCCTCCCTGGCAGAGCATGAGCCTCACAGAGTCCTTGGTCAGGGTAAACATCACTTAGCAACAACCGAAAACATCGGCTTCACCAACACTGTTCTCAAACTAGAAGTCAAAACACAGCACTGCACCAGTTAACACAAAGGAAAAAACATGACTGCTACTGCTGAACCCAGGACAGGGTGCTGATCGATGAGAAAGTGAACATGAGCCAGCAGTGTGCGCTTGCAGCCCAGAAAGCGAAGCGTATCCTGGGCTGCATCAAAAGGAGCGTGACCAGCAGGTCGAAGGAGGAGATCCTGCCCCTCTACTCTGCTCTCGTGAGACCTCACCTGGAGTATTGTGTGCAGTTCTGGTGTCCTCAACATAAAAAGGACATGGAACTGTTGGAACAAGTCCAGAGGAGGGCCACGAGGATGATCAGGGGGCTGGAGCACCTCCTGTATGAAGACAGGCTGAGGAAGTTGGGGCTGTTCAGCCTGGCGAAGAGAAGGCTGCGTGGAGACCTCATAGCAGCCTTCCAGTATCTGGAGGGGGCCTATAGGGATGCTGGAGAGGGACTCTTCATTAGGGACTGTAGTGATAGGAGAAGGGGTAACGGGTTAAAACTTAAACAGGGGAAGTTTAGATTGGATATAAGGAGGAACTGGAATAGGTTGCCCATGGAGGTTGTGAATGCTCCATCCATGGCAGTGTTCAAGACTAGGTTGGGCAAAGCCTTGGGTGAGATAGTTTAGTGTGAGGTGTCCCTGCCCATGGCAGGGGGGTTGGAACTTGATGATCCTAAGGTCCTTTCCAACCCTAACTATTCTATGATTCTATGATTTATCAGATAATTTATGCACTATATCGCTTACAACCTGTTCTTTCAATCAGGGATCAGAACAATGGCTATTTATCTTAACAGACCATGCATCCACCATTAATTAAGAAAATAGAATATTGAAGTGAAAGCTGCTGTGAATTCACCATCTGCTGAAAAGCAGGTACTGTTCCCTAAACTTTTTCTGAATAAGGACTAAAACTGTCCTAAAAATCCCCCCAGCCGTTTCCAAGCACACAAAATGTTCTGATCTTTCAGAACAAATTTCAGACACTGAAATGCTTCCTACCAGTATTGTCACATCCCAGTGGATGAACCTCTAAAGCAAAAAGAATATTAGTGCAATGATTGAATCCACTAGGATTAGAGATATGAAAATCACTGTATAAGGTGCCAATGACAGGCAGCTAAATCCTCTGGTATACAGAACTGGACAGAAATGAGGTAAGTAATGAAGATTTAGTTAGGCTTTGGTTTCCTGTATTTGTCCACGGAACTTTTTGTCTCCAAATATGCCTATTCCTAAAATAATTCACCAAACTGATGTCATACAAATATAGAGGTATTTGTGCCCCTGAAAGTTCATGTAGCAGCAGTGAATGTTTGGCCAAAACAGTAATATAATATTATAAGTAGATGCTGACTTCTGATATCTATCCCAATGGTTGATTTTCATGGAATCATAAAATGATTTGTGTTGGAAGGGACTTTAAAGATCCCCTAGTTCCAACCCTCCTGCCATGGGCAGGGACACCTTCGAATAGACCAGGTTGCTGAAGTCCCATCCAACCTGGCTTTTGAGATTTTATTATTTGCTATTTTAATTATGTAATTATAATTTTATAAAATTATTTTTATATTATTTAATTATTGACTATTTTAATAGCATATTAATTATTCCACTTGCAGCAGGCCAGCTAGTTTGAGTCACAGCTTTCAAGCGATTGTTTTAACTGCTGGAAATTATTCAAAGCAATGGGCTTTGCAGGGATGTTGATGCTGCCTTTTTTGTCAGTGACTTTGGGTCCCAACTTCTGTTTCTTTCTTCCCTTTTTTTGAGAAGAGACTTACTGTTCTGAATTTTCACTAATTTATTTTGACTGTGGGACTCTCAGTTCTTCCCAAGAGATTGTGAAGACGACTGCAGTCGTCTGCCTTCTGGGCCTCAGTAGGGCAAATGGAGATATAGAGTGGCACGGTGTTTCATGAATCATTGTCTAGGTAATCTGTAAACGTACTACAATGCAGGTTGGGTTCTTTAGGTTCACCAAGGGAAACCATCTGTGTGACAATTTAAGCTGCAAGGTAAAGGATTGTAAAGCCTTAAATGTTGGCTTCCATTAGATATTTGGTTCTAACTTTGTTTCTCCTCTATAATTTGTATGAGTGGGTGAATATTCATCACTTAATAAACAGAATTGCACGTGTCTGTACATCCACTGTTTTGTTAAGGACTTTTATGTATTACTCTGTATCTGAAGCAGTAACATAGAGTGATTGAGTTCAGGTTTCAGGAAGCAATGACCTGTTTCGGCCTTAGGCATCTTATTTAACTTCCTTGTGATCTATATAATTTTCTGTTACATGAAGGGAATTTTGTTCCCATTTGAATCTGTAAAAAAAAACAAAACAAAACAAATCAAAAAACAACTCTGCTTGGGTAAGTAAAAAAATCAACATTAATTCTTTTTTTTTTTTTTTCTCCACTTTTTCACCTTGGCCATTTTTTATGATCCCCTCCAATACAGGTATCAATCAGAAAGATTTAATGGAAGAAACCATCTGTCTTTTTTTTCATAAAGGAGAATATACTCCCTTGTAAAAAGTTCTAGCAGAATTCAGGAGAGATAGTACTTAAGTTTCATTATAAGGATTGGTCATCTATCCATCTTTTTTGCCTCAGGATTCTCCACAATTCATGTTTATAGCTTTCTTCTCTTTTTTAAGCAATCACTATAGCAACCTAGTGTTATCTGATGAACAGCTCACACAGAAGGCAGATACCCATACATACAGCATGAGATTAAGAATAAAAACACCCAGAGAGCTGGATACACCAATCAGCTCCTCTATTAGCCTGTCACACAGAAAATCTGAGCCCAAACTCTGTTTTTTAAGTTTGTTAGCAGGGACAAATTTTGAGATGTCATCTACCTTGATAGACATTTCAACTTGATTGGTGGTTTCTCCTATAATGAAGTCTCTGGCTGAAGTAGTAGTGTAGCTGGTGGATTCTATGACGCATGAGAGCTGTATGAAAAATTGATCAGGTTTTAGACACTATTTATAACCTTTTTTTTTTTTATGAGCAATGTAGTGGCATGGGTATTTTAGGGGTAAAATTTTGTATGTTTCTTGACAGCTGTGTTTAACCAAGGAAAGATGTGTGGGGGCAATCTGAAATGAGGAAAGGTAGGCTTTAGACAAGTTGTAGGTAAAGGCTTGGATTTGAACTTAACTAGAAAGCTCCACAGGGTCTGACAGATTGTGTATACTTTTAAAACTTTCAGTATTGTAATACATGAATTCCAGTGACTCAGCTCTTCAATCTTTTTTCTTGTTGATCAATCCTTAACTAAAATTAATTGTAATGAAAGACTGCATTGGAATGGAGTAGCACGCAAAGGGCAAAGCAGTGCTGCACATCTCAGACCCAGATCTGTGGAGTAAATGAAGCAGTCACAGGCTGGTTTATGAATTAATCACCTCAAGGAAAGGTTTGTTGTAGTCAAGGATTTTGTTTTCACATGTCACATTAGTTTCAAAATAAATACCTGAAAACCTCTATATAGTATGTGAAAAGAAAGAAGAATGTTAATGTGTTCTATCTGCTATTTTGGGCTAATGTGGAGCCCCCATCTCTGTGGTGCCAGTTGTCTGCGTAACTGGAAAAGTGTGAAGAGCACATTTTTTACTTCTTACTATGAAAGAGGGTACATGTTTTAAATAGCATTTTTCAAGAAATGCCTTTTACGTTCTTTCATGTTGGGTGCCAGGACTCTGCTTGTACACATGCCTCAACTGCTAAATAAGGTTAACTGTACCTCATCCTTCATTTTCTGAATAGATGTTATTTTACATCAATTTATACTGGTATTTTTACTGATGGAGGTCATTGTATTTTTCAGCCTAGCAATTATCAATTTACTTTTTCTGTCCTCAATCCAGGCTCTAAAAAGGCTAAGGAACTTAGTCAAATTCTCCTGTAATTTTCCATGGTGACAATGCATGCATCTCTCTATATTGGGTGTCATAATCAGGAAAATGTCTGAGTTGAATATTTGCTTTATGGTTCATAAGATGGATGTGTGCATTCAAGTTGGGCCATACAGAGAATCTGAAGGAGAGGGTCCACTTCTTTTTAGAGGGTGGTGAGGCCCTGCTAGGTGCTTTCTGTATAGCACACAAATGTGATAGCTCCCACTCCAAGTGTCCACCATTGGTGATAAACACATGGATCAGGAGGAGAAGATAGTAGGTATGTCAGTACGAATGCTTTAGCAGGTGGCAGTGTGGAGGAGGTGATGACAAGGATATGAGTGAGATTTGAGAAACCTATTATTGACAACTTTAGCCACTACTATTCTTTTTACCTTGAGCCTCAGCTACATGCTCTCCTGCTGCATATCTGAGCTCTAAAGACTCATGGCTTGCTCAAACCCTGAGCTTTGTGTCTCAGTTTTGCCCTATAGACTTGTAAGGAGAGAGAAGGTGTGTTAAGCTGGTGTAATTCCTTATCCCTGAGCTCTTATGATGAAAGGTGTGGAGCAAGAAGCAGCTAGGGAAAAGCATTTGCAGGGTTGGGAAGTTAAGAGGGTGGGGAAAATGTTCTGTAGCCAGAAAAGGCTACATTTGCCTTGTGATTCAGAGAAGGGGACAAATTTCACGGTGGAGAGATCATATAATTCAGTTAAGGGGGATGACTGTATCAGCTGGTGCTTTACAGAGACCTAGGTAGTTCACTGAAAACTGATATCAGTTTACATTAATATAAAGAAGCTTTGTTCACAACTGTTAGCTACAATGTGTTTTATACTATACAGAATTTAAAGGATGAGCGTATCAAACCAGTTTCATAGCAAGTAGAAAATTAACATACAAATTTGGCAAACACAGAATAAATAAGGTCCTTGCCTTTTAAAGCTAAGGTAGAAAAGGGACAGTTATCAAAATACACCCAGACACTTATGTACAAAATTTATAACCCTCCACCTCTCACCCTGCAGGAAAACCTATATGCTGAAAAGCCCATCTTGTAAAATGAAATTTCTCTTCCAAATCTAAGTAAACAAGTTAGACTGAATTTTCATCTGATGCTTCTTTATCCTAAATCATAGGGGGAATTTGGACTGCTGGGAGTAGCCTGATGCATTTGAAAGCAGCTTTGTTCTTCTCTACCCTATTTAAAAGCAACATAACAAACTTCTCAGTCACTGCTTTCAGCCCAGTTAAATTATGCTTTTAATTGAACATATGAAATCAATATCAATTTAGCAGAGATCTAAGAATCTATGACTTGAACAGTAGGTGTCTGATGTGAACAGTAGGTATTTGATGAATAGCCTTTTAAGGGTACATGCCCAAAGTTCAAATGTTTTTAAAACAGAATGCAACAAGCTATAAAGGCTTTTATGAAAGTTGGAGAGAGAAGGGGGTGCTGCTTCAGTGGCAGGGTCAGTTTAGATTGCTTTTTCTGCTGAACTTTGATCCCTAATATTTTACTCTTGCAACTGAAATTGGTGTGGAAACTTGTAAGGATAAACAATATTGAAACTTTCAAGCATGATTTAGTGTTTCCAAGGTAACCAATTGTAATTAATTTTAAGCACCAGCTGGCTTGTGATGAACATGAAACCTGACAAAGACTCTCAGAAGGACTGTTTCACGTTTTCTTAGTGCAATAATAAGAATATAAGTTATTTCTTTAAATAAATCATCTACAACAAAAAATGAAACCACAACTTTGATATTTGTCAGTTAGAAAGATCAAGGAATAGTTTTCAGATGTAGAAGGGCAGAAATGTGCAGCAGATCAGGATTGTGAAGAATCATAGAATTGTTAGGTTGGAAAAGACCTTTAAGATCATCAATTCCAACCATTAACCTAGCATTGCCAAGTCCACCAGTAAACCATCTCCTTAAGCACTGCATCTACATGTTTTTTAAATACCTCCAGAAATGGTGATTCCACCACTTCCCTGGGCAGTCTGTTCCAACACTTGAAAAGACTTTTGGTGAAGAAATTTTTTCTAATATCCAGTCTAAACCTCCCCTTGTGCAGCTTGAGGCTGATAACTCTTGTTCTTTCGCTTGTTACTTGAGAGAAGAGACCAAAACCCAGCTCATTACAACCTCCTTTCAGGCAGTTACAGAGAGCGGTAAGGTCCCCCCTGTGTCTTCCCTTCTCCAGGATAAACAACCCCAGTTGCGTCAGTTGCTCCTCATATGACTTGTCCTCCAACTCCTTTACCAGCTTCATTGCCCTTTTTTGGACATGCTCCAGCAACTCATTGTGTTTCTTGTAAGTGAGGGGCCAAAAACTGAGCACAGTATTTGAGGTGCAGCCTCGCCAGTGTTCAGTACAGGGAACCTCATGGGTCAGGGAGGCTAGTTAAAAATTATCTTTTAAGATCATATTTTATTTCTTTTTCTTTCATCCCATAGCACTGGAAATGTTCTCTTGAATTCTAAGTTTTGCATAATTCTGTACTTCATCATCTACATTTTGGACAATCACGGTGAATATTCAAAAGCTTAGCAATATAAAGTTCCCTTCAAAATAGCAAAGCAGAAAAAGAACAAGGACAGGTTTCACAGTCTTTGTGTTCAATTAAAAGCACAGAAGAATGCAGAGTGCCTGAATATTTAGAAATTGAGCTATGTTAAAACATGGCTTGATCATTTTGCTTTCTGAATGTCAGCTTTGGTCTGGAGAGCTCAGGATAGTGTAAACGGTGGGGTAATAAAACGTCAAAGCAATCACAAGTGGAGTGTTTTTTCCTTCATTCTTAAAAGGGAAGGTATTCTAATACAAAAGATTGCCAGTACTTTATGTGAAAATCTCCTATCTTAAGAAGTTATTGAACTCAAGTAAGTAAAATCTCTCAATTTTTCATTTGGCTTTGATGTTGATCTCCTTAATCACAACTGAAAGCTTAAGATTAGTGAAAACTAAAACACTACTTCTCAAAAGGCATGTCTTTGAAAAAGAAATTTATTTCCCAATACTACAAATGCAAGCAGTGCTGTACTAGGTATATATATGCAAGCCCAAATTTAGAGTTTGAAGTAACTGCGAGTGAATCAGGATGGTTACTGCTTTAGCCCCGTTCATGATACATTATAATCTGATTGGGATGACCCTGAATCTAACCACATTTATGCTGGAGTACATTTACAGGAAATTAATGAATTATAAATAGTGTGGAAGTCAGTGAAATTATAGCTCAATTATTCAAGAATAACTGAGATAAAAAACTGTCCTATTTATTGTTTCACTTGGCACAGTATGTCCCTAATGAACCATGTTTCTCCTGTCTTTAATTTTGCTGTGTAGGACTTTGATAGTGGAAAGTCAATTTCCACAAAAAAAGGTAATGTTTTTTAGAGTAAAGGGGAAATTGCAAATCACTCATTCCACAGGCAAGTTCACAGATAGAATATATAGGACTAGTGGCAGCCAGTTTCTTCTTACTGGCTGATTCAGAGCATCCTTTTAGGCAGCAAATGCTGTTGACATAGAGTGGCTCTCTTTCAGGGCCAGAATTGGATGTTTCAGGGAGAGTCTGGATGTTTCAAGCTGTTCTGCTTGTATGTCTTGCTGCATTCAAAAGATTAACAGAGGAATTTTGCTGAGATCTTGCGTTCTTCCTCCTGTGTTTTGTCTCACTATTGTGAGAAGAAGATGCACTGTGTTTTAAAACATCTTATCCTCATTGCCTTGAAGTGGGAAAAAGCACAATACTTGTATCTTTATCTTAGTTGTCCTTTGTTCTTGTTGGCTTTTCAGAGCAGCAGCCTGGAACTGATATAATTCTCAAGGGGCTTACTGCTGCTGCAGAGTTCTGAATGGCAATAGTAAAACAGATCCTTCTTACCAGTTTCATTCTGCTATTATAGAGAAATGTAGAAGCAACACCAGAAGTGCTTGTTGTTGATCTTCAGTATCACAGATCCTCTTCCAAATTTGTGTCATGAGCAGTATTCTGGTTTAAAATTCATTGAGATTGAGGAATTTTTTATTGGTCCAGGTCACCAGAATAAATCCACCCCAGTGGCATGATGTCACATAATTGAGAAACAGAATGTGCAAAAGAAAGAAAATCTGCAGCTTTTTTGTTTGCTTGCTTAATTTTGTGTGTACAGTTTTTGGTGGTGATTGTTTTGCCTGTTTGGTTGCTTTTTTGTCCAGCTACAAATCAAGCTTGCTTTCAAAGCATGTTTCTAAGTGTTTAATGCCTCTTAGCTAATTATGCTTTCTGAGAATGAAAACTTTGAAAATCAGCTGTTTATTTTGAAAAGGGTTGCTCTAATCAGCAGTTGATATGTCTTATAATTAATTCCTTCTGCAATCCTCACCTTAGATATTTTTTCTGTGAATTTAGAGAAATGACTGCTCTATCCAAATAAGATCGAGTACATGCAGGCAGATAACTGTTGCTGGAATACAGGTGACATCTGGATTGCCCTGAATATCCAATAGTTCTCATGTTCAAAAGTATCTGTTTCCTGACTTTCTTAAAACTTTTGTTATTTTTTTCTTATTCATCTCTAGTCATTTAAGGGTAAATGCAGAATCTTAATTAGATAGAAACCTGCTAAACGGATTTTAGTTGGATTGCCCACAATTACAAACTGAAATGGATAATCGAATTTATCTCTCCAGTTTAGAGACAAGGATGTTGTGCAGGACAGTATCAAACTCTTTGCACAAGTCCAGGTAGATGACATCAGCTGCTTTGCCCCTATCCATCAGTTCTGCAGCTCCATCATAGAAGGCCACCAAATTGGTCAGGCAGGATTTCCCCTTAGTGAAGCCATGCTGGCTGTCACCAAGCACCTTGTTGATTTTCATGTGCCTTAGTATAATTTCCAGGAGAATCTGCTCCATGATTCTTCCAGGCACAGAGGTGACACTGACTGGTCTGTAGTTTCCTGGATCTTCCATTTTCCCCTTCTTGAAAATGGGGGTTATGTTTCCCTTTTTCCAGCCATCAGGAACTTCACCTGACTGCCATGATTTTTAAGATATGATGGACAGTGGCTTAGTGACTTCATTTGCCAGCTCCCTCAGGACTCATGGATTTCATCACATCCCATGGACTTGTGCACATTCGGGTTCCTAAGATGATACAGTCAGCATGATGCGTTCTCTATTTCCTGTAATGAATTATTTATAAAAGCAGATGGATTTTTCATTATTTTCAGTGCTAGATTGAATGAAACTTGTGTGTGAGACTTCATGTGATGGCTAAACAAAGAATTTAAAAACTTTGAAGGATAATGTTTGAGGACTGAGAACGTTTCCAGCCTCAGGCTATGCCATGAAACAGCCACAGCATTACTGTGCCTCAAAATCCAAAGCAGTTTTAAAGAATTGTTGTGGGAGTATAGGGGGGAATGCTTAGAAGTGTTTGACTTCTAGTATTTCTGCATACATACAGGATAAAAAGCATTAGATTATTACCATATCTAAACCAGTTTCATTTTTGTGTTACAAAATCTCTTTGGATTTTTATAAAAGAAATAGGAATGAAAAGATTGAGTTTGGCATGCTGGGTGGAAGGAACTCTTCTATTTTCTTATTTAAATGTTCTAAAAGTAGGACTTAAAACTGTTTAGGAATGCTTTTTAAGTCCAGTAGCATGTCCACATATTGTGATAAAAAGTCTCTAATAGGTTACAAGTTTAATGCCACATAATAAAATCACGCACACATAAATCAGAATATTAGGGTTTTTTTTAATCCTTTTTTTTTCGTATCTGTGTTATTAATCCGTGCAGCTGAATTGTATTTTCTCCATATTTGTGTGTGTCTGTTTTTAAACTGGATCCTGTCAGCACAGTCTCTGTCACCCATGAGGCTTACTCTGAATGATTGTTTCTTAATAGCCCTCACTTGAAGTTGTTTACTGTCAACAACTGAAATAAAGGATAGTGCCTGGCAGCCCAAAAGGAACAAAATTTCCAAATTAGAGGCTCGGCACTTTTAATTTCTCAGGGAACCTTTACATTAAATGCTTTCAGAAAGCAAATAGAAGGCATTTTAGCAATTTAGATCTTGGTAAATTATTTTAAGTGGTTTGTTTACTAAATCAGGTTCAGCAGTAAAACACTGTTTAAAAACATTTATGATTTTGATGTTTGTCTGGAACAGGAGCATGAATGAGAGAAGATGCTGTGCAAAACTGCCTATGTAGATATCCTGCTTCTTTTTGCTCTATCCTACGGTGCCATTGGTATTTATCTTCCAGTGCTGCTGCTGAAAGAAGAGGAACCTGAGTCTGTGTACTAGTTCAAGCTAGGAACAAATTCCTGGCCAGGACTGCTGAAGTGATGAAGCTTTATCTTAATGTGAAACTGATATTATACTTTTGTTTGACTTGTATTGAAATGTGTAGTCCTGTAGCACAGTAATAGCATATTGCCGCTGCTAGCTATGTGCCTCAAGCATTGTATTGTTTGTAAGGCCCTAGGCTGATGCTTCTCAGACTTTCTCTGTCTGAATTCATACTGACTTTTTCTGGAGCTTTGTTTTGACTTGGACTTGCTATGACAGTTTTTCTTGTGACCAGGTGCCTGTGCATAATGTTTTTTATCTGTGTATATCTTTGCATACTACCAAATTAGTTGTCCTATAGATAATAGTAACAAGTAATTTTTTGGTATAGAATGAGATATTTGTGACTCTAAAATGCGGAAATACAGGGCTGGTCTGATAGCAGAGGCTTTGAAAATGCAGACATGGGATGCAGTATAGTGGAGTACAAGCAGGGGATGATAGGCAACAGGACACAAGCTAACATGAGAGACCCTCAGGACTGTAAAAAAACCTCCAATGTGCAGTAAAAGAAATGCAAGTATAGGAATGGGACAGAACTGGCTTTAGGAATAACAGAAATAGTATCTAACCTATGTAAAGTATACCATGTATGGTAAATTTATATAAAATGTGGACTTGCAGACCAGTGAGGAAAAGCAGCATGTAAAAGTGTGCTAGGAAACATGCAGAAATTACCCCAATCAGATCCTGGAGTGACAGAAAAGAAACCACCACTACCATATTTCTACCAGTGAAAGACCTGGCTTGAATACAAATTGCTGTACATCACCTCTGGCCATGCTGGAGCCATTGACCTTAGGATGCAGAGGAGCAGAGAAAGGGTCAGCATAACAGTGGGGAAAGGGGGAGGTGTTAGCAACTGTGTGCATAACAGTTTTCACTTGAAAGTTTTGAGACTTCTTCTGTGGAGTAAAAATTAAGTTGGACAAATAATTCTTTGGTTAAACTGCTAAGATTTCAGTTGTACTAACAAAAAAAAAAATAGTTTGGCATTACACGTAAGGTATGTTTTCTTTTTTCCTGTAACAAGATTTTTAGTATAACAGAAGGTTAAAATACTTAAAACTGAACAGTACATAGTAAGGAGGATTACTGCCTCTGCAGAATACATTGGTTATAGTGCTCACTGAACAGCTGCCAAGGCAGCCAGTTGCTTTCTTCCTCCTATTCTACTGCTTTGTGGTTTGTCCTTCATGTTTAAAGGGGGTTTCATTGTTCAGCTTCTGTGGTCTCTATCAATTTTCTATTTTAGAAGTGCTATTTTACGCAGGGGAGCTTTAGCAACGTTTTGCTACAACTTGCACTGCTTGTTGCCAGTAACTCCTTTTTGCTGCACCACCACACCACGCACATTGGTCCATTCTAGTCAGCACGTCAAGAAACGCTGAGAAAAAAAAAACATACTGCTGCTCTTTCCTCAAAATCTGCTCCTCTTCCTGTGGTTGAGAAGAGATCGGGGACCTTATTTTTACTTCCAGATTTCAGAGTGTAGGGTTTGGTGCTCATTCCATCTATTGCTGTGCTCCACCCCCTCCCCCCCATGCAATGCTGTTTTTCTTAACTTCACAACTCTGCAGCATGCAGTCTCAGCAATTAAGATAAAATCCACATGTGAGTATATTTTTAATTTTCTTGCTGATTATCTTAAAACACAAATTGCTTTAATGTTTGCAGTTTTGCTAGCCCTTCACATGTATTCAAATTAGTTTCCTTAGACTGTGGTTTCATCATGTGTGTAATCCACACACATCTGACTCCAGATGTCTCCTCCTGTTCTCGAAACCTTTTCCCTTGTGTCTGATCAAATGGCAATGTGACTGTGACCAGAGCTGGAGCAACAAGACTAAAGTTTGTTATATTTACTTTTTGATGGGGTAAATTTTCCACTGCGTAAGTGAGATGATCCAGCTCCCAGTGTACTTTTGCAATCCTACAATGGTTGGTAATCTGTGGTTGAGATCAGGGAGGCCATCGCCATTCATAGAACAGCTTCTAGTTAGATTGCGTAAATTCCTTTTAGGAAACCAACCCCACTTGCCTTCTAAAAGGAGGCAGCAGCATTTTGATTTCAGAGACCTAGAATCTGGCTTCTTCTACTAGTGGTAAAGATGAGTGGATGAACTGTGGAGTATGTGAAAGATGTTAGAAAACCTGGGAGTCCAGGAAAAGTGAGAACTGAGTGCTAAAAGAAAGGATGTGAAAGCATTTTGCTGCCTTCCTTTCGCTCTTCTGAAATGTGTACATAGCATGGGGGAAGTATGTGTTTTGTTTGTAGGCTATTTAGAAAGAAACAAAGGTGATGGTGGTTCTTTGCCCTCTACAATGTATGGTTTTTTTCATCTGGTGAACTCAGTGTACAGTTCTGCGTTAGAGCTGTGGTCTTGATCTCTAAATACCTATTTTTCCTCGTTAAAGGGATGTATTGTGCACCAGCAGTATGTTGATAATGTGACTGACAGAAATTAATCAGAAGATATGAATAAGCGTAAAAATTTAATGTTTTTGAAAGATGTTAAACCCTTGGTTGATCACATCTTTATCTGATCTATCTACCTGTCTGTTATCTTTTTGCCACTTTATAGCTGTTTTGTTTTGAAGGACAGAGATAACAGGATTCCCTTGCACATTTCCCAGGGAGCCTTCCTGCAGGAGTCTGGTGGTTCTTGTATGAAGTATGAAAATTGCTGGCTTTTATTTTTTTATGGCTGTTGGTTTAGGAGTGAGGTGTTAGGTTTTTATTGTTGCTACTGGGTTTTTTTTTTTGTTTATATGTCACAAGGGGATGTTACACAGATTTGATAGACTCCTACAGTGCTCTTCCCTTGTGAGTCACAGGATGCTACGCTGCATCCCAGAGAAAAAAAAAACAAACTCATCCAAGTACAAAACTGAGGTTTCTTGCACTAGTGGCTCAAAAATAGGGCAATTCTACAATGTGAAGTTGATTTAGAAATGAGGGAGTAACTGGACTTTAGAAAGAGATCATTTTCTTTTCATGCTTAAGGAAGTAATGCACCTTGAGCTTTATTTCTCATCTCTAATGCCGTTTTCTCAGAATAACAGTACAGAATATACCTGTTCTTTTGATTTTAGCAGTTTCTTTGGAGTATGGCATAAGCACAGACTGAAACAAATACAAGTGGCAGTACAACCCTCTGCATTTTAATTCTTTTTTTTATTTCCTAGATAAAGCACGTCTTATCAGCCACACATACTTTAGGGGAAGTATTTACTACAGAGAGGGATTCTTCAAAGTACCTCAGAAGAGTTGGAAGGCAAAGATCTGTGGTAACACTTCAGAATATGTGACCTTTGTAAATGAAGAAGTACTGTGGTTTGATCCAGAACAAAGTGGGAGAGGCGAAACTCTCTCCTGTGTTTTTTCAGTCTCAAATTCTGTCTCTCTTCACATCCTGTCTCATTCAGTACACAGGATGAATGGCTGTGCTGATCATTAAGGGGTTGGGAACAGTCTCACTCTACGACTGGAAAGTAAGCTTTGTTATAGGCATAAGCATAGTGATGTTCATGTGTTCCTAATGTCTGTTGGTCAGTGGAAAGGCCAGACGGCCACTAAGAGAGAACCTTTGCATCAGGAGTAAGACAAATTGGAGAGAGACAGAGGGCTAAATTACTGTTTATTTTACAAACATGAGAGACTTTTGCTTTTCTCTCTGATCACTAAGTATAAATAAAATGTATTCTTTTTCATGTAGGCCTAATAAGCTTAGAAAGATTTTCTTCTTTCAGAGCAATGTATACATTTAATAAATTATTTCTTGGAATCATAGAATCATAGAATAGTTAGGGTTGGAAAAGACCTTAAGATCACCAAGTTCCAACACCCCTGCCATGGGCAGGGACACCACATACTAAACCATGTCACCCAAGACTCCGTCAAACCCAGCCTTGAACCCTGCCGGCTCATGTTAAGTTTCTCATCAACCGACACCCACAAGTCCTTCTCTGCTGGGCTGCTCTGAATCTCTGAATCTGGTTGTATCTACAAATTTTTTTTCCCAGATGAGTGCTGGAGTGAATGTGGTAATTTTTTTTTTTTTTTTTTAATAGGGAACCAGAGTGTTCACAAGGTGTGCTTGCATAGGCTGAAAGAGAAGCACAGGGATGAAGTGTCATAGCATTACAAGACCAATGAACCACCTTATGTTTCTGTGCTGTGATCTCGCAAAGGTGTTTGCAGTGAAACCCTGGTCCTCAGTAAGAGAACTGCTAGTAAGGTAAACAAGCGTACAGAGAGATGAACTGAGCTCTGTGCTTGGGGTCTTCTGCAGCTTATGACATGTTTTCTTGAGCAGAGCTCTCCATGAAAGTGCAGGTATTGGCTTTCTGATAGAGGTGCCAATTCCACATGAAGTGCTATTCTTAGCTGCATGGGCTTCCTGGCAAACGTTTCTGTTGGTTTGGAAATCTTCATGGTCCCCTTATTTCAGTGTGGCTTGGAGGTCTGTGATGGCGAGGGAAGATGAGCCTTCCCATAATGTTCTTAAACATTCTGATGGAAATTGTTATATTGTGGAGAGCTGCAAGGTCAGTATTCATCACAGAATTGAGAGAGCAACTTAATAGTGACTGAAGTGATATATATATACATATACACACACATATATATATGCATATATGTGGTAGCAATGGAAGTAACAGTGTCTAAATAAATACCTGCTGATGGGGATGAGCTTTTGGGACAGTGGGCAAGGCATTTAAAATGGCTAATGCTACAGCATAAAAACAGAGTGGAATGGGCTGGGAGAAAGAGAGCTATGAGTGCTGGAAAGAGAGAAAGTGTAAATAGAAGAGGAGGCTAGTGTTAGGAAGAGGAATAGTGTTAGGAAACAGGGATGGGAGAAGATAACAATGTAGCCATTAAAAACACATTAATTTATACTCCAGGGATTTTGCTAGGTGATAATATCTATCTGTTCCTAATCTATCTCCAACATCTTCCTTTTTGTAGAGTAACAGCTATAATTCATTGGGTTTAGTGTATGTACTTGACACTTTGGAATATATTGTAGGTAATGAGCTGTGAACAAGGAGTGTATGTTAAAGTCTATGAAGTTTTAGATAAACCACTCTTCAGGAAAGGTTTTGTTTTGCATTTGCTCTGACTCGTTTTTGGCATAGAGCGATGCTAAAAGATGTCTACAAATAGTCTGAAAATAAGGAGGAACTTATAATGCTGAAAATACTCAGCTGATTCAAAAGATTTGTCTCTGAACAGCGTTTTTTCCATATGTCATGGCTAGTTTTTCCTCAGAGGTCACCAATTTTAACAGAACGATTGACCTCTGCTGAAGGCAAGTTTTAAGTAGAAATCAGATACATATGTTACTTTCTGGTTTTAAGGTGTAAAAAGAGGTTACTAGTTTTAATTAACATGGTATAAGGCAATGGATAAACTGAACTGGAAGGAATTTTTAATGTCATCAAGTTTTGTCCCCCAGTACTGCAAATTCAATGGCATCTGCCTTTCATTAGCTTAAGTGCGCTTTATGTTTAAAGGAGTCAGGAAAACCATGGAAGACATTATTATTCTATGGTTAGGATTTTTCTCATTTCTAGCCTAAATTTACTCTTTTTTTCCCCTCTTCTTTTCTTTTATCAGCGTTGTCTTTAGTATCAAAGTAGGTCTTCAGAGCTGTGGATTATTTTTCTTGCTTGGTGTGTCCTAAGGTCATATTAGATTCTCTTGCAGCAGTATCATATTGATAGGTCATAGGTTGCTTTTTTTTAAGACCAACTTTCATCTGCATCCTTTCTTCAGATGCTTTCCATGCATGAATTCCAAGTTAACCAAATAAATTGCATTCTTTTTATACTATTGAATTTTGCTGCTTCTCCTACTGCAGTCCTCACGATTTCCTTCTTTCTGGTAACATCCTCTTTAATAAAGAGTGTCACTCACTCTTCTTTGTGTCCATGATATAGATGAGAGTACTAAATAAAATGCTTATGAAAATAATCCTTAAGGAATTTGAAATAACTTGTTTCTTACCAGGTGCATTTTCTTTCACTGCTTTCATTTTCCTTCTCTAACTCCTTAATTCCTTGTATGTTTTAAATTTTCCTACTAATCCTCATTTTCTGACTTTACTATTTGCTCTAATGTGACACCATCTGTAATGCTTTCCTGGAATCCTGTAAGAGAAGATTTTCTTTGTACCTCACTTATGTTGTATTGAAAATCTATTGAAGAGAAGCTGTCAGGTTCGCCTAGTGTGATCCATAGCTGGCAAAGTTGCACTGTCTTACATCTTGTTTTCCAAGTTCAACTAGTTTTTAATTCTTTTTTTTGCAAAATTTGTTCCAGATTTTTGCATGCTCTTGAGGACAGTCAAAGTAGTTCATTTATGTTGGGGTGTTTGTGGGGGGGGGGGGAGGGGGTGGCTGTGATTATCTCTGTGTGTACTTTCAAAGGGACACTAGCATTAATGAGAGTTAGCTGTGCGAATGAACGCATTGCAGACTACAAGGCTCCTGAGTGTTAAAATTAATTGGTGTTGGAAATTAGTTTTTGAACTAATAACAATGCTAAGACACTTAAGTATATCTAAATAAACCTGAGAAGTACTCATGTTAAACAATATTCAACCAGGATTCTTTTTTTTGTTTTCCTGTGTGTAGTACTAGTGAGTGAAATGAAATTCAACAGGCACAGTTTTATCTGCCCAGGTATCATCTGAGCCACAGGACGCTACAGCGAGAACACTTCTGGAAAATGTAAAATTTTGCCAAAGATCAATAAACTTTTTTGCATGCCTAGAACACTTTCACTTGATATAGTGAAAGTTGTCATAGTAATATTAAGAAAAAATGAATGTCACACTTTGTTTTAAAATCCATGCAGTTGAAGGATAATGTTGAAATTATTACTGGAAATTTGCTCCTTCCTCCCCACACCCCACACCCCACCCCATTTCAGTTTTCTTTACATATTGTTCCCTTGCATTTGGTACTTAATGGAAGTATTTCAAGCTTAAATTAGAGCTCTAAATGCCAATGATGTTTAATCACCAAAAATTTTGATTCTATGTAAACATTAATTTAGTAATGCAAGGCAGCTGTGAATGATGTCAAGTAATTTGCTGAGTAGGAATAATTGATGAAAGTGGATTTTAATCATGTTCTTTAACTTTCTGAAAAACATATTTCTCATGCAATGACCCAGTGTCAATCCCAGGATTATAGAATACACCAGAAAGGTTTTTGCTTAGTTCTCTATTAAACTATAAGCTTTATATTCTATGAAATGGAATTTGGCAAGGGAAACAACTGTGAGTGCATCTTTTGGGTCTCCTATGGTAGCTGATTAGATAATTCTCATTGAGCGAGCACTCATTTCTGTAGGGAATGTACATATTCCATGAAAGAACAGTGTAATCTGCTGTAGGTCAAAAAAACAACAGGCTTCATTAGAGCCCACTCTACTTAGTATTCTATTTAGCATCCCTTTCATGGACTTTTGAGGGGCTTGAACTTAAAGCAATTAATTTCTCCTTTTTTTTTTTCCAGAGTTAGAAGAAAAAAGTGACATCATTAAAACTGGAGTTGTAGTTACTGTTCTCTATAAGCAATTTTTACAGTGTTCATACAGCTGATTTGCTTTTGACTTGATATTTTAGTAGATAGATTAGCAAACAGCCTTTCAATTTGTACCTCTTACTCTGTCAGTTTTTATTGCAGGTTTTTCTGCCACCTGATATGCTGTGAATTGATCCAATTGAAAAGGTGGGATACCTGCAAAATTAAATGGTATCCCTCCAAGATTCTGTTAACTGAAACACTTATTTTTCTGACCGAAATACATCTTAGTATTTAATTAAAATAATGGCATCTGCTGCTTTTCCTTATTATCTTAACCCAAATCAAGGTTTAATGGACTTTCTGGAACAGAAAGAAGCAGTATTCGAACAAAAATAAAATAAAACCCCCAAGCAAACCAATAATGTAATGTGATGTTATAAAAATAGGCTTGCTGTTATTTGAGGACACGAATTTCTGGCATGATAAGAATGGATGCCAGTCTTTGTTTAGTGAATTATAGTTATAATATTTATATGTAAATGTTGAAGAAAAGTAGGTTTCCAATTCCTTTTTAGTGACTTAAGTCCCCAGTCCTCAAATTTGTTGAAATTAAAGAGTTTGAATTTGTTTTTCATAAGTAAAACTAAAACCTTAATTCATTAATTTTAGAATAATTTTCTAAAGTATAAAGAAAAAAAATGGAATTTTAAAAGAAACATGGCAATTGATTTTGTATTTAATTATCTTATTCTTCATCTTGCTTTGAGCTTCTACATCTCCTCTTTTCACTGTTCAAAGAGAAATATGCTACATTTTACAATAAATGGAAAGTTAGCATGATATACAGTCTTACTGCTGTTGATTAATATCTCTGCATATTCTAATAGCTGCTGTGTCTGACACTGTTACTGTTCTGATGTGTTATTTTTTGATACATGAGATCTGGTTTTTTTCTTCACTTAGCCACTAAGTCATTGATATATTGAAATGTGTAATTTCACTTGAAACACTATTTGGTAGTGTCTCATGAGAAAGAATCAAATACTTTTTTAAAAAAGATAATACTGATGTATACTGTATTAGCAAGGATCATTATATATCTGTAATGAGAATATTTTACGGTGATGGTAAATGTTGTTTCTTAGCCACATCCATGAGGGATAGTGGCTGTAGGACTGTACTGAACCCTATGGCTTATGTGCTGCACAGAAGGCTTTGAACAGGATAAGTTTTGTATGTTTGTTTTCACCTTTGTTTCTGATGGAGAGTGGATGTTTGCAGTTATGTGCTACTGTGGGCATCTTTTAATTCCTAACTAATGTTTTCTGAACCTGTTTAACATGTCCATTTAACTTGATAAGAAAAACTGAAATCACAGAGACATGAAACTGTTCCATATTTTAAAAAAAACAAAAAGAGATAAAGGTGGACGATTTTATTTTTTTTTTCTCTCCCACACCTAATAAGGTTAAATGAAAAACTTTGGTAAAATCAGTTTGAGGTAGCATTTTTATCTAAACAAATAAATTTGATCAAAATTTATAACCTAGGATCTTACAAATGAAGATTCTTGGATAGCTTGACTGTAGTAAATAATTTGTTAAAGATTGCATTTGCAGTGTTCATGCAAAACTCATCATTAATACAAGTGGGGTTTAGATTCCAATCTTATGTAAGACCTTAATTTTTCCCTTTGGATTGCAATTGCAGATTCTCTGGAGGATAATAGAATTATCCTCCAGATAATGGGGATGCTGCCTGGATTCTTGAAGAGCTAATCTTGTTCTAACTTTACCATACTTTGAAACATTTTCTAGGATGCCCCTTTGCTGTTTTCCATCTTTGTTTTCCCAAATAAAAACTGTCCTGTGTTCCTATGAAAAAAACAAACAAACAAAAAAAAGACCCCAAAACAACAACAATTTTCCTTTCAGAGGTAGGAGGACATGATATTTGCAGATATATGGTCTTTATAGAAATGCTTAAAATGTGGCAGAAATGAAGAGTTGCGTAAGTGAGAAAACTTTTTTCCTTGGGGCATTCACCTTCTAGTTAAAGTCAGTGGGTACTATACCTACAAAAGAATTAAGGAGTAAAAGAGAAAAGATATTAACTAGGAAATAATTTACTACAGTCATGTTCTGGATTTGAGTTCAAAGCGATCACTTTAAATGAAATTGCCAACAGTCACAATCTTCTACGGAGAAATGCCACTGCTTCTTGATACGCCTTTTATATGCAGAATGTCTCATTTTCTAATATATACCTGTAATGATATAAATATATAAATATATATATATGACTACTAGGTGGGTAATCATGATTAAAAAGTGCAAAGGGCTGGTGTCTGACGTCAAGGAAGCAGGTTTAATTTCTGTTTAAGAATTTTAAAAAAAAAGCTCTCCATGTTTTTCACCTGCACTTCTTTCAGATATGCCTTCCCAAAGTTGGATCATTTGACATTCCAGTTTTAGCTCATATCTGAATGACTTGAAACAATATTAGTTTCTTAATTACTTTAAGCAGCTATGCTCAAGCATGGCTATTGTTATGGAATTAGAAGCATATGTAGGTTGAATGTTTTCTGGGATTTTCTGACACTTCTGAGGCATAAAAATTTTGCAGGAACATAGCTAAAAGTGCCTAAAAAATACCCAAACACTAAATTAACCAAAATAATGTTCTGAGGATCAATGTGTTTTTAGCTACTGTTTCTAAAATGAACACATTAATTTCTGAAGCTCAGGCAACTATAGAGCAAGTCTATACTGGAGAAGTGCTACTCAAAGCAATGTAAGAACCTAATGAACTAACCAACTTGCTAGAAGGACACAGAGACAGATTCCAAATTGCTTGTTGTCATCTTTTCTATTCCTGCTGTTGTGTTAATAGTTAGGGTAATACATTGCATATGTAATAGATGGATTCTTGTTTCCTGCTGACTTCTGAAGCTAGCAGTTGCTCAAACATTGTGCCAGTGACTCCCAGGGAGTTGCAATTGGCACATTTAACTCCAGATATAGCATTTCCCAAGTTTCTTGGTTGCCTGCTGCATTAATTTTCAGTGTTCTTTGACAAGTAGTTTATTTAGTGTGGAGTCACAGTGTTCAGGTGAGGACCAAGAGGGACAAAATATGATCTAGGTCCGGTAAGTGCACACTTTTTCTAAGGAAATGCATTTTTGTTTAATTTTGGGAAAGAAAAAAGGGGAGATGCAAGCATCAGACATACCAGAACTAGTAACCCTGCTTAAACAGAAAGCAAAACCAGCAAGAAAAAACTTATTTTCTTCTCCCCTCTCTGTTCTCAGCGTTATTCATCCCAGTGAGTTTCCATCACAGGTAAAATTGTGCAAACTTGTTTCTGGAGGCAATACTTTCATAATGAATGCTACTCATTTATTTTCTCCCCAGACCTGCCTGAAATCAGTATTTAGCACATAAGGTTATCTAGAAAGTGCGTTTTTCAACCCATTGTAAGGGCATTTCCAAGTTGTCCTGTGACCAGTGTGTTAGGAATGTTGTGAAGGTAGGTATAACTCAGTCACACTGGTTTTCTTGAGTTAGCAGTTTTTAGATTAACCCTATGTATGAATAGAGGTGCTTGATAAATCAGTGTGAAAATTACATTATGACAATGTTGGTTGAACCAATATAAAAATCAAGCTCAGCTGTTGATGGAAATCTGGTTTTCAGTCGCATGTTTAAAAGGCTAATAGCATTTTAAATTCTTGTATGCAAGTGGTTTTGGCAGTAATTCTGAGAAGACTGATGCTAGGAACACAAACTTTGGCATGTGACTTTGTCATCAGTCATAACAAATTTGTATTTTTCTGTGCATTGCCAGAGTTCCTATAAATGTCAGATGCTCACAGTTTTGACTTTCTGTGCATGCCTGTGGTATATACACATGCATGCTTATGGTATGAATATACATGTATGCATGGATAATTTACCTGTAAATTCCAAGTACCCAAGGGAATTAAGTAACCATATCTGTGAAAAATTTCTTGGCAATGAACAATTTATCCAACTCCAACAAGCAGAAAGCAGAGCTCAGTGAGCAGAGACTGGAACTGCACAAATGTGAACTGCAATAAAGCTTGCACAAAACCTCTGCAGATCAGTCTGGCAGGATTTGCATAACTTGAACCAAGGCATGCCAGGCCTTATGAATACAGCAGAAACCTGGACTTCAGACTGTAAAGCTCATAAGCCATTGTTGATTATTTATATTATTTTTTATGTCAGTTATTAAATGTTTCCAGGCTGGATGAGTACAAGGTGAAGTCTGTGCAGCTTTGTGCTCTCCTATTGTTCTGGATTCAGCAGCAGTAGTCATTTTTCTCCTTCTTAGTAGCTGGTGCAGTGCTGTGTTTTTGACTTTCAGCCTGGAAACAGCACTGATAATGCCGATGTTTTTAATTGTTGCTCAGTAATGTTTAATCTGACTAAGGACTTTGTGAGTCTCCCGCTCTGCCAGGGAGGAGGGGAAGCCGGGAGGAAGCAGAGACAGGACACCTGACCCAAACTAACCGAAGAGGTATTCCATACCACAGTACATCATGTCCACTACATAAATTGGGCGCAGTTACCTGGAAGGGTGAGATCAATGCTTGGCTGGGCTGGGTATCAGTCGGCGAGTGGTGAGTGGTTGTATTCTCTTCCCTTGTTATTTCACATATCATTATTATTATTAGTGGTAGCAGTAGTGGTTTGTGTTATACCTTAGTTACTGGACTGTTCTTATCTCAATCCATGGGAGTTACATTCTTTCGATTCTTCTCCCCATCTCTCTGGGAGCGAGGGGGGAGGAAGGACGGGGGGAGTGAGAGAGTGGCTGCGTGGCTGACTGATCTTAAATGACGACACCTGTGCACCATAGCTGAACAACTCCTCAGTGAGTTGTGTAAACATATCCAGCCCCAGGGCCAAAAATTTGGTGCTGGTATTTGTATCTGGACAATCTTTCAGCTTGTTTTTTCTCAGTCTTTGGAAAGATCACACTCATTGTCTTCTGTACTTACTGAAATGTGGCCCTGATGTTAAAAAGTATAGGGATGTGTATGAGGTTTAATCATTCTATGTGTGTGCACACCTTATTGTATTGGCATGCAGTAAGCATTTACCATTGGATTAAATAGCAATAAAAGATAAGCCATTTCAGCATCTAATGAGATTTAGTGCAAGACTTCCTTCTCTTGCAAACTTTATTTCCAAAATAAGCAACTCTCATCTGTATTTTGGTCAGTCTTTTTAGAGGTTTTAGTTCAATGTGAGATATTGAATTAGGCAAAAGGGAACTTGTGATTAGATTTTAGACTGCTTACCATCTGTATGCGGCTATAATTACAGCTTGATATTTCCCACATGTTGGCTTAGAATAGTCCTCTTTTCAGTAATTTCTATTCTTTGGTTCCAAAATTACTTCTGATGATGGTCAGTAACTGTTTTTGTAGACACCTTTAGTAGAGATGTTTTCAGATCCGATTATCTTTGCTGAGTGAAAGTTAGAGCTGAAAGAACTCGTTTAGTCTTCAAAAGGTTGCTCTGTCCAATAGTTTTACTATTTTCAGTTGTACGCATGCTGAGTATAGTTGACTTGGTAGTAAGGTGGAGCTTTCAAAGAGGAGTTGTAAGCTGACAGAGGTGTGCGATTCTTTCTTGTATTGGAATGACAACATAGTGTTTTGTCTCCTGCAAGGACAAATGGTAAACAAGGATGTTAAGCCTGAAGTTTATAATCCAGCCAGTGCTGTAACAGTCAATAGTGGATATACAGCTTGCTGAGATGTAAAAGAATAAATATGTGAAAAGGAAATTATGTTAATCTCTGTATTTTCTTTATTCTTATGCACTCTAAATGACCATAAAAACAAGCCTTTGCATGAATGCTACTTACATGTGGTTCAAACAGGCAAGCAAGGTGTAACAGAAAATTTGTAGTGGCTTGGAAATGTGCTCAGCTGGTACTTCAAACTGATCTACAATGTAAGAAATCTATACAAAATCTACTTTAAGAGATATAGAACCATCCCTTAAGAACACTAATTATCATCTCTGAACATCCTAAGATATTAAAAAATATTTGGTTTATCTATAGAATGAAGTTCATAATTTTCAGTTACACAGAAAGAAATTTATATATGTTTACTGAAGATTATTTTATTAGGTTAGATTTCTGATTTATTTAAATTTTTGAAGGAGATCACATTGTGCGGTGGGGATGCAATTCAAACACTGAAAAACTAGTGAAATTTCTGAATAATATATTTCACTTTTGATTATTCTTTATTTATTTGTCAATAGCTTGATCTTTCCATTTGACCCTCTCTTGTAGAATTCTCTCTACCTGTTGTTGTCTGTGTCCTGTTCGGTCACTTAATTTCACTATTCACTTTACCTTTGAGATATTGAAAAGTATTTGCTGAGTACTTTGAACACACCACTCCACTCAGGTTTTATATCTTTGCTCCTGAGGGCTGCAGTTGTGTTCTGAACTCTCTTTTATGTTAAAATTTTGTTTGCATCAGTTGTTTTACACTACTGTTGCTACCTTTTGAAGAAATCTCAATGTATGGGGTTATTCTAAACAGTCCCTGCATTGTTTGATCATTTTAGTCACAAGTCATAGTTGCACTAGAATGAGATAAGCATTTAGTGCGTGATTTAAGTCACTAAAAATTTGAACCAAGAAGTCAGTGGAATGACTGTTGGCTCTGTAGAAATCTGTAAAAAAAAGTCCTAGAGATGAATGTTCAGGAAAAAAAAAAAAAAAGCTCTAAATAAAATCAAAAAAACCCCATATTTTTCTCAAATTTATGTTAGTGACTGATGTAATTTTGAAAATACAAAAAATATTCTGCTTTGGGGTATTCTTTGTATTACAAAGCTGTCAAATAGTAAGGATGAAACTCAGATAATCATGATGTTTGTAGTAGCTTGGATTTTTTTAGTTTTGTATTCTCTCCCCCTGTTATTTCCATTTTTATTATTATTATTATTATATTGTACATTTGTCCTGGGTTCAGCAGTAGCCATCATGTTTCTCCTTCTTGGTAGCTGGTGCAGTGCAGTGTTTTGACTTTCAGCTTGGGAACAGAGCTGATAGCGATGTTTTGGTTTGGCCAAGGACTTTGTGAGCCTCATGCTCTGCCAGGGAGGAGGGGAAGCCAGGAGGAAGCAGAGACGGGACACCTGACCCAAACTGACCAAAGAGGTATTCCATACCACAGCACGTCATGGCCAGGATGTAACAGAGTTAGCCGGAAGGGCTAGTGCACTGTGGCTTTGGACTAGGTATCAGTTGGTACTCGTGCGGGCGGGGTGGGGTGAGTTATCGGTCAGCTGGTGGTGAGATGTTGTATTCTCTTCCCTTGTTATTTCCTTCATCATCATTATTATTGGTGGTAGCAGCAGTGATTTGTGTTATACCTTAGTTACTAAACTGTTCTTATCTCAACCCGTGGGAGCTGCATTCTTTCGATTCTCCTTACCATCCCTCTAGGAGCAGGGGGAGGGCAAGAAGAGGGGGAGTGAGTGAACGAGCTGCATGGCTAGGTTTAAACCATGACAATTCTCCTCTAAGAAGGTATTGTTGACAGCCTACTGTACTCTGTATTCTTCCTGTTCACTTTACTGAGATTTTTTCATTTCATGCATTGACATTCACAGCTTGCTGGAGTAATTCCATAAAGTCAATGCATATCCTTAATACACACAAACAGAAGTTGGAACACTGTGTTTTTTGCTGTAGTTTTTGAAAGCTGGGCACAGTCACATAGAATAATTTTTTCTTTTTAACTCCTTGTGAAGTCTATTGGTGGTGGACAGGACCAACTCCTAGTCTTTTTTAGGATATTTGTAAGTTTGGAGTCTGTTACTAAATTGTTACAGTTTGCTTTTCTGCATGGTTTTTATCACTTCAGTTAATGTGGAAAAAAAAAAACCCTGATACAGAATTAGAAGCCTTGTGTAGTCTAGCTGAAATCATCTTGCTAGTATGGTTCACCTGTTAGTGTTAGGGCTTTTAAGTAATGACTTGTGACATAAATGTCCTCTTGGCTTTGATCTAGATATGTGGATGGACTTAGGTTCGTATTCTGCTATGTAGACTTACCTATTAATGCATGAGTAGGGTAGAGAAACTGCTTCATTTCTCTAAGAGCTTTCTATTGTGTGGGAGTCCAGGGCTGGTGAAGAGGCGCTATAACTGCTTGTCAGAGGTGTACTGTGGAAAACTGCTGCTCCATGGGCTTGATCTTAGAGGGCCTTTTACTACCTGGTATAGTTTGAATTATCAAAATTACCCTAAGCTGTTATCTTGGTTTCTTCCACTTCTGTAAAAGATAGCTTGAATTTTGTCCAGAATAGAAAAGTGCCAGGGTTGAACTGAGGCTAAACTACATGGTCTGTAGACTGATAAAATAAACATGATTTAGGTGCTGATTAAAAGGCATGTGTTTATTAAGGAAAACAACAGAAAGTTCTGACAGGCAGATAGAGTAATGGGGAATAAATATCAGCATCACGTTTCAAAACAAGATGGAAGAGAAGGTGGCTGTTCTGGTGCTCAAGACTGACTGTAAGGGGCGCAGTATTGAAAAAAAAAGCTTTCTGTTTTGAGTTTTTCTTTGCCTAAGGAAACTTGACCTGATATATTCTTTATGAATAAAGACAAATATATTAAAATTACAATATGAGATTGGTCTTTCCGGTTGGTTAGGTGAGGGGAAAAAAAAAAATAAATTTGTAATTTGTTTGGACTTTGATTTTGTCATCTGTTTCCAAATGTTGGATATTATTTTTTAGAAGCAATATTTCATACATTCAACTTTTCAGGTTAAACCTGATTCAACAGATAATGTTGTTCACTAAGGCTGAACCCTTGTTTCTGTAAGGCATATTTTTCTTACTGATTTTTTTTTTAAATACTGCTTTATGGCTTTGAGACTGCATCCAAAAATGTAATATATGATATAAATTAAGCTGTGTTATTTCACATAACATAATCTTCATAGATTTGTAGATTTCTAGGGAATGATTAATACGTATGTGTTTGCAGCATCTGCAATATTTCCCAGCTTGAGCAAACATTTGCTGCATGGGCATCAAGCAAATGCTTTGAGGATGCATGCATCCCTAGATGGTAACTTTTGTTAAAGGTCACATGACAGCTCACGGTGTTACGGGCTTTTGATAGAGTTACATCAGTTACAGGCAGTACTAGAAATGACTGTCTGTGAGTAAGCCTCAGACTCTGTGTGCTATTTAGATAATGTCCAAGGTGATGACTGGTCACCTTGGAACCTGCACAGGTGTGACTTGCATGACCCTGGTCTGTCACATCATATGAAAAGTGATAGTTCTAAGTCAAGGCACCTTCTGTGTGCTTTGAGATTTTGGAAATAGTATATATTTAGCTCTGTTTGTAATCCTGACAGAAAAGAGAATTCCACGTTTCCAACTGAGTTAAGTCTCAGCCTTTTTCCTAAACTTAGCTTAAGCATAAAGGGAAATGTGAGAATGTATTCTTGTCGTTATTTTTGACTGTACCTATACTGTGTTACCTTTCTGAGCTGTCCACCAGTATTTTTCTAAGAGAAGAAATTATTTTTTCCCAGATTCAGCAGTATTGCTTAGCTAATATGCATGTACAGATTAGACTCTGTTCAATTCAGCAATACAGCACTGCAAAAAATCATGTACTGGTTTTGACACTTTTTAAGAAGCTCAGTATTTCATGGTGTGGAATAGTGTGAGAAAAATGTTAATAAGAATCAAGAGCAGGGGCCAAATTATACCAAAAATTCCAAGCATAGCCTTTACTCAGGACTCGTAATCCTCTCACTAGCTTCTCAGCTAAAAGGAATCTCCTAGTATTTGACAGTGGTGTGGCAGAATACTGCCCTTGAGGGCGACGGGCCCAGACTAAGTTGCTCTATACTGAGGCGATGTTGTGGGAAAATACCATAGTATATGGCCATTGAAAGTGCTAATATATCTTTAAGAAAGATAGAGCTCAAGTATTCTGAATTTTTCCACATCTGCTAGTTTGTGTAGATGGCCAATACCAGCAAAGTTGTTTAACCTTAGGTATTAGGTCTTCCTTTTTATGTTTTACCAAGATCATTTGATTTATGCTGTGGAGAGAGATTGAGACTGAATGAGAATGTGGGACCTGGTATCTTGCTAGGGAAACACAGTTGCCATGCTACTACTGTGCACCTGTGAAGAGCCTCCCAGATCATCACTTCCAAGCCTTGGGCAGAACCAGGATCTTGATTTCTGAGACATACTCAGCAGGTATAATTGAAACCAAGTAAAGATCTGCCTGGGAAATAATGATGACTATTTTTCCTAAAGGCTGCAAATAGGTAAAAGTATTGTTTATACTTTCTTTATTTTTATTCAAGCCACTATATTTTAGGTCAGGAAAATCTGCCAGAGACTTGCAGTATTATGAAATGAAATGTGCTTTGCCTCTGCTTCATCAGAAGATGAACTACTTCCATAAAAATCACATTCCATGGCTGGAAACTGTATTTGAACTTATCCTATAGCAGAAAGATCTTTTTTGTAGTGATAGTAGAAAGCTTATAAAATTACACTAATAAAACATGATTTTAAAACCTAAGTATTATATTTCACAAGTTCAAACTCAAACAGGCCAAAATTAGTTCTATTGCAATAAATTTTAGGTAGCTAGAACTTTATTTTGATATCCAAGCTTCAGGTCGCGTAACAGTCAAGATATAATTTAATTTTTAGTTTCCACAAAGAAAGAAATAGAATTGAAATATTTGTGTAACATTTTTAAACATTGAAAAGATGTCATTAGTTCTGTGTTCAAGGATGATAAGTTTGTGTTAGTAGGCATAGGATTAGGCTCAAGGAAATGAAACCAAGTAGCATGGCTAAATTACAGTGAGAAATTACTCCTCTCAAATATTCCTTCTCTTTTTTTGGATATACAGTTTTTCTCAAGAATGAGCATGAATCAAATATAAGATCATAATTTAATACTTTCAGAGGAATGCAACATAGTAAAAGCAACTCCAAGCATTTTAATCAGTACTGTATAATAGAAATAATTTAATAACAGTTTATACTTAGTTATAATGAGACATGTTTACAAACCAAGCTAGATTAAACCTCAAAGTCTAAATTCTACTCTTAATTAACACCAGCATAAATCTAGAGTAAATTCACTGAATGCAATATTACACCAGGATCACTGAAAATAAATTGGGTTGTCAATGTACCACAAAATACTGTGCTCTTCTCACTCATTTAACACAGTTCCAGTTGTATAATAGCATAAAGCTAATTGTCCAAACAAGTTAACACATTATGGTGGTCTGTAGCTCTTAATTAACAGAACAAGGCTTTTCAATAATTTCAAAGTACACTGTATTTTATATTCACAAGGAATTAAAGATAACATCACAGATACATCACAGCTTAGTTCACTTGGTTTAGCAGCACAGTTCACCATTGCCAACTACATAAGCTCTCACACATCAAATGATAGCTGCAACCCTTTTCCCTGCCCTGACTGCAAGGGCAGCTCCTTCAGGAAATGCCTATAAGGTGGCTGGGCAGCTGCCAGCTGAGCTACTCTGGATTAAAATACAGAAACTAACCTCCTTTTTCCTACTTCCACCAAGGTAACTAGTGTTCCTCAATTAAAATTTGACAAGCCATTAGATCGTCAAAACAACCAGCATAAATTTAGAATAGTTATTTCACATTTGTAAAATTCAATGAGTAAGAGCAAATTGTGATTTAACTGTCTTAGCAGACTCATAACAGTGCAGCTGTCAAAAGCCTACTAAGACACTATTATTTGGATGACAATTCCTGGCTGTAAAGCTTTTTTGCATTTTTTCAAGGCTCAGTGGTAATAAGGCACCTTGTTATCATAATGGCACAATGACATAAATGCTACTGTGTTCAGAATATGTGATAAATATGACTGTCACAGCTTATGAAAAAAAAGACTTATCATTTAACCTATCATTAGGATACTAATGTATTCTTACCAGAATACTAAAGTAATTCTTACTTTTATTATGGTAAGCTACTAAAAATTTAGAGATATGGAAATTGCCACGTTAGATGTGTCTTAGCGTGTGATCCAGTGTGATCCAGTGATAAGTAGACATTAGGTCCACATGGCATGCCTTGCGCTGAAAGGATGAACTCCTGTTGCAGTCAGGTCAACATCAGCTCTGATCAATCTTGTGATTCTGAAGAGCATTTCTTTCAAGCCAGCATAGTGTTTTGTTGTAGAAGCTTTTGAAAAAACCTGCTTGGAAGTTTGAAGTTGCCCTAGTTGATTGTTAGGAAGTGGATGAAACATTCCAACAGTGATGTCTCTGGCTAGCTTAGGGCATTTAAGAGTTCAGTTTTCCTCTCCATTAACTTTTCTGCAGAAACCAAGTTGAAGTGCTAAGGCATACTATAGATATTCCCCTCACTCTTCCTTATATTTCAGGTTCTTTGAACAGAAAATAGAGTCTGAATACAGATCAGACATTTAAACTGAAACTTACTTATTTCTTTTCTTTTTTTTTTTTTCCCTCAGGAGACACAAGAAAATCAAAACAAAAATTTCCTAAATTGCTTTCATTAGTTTCCCAATACAAGAATCTACATCTCCAAAATGACATGTTTTGTTGAAAAGTCTATAATGTGCTCTGGGGAGAGTGGAGGTCCCCTTTTGTCTTGGCTGCATGTGTATCCACTTTCTTATCACTGTCTGCACTCTCAATGGATCCCAGCCACAGCCTTGCAGCTGTCTGTGTGCTTAACATCTCTGTACCACCCTGAAGAGACAAAAGAGAGTAATATGTTTGTGCTATAGAGGATATATGCATCTGATGTTGTAAAACATTCAGATAATTTGATAAAAAAGGTATTTACAGAGAAAGATGGATATTTCTTAGAAATAATGTTCTGAGACTGATCTTTTAACAGCCCAATTAGAACTAATTGTATTGATTTTGGATAGGTATGTTGGCGTTCATCACAAAGCCCAGTTCAAATTGAGGAAAGTAAGAAAATTTGCTGGCAAATGTGATGGATATGGAAAGGCATGGTGTTTTCGGACAGAAATAATTCTGAAGGAACTTAATCTTGAAGTGCTAGTTGTGTTGGCATTGATGTGCTATAGCTGTAATAGCATGCCCAGGAACTTTAATGTAAATTTAGAATGACAGTTCTTAGGGTGGCATTAAATAGAAATTAAAAATTTGCAAAAGCTTTTTCCAGAGTTTTATCAAAGGAGTAGAAGATGCACAGGACAATAAGTCAAGTTTCAGGAAGTGTCCAATTAGACATATAGAAGTATTATTGTTTTGATTCAAGTGGGAATTGTAGATAAAGACATACTGGAGCAAAAGACTTGCTAACAATCTGAAATCCAAGTATTGTTTTTCTCTCCAAGTATTCATCACATTCTCTTACCCTTATATAAAAATGTGATTTCTGTTTCATGAGGGATTATTAAAGATCTGTGCAAACAGAGGTTTTAAATTGCCAATTAAGAATATTTTTCTTTCTTCTTGTAAAAATCAAAGTCTAGTGATATCACTGAACCCTAAATTGCATAATTCTGTTTTGCAAGTTTTATATTAAAATTCTTTGAAGTTATTAAAAAAAATATTAATGGAAATCAGAAATAATGTAGTAGATGTCATTTTTTCTCTTTCTTCAGTCACTGTTTCTCTTTGTTACCTCTTGTGTGCTAATGCTGTTGTTCCCTCTCATGGCTTCTTCTTAGTCGACCTTTATTTAAACTGAGTCTTTTTTGCATGAAGACTGATGAAGGTTCACCGTAAACTGAAGGAGGAGAAAAAAAAAAAAAAAAAAGAAAAAAAGGTAGAGTTGGTTTGTTTTGGTTTTTTTTTCCTAGAAAAATGCTGTAGATACAGATTTTTTATTTTTTTTTTCCCTGTAGCTCATTATTATATCACTTGGTGTCACATCAAGTAGATTTTTTTAGCATATTCTAGCCTTCCAAAAAGAGGTGAATTAATCAAAATACATTTATTGCTATTGTTGTGAGGAAACACCCTGTGCACTTGTCAACAACTATTTTGTTTTCAACAGAATTTATTTGCATTCATTTTATTTAGAAAAAAAAAAAAATCCAAAATCTTTAGTGCATTTTGAATTCAAATTCTCTTTTGAGAGTCCATTCTTCAAGCTTAGGTTTTAAGATCTCTTTCCACTTTTAAATTATAAATGATGATATTGAAATCCTGACATAATGGAAGCAGCAATGAAAGTGGGGCTTTATATGTGACTTAAAGTGTAGTCATTACAATATTCTAAAAGTTCTACTTCAGAAACTCACTTGCATTTTTTCATAGGCATGTGTTGTAGATTTTTCACAAACTTCAGGTAGAATTACTTTCTTGAAATCAAGTTGGGGATCCAGTGGGCAGATTCCAACTAAACCAAGTTATACTGTAATGAAAGAACCAGCAGTTTTCCCCACACATTTCAGTAATATGCTAGGTAAAATACAGTTTTCACACTGTGCTTGAAAGTTGATATACTTATGAATTTTCATTGACTGAAAAACAGAGTTTTATGATGGATAATATGTGACCTTCTGGAGGTCCAAAACTGATTAATGCAAGAAGGGCAAGAGTGTAAAAATCCTGAATTCATAAGAGGAAACGGGGCAGAAAGATGATTTAGATTTTTTTTTATGTCATCACTTTAAACTGCTTTCATATACTAATTTAACTGTGCTTATGAAATCTTGGTTCAGTAATCTAGATAATATAGACAATCGTGGAATATTAACACTCTATGTTGACATACCAGAGTATGGTTTTGTTTTTTCGTGTTTTTTTTGCGTGTTTGCTTTTTTAATTTCTCATATTAATTCTTAGTCATCCTGCAGTATTGATCTAATCAGCATAACGAAATTTCTGTATAATGAAATCATTAGCCTCTGCTCTTGGGAAAAAAATAGCTGAGTTTAAAGTCAAAATTCAAGTGGGAGCTGGAGATAGTGGTAGTAAGGTATTTGTCTGCTCAGTTTCATTAGTCCTTGTAGCTTCTTAATTTCATGGAAATAAAAATAAATGCCGAAAAACCTCAGCAGATATAGGAATTACTAATAAGGCTCAATGAATTTCTTTTCCTGTCTGATAAATTATATGTGAGCAAAGGCTGCTTGGGATCTGCATGTTTACAGTAGAATACGTGAAGCAAAATTTCAGCTGTTCAATGACTCTAAATAATAGTAAAAGGGGGTAAAGATTTAATTGTATGTGTGCTTAGAACAACAATAGCAAAAAAACCTTTAAATTTTTGAGGCTTTTCATTATTTTCAGCCACACACTTTTCAAAGTTATTTTTATCAGTACAAGGGCTAGTTCTACTGTATTGAATCACTATCCTAATTTGAGAGAAGGAAAATTATTTAGAAAATGGTTTCACATCCCTACTTCAATAACATAGAAATTATTTTCTAGGTCTCTACTGTCAAAAGTTTTTAATGGCTCTTTGGTATAACCCTGGTAGTGTAAGGATGAGGCATGAAAAGAATTGTTGATTAAGGCAATATCTTTTATTAACAACTGGTATAGTTGGAAAAATTCAAACAGTTCTGGTATGCAAACCTTTCATGGCCCTTCTTTAGAGGCATATTGTGTTTCCTGGAGAACAATGATATTAAAGGACTTAGCAAGATATTTTGAAGGACTTTGAAAGTTTTCAGTATCACCTCAAAGAGGAGGTTTTGTTCTCTTTTCCTTTGCTGCAGAAGCTCAAAGATGGAAATCATTCAATTTGCCCTTCTGGGTCATGTTAGACACTCATGGGCAGAGTATTTACTTAAAATAAAACCTTAACTTGTTGATTGATTTTTTTTTTTTTTTTTTTAATAGAGAAGCAGACTCAAGTACTTTCCAAAAATCTCTCCTGGAGACATCCTTGTAGCAGTTACTCAAATCTTTTGTTCTGAGGGCAGCTAGGAGTAGAGTCTTGTTTCCAGTTAGTGTGTTTTCTCTAGTGTAAATGACTGCTGTGTTGTTTCTGGACCATCCGTGGGATTAAGTGCACAGGGTGTGCATGCAGGCAGAGCTCTGACATCCAGCTACACAACTAAAACAAAAGGACAAGAAATTCATCCTCTATCTCAGAACTTGCGTTCCATAGCTATTGCCCCCAATCAGAAAATTATTTTTATCCATCAAAGTTAAAAAAAAAGCATAGGTGCAAAAGCAGTTGCTGCTTAAGTATATGAATATACTTCTGTGGTAAAAGCAGATAGGTAAGTGAGATCGTTTTCCCATTATTTCAACATAAGATTTTAGTCTAAGTAATGAAGGTTCTTCAAATTTAAAGGTTATATTGGCTCATCATGATTTGCTTGTACTTTAAAAAGATGCACATTGGTAAGGGAATTTGATAGTCGAGTACTTTCAGTTCTTAACTTCTGCCATCTGTGATCAAGATGACCTTGGTTCTTACCCTTTCCAAATAAAATGCATGATTCTTTTACTGAGATTCCTCTCAGTAAGAAGTGTGACCATAAAGTGGTTCAGCTTTTTTGCTGAATGATAATGTCCTTGAAAAGAGTAGAGAGCTGAGTGAAAATCAGTCCTCAAGTTTTCTATCTTTGTGTAAGAAGTAAGCATCCAAAGCCGAATTTCTGCTTTCTGTGCTTTGGCATTATAATCACAACCACCCTCATGAATTACTGCTTGATTTATGAATGAGAGTAATTACTGTACTTGTAAGTAAACTGTAATTTGTTGCTATTTATTTAAGTGCTAGCATTTTCAATTGCATTAAATTACATGTAAATTAATTACATTACAGGATATAATCTTTCTGATTTGGGTGACTTCAAGTGACTATAAACACAACTAGTTAATTTTCTTTTTTGTTTTGTTTTCATATCCCTTTTCTGTTTAGAATTTAACTTTCAAAATTGGAAAAATACTTAAAAATACTTCGTAGAGTAGTTGGAAAAATAAAGTTTTACTGGCTGCTCAGACCTAGCAGTGCTATAGCACTCCCAGCTCTTGATTACTTGGTGTAAAATGACTTTTTTGTTACAGTTTGGGGCACTAGAGCAGATGAAGACAGATTTTCATAATCATAGAATCATATAATAGTTAAGGTTGGAAAGGACCTTAAGATCATCTAGTTCCTGGGCAGGGACACCTCCCACTGAACCATGATTGCTTATCAGCAACTGTTTGGGTTACTAGATAAAATGCTTCTGATCATATTAAAGCAATTCTCATTTAATTCCGTAGAAAAAATAACAGAATGATCAAGTCAAAGTTGACAGTGTTCTTGGAAAATTAAATACAATGTAGATTTTGATGGTGTTGTGTCGTGGTTTAAACCCAGTCAGGTAACGCGTTCACTCGCTCCCCCCCTTCTTTCCCTCCCCCTACTCCCAGAGGGACGGAGAGGAGAGTCAAAAAGAATGCAACTGCCACGGGTTGAGATAAGAACAGTTTAGTAACTAAGGTATAACACAAATCACTGCTGCTACCACCAATGATAATAATGATAAAGGAAATAACAAGGGAAGAGAATACAACACCTCACCACCAGCCGACCGATAACTCGCCAACCCCCAGCCCGACCAAGCACCCACTGATACCTCCTCCAACCCTGCAGACATCCAGCCCCTCCGGCTCACTCCCAGTTACATCCCGGCCCTGACGTGCTGTGGTATGAAATACCTCTTTGGTTACCTTGGGTCAGGTGTCCTGTATCTGCTTCTTCCCGACTTCCCCTCCTCCCTGGCAGAGCATGAGGCTCACAAAGTCCTTGGCCAAACCAAAAGCTGATCCTTGTTATCAGCTCTGTTCCCAGGCCGAAAGTCAAAACACTGCACTGCACCAGCTACCAAGAAGGAGAGAAATTACTGCTACTGCTGAACCCAGGACAGTTGCATTTTAGTACTTTTCACATGTGCAGGATGGTGTGTAGCAGCAGAGTGATTAGTGAACATTTTGGATTCTTCAGTTTTTCTTTTAGCAGATTGATTCTGTCATTATGTATGTAGAGGAACAGAGCTATGAATCTCTGGATTTTATGGTTGTAACTGAGATCTGTTACTAGTAATAAAGATGAGATGGACTCTGCCTTTGTACAGCATTAATTTCTCATCACTTAGTAGTATGACATTATTTTATCTTGTGCCAATAATTCATGTATTTGGTCATGTCTAGGGGTTTTGCTGTCTTTTAATTTGCTTATACAATACCTTAAATTCATATCAATTTTTGAAAGGCATAGTTTCTTTAGAATTTCTTTTTTCGCTGCATCTTCATTCTTTTCTGCAAGCTGGCATGTTTTTTTCTGACGTATTCTGACACATTATCCTCCTCTCTGGTAGTAATAGTTCAGCGTGTTGTGAGGTGTAGGGAGCTGGAGTTTTTGTGTTTCCCTCCTTAAAAAATTCAGATAAACTGCAAGTCCATACTTTTGCTGCAAGGTTTAATACAGGGTTCTTCTAGGACCTCACAAGGATCTGTCATCACAGACATTGGGGTTTCAAAGCTCTCCTGATTTTATCAGAACCCTCTGTATCTTCTGCCTGCCTCTGACACTGCAAAGCAAGATTTTCTTAAGGATTATTATAGTGAAACTCAGATAAACAGACAACAGATGATACATATTGTCGCTACAGATTGTTCCTCTTCTAAACCATCAATATCCAATATGCTTTTCATAGGAACTTCTGAGTTATGTTCAACCAGGATCAAAAGCTACTGGCAGCACAACTACTCTTTCATTATCAAAGTGATTTTAAGAAGAAGCTTATGTTGGAGACAATGGTAAGGGTATTTTATCACAAATGTCATCCCAAGCTTCTCTTAGGATGCTTGATATCTCCATTTTGCAACAGCTCACCTATCACTGTATTTCCATCTAATTCTGCTATGTTTTTAATTATTAGGTAATAAGAGAAATCATTAAAAAAAAACAACCAAATACAAACAACCAAAAACCAACAAACAACTTAGAGATGGTGTCACAGAAGGTGTGGTCATCTTAGACCAGTGAATAAGCTTGTTTTAGGGAGACCCGGCTATTGACTTATGAGGTTCAGAGAGCACCCCCTTGTTTTCCACCTGATCCTCAGAAATTAGAGGGGCTGTTTGCAGCTGGATCCAATACTACTCTCAGACTTTGTTAGTGGTTAGTGAAGAACTGTGTAGTGCTTGCACCTTCTTGTCCAAATTCATCCCACATGCCAGTACTGTCACATTACAAGGAGGAGGGACTCTCAGACCCTTTATATAGCTGACCAGCCTGCAAGTTTCCCAAGAAAGATGAGACCCAGCATCACTGAGTCAAATCCCTTTTTTCAAATATTCACGTCTCCAGAGACTTAGACAAAACAAAATTCAGCTGAATATTTTAATTATACAAAATACAAGTTTGTGACAGATAAGTTTCAGAGATTGCTGGTGATAGGTATTGAAGCAAGGGGGCACAAAATCACAAAATGGAATATAGAAACCTTTAGAATTAGTTTTAAGTAATGTTAAGTTTGATGGCTTTGTAACAGTAGCAATGGAAAATTATGGAGGTGCATGATACATAGAGAAAAAAAAATAGAGTACAGCTAGAGAACATACTGAGAGTTCTCACAAGATAAATCATTATAGTTGTGGCATAGTTTAAGAAAAACAGCCTAGAAGAACAGGACACAGGGATAAGGAGTATCTGGGAACCGCAGGTGTCCAGGATGGGCTACAGTTAGACTAACTGATAAGTAGGAGGATAGGAGCATTATTATGTCTCTGGTGTTAACGAACCAATTAAACTGGTATGAGCATCTACTGTGCGTGCTTCAAAGGCTGCCAGAAGTGATGAAGATTGTTGGAAGAAATAAACGACCCTCAGAGACCACCACCACAATTCAGTGTGCATGCAGGGAACTTTTTGGAAAATTATGTAATCCATACGTAGCCTCATGAATATGTATGTATGCCCAGTGGCTATAAAAGGGCGGCTTGTGTGGCAATGGGGAGACACGCGTTAAGAGGAGCTATCCCCCGTGTCTCCCGGCGCTGCAATAAAGAATACCTGCTTGTCAGCTTGAAAACTTTGTTGGCAAGTTTGTTCCTGGAGTTTTCTCTGTATCAGTATCATCTGCAAAAGCAAGCTTGAGGTGATACACAGCAGACTATAATCACTGATAACAGCTGACATGAGTTAGTCATTTAGTGTGCATAAGATAAAGTTCTTACCCAACAGGGATCCCTAGGGGGAAGATAGGTTCAGTCTGTTGACTGAACCCAGAAGTTACAATGGAGTCTTCCCTAACTCCTCTCCTCTTTCATTCACTTTTATACTTATCTTTACTCCCAGGTGGGGCTTGGGATAGTCATATCCCAAGTCATGCCTTATTTTATTATTCATTGGTATAAAATTCTCTCACTTTTCGCTTAAAGATATAGTTGATAAAAAATATGAAGCACATGCTTGGTGAGGGGTGGTGGTACCTTGGAGGTGGGTAACTTTGAGATAGAGATGTGCATTAGTATTATAATGAGATTATAATGAACAAAATTCACCTAAGGAAAGTGATTTTGCCAAAGTTGTTGGCTCAGCAATGGATACCTTCTCTTATATTTCCCATTTGACAGCTGCTATGAGGCTTATCAGCTGTATCAATTTCCCAGTCCTGCAGGGAGTACAACAGAGCCTGGCCACAGTGTCTCCACTGTGCTCCACCCTCCATTGCTCCCTCTAAGTCAGCGGTTGTGTTGCCTAGGGAACCATGGTGGAGCAGATTCTGTGCATGCCAACTGTCCTGAAAGTGGCAACCATATTTTACCCTAAAAAGGTTTCTATAACACTGCAATTACTGTTAGACTCCAGTTTTCTCTAATTTTCCTGCAAGTAATTTTCCCCCAAGTAATTTTCCCACAGGTGGTAATAAAAGTACCTTATTCATTACTTTAGGCAGTTCATGAAACTTCCTGAAAAGTTTTTGAAAGTATTTCAATAAGATAATAATAGTTAAATAAAAAATAATCTCTTTCTTAATATTAAGGTATTTGTTATAATAACAGGCATCTTGTGGTATAAATGACAGGTGCAACCCCTAATGGCCAGATTCATGAGCAAATTACCCCATATCTGCATTCAGATGACATTACTGTAGAATTTCAGAAAAGTTGCGATCTGCTTTCTGTACTGGGTTTCATAAAACTGATGTAATTCTGTTACGGGCATTGTCTCCTGTATGACTGCTTAATAACTGAATTACTTCCTTATGCTATAACAATGCAGGGGGTTTGTATCTTCAGACAGAATAACTGCTTCATCCATGTTAGCAATTGCACTTTCTCGACATGTAAGGGAGTTAAGAGATAGCTCAAACTATACCAAAGGGAGAATAGGTGAAAATTATTTTTTAGTAACTACTGGCTTTTTAATACTTGCTGGAATGCTTACCTAGAATGTCCTAAACCATTTACATGGGAAGGTCAAAGAGTTTTAAAAGAAATTTTATAACATATTAAATTTGAGAAAAAAGTCTTCAAAGGGATGTGGGTTCTTTGTATTAACCTTTTGAAACACTGTCTTGAATACTTGATGTTACCCATATTATTGCAAGAGAGATGAGGCTCTCTTAAGATGAACTGGAATAATCTGTTTCAGGTTCCTAACACAGACCAATTTAAAGCATGGGAAATAAATCTGAGAAATAAAACACATGCTAACGCGGTTAGGAATAGTCTAATCCCAGCAGCAGCAATTTCTCTGGATGTATTGCTGCACTCTGCCTTGACTGGTCCTCCTCACTGACCTTGAAGTGTAGCTGAAAGAGCATATACCTTGTAAAGCGCTTTCTAAAGTGTCAGTGTTGCTGATCTGCCCCTTTGTGTCAATCCAGACCTCTCTGTGTGGCATGGAAAAGAAACATGGTCAGGAGATAATTTCCAGTTTGACCTAAAACTTTATTTAGAGTAAGATGAAGTACAGCTGACTGCAAGCTAAACCAGTGAATTTATTGCTCCAAGGCAGGTTTTTATTCAACGTTAACAATTTTTAAGATATGATTTATCTGGATCACTTAAAATTTTTTGAAGAAAAATAGCAAGCATGATCTAAACACAACTGAAAATCTTTGTCTTAAAACAGAACTCTGGTTGATTAATTTTTAATAGATTAACTTGTAAAAATTAACTGCCCCAAAAAATTGTCTGCAAAAATGTACATTTACTTTTATTATTCCTGTTTCACAGCCACTACAGTTCAGCAGCTTCCTCTCTGAGTCAGGCTGCCTCCTTGGCTGTGTCCTCTAAAAAGCGCTAGATTCTTCCACTAGGAGAATACAGAAACAATCAAGGCAATGTTGTTGATGTGTTGTGGAAGCATTGCTATGCTGAAATCTTTTGGGGTTTTGGCTGTAATGTTTTGGCATACACCCTTCTGTTGAAAATCTATTGTCTGATTAAAAAAACAGCAGTAAACAAAAGGCTGAACCCAGGTTTTGAAACAGCAAATGTTGTCATACCTACACAGAAGCAGCTGGGAATATTTTAAACTCCATTTACTTCATTTTAACTTAGGTATTTGCAAATATACAGGAGCACAACTGTGTCTACTGTTGCCTGCTGTTACCTGCACAGGACTCTTCCTGCACTTCTTGTTGCATAACTTTCTTTTTTTCTAGTGAGCAATCCCTAGTGTCCTGAGACATATGAGTATTTGTTAAAGCCACTCAGAGAGAAAACAGATCATAGTCTGCCCTCAGCAGCAGCATACTGTTATAGGTTTGGAATGGCTAAGTGTAAGATACATGCTGATTTCATAAGTACAGGTACATGCTAAACATGTAATAGTTGCATAGTGTTCAGCTAAGGATAGGGGTATACAGAATTTTTGTTTATGCAAGAGACAGACAATGAATTTGGGCTAAGTAATGCCATTCTTACAGTGTGTCATTCTCTGCAAGTTGTTCAGTTCTCCATTATGTGCTTCTTGGGAGCCAAGCATGTCAGAAATTAGTGGTTTAAGCATGATGCCCTTTTCAGCCAAGGGAAATATCTTTTCTAGTCCTTTTTTAACTTCAGACTGCAAGTTTTAAACTTCCTTACCAGAAAAATTAGTTTGGTTGAGGGAAGGTGCCTACTGAAAACCTTTCCAACCCTGCTGACCATGTAAGATGAAAGTTAAATGTTACATACTTGATTGTTGCAATATCAAAAGCAAATAATGACGCAGACATAATACTGAATTTTATCTCTAAGTGAATTATTTAAATGAAAAGCTGAAATCCTGAAGTAAAATTTCTTAAACACAATAAATTGTCAAGTTTGCTCATAAAGAAAGCTATTGACATGGAACTAAGAAAACCAGAATTCTGGGCACATTGCATGTGCAGACATAAAAACCCCAATATACTGAACTAGGGCTGCATGGCTTTATAGCTGTCCTTTGAATAACAGCAACCAGTGCTTCACCACCTTGGCGCAACATAATGCAAGGTTTATTACTTTGCGAACACTTCACTTTCATATGCCAGGGGAATAAAAATCTACCGTGAATTTTCATCAGCAGCAAGAGAAAGTTGACTAATGAGAGCTTTAAATTAGGGGTCTGGAGACCAAACCCACAGATGAAGTGGGGTTTACAAGGAAAGGAGGCACAGGACTGTGGGTAGCCGAGGATATGGCATCACTGGAATTGCGGAAATTAAATAGATTGTGTAACTCAGAACTCCATTGAACAGCCTCAGCTTTCTGAATTAAGAAACTCAGAAATGATGAGAAAGTGCATTGTGCTCTAACCTGTGAGGTGATCAGCTTGTTGATAGCTTATGAGTCAGGATGATATTTATAACAAAATATTTCTTCAAATTACAGTACAATTACGCATTTTCAGGTAGGGGTGTCCTTCATACTGACTTGCTTATGAACAAAGCAAAGTCTCTTGCTTTAGTTGTTGAGACTTATTAACTCTTGTGACTTGCACGTGTGTATTACCGTCCAGTAGGAATAGAATCTCCAGGTGCTGTACCATCTGTTTGAGAAATATTGCCCTGTACCTAACTTCTAATTTTGCAAATGAAAAGTAATACTTAGTGTTTGGAGATTATTTAGAAAAGCAAACATGTTTGTAAATGCCAATGAGAATCTCTCTAGGAAGGAAGCCTTTTAATTTTGTTTAAATAAAAAATTGCTCTTGGAAGGTCAGCTTTTTCCAGTTCTCTTTTTCTACTGCAGATAAAGAGGAGGCTAAATGTTTCCAGGAAACAATGATCATGAGGACTTTAGTAAAATTAATTTGGATTTAATATTTTGCAAGCAATGTCACTGTTACCAATACATTTTCTTTTGCAAACTACTTAATCTAATCATTAATACATGCTAGTTCCAAAGTATAAATGTTCTGTACTGAGGCTGGGCAGTAGAGTTGGTTAGAAATGCAGGGTGATTAGGAACTGCTGGTGTGGGATTCTGTTTATGCAGGGTGTTTAGGAACTGCTGTTGTATCTTCTGTACTTTAGAATTTCTTTCCCCTGAAACCTTTATTTTTATACCTATTACAGTAATACATGCAGTCTCTCAACAGAGATTGGAACTTTATTGTATTGAATACTGCACATGCATGCAGTAATAGATTATCCTACTCCCATCTAAATAAGCAAGACAGACAAGTCTGGTATTCAGCTAATGGCTCTATTCCCATTTGAGTTACGGACAGAGTTTCTTGTTTCTGCAGTTTTACATACAGAAGTCTTACTTAAGGCTCAAATAGAGTTACACACAGGGTGTGAGGTAACATGGGATAGTGACAAAATTTGGACCTTCATCAGTTGCTTTAGGATTACAGTGGAGGTTTGTGACCAAGTTCAGCACTTAATCCTAACAGATTCCATTTTGGTCTACAAATTTGAATTCTAAGGTCATCTTCCCTTTGTACTGGAGCCTGTGGTACTGCATCATTCCTGAAGGCAGTAATGTACCAGCTTACTCTGTTAGAGTAGCTCTGCACTTAAGTGCAGAGACATTTCTCTCAAAGCACTTGTGGTTCTATAGGTGACTAAAAGTGGGAGACCCCAGAGATTTAACACGAGGTGTGTTTCTTTCAGCTTGTATTTTCTTCAGTCATTTCTGGGAGTAGCTAAAGAAGTTGAAATAGACTTTTGCACTGGGTAAGGTACTAGTGGTAGTTCTTGTAAATATATGAAACTTAACTCATTTTGATGCAATTATGAGTTCACATATAATACAGACTGAGCTATCCAAAACAGACTGAATTATTTTTATGTACTATATATATCCTCCATTTAAATATGCTTTTTCATGCGTAGCTGATAAAAGGCTAAGGACAGTGTTCTTTAGCTGTTCAGCTGCTAATAGCCCCTGAAACAAACTGAATCAGTTCTAACGCAACTAGTAAACTAGTTTCAGAAATACCAATACCAAGGAACAGCTACTGGGATCACATTGCAATCAAGTACTTCTCTGCTCCAAGCCTTATAGAAATATTTACAAAGAAGTACAGTATATATGAGTGTAAAAACAACTTTAAGGAAACTCATTAAAGCCATGCATTTCTGTAGCACTAGGCTATTGCTACCATTTATAGTGCTTAATCTCTAATTGATAAATATCCTCTCCCCAATGGTTTGTTTACTTTTTTTATGATCCAAGAGGGACATATACTAGGCTGATCTGGAATTTCTTAATAATGCATATTTCATTAATGCTAATTGAAGTTTTATGCAAATTAAACCTGAGTAAAAGTCTGAAGATGTATTTTATACAGAACCCAAGAACCAGGCCACATAATGAACATATGCTTCACAATGTGTTTAGATTTAGTTAAATGTGATTTTGGTCTTGGCCTTCTTGATGCACTGGAAAATTAAATTGTGTTTAGAACTCCAATGGAACCAGAATATAGCTGAGCAAGCAACAGTTTGTTGTTCCTGACAGTTCTCAAAAGACTTTTTTAATTGGGTCAAAAGCCCAATGACAACAGCAGTTTATTAATTGTACAAATTATGTTCTGATCTTACAGTACTTTTTATTCATTGCCACCACAAGCAGGGATTTTTTCTCTGTGTTACAGAAGCAAAGTGTATGGACCTTATTATAAATAAATGCAATCTAGTAAATACTCAACTGCATTTTTTATAAAGGTGTTAAAGCTCTATCTAGATTTTAAAAACTAATGAGGAGATTGAAGCAAGGAGAAGACTTGCAAAGTCTCAATATGAACACCTAAATGTTTTCTTTCTAAAATCATAGACTTTATTTCTAGTTTGTTAGATTTCTACCACACTAGAGCACTGGAACAATGAATGCCGGATGTGATTGGTTTCCACCTTTTTCCACCTAGAAATATGATGACATGTTTTATTTTCTTTAATTATGGCACTATTATTTGCTACTTGCACTACTTCTGGTATTGACTGAGTTAACCGCTTGGCCTTTTCTATTACTAATCTGTCTTTTGCCTCTCAAAATTGCTTTCCAACGTCTGAAATACCTAGAATTTTTCCACGCTATTATCTTGCAAATCTGCAAAGTGAAATACAACATGCGAATACTATCAGCAATATTAGACATTTATCAAAATGCTTTTAACCAATGCAAGCTTATGATAAAATGTTTAGTGCTATATTTCATTAGAGAACACAAATTGATCAATGCAGTAAACCATTAACACAACATTGTGCAGAGATATTTTTGTATTTTCTACACGGCTATGCTATGCTTCATCCAAATGTGTGTATCTTCTTCCTCTTCTTATTTGAATCTCCTAACTGGCCAGTGCATTGCTGTGGTACCATAAACTTTAGAACCCCTGTAGATGAACAGTTATATATATATATTTGTAATTTAATGATTCACATAAAAACTAATAGTTTTTATTGTAAGTATGAGTGTAGCTCTAAACTTCTGGTTTGCTAGGCAAGATCACTTGAAGTTTCACCTTTCAAAATACTTCTTTCTTGTTTGATATTCCCATTTCAGGCAAAAATGTAGTGGACTACTTAATTATTCATTAAATACTTGGCACAATAAAGTGATTTCCTTCCATGTTGGGTTATTTAAAATAATACCTGGTTTTAAATAATACTGAGAATCCTGGTACTGATTTTTGAGATAGTGCAAAAGCTACAGGATCAGATCATTTTTACATCTCCTTGGGGAGATTGTGAAAGAGTATACTGCACCAGAAAGGCTTTTAATGAGATGTGTCCCTGAAGGGAAAAATTAGATAGGCAAAATGATTTCACTTTTTGTCACAGAATGTACTGATTTGAACACCACATTAAGAAAAAAGACCCATTTGAATCAAATGGGAAGACAGTTGAACATTATTTTGGGTAAAATGGTGTATACATGAACAAGGTTTTATTTTGTCACTAGTGTATGAACCGATGCAAAAAGAGCATAAAATAAAAGGATGTAACCTAATATCTAGGTGCAGAGCTTTCCTGAAATGGTGTAGGTTTCCTACTTATTCATGATTTGTAGCAGTCCTCTGAGAACATTAGTAACAACCTTTCTGAACTACTGATTACAGAGGGAGATGCTGTGCATGTTAACAGCTGGTCTTTACCCAAGAGAATGTACAGCCAGACTGACAAAAGCAAAAAAAGAAGCAAGACAAAGGAAAAATGCAAGGTAACTGGGTTTGAGTGGAATGATAAAGATGTGCTTGAACTAAACCAGCTTAAGTAAATGACATTGCAATGGAAGAAGAGCGCGAGAGTCATTTAAAGCATCTCACAGATTTCTTTAATAGACTTGGAAATGGGAAAAGTAGGAAGGTCATTTTGTGTAGGAATCTGCACAGTAAAAGAGATCTGAATTTTGTCTCCTCACTTTAAGGAACATATATGAGCTTTGTCTTCTGCTTGCTTGCTTTATTCTAGCATAGCTTTTTTTCAAGTGAATGGAGTTCCACTGTATTTAAGCCACTATAAAAAAAAAAAAAAGAACCTAGATTGTTTCAGTCACAAGTAAGACTACTTTTCTCATATGGAACTTCATGCAGAATTTTCTATAGTTCTGATTTTAACCATTTCCTTTTTTTTTTTTTTTTAATAAGAAGTTAGACTGTGAAGTGTGTTTTTAAAGGCCCACAAAATTATTGATGTACTTAAAGGAATAAGATTGCATTGCTGTCTGAACTAATTTGGCATGAAATAAAATATAGGTTTTCCTAATAATATTTGTATATTTGTATCATTATTCTCACAACAAAAATTACTTAGAAATGTTGGCTTTAAAAGAGTGTTTGAGAAGTATGGCACTAATTTACAGTGCTGCAACTATGTAAATTGGACATTTACTTACCCATACATTTAGTTTATGAATCTTGTCTGCAGCAAGGTTTGGAATATTAATCAGTATAGGCAGAGGTATGCAAAAAGAAACCTCAAATTTACTATATACATTTACTATTAAACATAATTTTAGTTTGATTGAGAGAATATAATATAATTTAATTTAGTTAGGGTCTTGCCTTTCTCTTTTACATTATTTACTTTAGTCTCACTTCTTAAGAAACATTTGTAACCAGTTTCCCTTTCTCACAGTACACACACAGTATGCTAGAGATTGGAAGGGACCTCAAAAGATCATCTAGTCCAATCCCCCTGCCGGAGCAGGAACACCTAGATAATGCTACACAGGAATGCGTCCAGGCGGGTTTTGAATGTCTCCAGGGAAGGAGACTCCACAACCTCCCTGGGCAGCCTGTTCCAGTGTTCCGTCACCCTCACTGAGAAGAAGTTTCTTCTCAAGTTTAAGTGGAACCTCTTGTGTTCCAGTTTGTACCCATTACCCCTTGTCCTATCATTGTTTGCCACTGAGTAGAGCCTGGCTCCATCCTTGTGACACTCCCCCTTTATGTATTTAACATACACTAATAAGGTCACCCCTCAGTCTCCTCTAAACTATAGAGACCCAGCTCCCTCAGTCTTTCCTCATAAGGGAGATGTTCCACTCCCTTAATCATCTTAGTTGCCCTGCGCTGGACTCTCTCCAGCAGCTCCCTGTCCTTCTTGAACTGAGGGGCCAAGAACTGGACACAATACTCCAGATGCGGTCTCACCAGGGCAGAGTAGAGGGGAAGGAGGACCTCTCTCGACCTACTAACCACCGCCCTTCTAATACACCCCAGGATGCCATTGGCCTTCTTAGCCACAAGGGCACAGTGTTGGCTCATGGTCATCCTGTCGTCCACTAGGACCCCCAGGTCCCTCTCCCCTACACTGCTCTCTAACAGGTCGTTCCCCAACCTATACTGGAACCTGGGGTTGTTCCTGCCCAGATGCAGGACTCTACACTTTCCCTTGTTATATTTCATCAAGTTACTCCCTGCCCAACTCTCCAGCCTGTCCAGGTCTCGCTGGATGGCAGCACAGCCTTCTGGCGTGTCAGCCACTCCTCCCAGCTTAGTGTCATCAGCAAACTTGCTGATAGTACACTCAATTCCCTCATCTAAATCATTGATGAATATATTAAATAATACCGGTCCCAGTACTGACCCTTGAGGCACTCCACTAGTTACAGGCCTCCGACTAGACTCAGCCCCATAGACTACAACTCTCTGGCTTCTCTCCTTCAGCCAGGTCACAGTCCACCTCACTACCTGATCATCCAGTCCACACTTCCTCATTTTAGCCATGAGGATGCTGTGGGAGACTGTGTCAAATGCTTTGCTGAGGTCAAGGTAGACCACATCCACCGCTCTGCCATCATCCATCCACCGTGTTATTTCCTCATAAAAGGCTAAGAGATTGGTCAAACATGATTTCCCCCTGGTGAAGCCATGTTGACTGCCCCTCATAACCTTCTTATCCTTGATATGCCTTAAGATGGTACCAAGGATAAGGTGTTCCATCACTTTCCCAGGGATGGAGGTGAGGCTGACCGGTCTATAGTTACCCGGGTCCTCCTTCTTGCCCTTTTTGAAGGCTGGAGTGACATTTGCTTTCCTCCAGTCCTCAGGCACCTCTCCCGTTTCCCAAGACTTGGTAAAGATGATGGAGAGTGGTCTAACAATGACTTCTGCCAGTTCCCTCAGCACCCGCGGGTGCATCCCATCTGGACCCATGGATTTATGGATGTCCAGATTGCTCAACTGGTCTCTAATCCATTCCTCATCGACTAAGGCAAACTGCTCCATTGACCTGACTTCATCTAAGATCTCAGGGGTACAGGGCTCTTCAGGACTGCCTGCAGCAGAGTAGACAGAGACAAAGAAGGCATTCAGTAACTCTGCCATCTCTGTATCTTCTGTCACCAGGGCACCCATCCCGTTCATCAGTGGGCCTACATTGCCTCTGATGTTAGTTTTATCTGCCATGTATTTGAAAAAGCTCTTTTTGCTGTCCTTGACCCTTCTTGCCGGGTTTAATTCTAAGGAAGCCTTAGTCCTCCTAGCTGCCTTCCTACATCCTCTAGCAGCAGCCTTATATTCCTCCCAAGTGGCCAGCCCCTCCTTCCATGACCTGTAAACTCTCCTCTTCCACTTGAGCATACCCAGCAATTCCCTATTTAGCCACGCAGGTCTCCTGGCCCTCTTCCTTGACTTCCTACGTGTCGGGATGCTCCGATCTTGAGCTCGGAAAAAGCAATCCTTGAATGTCAACCAACTATCTTGGGCCCCTTTACCTTCAAACAGCCTTGCCCATGGGATTTCCCCTATCAATTGCTTAAAAAGGCCAAAGTTTGCCCTGCCAAAGTCCAGGGTTGCAATTCTACTTGCTATTCTACTGGTCCTACCACACAAGATCCTGAATTCCACCATCTCGTGGTCGCTGCAACCAAGGCAACCCTCAACCCTTACTGCTTCGACCAGATCCTCCTTGTTAGTGAGGATGAGATCCAGCAGCGCTCCTCTCCTGGTCGGCTCATCCACCATTTGCAGGAGGAAGTTATCATCCATACACTGGAGGAACCTCCTGGACTGCGGCTGGGTTGCCGAGTGGTCCTTCCAGCAAACATCAGGGAAGTTAAAATCCCCCACAACGACCACCGCCTGTGACTGTGAGGCCGCTCTCAGCTGCCTGTAGAAGGCCTCGTCAACTTCCTCACCCTGATCTGGTGGCCTGTAACAGACACCCACAACAGTATTGCCCCTGTATTAAAAAAACTTTTAGTTCCACATCATTTTGGTGGTGTCAGCTGCGTGTCACCTTTGTTTCTCTGGATGCTGATCTCCAAGCATCTTGATTTCGAATTTTAGCCAGGGTAAGTGACCTGATTTTCCCAGCCCTGGAATGAGACCAGCAGGAGCTGATAATCTTTTGCTTCATAGAGGAACAAACACAGTGTCCTCCTTTGCATGGCCCTACGCACATATTCATATGGGCCGTTTGTCTTATTTGTTATTTAGGAAAAAAAAACAAAAAAACAAACAAACAAAAAAAAAAAACACCAACAAAATTGCTATCAGTAGACCAGCAAACATTCATGCACCATTCCTGTGCGCTGGGAAAAAAAAAGGATGGACAGGATATACTTCTCATTCCTATACTTTTCAGTGCTATTTATCTTTTATCCTCAAAAAAATATATTGTATAGCTGGGAGACTATTATGGCAATGACTTTTCATGGTGGTAGAAGTCCTTTCTGTTTAGTACTGCAGATTGATAGCCTTTCTGAATTGCAGCTGAAAACATTTCCTTCAGCATAGTTCTGCTTATTACTGTTTTCCATTTTGTCAGTGCTGGCCTAAATAATTTTTAACTAAGAGAAAACAGACAGGGCAGTTGATTAAGTTTTTGAATTATCAGTTCCAGTTCATATTAATTATTCTGAGATGCATTTAGCAGCTTAATAAGACAAGGATTTACCCATAAATATCATTTTCATTTGTTTCTGTTATTTGAGACTGTTGTAACTAGCTGCTTAATCGTCTGTGTCATGCAGGTGTATGATTAGCTGTCATTTTTACTCAGTTGTCATTAATGGCACAGAATGACTTTCCTATCATTTTTTCTTGGAATCCCAAGTAGAAAGCAAGATCAGTGACAGTTTTATCAGTGAGTTACATTAGGCTGCTCTTTGCCACTCATAAATCAATGTTTTTCTGCCTCAGATTGGTCCCTGTTCTACATATGCCAGTGCCACTCCACTGTCTCATTTGCCAAACAAATAACAGAGCTGTCTATGACTTTTTTTTGCACTGGATTAGCTGCAATATATTCAGTTTGCTGTTCTGATTTTACTGGGAAAAAAAAAAAAAAGGCTTTCAAGTACTAAAGTATAAATAACCACAGTTATTTAAGAACTAAAGAAAATAAAATTATATTTGAGTTATAAAATAAGTTACAGTTCTTGACTGAAAATTCATGTATAATTGGGGAGTTTAGAGGCAATGAAGCACATTATTTTGGATTCCAGACCTACAGTGTGCCCACGTGTTTTTTTATTTGGGCTAAGTAATACAGTAAGGAGAAGGGAAGAAAGCAAAAGCTTCTTAGTTACTTTGCTCTTTAATAAGTGTGCACCTGACACAGCTTTATAGCAAGAAAAATCAAGGTATACCTTAAGTATCTATCAACTTTAAACAATCCTGTTACAATCACTGCAAAATGAAAACGTGTGCTCTTTCTTCATCTTAGATGTAGAGGAAGGCAAGCAGAAGGAGCAGCAACCTGTTTGCAATATTCCAGTCATGAAAATTGGCCATAAAATCCAGAAGTCAAACTTCACAGCCATTCCTGTAGCCTGGTAAGCATTTTCTCGTTTGAAAGCAGTTCATGACAACGTTTGTTGACCCTAGGTTAAATTTGAAAAAGTTACTGATGAAGGGTTGTGCTAAAGGCTGTTGCAAATCAGTGTTTAAAAAAAAAAGAAAAAAAAAAGAAAAAAAAGGCTAAAAAGAATATTAAACTCTCAAAATAGAGAGGGAGAAAAAGAAAGACTGTTCAGGCAGGTTTTCACAGTCTATTAGCATTACCAATCAACACAGAAGCTGTGAGAAGATAAGGAAGGTGAGCTTGTAAAGAGTATATGGTATGACAGGAAGGTGAAAAAGTTAGAAGGTTAAGTGTGAGAGATGCCTCTGAAAAGAGCAAGGCCTTTGAAATAAGGTGAGTTCCTGAATCACAAATTAATCCAGGTAAAAAAGAGCAATAGGATCCATAAGAATGTAAACCAGGTTTCTAGAGTTGTTGTGGGTTTAGGTTTTGTTGAAATCCAGCACATTTCCATCTACCACTGCTTAGGCTGCCACATCTGAAGCATCCTTTCAGGTTTAAACTGTCATGTTGTCTCACTCTGACACCACAGCAAAACATTCTGTGCATACATGGCTGCCAGGGCTGGCATTACTAGACAAGGTATCACTGATACTGGAAATACTTAAAAACCCGAACAAAAGCAAGTTAATCTCCAGTGTAGCTTGTCTGGGAAAGCTGGTGCCTTGCAACATTTAATGGCATTAAGTATCATCTGAAATTCCTAAAAGGTACAGTGTACAACACATGTTCTCTCTGGGCAATTTCAGCATTTCTTATGACTTATTCAGAAGTACTTGTAACTAGTTATTAGGCTAAATACTTTGCTATTCTGATCAAGGTTGGTATTTCTTTACCTGGTTGTACACATTGTAGTTCATTGAAAAACCTGACATTTCAAAAATAAAATGAAACCAACAGCAAATAAAGAAAATTTCGAAAGCTGTGATTAGTTTCAGACAACACAAAAAAAAAAACAACAAACCAACCAACTCACCAAAGGAGTTTGTGCGCTGACCATATTGTTTCAAAAAATATCTATTAGTAGACTGGTAGATGTTACCAGGTCACCATCAGAGAAATTGGCTGTTTTCATCTGCTAAACTTTGGTAAAAAAAAAAAGAAACTTTAAATCAGATAATGGTAGAAGACTTTTTTTATTTTTGCAGGTAGTCAAAATGTCCATCCACGGTACTAATTTCCAGTGTCTTTCAAACAATTAAGTTAACCAAATTTTATACAATGTAATATCTGACATTTGAAACAAATAAGTGGCATGGTAAAGATCAGCATAAGACAATGAAATGAAATTAATAAACTGACATTTTCTGATGTTTATGTTATACTTATTTTTGTCACATTTTTCTATGGTGTCATGATTGCTTTTATCAGTGTCTTTTTATTTTCTCTTTTCAGTAGTGCTAGAAAATTGTAAAATACATAGTTATACGTAAAGAAAAAGAATTAGAATTCTTCTTTAAAGTATGAGGCAAGACACCAATTAGCTTGTGCACTGGAACAGGTTGCCCATAGAGAATGTGGTATCTCCATCACTGGAGATTTAAAACACTTGCCTGAGCAAGGCCCTTAGCAACCTGATCACACTCTGAACTTGCTTTGAGTGGGCTTTCAGATGTGCCTTCCAACTTCCAAACTTTTCCACTCATTTGAGGCATAAAATCTGGTTTCAAAATTTTGAACAGTGCTTCCTTTCTGTGCTGTTCATTTGCCGAGTTCTTTGTCAAAGTGTCTGAGAAATTGGGTTGTCATGATTAAGCTGTCATTGAGTAGGTCTCAGTTAAACAGATAAATGATAAGTAATATGATCAAAGGAACACTTGTTTTTGTGCATATTGAGGCTATAAAACACTGTGGAAAATCTTTATGATAAGCCCATAATATACATACAACAATACTCATTTGTTTTTCTGCAAGACATGTATTACCATGATTTCCATGTACAAAGAAGCGATACAAACTTACATATTATGTGATTGCTATCATAAAATATTTCTTCTGGCGTCAGTCTTCCAGAGAAGGGGGAAGAGCATTTTCAGTCATAGGCTCACCAAGCTGGTGAAGAGGACTAAAAGGGGAACCTCCACTCCTATCGGTTTGATGGCAATGCCAGTAAGAGATGCCCATGAGAGAGGGAGAGCATGAAGGGGGATTTCAGATCAGCAGGAAACCAGCTGAAGAGCAGCACAAAGGAACTCCACCCACTCCAATCAGTAAGTCATCTTCATCAGCACCCTAACTTAAATGCATCCATACAAACACATGTATCATGGGGAATAAAGAGGAGGAGTTAAAGACACGCGCATGCCTGCAGTGTTCTGATCTCACTGGCATCATGGAGACATGGTGGGATGGCACCTGTGACTTGAGTATTGAAATGGACGGATACAACTTCAGGAAGGACACAGGGGAGAAGAGGAGGAGGTGCTGCCCTCTATGCCAGTGAGTAACTAAAGTGTACGGAGCTCTGCCTTTGGTTGCCTGAAGAGCCAACTGAGAGCTTATGTGTTAGGGTTAAAGGGAGGTCAGGGACAGGTGATCTCATAGTGGGATCTGCCTGGCCAGGAAGACCAAGTGTTTGTGGCCCTCTATAAACAGACTGGAGCAGCCTCATGTTGCACCTCTCCTATATAGGAGTACAGGCTGAGAGAACTGGGAACGTTCATCCTGGAGAAGATAAGGCTCCCGGAACACCCGATAGCAGCCTTCCAGTCCCTAAAGAGTGTTTACAAGAAATCTGGAGAGGGACTTTTTACAAGGGTATATAGGGATAAGACAAGGGGGAATGGTTTTAAACTGAAAGAGGGGAGATTTACATTAGATATTAAGAAGTTTTTTACTGGGAGTGTGGTGAGACAGTAGAACAGGTTGACCTGAGAAGTTGTGGCTGCCCCACCGCTGGAAGTATTGAAGTCCAGGTTGGATGGGGCTTTGAGCAGCCTGGTCTATTGGAAGGTGTCCCTGCCTTTGGCAGGGGGGTTGTAGCTATATGATCTTGAAGGTCCCTTCCAACCCAAACCATTCTATGATAAGATTCCATAATGGCTTTTCTAACAGAACTTGTGCTGTTCTGAGTTTGTTGCAGAATGCTCTGAACTGTGAGAGGGTAGGTTTTTATCATTTTTAAACTCAAGAAGCGGTACACTTGCTAGAAAGAAATATAGAAAAGTAAATGATTCTGTTTTGCCAGGAAAATGAAAATTAGTTCCCCATTTTATTCAATACTAATTGGCTTGCAACTGTATGTAATAATGTAAACCTTACAAAACAAAATTTTGAACCTGTTGGCCTATCCTATGTAAGCTCTGGATTTTTTTCTGGCCTGTCAAGAACACTGATAACATCTTTCTGTAGATTTCGTATCACTCGTATTGTAATTCTTTAACTGTATCCTATCACATCAGCCTTCTTGTTGGAAATAATATTCTCTGGGTTAATAGAACAAGAAATTACCCTTGAGATATTAGTTTTATTACACATTTTGTTGGTCAGTAATAATATGCTGACATTTCTGCTCAGAGAACTTGATGAAATCTTGTGGGTTTGACCTATCCTTGAGAATCACTCCTGGGAATTGTGCACACTGCAGCAGAAAACATTGGAGTTCTCATGTGATGATGTCATGTTAAATTCATTAGAAGTACCCAGAAACTGAAATTTTGTAAACCTCAGAAGAGGATGAAGTATGAATTTCTCTACTAGAGTGGAAAAAGGTGAGTGGAAAGAAAGAGGAAAATTACTTGGTTTTGCCTGGGTTTTGCCCTTCTTGATCTTACACTGTCAATACAGATATTGAAGATCAGTGAGTCTTCTTTCTTTCTTTCTGTCCCCATTTTGGATCAGTCTCAATCTTCTTTCACTCCAGTTTTTACAAAGTGTTTTATTATGGTTTAACTGCAGTATTTGTTGTTAGTTTGTCACTTGAATTTCAATTTGAATAATTCTAACAATTGCAATAGGAGCTATTCAGTTCCTAGGAAAAAAAAAATCTTTCTTTATTCGAACTTTACATTAGTTATATTTCTGCACCTTAGTGCTGTATTCTCAAAGTCTCAGGTGTATTCAAGTGAACAAGGTAGGATTCATCAGTGTAAAGCAAAGACATCAGTACATCAAGAAGTTTGGACTTTATTCATTTTTTTTCAGAGTTAGAGGTCTAACATAGGTCAGGTCTATTGTATCACTCCCTGAACTGTTAGGCAATGATCAGGATAGATAGTAGCTCTCAGAAGTTAGGTGAGGTAGATACTTCTCCTGCCCTTAACAAATAGGAGCTAAAGCAATGCTCATACAAAGAATTCATCAAGATGAGCAGAAATTTTACCCTAATTTAAGCTAAAGTGTTTTGCAAATGTTGCCTTGAGGTCCAAACTAGATTCCAAGACACAAGAAAATGTTTCACAGGTTCAGACTTAGTTATGAGAGCCCTGAGCCCTTGTCAGGCTCTGTTTCTGGCCTTCTTATCTGAATAGTCCTGTGACACAAGTTCTGCCTCAGTGTGCCAGCTACCAAACTGTTTTTCATTACAGAACGGTGTAGCATGAAGCCTAGCAATTTCTAAAGTACTGATTGCATTCCAGGTTGTCTTTTTAAAGGACAAGTAACTATGAAAGCAGAATGAAAGATAGAGAGCTCTGTTCCAGTGACATAGCTGCATCCAGAGCCTTTGTTGAGATTTGTCAAAGACTTGGAAGTTGAGAAAAGCAATACCTCATCACATTTCCAAGGCTCTAACACCTGGCAGATGCATTATAAAATGTGAAAAATATGTTCTCAGTTGTAAGTCCTATGTGGAAAAGATTGCTGTTGCTTTATTATTTTCTTTGTTTTTGTAACAAAGAAATTAGAAATTACATTTCTGTTATCAACAATAATGTAATATCAGTTCAGAGTACACGATGGAAAAGCATTAAGGGTTCTAAGAAGACTGAAAACTGATTTAATTACTAGTTACTAAATTACTTGACATTGGTTTTTTTTCTTCAAATTTTCAGTATTTGTATATTCCTTTTTTGCAACTCATGAGGAAGGGCAGATACCATGCACCAGTTTGTTATTCTTTAGCTAGTAGCTTAGGCTTCTTGGAATGCTCATATTGAGAAGAAAATCATTAACTATTATTGCTTACATAAAGTAATATTTTTCTGTTTAAACTTGTGGTTGGAAGTACATTTACTTTTGCTTGAGGAAGTGTTGTTGCATTTAAAATCAAATATAATTATTGGGTTTTGAAATGCCATATACTGTGATTAAAAAAAAAAATCATCTTTGTAAAGATTATATTAGGACTAGCTGGGATTGAAAGACATCAGTATCCAGGTGTGTTTTTTTTCCTTCTTTGTACAATGTGAAGGAGCACATTTTATCTGGTGGCAGCTTGGCTTTGCTTTTAGTGGGATCAGTGAGCTCTGGCTGGCTTTGCAAGAAGTGTTTTTTTGTTTATATACTGAAATTTGTTAAATACTGTGTTATGCTAAAATATATTTGTTATTAGCCAATAAACTGCATTTTTTCACCATGCAGACTCCAAAGCCTATTTCAACTGTAGGTTCACTGATGCAAAAGTTTTGATTAATAATATATTCACTTGGTGGTGAAATTAGCATTGGAATATTTTACTCACAATAGTCAGCCTTTCAGGATTAGATAAGACTCAGTGTGATGGGGAGTATCAGGTGTTTTAAGGAAAGGTGACAAGAAATATAAAAGGGAGTCAGAAGTTTCATGAGTATTTAATCAAACTAAGCTAAAAACAAGGAGAGATAGGTGAGCAGGCTGAACTGTGATTTCTTCTGTGCAGCTACTTGTGTTCAAGTAGCATACAAACAAAATACTTCATTATTGTATGGCAGAGGCAGAGGCTTAGATATTGGAATGCTTCTTCCAGTAACCTTGTTATAGAAGCTGTGAACTGAAATGAAAGAAAAGGTTAAAGGTTTCTTTGTAGGTTTTTTTAACTGGGCACACAGCAAAATCTGAAATTTCAGTAAAAGCTCAAGATGCCATTAGGGAGAATATTTTGAGAGTTTAATTGTCTTTTTTATTTTGATGAGAAAACTAAGACAAGGTTTGACATGATTAAAAAAATAAAAAGGTCTTTATTGAGTTTTGAAACCTGAAATAATACGTTGGTTGTCCTTTCTGAGACACGGGCTATTGTGCCTTGGCCATCTTCAAGGAGATGTAGACATTGTTCTGTGTTTTTTTCTTTTCCCTCTGTAAACTGATGTATCTTATAGCTCTCAATTGTAAATGAGTAACAACGTCCTGTCCTTTTCTAAGATATGAGATACATTGTTTTTTTCAAATACAGGAAGAGTATCTAGAGAGACACCCAAGATTGCTGAAATATTTTTAAAAAAGCAACAATTCTACCATTGTGAGCGGTGCTTTTAAAAAAATACAACTATGAAACTGCTTGCTACAACACATTTCATCCTGTATTACTAGAGGCCTCCCTTGTCGTTCCATTTATTAGTTCAGAAATAACTAGTATCTGAAATTCATTTCATGAGTACTATTTGCCACCAGTATATTTAATTCCCTATGATTGCTACAATTCATTTGTAGGACATTTTAATTTAAATGTTATTGAAACTTGCTCTTGACATTAAAGTACTTGAGATTCTCAATTCTGTTCAGTGCATGATAGTATTTCTCAGAGTTTCTTTTCCAATTCAAAAACCACTCTCAGCTCTAGGCAGAGGAGCATTAAATGATAAAGGGAGGAAAGCATCTTCTGTAGAAAAAAATCCTGCTTTTTGATAGTGGCACAAACATTTCAGTGAGTTTCCTGTTGTAAAACAGCCACCACATCACTTTGGTGCTGAGAGACCAAGTACCTCTGTCATATGAAAATTCTAAAGGATTACAATCAAAGTCTTCAAAAATTAAACAGGAAACTTTACTGCAAAAAAAAAAAAAACAAACCAAAAGAACCAACAAAAAATAAAAACAACAACCAAAACCCACCCAAAAAAGAAACAACAAAAAAACAACAAAAACATCTTATGCAAAAATTTGTACATTAACTGGTTTTTTTCTGCTAATTTCAGGGTTCATAGCATCTCACCTTCTGGAAATCTATAAAGATAGAAAACCCAATCTCCTACTCAGTCTCCTCCCTCAGAAACTGCAGTTTGAGGAGAATCAAAGTTTGGATTATTTCTTTTTATTTTTTTTATTTTTTTATTTTATTTTACTGTCTTATCCTGATATCCTGTATGTGCTTTACAGAATTAAATAGTTCAGATGAATAAGGATCCTTAATACCTTGTCAATACTGGCCTCCAAGAGCGGTCCAGTTGAACTTCTACTGCTTCTGGGCCTCAGGCGCCACAGTTACCTGAAGGCGTGTGCTGGTTCTCCTCTTACCAGGGACACTACATTGTACACTCAATTCTCAGTAAATACTACCCCTTCTGCTGTGTGCAGAACAGAAGAAATAACATCATGAAGGTGGTGATTTGACTGAAGGAAGGGCAAGTGAGATTTTTTCGATTTTCAGGAAGGATGAAAAATGCCCCTAAGTGAATTAACAGTTTCTTCCTCTAAATAAATGCAGTGTGAAGAAGTACAAATTCTCTTTTTTCATTTTTTCCCCTCAAAATTTATAACTGAACAGATTGACTCAAAGCATCCCATCCACTCATAAAATGTGAGCATTGCAATGAAAGAAAATTGTCTTCTGGAGAAGGAGTGTAATCTCAGCTGTCTATGAGAGAGAGCATTACAGAGGTCATATGAAACAACACAAGTGCCATGTATTCAAAAATGGAACTCTGAATGTGCATCTTGCCTTGTGGAGAATAGACTATAATTAAACTTTGTACTACAATACAATGAATCTGTAAAATGAAACTAAATCATCTCTATGATGATTGTAGTGGACTTAAATTATAGGGAAAGTATTTGTGAAAAATGTTTGTTTGGGCTTTTAAACGGGGTCAAATGACTCTTTTTCTTTCTTTTTTCCCCAGTTCATTTCTGTTTCAGATTCAACTATATTGGAAATCATTTAGGCTTTTTAGTGTCAGTCCAGGCCAGTTCCAGTTTCACCTGGACACATTCAAGTTGCTGCTATGTAATCAGTCTGCATGAGAAAATAAAACATCAGAGAAGCTGTGAAGGCACAGATTTAGTCCCTACTTCCAAATCTGCACTAGAATATAGTCACCACTGTCAGTTCATCCATTTTTTCAGACTTGTCTGGCATGATCATGCATTTAGAAGCAAGTTGCAAAATCAAACTTTACCTGAATCAAATGGTAGCAAAATGTAGTACAATGGTAAGGAAAAGGGAGATGGTACCTTTTGTTATGACAGGAAAGAAATGGGATGTTTTGGGTACTTCTCTGCTGTTAATTGCTGCATATATGCAAATGTATAGAAATATGTGCATGTATATAAACCAGCATATGTTCAGACAGCAAAGTATACAAATGCAATAACAGAATGAGAGGACGCCAAAAGGCAGTACTGGTTGCAGACTCCAGCTGCAGCTCCGGGTGGCTTTGACGTGGGCTTAGTGAAATGGCTACAGCCCCACTTAGCAGAAATCTGTTAAGTGGATATGTAGAAGAGTGCCTGCTGTGGTCAAAGGCAGCCTTTCCTGACACCATTGCTCACAACAGTGAGATGAAGCAACAAATCCAGGTATTCAAGGATCAACCTTGTTTTCCCCCTTTCATGGAAGGAGCAACAAGGTCCAAGCTGGATCACAGTCTTTCTCAGGATTTCATTCAGGTTAGAGAAATAAGGGTTGGATCTGGCTCTATTGCATTTAGGTTTGTTTTGATTCCTTAATTTTAATGGGTTTATTTGCATAGTATCTTAAATTATTGACACTGTGTTTATGGTATGTTTCACTGGCATCCCGCTAACAAGAAGGGCATTATGAAGAATTATCTCCCCCTTTGTATAAGAATTCCAAATTGGATGTGTAGTGTCCTCCTGAAGTGTGGGCTGTTGACCACTGCTGTTCTGCTAGCTGGCCTGATTAGTTGCATAGGTGCATTTCTGCGTAAATCCAAATGTTAGCCCCATGAGCATTGATCTATATGTGAAAATCTATATGCAGATATAATATTTTATCCTGTGACTGACTCTGGAAAACTCTAATTTAGTTCTGTGGTTTCAGAGGACATACTCAGGAATAGGATCAACTATGTTGGGAACCAGGAAATCTACTGACCCAAGTCAGACAGATCTGTCACTATTAGATCAAACTTTCAGCAGTACTCCTGATTGTTATACACAAAGCTTTCAGTTATGCAGCTTCTGTTTCCTTTTAAGCTGTCTAGAACATTCCCAAGTAATACTAATTTCTTCCTTGAAGTTCTGCTTTGGGATATAAGCAATCCTTTTGGAACTTGCTGCTTCTTGTCTGATAACATCTACAGATCAACTTCCCAAGAGGTTTTTTTTCTTTGGATAAAGAAGTACAGCAAAAAGAGAAATGCAATTTTGCATCTAGAAAATGTTTCTTCAGAGAGACTTTCTTTCATCTCATCTCTCTGTTTTTCTTGTCCTTCGTGGTGGACAGTTAGTGCCATGGGGATGTGAACCTTTTACAGGCAGGCTTTTTTTGAGAACAGAATTTGACACAGTTTTGTTTAGAGAAGGTGCTGTGAGATGACATTTGACATAGTTATGCATGTTGATATACTTTTAATGAAGAAAGGTAAATATTTAATAGCTGAAGAAATATTTTACTCAAATCCAGAATGCCTATTCTTATTTTTTCACAGCGCAGTCATGCTATGATAATGTGGAAGGTTTTAAAGGTTTGGAATTGGGTACTGAGATACTGTGATCAGACATAAGTATATGTGTTATGCATTCATAACTGCTCAGACTTTTGGCCTACAGAATTCCTTGATTAGTCTTTTTCAGAGCTGAATGGTTTACTTTTGAGATTTGAAAAAATTCTTTCATCTTTTTTAATTATGCTGGAAAATAAGGATTTCCTGCTTTAATGCAACTGCTTGTTTCAGCTAGCAAAAAAAAAAAAACCTATAAGAATTAAAGTGAAACAAACCAAAGCCTTAACCTGTATAGAATTAGTGAAGGTTTAAGTAATGTATGATTCTTAAAATTATAATATGACTAAGCACAGGCTAAAAGCTGCAGTTTAGAAACCTGTTAGGGTGCTTTTTAAATTATTACAGTCTCTCCTGCAGCGCCCTATGAATGACATTAATAGTTATTCTTTTGCTAGATATAGAAATAGCAGCCTTTGCCTCATCTTTTCTGTCTTGGGAACTAATCAGAGATCAGGTCTTTTGTCTGTTAGCAGGATAATGTTATATGCAAACGATCCAGACTGGAAAGGAGTCTGGTGGACATTGCACTTCAAAAACCTAATGGTTTTGGTTCTTGTTTCTTTAATTGTTAGGTAATGTTATCTTATGGTAGCATCTTATGTGAATACCCCACATGATCCAGATATATATATATATACCCCACATGATCCAGATATATATACCAAAGAAGACAGGGAAGGCAGTGTGGTTACACACCTGCACCTCATCACAATGCATATGCAAACAGTGCTTTCCCAGAACCTGCAGCAGTCCAGAACTGTGCAAAACAAAGTCTCTGCATTTCGCAGAGCTGCAGGATGGTACTGTATGGAAAAGGGCACAAGGAGGAGAAGGCTGTCACTGCAAGTTGCAGCAGCTATTCTTTGTCTTTTCATATTCCTTGCTTCAAATTAAGGGCCTGAGCTGAGTGAGCAGTACAGGCATGTTGCAACATGAGTGCAACACTGTAGCTGCAGCCATCTTCTGGTTACCATCCTTCCCCTGTCTAGTGAGCAGGATGAAGTGAGATTTAACCATGTGAAATAGCCCAGTTAAGTTAGATAAGGGCAGGGTAGACATTCAGAGGAAGCGTAGTTGAAAGGAAAGTAATCACGGCATGTACATGTGATATTTCATACCATTGGGAAATAAACTAAGACAAAGAAATCAGTAAGTACTACCTCACTAAGATACCCAAGCATGCACTCCATCATTACTACAGAGCTGCTCCTCTGTTACCAGCAAAAAAAGAGTTCAAATGGATTCTAGTCTTTTTCCTATTTTTTCTGCTTGAGAAGTAATAGTACCGATCAAATCTTGTTTCGTTAAGGGCTGTTGTCATGATATCTGGTAACTATCACAAAATGAAGAAATTATTTGTTTTGCTTATTGTAGGCTGTTAACATCCCTTGTTTGTCAAATTCTATGATACTACAGACAGGGCTGTCACTCCGTATTAATTTGCCCCTCAGCAAAATGAAGGTACATGCTGTACTAAGTGTAAAGTTAAAGTGACAGAGTCCTTTATGCAACTAAAATAAATACATCACTGTCACTTTGAAATTAGCCGTGTTTTCTGGCATTATTTTACAGGTACTAGTGGAGGTTAAAGGAGGATGTGTGACAGAGAGAGAGCTCATTGACTTTCCTTGCATATATATGCATGTATACTGATTTTAACCTTGCCCATGAAAGGTCAAGCATAAAATTATTTCCTCGGAGCAGCTGTCTTCAGAGGTTTAAATTAACATAGATGGAGAGTGCCATAGGAAAAAAAAAAAGTTCATTTTGCCCTAATTGGATTAAGATAAGTCTCACCCATATTGCAAGGGTGAGGTTTCACTTTAGTACAAACTGCTGGGTTGGCAGAAACAGATTAATTTATGGGCCTCTTGTCAGGTTGTTGACTAACAACATATTGATCGTATCTGTAAGATATGCAGAATGTCTGTCAGAAAGGAAGACACTCTGGAATTGAAAATTTCTAGGGTATCTGACATGATCAAAGCTATATTAATACTGTTAAGCAGCAATAAGTAGGTTGCAGTGTATATCAGATGCAGAGTTTTATATCACGTTTGGAGCAGACATCATAGCCATGCATAATACCCAATCTCAGCAATGAGTGACAGATTTGTGTAGTTCCTGATTTTTTGTTGTTTTTGTTTTGTTTTTTTGCTGCTTTTCTTTTATGTGTTCCTGCATACATATTGAACTATCACAGTTTAATCCCAGAGGAGCCTGCAGGTGGCATTGTCCTTGCATTGAGGAGTTATTAGAATTCTTAAGGTCACTATAAAAAAGGTTCCATTAAATTGAGTTAATAAAAACATTGGACAAAGGTTTGCTAAGAGTGAAGGTGTCAAAACCTTGGGAATTGGACAGTCTCTTATAACATCAAGCTAAAATACTATTTTAAAATACATCACAATATGAAGATGCTGGAGTTGCTGTTTCTATGAAGTTTTGGCTTGTGTGCGGTAGGAGACACTTGTGCTTTGCTGAAGGAAATGTCCTATTTCATATTCATATATTTTCAGAAGGGATGGTCTCTATCAGTTTTCTCTGATGAAAGCTTTAAATGTTCTGCAAAGAAATAGTAACCCTTCTGTTGTTCTCTTCAGATATGTATGCATAGAGAGACACAAAGATAAATGGTTGTACATAAAAATGTAGATCATATATTTAGATCCATAGGCGATCTGTTGTTCACCCCTGTTTTGTATTTAACAAGGGCAACTGAGCCTGCTCTTTTTCCAGTAATACTAAGACATGCTGAATGGTTTCTGCTCAGTGAAGCTCCAGACAAAAAGCAGGGTTTAAAATAATTTAAAGATGATTTCTGTAACAGACTCTAGTATGAGGGTTATGATCAGAAAAATAATCATAAATAGGAGGTCTCCTTTCTAATATGTAATGATTGATGGCTTTTTTTATTTAAATGTTACCATGAGATTCCATCTCCACTGAGGTAAACAGCAAACCATTCATTTACTTCAGTACAACCCAGATTACATAACAAGAAAACACTTGTAGTTTTGCTGAAATATTGCATTATGGCTTTAAAATGAATAACTAATTCTATTTCAACTACAAAAGATTAAGATATGATGAATTACAACTTTGTTTGCCACATTTACTGGGCAGCAAATGAGGTAGAAGGAAATTGCTATATTAGCAATTAATTTAGAGCCACTCTCTAAGACTTTAGTTTTGGATGACAGGATAGGCAATAAATTATATATTTAATTATATACAACAATTTATTTCTTTCGTGTGATTGATATGAGTTGTATAGGCTAGTTTTTAGTCATGACCTACTTTAAAAAAGCAAAACAGATTTCCGTGTATTTGCTTTCTTTTTTTTTCTTCAAGCATTTTAGCATATAATATGTAGGGGTCTTTTATAAAAGGTCTATTTTATAAGCTATATTAGTTTGTCAGCTTGATATGTTTTAAATGTTGTGTATAAAATTAATAGAAATTCTGCTCACAAATAGAAGCATCAAATTTCATGCATTCATATGTAGCTTGTTGCAGTATGCAAGTGTCAAGAACAGCAAACTCCCTATTGTTGAAAGAATGAATACCATGGGACTTGATGCACAACAGAAATCTAGATATTACAGTTGTTTAAACCCAGCCTTAACTCAGTACCATGCAGCCACTTGCTCACGTTTTTGCGCTTCCTCCACCCTCCCTAGGTGAAATGGGAAGGAGAATCATGTAAAGAATCAGCAAGCACGTAAAAACCACAGGTTATTAACAGTTTAATAATTAAAGTACAATATACTGCTGCTGCTACTACTACTAATAATGGAAGTAGCAAGGGGAGAGAATAGGAAACTAAAAGATGAAAAAGAAAACCCAAAACAACAAACCCAAGTGATGCACAGTACAACTGATCACCATTCATTGGCACTGACTCAAGAGGCAATCAGTCACTTCCAGGTAACTCCCCTCAGTTTATATACTGGGCATGGTGTGCTGTGACATAGTATGACTGGAGTGTTGGAATGGAAGGTTACAGGCTCTTTAGGAAAGACAGGCCCGGCAGGTGGGGAGGGGGAGTTGCCCTTTATGTTAGGGATAGGCTGGAGTGTATGGAACTCTGTCTGGGGACAGATGAGCAGTCCACAGAGAGTTTGTGGGTCAGGGTTAAAGGGAAAACAGCTATGGGAGACATTACTGTGGGCATCTGTTACAGACTGCCTGATCAAGGAGAACCTGTGGATGAAGCACTCCATAGACAGATAGGAAAAGCCTCACTCTCTCAGGCCCTTGTTCTCATGGGTGACTTCAACCACCCTGACATCTGTTGGAATGATGGTACAGCCTGGCACAAGTAATCCAGGAGGTTCCTCAATTATGTGGAAGACAACTTCCTTCTGCAAGTAATAGAGGAGCCAACAAGGAGAGGTGCCATGCTTGACCTCGTGCTCACCAACAGGGAAGGGCTCATTGGAAATGTGATGCTCCAGGGCAGCCTTGGATGCAGCGATCATGAGATGGTTGAATTTGAGATCCTCAGGACAGTGAGAAGAGCTTGCAGCAAGCTCACTGCCCTGGACTTCAACAGAGCAGACTTTGGCCTCTTCAGGAACCTGCTTCAGAAGGTTCCATGCGATATAGCCCTAGAGGGCAGGGGAGCCCAAGACTCTTGGTTGATATTCAAGGATCACCTGCTACAAGCTCAGGAGTGTTGCATCCCAACTAGAAGGAAGTGCAGCAGGAGGGCCAGGAGACCTCCTTGGATGGATGAGGAGCTGCTGAGGAAAATTCAAATGAAAAAAAAGGCTTATAATAAGTGGAAGCAAGGACAGGCAGCCTGGGAAGAGTACAGGGATGTTGTCCGGGAAGCTAGGGACAAGGTTAGGAAAGCTAAGGCTCAGTTAGAATTAAACTTAGCTAGAGGTATTAAAGATAACAGGAAGGAATTCTACAGGTACATAGCAAATAAAAAACAGACTAGGGACAATGTAGGCCCCCTCCGGAAGCTATTGGGGGAACTGGCTACACAGGATTTGGAGAAGGCTGAGGTTCTGAATGACTTCTTTGCCTCGGTCTTCACTGGCAAAGGCTCTGACCAAACCACCCAAGTCTTGGAAGGCAGATGCAGGGACTGTGAGAATGAAGACCTTGGGCCCACTGTAGGAGAGGATCTGGTTCAAGACCATCTCAAAAATCTGAATGTGCACAAGTCCATAGGGCCTGATGAAATCCATCCGTGGGTCTGAAGGAGCTGGCAAATGAAGTTGCTAAGACACTGGCCATCATATTTGAGAAATCATGGCAGTCAGGTGAAGTTCCCGACGCCTGGAAAAAGGTAAATATGACCCCCATTTTCAAGAAGGGGAAAATGGATGGCCCAGGGAATTACAGACCAGTCTGTCTCACCTCTGTGCCTGGCAAATCTTGGAGCAGATTCTCCTGGAAGGCATGCTAAGGCACATGAAAATCAACAAGGTGCTTGGTGACAGCCAGCATGGCTTCACTAAGGGGAAATCCTGCCTGACCAATTTGGTGGCCTTCTATGATGGGGCTACAGAACTGATGGACAGGGGTAGAGCAGTTGATGTCATCTACCTGGACTTGTGCAAAGCGTTTGACACTGTCCCACACGACATCCTTATCTCTAAATTAGAGAGATATCAATTTGATGGATGGACCACTCGGTGGATAAAGAACTGGCTGGATGGCTGCATGCAAAGAGTTGTGGTCAATGGCTCAGTGTCTGGCTGGAGACCAGTAACGAGTGGTGTCCCTCAGGGATCGGTGTTGGGACCGGTCTTGTTTAACATCTTCGTCACTGACATGGACAGCGGGATTGAGCGCGCCCTCAGCAAGTTTGCCAATGACACCAAGCTGTGTGGTTCGGTTGATACGCTGGAGGGAAGGAATGCCATCCAGAGGGACTTTGACACACTTGTGAGGTGGGCTGATGCCAGCCTCATGAAGTTTAACCAAGACACCTGGGTCGGAGCAATCCCAGGCACAACTACAGGTTGGGCAGAGAAGAGATTCAGAGCAGCCCTGTGGAGAAGGACTTGGGGGTGCTGGTTGATGAGAAAATGAGCCGGAGCAGGCAGCATGCGCTTGCAGCCCAGAAAGCCAAGCGTATCCTGGGCTGCATCAAAAGGAGCGTGACCAGCAGGTCGAAGGAGGTGATCCTGCCCCTCTACTCTGCTGTCGTGAGACCTCACCTGGAGTATTGTGTGCAGTTCTGGTGTCCTCAACATAAAAAGGACATGGAACTGTTGGACCAAGTCCAGAGGAGGGCCACGAGGATGATCAGGGGACTGGAGCACCTCCTGTATGAAGACGGGCTGAGGAAGTTGGGGCTGTTCAGCCTGGAGAAGAGAAGGCTGCATGGAGACCTCATAGCAGCCTTCCAGTATCTGAAGGGGGCCTATAGGGATGCTGGAGAGGGACTCTTCATTAGAGACTGTAGTGATAGGACAAGGGGTGACGAGTTAAAATTTAAACAGGGGAAGTTTAGATTGGATCTAAGGAGGAAATTCTTTCCTGTTAGGGTGGTGAGGCACTGGAATAGGTTGCCCAGGGAGGTTGTGAATGCTCCATGACCTGCAGTGTTCAAGACCAGGTTGGACGAGGCCTTGGGTGATATGATTTAGCGTGAGGTGTCCCTGCCCATGGCAGGGGGGTTGGAACTTGATGATCTTAAGGTCCTTTCCAACCCTAACCATTCTATGATTCTATATGTCTCTGACTAGTTTGGGTGAAGAGTCCTGTCTCTGCTCACTCCTGGCCTCTTGTGCTCCTCCTCAATGGTAGAGCATGAGAGACTGAAAAGCCCTTGACCAGGGTAAGCTCTACTTAGCAACAACTAAAACATCATTGCGTTAACATCATTATTCTCATCCTAAAGCCAAAATGTAGCACTGCACCAGCTACTAGGAAGAAAATCTATCCCTGCTGAAACCAAGACAGATATAAATAAAATATTAATAAAGAAAACACAACTCAGAAACATGTTACTGGTGGAATTCAACCCAATCAGACAGACTTGATCTGCCTATCCTCATTACTGTTGAACTCAGAATAATTTCACTATTTTTTCATATGCTTTTTTAAAAGGATTATTTTTCATCTGGTGTCTGCTTTTCCAGAGAAATATGTCAATTTAGCCCTTGTCCTTAGGTATGATATCATATTAACTCAGACTGCCTAAGACCGAAATAACATTTTGACATTCTTTCCACATTTCCAGTCATAAATGCATATATCTCAGAAGCTGCTACAAGTTAATGAAATCTCTTCCTGTATTCAGAAGGTAAAAGTAGCAATTATTAAAGAGAACATATGGCAGGTGCCTTAAAATTCCAGGGTGACAATAAAGCATATGACTTCAGCTCATTATAAATATTTTCTAGGGTCTTCTTAATTGCTCTAGTAATTAAAATTCACCAAAAATTGTGAAAATGCCAAACAAATAATACATTCCTAATGCATGTATTGTGATATTGTATATAATCAAAGTTATGTATTTTTTACATTTTGAATTAAATTACTTAGTCATCTGTGTGGTTACAGGGGTTTATTTGTTTTATTTTGTCAGCTTTTTGCATTCATTTTTCAATTAAGAAATTTTATGTTAGAGCACTCAGGTAAAATGTAAATAAAACTAATTTGACTAAGGCTGTCTTTGAAAGCAGGAGTAACATGTAATAAATGACAGATTATATTTATGGAAGCAATGTGAATAGTAACAGTAATGAAAATTTCATCAATGAAGTGCCTGAAATAGTTCTGCTGAAACAGTTAAAAGACTTTGAGAAGTCTTATTGAGTATGATATTTCATCAGAGCCACTGATGTTAAAAAATAACTTCAGGATCAGAGAGTGAGGAGAATACATTAAGGGAGACTTTAAACAGTTAATGTGAAGAGGGGGGTTGTAATAAACAGAGTTCTTTTTTTGTATATCAAATTCGATTCTTAAATTCAAACCTTTAAATGTTTAATGGTATTAGAGGTTAGGTAATATCCTCAAGGAAACTTTTATTTAAAAAATATAATGTGAAATGCATAGCAACATAGTCATTGCAAATTGCCTTTCGAGAGAAGGTTTAGTTATTTTGTGTTTAATAAATCCTAGCTGTAAGGAAATTAAGGGAATAGAGTAAACAGAAGAAAACACAGTTCTTTCTTAAAGGCAAAAAGAGAATTACAAGCAACTGAGCTTTTAATAGGTTTACAAAAAATTTCCTTTTCAGGAGTTGAGAGGGAAGGGTGGGGGAGTAATTATCTGTGAGCAGTATTTTATTACAGACAAAAAGACCTCTAGCCCTTTAATTGAACAGATTACATTATGAAACTAAACACTTCATCTAGAATGACTGTACATGTAGCTCAGGTAGGGTTGCTGGGCACCCAGCAAATAATGAATTAGTTGGAGAAAAATGGTGTATCATCACTGCTTTGTAAAATCATGTAGATATATTTTCCACGGTCCTACTGAGGTGCTGGCAGCCTGAGACTATAATTTCACTTATTTATTTATTTTGTAATTTGTGAAGTTGTGAATGAATTCTCCACCTGCAGCTTATCTTTACCCCATTCAGATTTTTTACTTCTCAACAGGAAAAACTTCCTGTTGGTGCAGGAACCTAACGAGTAGGGAGGAAAGCAGATTTTTAGACACCTCAGTGGAGTACTTGGTGTTCTCCTTCCTGGCTCCTCCTTTCATGCCTTCTGGATTTCCTACTCCTGTGGCATTGCTCCCATCCCTGTATATATGTTATCGTCTCCCTACAGTCATTTGAACTCTGATTTTATGCTTCTTCCCTTAAGCCCATAGTAGCAGACCTTTAACTGATCTTCCACCACATTCTGTAATAAAAAGAGGCTTGTAATAGCTTCTGTACAAAATTAGCCTCCTGTAAGATATTACCTAAGTCACTATGTGAGATACACACTATGTCTGCGGAAAATAAGGTATGGAATTGTATAATTTAGAGACTGTCTTGGAACCTGTGTGTGGTCAGAGATAAGGACAGATTGCAGGAGCAGCCACCGTTGTGGCATTTCCTAAAGTGTGCATGCTCAATTTTGTAACCTTATGGCTCCTTCAACCAAGGTACCTTGGAGCAGCTGCAGGTTTCAGACCCGTGGATCCACAGCTCAGGGTTTAAATGTTCAGCTGGGGAAAAAGATTGGTACTAAGAATATAGCAAAACCATCAGAATTGCACATAGTTTTTTCTGCTTTGCAGATCATGTAATTGCAGTTCCCCCTTTTATAAAATTGTGATTATTCAGAGAAGAATGCTAAGGTGATAACATGTTAAATCTTCGGATATTCTAAAAAACGTAACTAGATCATGAAGTCAGACTTGCTTACAATAAAACACCTGTTTTCTACTTAGTTTAGCAGCTGGACTAATTCTATCATATATACAGCTGCTTATGAGTATGGAATTGCTAACAAGCAAGTCTAGAGCTTCTTGTTCACAGCTGTTGAAGTTAAAGAAAAGAGGAAAGCAGATTGTCCATATACAAGGTTGCATTCACCCGCTCATTTTCTTCATGGCATGCAAGACTCTTAGTCAGTGTGCCTGTTTACTTCATTCGTATCCTATCCACACTTACCTTGCATGGTATGTTCCCCACTCTTGCTATTAATTCAGGAGGAACCCCTCTGTGTGTGGCTGGGATTGCACGTATGCCACACATAAGGCATTTCTTACTGAGTTTTTGAGAGAGTACTGTGGATATGTGAGGGGCAAAAGTAGAAACAGAGACTTCTGAGAGAGATCACAGATATTTTGTGCTAGATTTACATGGAAGTGACACTAAGAAAGTTAGTATAGCATGTACATGCCAGAAATTTAGGACAAGTTCAGGAAAATGTTAATGGCACAGTAAAAATTGCCCTGTAGTGTACTACAGTATTTTAGCTCAAAAAGAATGAACAAAAAAAGAACTTTTGGAATACTTAATTTCTAGTCTCATTTCCATAAGAGTTTTGTTGGAAAATTTTTTATCAAAATAGAGAAATACATTTGATTAATGTATTTCATTCAGTATGCCTCAACAGTATGCCTCAACTCAGTGAGTAAAGTGCAGGATTTTTGCAATGACATCTAGGTTTAGATATGAATTTGAGTTTGGCCACTGTCCTCCACTGCCTCAAATCTACTTCAGAATTAGAAGTTTGAGTTGAAATATTGTCAGGAAATACCATAGGCCTGATTCTGAGTGGTAGTTGACACTGTTATGTTACCTAAAATGTATAGCTTGTCCCTTGCAGATGTTTGCTTCATGAATGTCTGAGCTTACAGGATCTAGGGATTTGCAAAGCTACAAAAGACAGAAATAAGGCTAGAGAAGTAGAATGATATGATCTGGGGTCTTGGGGAGAGTATTGCTTTATATACGTCTGAGTACTGGTCTTCATTGGCAATCAGTGGTTGTGGGCAGCGGCTTGGCTAGGCAAGGTTGCCATTTACACCACAAAGAAATGGGTAATACTTTTGCTCAGAGCTGAGAGCTGCATTTTTGTGTTAAGTAAAGATACACTCGCTGTCAGACAGCACATACTGGGTTGAAAGAAAGGGTTCTTCACTTCCTGTGTTATAAACAGGTAAATTTTACTTAGTATTTACTCTTGACTTTACCACTGGGAAAAAGTGTGTAAGAGCCCCAGCTTAATATAACAGAAAATGAATAACAATGACTAAGACAATAAAAACAAAAGTATCATGTGACAGACGGTGGTAGAATGATGAGTTGGAAGGGAAAATAACAAAAGATAAATTAATGGATTTATAATTAAGACTGAACTGATACAAAATGGAATGACAGTCAAAGTACAGATCTATGTGTGTGGAGTATCCTTTTATTCTTGTAACAGCTGAGCTGTGATCTGTTTAAAGTCCTCCATTCTTTAGATGATGAAGAATCTAGATATGCTATCTTTCTCTTCTTACATATCCCTTCTGATCCATGATTAAGAGCAAATTAGGAACTGTTAGGACAGAACATCTAGCAATTATACGCAGTTTCATTCAGTGATTTGATACAATGACTTACTGTAACATATGTTTTTGAAGTATCTGCTGGGTTTCAATAGCTAAGCAGACTGTGAATAACTACTGTAAGCTAAGACAAGTGTTCTGCTTGGAGCATAAGACCATGCATCTATGTTTTGGCAAAAAAAAAGTGGTTTCAGAAGCAGTTTAATCCACACCTATTTAATCATAAACTAACATAAAAACAGGGATTAGTTTTGTATACTGTGGTGGAGAACGTTTTAAAATATGAATACCTGATGATTGCATGCAAGGTTGAACTTCCACAGGTATATAATAAGTAATATTGCTTTTCTGTGGGCAACTTTAATTTAGAGTACAGTTTTGTCTAGAGGGAAAATAGCAGATGAGAAATCTCTGCCCATCAGTAAACAATCTAAGGAAAACTCTGCAACAGTAAAACACTGCAAAAGCATCAACACGGTGAATATCAATATAATGTAAACAATGAATATCTAGTGCTCAGTTGGCACTTCTGAAAATACCCAGAGTAAAAGAAGTACCTGGTTATGTTACCTCTGGAAGTGCAGCTTAGACCTATCAAGAACATGGAGGATTCTGTTGAGTCATAAGCTCCCCTACAGGGCCAGTCAGCTACACTTAACATGCTGTTATATTGTCTTCAATACATGTTTTGACTTATTACTCTCAAGTTATATCTGGGATGGTGGTCAATGTAAGCGGCAAAGCTGCAATTTGCATGGGCTGAGTTTTGAATTAAATTAAAGCTTAATGGCTAAGGTTATAAATAATTTTAATGGACGGATTACTGTAGAAAATTGAGGTTTAGAGAAAGAGGAATTAATCTTATCAGAAAACAGTGCATTTGTTATAGATTTTCAATCAGAAGATTTTTTTTTTATCATGTTTAAGGTGTAGATCTTAATAAAAGGCTCTTGTGAATGTGCCCGGCAAACATGAAGTCAAAGGTCTGAGGTTATACTTTTTTCTTTAATTTCAAATAAATTTATGTAAACTGCTGCCAGGTAACTTAAATTTTTATCTGAGGGATTTTTAATGTCTTCCAAAGCAGCAGTAAATCTCTTTCATGCATACCTCACAGTTATCCCAATCCATATGCAATAATTTTTGTATGGTTCTTAAGTACTCAGGGAACTCATATGCACTTTAACCATCTATTCTGTAATTTTCAGTTTTATCACATAAATCATCATCGCATAAATTGTAATTTTACAGTTTTATCACGTAAATTGTGTCTTAACACTGTAGTACCTTTCTTAGCTCATTACTTTTTTTTTACTTTTTTCTCCTGACAAACTACTGCTTTCTACATCACTATTAATCGCGTATATCTGAAAAATACATTCCTTAAAACATTGATCCATATTTCACATCTCTGTACATCTTTCAAAAAGAAGTGTAATAAATTTCCTAGCAGTGTTTCTGGGGCAATCACTGAATTTCCCAAAGTATTCACAGATATCAGTGTTATAAAAAAAATACAGATTTTCTGAGTGTTATTAACTTTTGACATCATGTTCTGGCCCTCACAGACCTACAAAAGTTTTCAGTCTGGATACTGCTTTTGCTGACTGTTTTTGCAGACTGGAATTCAAACCCTCCATGTGTCATACTGCTTTCCTTTTTGGGAAGGATTTGTAGAATGTCATACAGCTGAATTTAATTGTCATTCCAAATTTCAGTATGTTCTATTACTGATAACACAGTTTTGAGCTTGTTTCCACTTAGAAATTGTGAACTAGGATTTGTGGTTTCTTACTGTACATCTACTTCTCTTTACCAATCATTATATATTTCCTTTCTTATAAATAGTCAAAGGTGACCTAAAGTAAGGGAAATAAATTGGTAATAATACACTTAATTTTTCTAAACCATGGACAAACACTTCAGCTGGTACAGTAAGACATTTGTTAGAAAAGTCTAGTTACAAAAGTTCTCATTCTCTTCAGGTTTTCTCTGCTCTTTATTCTGACCACCTCTGAACTTTCATTTCACTCAGTTTCTTTGTTAATGCTACACTCCCACAAATGCAAGAGGTGTTAACGTACCTTTTGTAATTGGTTATGTTTGTGTGTGTATGTTTGTGGAGAAAGAACTAGTGAAAGTGAGGGGGTGTTTTTTAGTAATCTGTGTGTGTGCCATGGTAGAACCTTGATGTCTTGGATTCACTTGTAAAGAGTGATAGGTCTCACTAATGCCTTCATCTTGTCTGCAACTTCCAAACCTTTGGTAGATACCTCCACAGTTTTGATCATGTGTATTGTACCAACACGTCTTTCATGACTTCAGATTCTGTAGCAGACTTTTGGTGGTGTCCTTACTACTTCTCTGCGTAATACCATAATTTCTTTTTCTCTTGCTAGTTCCTTGCTTTTATTTAATACTAAAGGCTTTTTTTTACCAGGACAAGAGATAAGAGTGTTTTAAAAATATTTTTAGCAGTATTTGCTAAATATGTAAATGTGAAAGGCAGATCTTGCCCCATGTATTTTTAAGTCAAGGAGCAAGATTAACTCAGTAGTGGAAGGAAGAAATAAAGTAAGTGTGAATATCAACCTCGTGTAATTGCTGGAAAATTCAGTTTTATAAATATTCTTTGCTATGGTCCACATTTGGACTTTGTCCACTAGAAGGACAAAGAAAGAAAACCGAAGAAACCCCCCTGAATTATGGTGTCAGATAGTTGGAGGGGTTTGGTGGGGGTAGTGCAGTTAAATGTGAAAAATACTTCAGACTAGCCCACTGTATCTTTCAGGATAAGATTTTCTGTTTATTCTAATGGTCCTCTAAGAGCTTATAGCCTTGCAGAAATTAATAAATGCCAGAGGTGTCATCAGCAGCCAGAAGTCTGTCAGATATACTTTACTCATGGCCCAACATATAAAATGTCTAATCTGACACTTTTCTCAGGAGTTCTGGATGTTCATCCTTTTTCCACCTTGTAATTCTCCTTGCTAGGCTTGCTATATGTGGTATTAACAAGTGCAGCAAAAATGAAATGGGTCTCTATTGGAGAGATAAAAGCAGTTCCCTGTGATAACTTGATGATCCAGGAGATCCTTTTCATGTCTTGTGTTTTTTCCTTGGTATATGAGATTCTAGCTTCAGTTTAGAATATTCTCAACTGCAGTCTAACAACTTCTTAAAATGTAAAGTATAAACTGCCTCTAACTGACCTTTTAAATTAAAACCTGCACAAAACCTGGCCATTTCAGATGGCCAAGAGTCAAATCCTTCCTTTCCCTACTATGTTGCTTTTCCCTGTGTGAGCCCAGTCAGTGTTATTTTTTTTTTGTTTTCCTTCCATGCCTGAAGCTTGCTTTATTCTTTGACCCTGACCACACAAACAGAAACTTTTTCTAGGAGTTCAGCTTTTTGTTTTCACACTCCTACAAACCTCTAGCAGAGCTGTCTAGGGGACAGAGCAGCCCTTGACTCTAGGTGCTATTGACCACTTTGCTCTAATTAGTGAGTCCCTCCCCTTCTCATTATTTGCAGAATATGAGTGTCTCAAATGCAGTAAAATTTCTGGGGTTTTGTTTGGTTTTTGTTTGGGGTTTAGGTTTTTCCCCCCTCCCTGCTTTGAAACTCTGTGTCCTGAATATAAGAAATTTTTCCTAATCTGTGGTGGAGATGGGTAGGTAGTCACAGAACAGGATAGAAGCTTCGGTACTACAATGGCTTTGCAGGTGAGCCTCCTTATTCAGAGAAATTTCATTGAAAATCACATGCTCAGGCCACAGTGTGGTTGTCAGTCATGTTACTCAAAACATTTCCTTTGGTCTTTTTAGACAGAGCCACATAAAAACCACAAAAGAGATGAAAATGATGCTGGCCCTCTAACTGCTCTTCATCTGCTTTAGAGCCATTGCTTTTATCTCTCTGTAACTTTAGAACTTTGGCTCTTTTGTTCCTTTTGCCTTTGTGCAGTCTTCTCTTATGCTTGCCTTAGGTTCATCATAGATGCTGCTCTATATGGCTAACCCTTTCTTAATAAGTTTTGCTAGGACAGCATTCTCTCTTCTAGATTACTCTTCAAAATACTCCTATTCCAGAAGGTGTGTAGGAAAGTTCTGTGCTGCCCTGAGATGGCAATCACAATCAGCTCATCTGTAGTAAGCTGACCCTGACTAGCAACAAAGACCCCTCCCAGTTGCTCACTTCCCCCCCCCCCAGCCTTGCCCAAAACCTCCTCCCCTCCAGCAGGATGGGGGACAGATTAAGAAGGGCATAGACTTCAAGGGTTGAGATAAAGACATGATAATAAGAAAAGAGAAAAACTCACAAAAACCCCCAAGTGATTCAAAGGCAATTGCTCACCACCTACCAGGTGACTTAATGACACATCACATAATACACAAACACAACAATTACAGAAGTGACGTTCCGAGCTCCAAGTTCGATGATGTCTTTTGCTTCTTCATTGTCCCTGAGTTTATAGATGCCTCTTTCACTTTGACAGAGGACAGGAAAAAAATAGGGGGGGTTTGGTGTTTTTTAATGGTTAACATTCTATGGAGCTTTCTATGCTATGCTAATGCTGATGTTTGTCAGCCACTGTTCACAGAAAATGTATTTCTGCATTATTCTTGTCTATGTAAATGCTTGGTAATGGGACAGCTAGTGGTTGAACATTTAGGGAAGCTTGTTTAAATATATATTTTATGATTAAGTCTATGCTGAATATGAGCCAATGCTGAATTTGAGTGCAATTCCACTTATTTCTGAAGTTGTTGCTTTATTATTAGATTTTGTATTACAAGACTGTTTAAATGCTTCCGTAGTGCTTGCTGCTAGGTTTCATCCATAGGACTTAGTTCAATAGGTAACAATTTATTTGCATTTTAAGTAACCTATAAAGATACACTGAAAACGTAAGACATTTTAATCTTTTATCTTGCAATTATTTAAAATAGTTAAATAGACTCTAAAACCTTTTTTTTTCTGAAATCAAGCTTGTATTTGGTAGTTAACTTTGAGCGTTAATATTTGAATAATTTGGCCTAATGAGTTGGTCACAGTAAAACAGTTGTCTACACTGAGACAAGGGGGGGGGGGGGCACAAAATCACAAAATGGAATATAGAAATCTTTAGAATTAGTTTTAAGTAATGTTAAGTTTGAAGGCTTTGTAACAGTAGCAATGTAAAATTACTGAGAAAATTACTGAGAAAAAAATATATAGAGTGCAGGAGAGAATATACTGAGAATTCTCACAAGATAAATCGTTATAGTTGACATGGTTTTAAGAAAAAACAGCTTTGAAGAACAGGACACAGGGATAAGGAGTATCTGGGAACCACAGGTGTCCAGGATGGGCTACAGTTAAACTAACTGATAAGTAGGAGGATAGGAGGATTATTATGTCTCTGGTGTTAACAAACCAATTAAACTGGTATGAGCATCTACTGCGCGTGCTTCAAAGGCTGCCAGAAGTGATGAAGATTGTTGGAAGAAGTAAACCATCCTCAGAGACCACCACCACAATTCTGTACACATGCAAGGAAGTCTCTAGAAAATTATGTAATCCATACGTAGCCTCATGAATATGTATGTATGCCCAGTGGCTATAAAAGGGCGGCTTGTGTGGCAACCGGGAGACACGCGTTAAGAGGAGCTATCCCCCGTGTCTCCCGGCGCCGCAATAAAGAATACCTGCTTGTCAGCTTGAAAACTTTGTTGGCAAGTTTGTTCCTGGAGTTTTCTCCCTATCAACACTAAGATTAAATCTGGGGTCTCTGACTAGATCCTTCTCCACATAAGAAGTTGCTGTGTTGTTTTTTTTGTTCTAATTACAAAAAATCTCTAGGGACAAGCTTAGTTTCAGCAAGTATTAATGTCTATGCACTTTATTTTGCTTTGAGGTATTGAGCAGATTGCTGCAGTTTTCAATTAATATAGATTGCCACGGTAGCTTAGAGATCTTTGGAGAATAGTGATTTTCTTTTCCACTCAAAACCAGTGATAAATCTTTTAGCTTTGTGATTCTTGGGTTAGTTTTGTGGAAAAGGAAGTGGTACATCTGATAGCAAATAACATTGGCTTTTTAGGGTAAGTGATTAATGCAGTTTTTTATTTCAGTTTTAATAATAATTTTTATTCTGCTTCTCAACACCATTGTGAAATCCCAGGAGGCTTTTACTGAAACAGGAATGGAACAAGTTATCAGGTGTTATTAAGAGAACATGTCTGTTGCTTTTACAAAATGCTGTAAGTCAATTGCAGACCAACTGGGGAAGACCTATGAGATCCTTCCAGTGTACATGAAAGGAATGAACCTATAATTAAATTACAGTTAAACACAGATGGTTATTTTACAGCAGGTGCTCAACTTTGAAAGTGTGTCTCTGGACTATTTTTGTTCCGACATGGTGCTTGGTCCCTGTTGGGTTTCTGGTATCATTTTATGGTTAGATAAAAATATTCCTTTGTATACTTTTTATTTTTTTTCCCCAGTATACAGAGCTATCAAGTGCTGCTATGTTTTAGAGGAAAGCTAGAAGAAAAACATGAAGCAAAGATTAAACATAGCACAGGAAAAAAAAATATTACATTATAAAAAGCATATTTGTATACCATTTATGAGTTCTAGAGGACTGACATGTACAATTACATAAAGAACTCAGAATTTGTAAGTATCCAAGGTGAAATAATAGCTGTATCTTTTATTTGAATGCTGAAATAATTTACAGTGTTAAATTGTTGCAAGGTATATTTATATGACGTATTTATATATAATATAAACATGTCAAGGACTATGTAGTCTTCATATGTAACCTAAGTCACCAAGATGTAAAAAAATGCTTCTTAGAGGTACATCAGGTAAAATTAGAATACTTCCCTTAAGTATTATGTGCTGAGTATTATAGGCATAATTTGCATGAAAATCAAATTTGATTTTTTTTTTTATTTTAAATATGAAAAAATCCGTCTCACAGGTAATGACTTGTTCACAATCATGGGAAAGTATAAAAGCTAGTGCTGCAGTAACTTTCCTTTTTTAAGAGCATTCAGATTGTGAATGTAGGTTCATACTGAGTGAACTTTTACTGAAATTTGTGAACCTGCGAATGCTATGGCATTGTATTTTTAATTAGACTTTAGAGGTTTGGTCAAGATATTGCCCAAATAGTTTAGGTTAATAGTTCAGCTTGGACACATTGATGAATGTCCAGAGGGCATTTGACTTGTTGCAACCAATCAAGTCAGCCCATATAAATAAACTAGTAATAAAGATTCAGGAGTTACAGAATACTGTTAAGAGCAACTTAGGTAAGCTTTCCAATTCTCTTATTGTTCATCTCTTGTTTTTAATGTTCACCTCCACCTTCAAACACAGAGTTAGTTTCTGCAGCCCTGAGGCTGGAGAAATCTCATGGGATGTACAGAGAGAGAGAGGAATTTTGATGCCTTTACCAACTGAATTGCTGCTGAACAAGAGGAATCCACGCTTACTTGGGCAGTAAAGTGGCTTCTTTCTGTAGCTGATGAGCTTACTTTTTCTGGGTCTCTAAAAATCTCTTTTGTAGGATGAGTCTGTTTAAATATTTTATTTACTAAGCTGTAGAAATTTGTCTTCTGGTAATATCCCCATTGACTTATTTGCTTAGCTGAGTAATGAAAATGCTAGTATAAATAATTTGTTTACAGTTGACAGATCATCACTTACAAATGGCCAACCTTTCTTTTATTTCAAGAAAAAAGCAGGATTCTTTACTATCATCACTTGTGCAAGATACGGGAAATCATTCTACTATAAATCAGTGTAATAACTGTCTAAGTGTTTCCCATTCATCTCTTCCTTAACGAGTTGAGAGTCTATGGGTGAGAATTAAGGGACAGGCTAACGGGGGACAGTCTTGTGGGTGTTCATTATAGGCCACCAATCAGTAGGAAGTTGATGAAGCCTTTTATGGGCAGCTGGAAATAACCTTGAAGCCACAGGCCCTGGTTCTCCTGGGTGACTTCAACCACCCAGATATTTGTTGGAGGGGTAACATGGCCCAGCACACACAGTCCAGGAAATTCCTGCAGATCATTGAAGAATACTTCAATGGTGGTAGAGGAGCCAACGAGGAAAGTTGTGTTGCTAGAGCTTGTACTTACAAACCAGTAAGTTAGGCTGAAGATGTAAAGGATGAGAGCAGTCTTGGCTGTAGCAATCATGAGATGGTGGAACTCAGGATCCTGCGGGGGGAAACAAAACAGTAAGCAGGGCTAGAATCTTAAACTTTCTGAGAGCTAACTTTGGCCTCTGCAAAGACCTACTTAGAGGAATCCCATGGGATAGGGCTCCAGAGGACAAAAAAAGCCAAGCAACACTTCCTTCAAGCCCAAGACCAGTGTACCCCATGATGAAGAAATCAGGCAAAGGGGGCAGGCAACCTGCATGGATGACCAAGATGCTCCTAATAAATCTTAAATTCAAGAAATAAATTTATGGTATGTGGAAAAAACTAACTGCACATCTGGGCTTTCAACCCTAACCCTCTAGGATACACCTTTAAAACTCTGAAAATATGGAAGTTCTCTTCTATGTTCTATACATATGCAGTATTTAGGAAAAATCTTATTTTGCAAATAGAGAAATACTAAAGAATTTTTTAATATTTGATATTACATTTGTCCCTCTAAGCAGTTTCTGCAGTGTCTAGTGCTGTTATTTTATTTACTGGTTGGACTGTTTTCTCTTATTCCCCACTGTGACAAGATGACATTTCTGATAAAACTGAGTATGTTTACAATTTATATTGGTAGTTTTCAAAGACATTCCTTACTGGCCTTTTATGCTTAAAAGGGATGCCTTAGAATTTTGAAAAATACATAAAAGCAAAGAAATATTAATTTCATTCTTATACATTGTGTAAAGGTGTTTGTGTGGGTTATTGTCCTATATCAACCTTTTCTAGTTGCTATTTTCAGCACCCATCCTTAATTCTTTTTTTAACTTGATCTGGTATATTGAGACAATGAGATTAGAGATGTCCTTGTTACACTCAAAATATGCCAACTTTTCTTGAACATTAATCACATGAGATTGAGGACTTATTTTTGATATTTAGGGTGATTTGCAGGATTTATTCTGAGTTATGTGAAAAGACTACAGTTTTGAATTATTATTAAACATTGCTGGCTAGCTGTGGATTGTCTCTACTGAAAATTCACCTTTATGGACTTAAATTAAAATTTGTTTAATCTTATTCAGGCAAACATTATAGTTTTGTCATAGGCCAATGCAATAGAATGGGAAATGTAATGGTAGCATGGCAAAATAATATAGCATAATAAAATACAAAGCTTTTTTTTTAAGGTCAATTCACCTTCTTTGCTAATATTTAATCATTCATTCTGACACAGTGATTTACTTGGCATTACCTTTGATGCATTCCACTGAGGCTCTGATTCTTAAATTATTTGTCTTTGAACTCACCATGACCTGTATTCGGTCTTCTGTGGCTGATGAAAATTACTCCTTTACCTTTCACTGCTGACGACTAAACCACCAAGCAAAGAAATATGCATTGACACTCTTAATAGCGGCATTAAGTTAGTCTTAAAGTATTAATATATGAGAACTTTTTCAACTTGTATACATAATGTTGCTGTAGTAAAGAGCAGCAATCCAGGTCACAAAGCTATGCATGAATTCTGAGCATTATAAGTGCAGTCTGCCACATGGTTTCAGCTGTGGTAGCAAGCAGAATAAAGATGCTGGGTTGAAAAGTGATCTCCATCTAACAGAGGTCTCTGTGGGAAACTGACAGGAACAAAGAGAGCAAACCAAGTGTGTCACAACAGCAGTATGATGGACGCAATCCAATTACTGTAATATTATTCAAGATAAATTGAACTGTTAACACTAATTTAAAATCTTGAACTTTCTAGTCTGTTCTTTCCCCTTTGTCATTTTGGTTTTTTTCTACTTCGAAAATGGACATTCTTTCTGTTTCATGGGAGGACTTTTTTTCTCTTTCTACTTGCTTCTGCTGCCAACTGCTGCATCTCATAGCTGGGAAAGAACAGGTGTTTGAAAAACACTGGGTTTGGCAAATACTCATATTAATCATACATATTTGTATAATTTTAATTAATTAGCATATTTGCTGGAATCTCAGGCAGAAACTTTCTATAGATTAAAAAAAATAAAAAATAAACAGACATTAAGGCACAATTTGTATCCTGGAGCTGCTTTGGTTTGATGCTGTTATATCTGTGATTGATGGCGTAGTGGTAGCAGAGGAGGTAATGTCTGATGAGCTTTCTGATGTGGTAGTGTGTCTTACACACAGAAGGTGTAATAGTCTGTAATGAGAAACAAAAGGCGATGAAATATGGATTCTCTGTTTATCTCCTTGCTATTTACAGTATAAAACATCACTCTTGTAGAAATACTAGTTCTTGAACTGCATCTCCTCTCCCCAAATCTTGGCTCTGCAAATCCCATGCATGTGTCTTCAAGTCAAGTCAATCAGGTTCAGCCATTCTGTATGTATGGCACCTGAATCTGCAAATCTTTGTGTTCTCTACCCAAAGAGCATTGTGAAGCTCTGTGTCCTCTGCTACCCTGCAGCACCAAACAATACAGCAGTGACAGCTAACATGTTAGAGGGTCTTTGCACAAAGGCATTTGGTAAACAGTTGTAGGGCCAGGGACAAGACTCCAGCAGCCCAGTGAAATCATCCAGAATAGGAGGAGACTTTGAATGTGTTCCCTCGGAAAAGAAAAAGTGGGGAGGCTTTTTTTGTGGGGCTGGTTTTTGTCTCTGTCCTTGTTTCACCTGTAAGAGTCATTTTTCTTCCCAGTAGCTGGTGCAGGGCTGTGTTTTGGCTTTAGTCTGGGAACAATGCTGATAATATACCTATGTTTTAGTTGTTGCTAAGTAGCACTCACCCTGATCAAGGACTTTTCAGTGTCTCATGCTCTGCCAGTGAGGATGGGCAGAAGAAGCTGGGAGGAAGCAGAGACAGGACACCTGACCTGAACTAGCCAAAGGGGTATTCCATACCACAGCATGTCATGCCCAGTATATAAACTGGGGAGAGTCACCTAGAAAAGCAGATTGCTGCTCAGGTTGGACTGGCTGTCAGTCAGCAGGTAGTGAGTAATTGCATTGTGCATCACTTGTGTTGTCTGAGCTTTCATTTCTTTTTTGTTCTTGTTGTTTCCTATTATTATAGGAACATTGATATATATAGTTATATATAACTAGTGTTGGGGGAGGGGGGCATAATTCCATCCTAACACACCCAGTCAGTTGCCAGCACCTATAATAAATGCTCGGAGCAATGTAGAGATATTCCAGCCACTCCAGCCAATGAGCCGGCTTCAGCTGGAGCTTGGCTCAGATACCTCTATAAAAACACCCGTAGCATGGGGAACAAACAAGAGGAATTAGAGATGTATGCATGTCTACAGGGGTATGATGTAATCGGCATCACAGAAACATGGTGGGATGGCTCCTAAGACTGGAGTGTTGGAATGGAAGGTTACAGGCTCTTTAGGAAAGACAGGCCCGGCAGGCGGGGAGGGGGAGTTACCCTTTATGTTAGGGATAGGCTGGAGAGCACGGAACTCTGTCTGGGGACAGGTGAGCAGTTAACAGAGTGTTTGTGGGTCAGGGTTAAAAGGAAAACAGCTATGGGAGACATTACTGTGGGGATCTGTTACAGACTGCCTGATCAAGGAGAACCTGTGGATGAAGCACTCCATAGACAGATAGGAAAAGCCTCACTCTCTCAGGCCCTTGTTCTCATGGGTGACTTCAACCACCCTGACATCTGTTGGAAGGATGGTACAGCCCGGCACAAGTAATCCAGGAGGTTCCTTGATTTTGTAGAAGACAACTTCCTTCTGCAAGTAATAGAGGAGCTGACAAGGAGAGGTGCCATGCTTGATCTTGTGCTCACCAACAGGGAAGGGCTTGTTGGAAATGTGACGCTCCAGGGCAGCCTTGGATGCAGTGATCATGAGATGGTCGAATTCAAGATCCTCAGGACAGTGAGAAGAGCATGTAGCAAACTCACTGCCCTGGACTTCAACAGAGCAGACTTTGGCCTCTTCAGGAACCTGCTTAGTAAGATTCCATGGGATATAGCGCTAGAGGGCAGGGGGGGCCAAGATTCTTGGCTGATATTCAAGGATCACCTGCTACAAGCTCAGGAGTGTTGCATCCCAACTAGAAGGAAGTGCAGCAGGAGGGCCAGGAGACCTCCTTGGATGGATGAGGAGCTCCTGAGGAAAATTCAAATGAAAAAAGAATCTTGTACCAGGTGGAAGCAAGGACAGGCAGCCTGGGAAGAGTACAGGGATGTTGTCTGGGAAGCTAGGGACAAGGTTAGGAAAACTAAGGCCCAGTTAGAATTAAACTTGGCTAGGGATGTTAAGGATAACAGGAAGGGATTCTACAGGTACGTAGCAAATAAAAAATAGACAAGGGAGAATGTAGGCCCCCTCAGGAAGCTCTCGGGAGAACTGGCTACCCTGGATTTGGAGAAGGCTGAGGTTCTGAATGACTTCTTTGCCTCAGTCTTCACTGCCAAAGGCTCTGACTGCAGCACCCAAGTCTTGGAAGGCAGACGCAAGGATTATGAGAATGAAGACCTCAGGCCCACTGTAGGAGAGGAGCTTGCTCAAGACCATCTTGAAAACCTGAACGTACACAAGTCCATGGGGCCTGATGAAGTCCATCTGTGGGTCTTGAAGGAGCTGGTGAATGAAGTTGCTAAGCCACTGGCCATCATATTTGAGAAATTGTGGCAGTCAGGTGAAGTTCCTGATGACTGGAAAGGGGAAATATAACCCCCATTTTCAAGAAGGGGAGAATGGATGACCCAGGGAATTACAGACCAGTCAGTCTCACCTCTGTGCCTGGCAAAATCTTGGAGCAGATTCTCCTGGAAGGCATTCTAAGGCACATGAAAAACATCAAGGTGCTTGGTGACAGCCAGCATGGCTTCACTAAGGGGAAATCCTGACTGACCAATTTGGTGGCCTTCTATGATGGGGCTACAGAACTGATGGACAGGGGTAGAGCAGTTGATATCATCTACCTGGACTTGTGCAAAGCGTTTGACACTGTCCCACACAACATCCTTATCTCTAAATTAGAGAGACATCAATTTGATGGGTGGACCACTTGGTGGATAAAGAACTGGCTGGATGGCCACAAAGTAGCAAGAGGTGATCAGGAGACAGAAGAAGAATAACTGAAAACCAGCTAACATTTTAAGGCAAATAATTTTACTGTGATAGAGTTCTCAAGGTATTGCAATAAGGTGTCTTGAAGGCTTTGTACCTGCATGGAGAGTGACCTAGGAAAGGTAACTGTGTGGGAAGTAAATGCACCCCCTGCTTACCTATGAGAAAGCCCATAGTACAGCCTCCTCCTCTCTCCTGTCCTCATTTGTTTTCTTTAAAATCACTTTACTGTTGATAACTGCATGTCAGAACTAAGTTACTTTCCCATGTAAAATGCCCTAGCATAAATTGTCTGTTGTTGTTTAAGCCTGTTTCTCTTTTTTGTGCACAATTGCCAAGCCTTCCACTGGCAATGGGACCTGTCTCAGCAAAATGTTTTCCTTAGTCAATTTTAAAGAATACTACACATGGCATCATTGCTCTCAGCTATAGTTAAACAGAAAGAATATATGTATGAAAGACCAACCGCCTTTTCTTCGTTTCCAAAAATCTTTTCTTCTGGCTGCCATTGCAGCCAAAATTCAGAAATTCTTAGCAGATAGATTTCATCGAAAGATGTCTCATGTTGCTTGATTTTATCATATCACTGTTGCATATCTCCCAATAGGATATGCATCTCATGCTCTTCTAAGATGTAAAGGTACTATGTTTGTCTTCTTTTCCTCTATATATGTACACAGTACAAAATTGTAAAGACCCCTTACAAGCTGGGACCTTCAGTATGAAATACTGGGACTGCTACTCTAGAGTAATTTGTAAAATGTAAGTGGTTTCAGTGCTTCACCAATGAGATGCTCAACAATCTCTGCTTTTGTATCTGACTCTCCTGAATTGTTAAACTCACTTTATTATTTTATTTTCTCCATTGTTACCTTTAATTAAATTGTAAAGCTGTCATCTTTGTGTACTTGGCTTCCATAGGTAGAGAAACTATTACTGACAATATTCTCAAAAGAGAGATGTTGAGATATTATGTTCACAGTAATAATAGAAAGGAATTCCCAAAGCTCACTCTAAATGTGTATGCCATTCCTATTCAGACTGCAGGGCCCACAGATCTATTATTCTTTTGGGTAAAAAGAATGACAATACAAGTTTATTTGATCTGATTTCTCAGCAGCACCAAACCTTCTCCAAATCAGCTCTTCAGAAAGCATATGTGGTCTGCAACCTTCAATCTGAGTCTATGGGGGGGGCTGATATTGTATGCCAGGCAGGTACTCCTACCACCACTTCTAGTAACAGCTTGTTACCAGAAGCAATGCACGTTTTTCATATGGGGAGAAAGCAAAAGTTATATTTAACGAAGTGACCTTTTCCATAGAAAGCAAATCAAAACTTTAGATATTGAATTCCTTGGTTTGTATCTCTAGATTTGGGAAAATCCAACCTAGTTTTTCTACAGTTCTGCTTGTAGGAGTAGTATTTTAAGAGACAAACCTGAATAACCACTGCCCAATTAGGAAATAGTTTGTCTGGTAATAATGAGCACTCTCATAGAATCATCATAGAATCATAGAATGGTTAGGGTTGGAAAGGACCTTTAGATCATCTAGTTCCAACCCCCCTGCCGTGGGCAGGGATACCTCACGCTAAATCATATCACCCAAGGCCTCGTCCAACCTGGTCTTGAACACTGCCAGGCATGGAGCATTCACAACCTCCCTGGGCAACATATTCCAGTGCCTCACCACCCTAACAGGAAAGAATTTCCTCCTTATATCCAATCTAAACTTCCCCTGTTTAAGTTTTAACCCATTACCCGTTGTCCTATCACTACAGTCTCTAATGAAGAGTCCCCCTCCAGCATCCCTATAGGCCCCCTTCAGATACTGGAAGGCTGCTATGAGGTCTCCACGCAGCCTTCTCTTCTCCAGGCTGAACAACCCTAACTTTCTCAGCCTATCTTCATACAGGAGGTGCTCCAGTCCCCTGATCATCCTCGTGGCCCTCCTCTGGACTTGGCCCAACAGTTCCATGTCCTTTTTATGTTGAGGACACCAGAACTGCACACAATACTCCAGGTGAGGTCTCACGACAGCAGAGTAGAGGGGCAGGATCACCTCCTTCAACCTGCTGGTCACGCTCCTTTTGATGCAGCCCAGGATACGCTTGGCTTTCTGGGCTGCAAGCGCACGCTGTTGGCTCATGTTCATTTTCTCATCGACCAGCACCCCCAAGTCCTTCTCCATAAGGCTGCTCTGAATCTCTTCTTTGCCCAACCTGTAGCTGGCCTGGGATTGCGCCGACCCAGGTGTAGGACCTTGCACTTGGCATGGTTAAACTTCATGAGGTTGGCATCAGCCTACCTCACAAGTGTGTCAAGGTCCCTCTGGATGGCATTCCTTCGCTCCAGAGTATCAACCGAACCACACAGCTTGGTGTCATCGGCAAACTTGCTGAGGGCACATTCAATCCCACTGTCCATGTCAGCGATGAAGATGTTAAACAAGACTGGTCCCAACACCGATCCCTCAGGATCACTCTGAGGAAGCAGTGATTTCCAAACAGATTCTGGGAACATATGGAGTTATTTGTATGCAGCATATTGAAATTCAGTGCATTGAAAGCAGGACAGAACAAATACCCTCTTCATATCTATATACTCTTGTGCTCAAAGTCTTGTTCTGGGCAAAAGGGGGAATGCATCAGGTATATGAAGCCAAGGATTTATTGTTAGTTTAATTAAGAGTGATTATTAGTTCTGTTACGATGATACCACTATGCACAGCATTATGTAAATGAGGTAATATATCTGCATTTTAAAATTAGAGGAAAAAACCTCCATGAATTATTAAATCTTTCTTCTTTTAGGTGTGTTATGCTCACACAGACATGGTCCAGAGGCCATCTCTTGATCGCATTGCATTTTCAGGGGCCTGCAGGGCCCTGCAGGGAATGACATGTTACTGATGGAAGTTTCTTTCTCCTCCTCTTTGCTCTTACAATCATGCTGATGTTTATCCTCCTTTCCCAAGGTCTGGACATTTCTGTGTTTTTCAAAATACTCTGTACATCACTTCTTATTGGGCTGCAGCTCCACATTCTTCCTGGGTTTGCTACATGTATGATACATTTTGAATACTCTCAGTAGTTCTTCTGTGTCCTTTCTTTCACCTCTAAAACCGGTTTTGTCCTATGAAGCATGCATTATAACTAGTAACTTACCACTGCTGAGTTGTTCACAGCTTCAGGCCTCATCCTTTGCCTGCTTCACCTCTAGGGTCTCTGCCCCCACCACTTCCTAATGCGGCAGCATTATTTTAGTGTCTGAAATAATATATTGTACAGAAGACAACTCTTATCTGTTCCAAATTATTAAAATGTTTCTGTTACTATATGCAGTGGTGCAAAGCTAAGTAAAACTAAAATGAATCAGGCAATAGGAACTTCTTCATTAGAAGGTTGTTGTTACAGCTAAAGCTAAACCAAAGCTCTTGGCAAGCCAAGCCCAGGCAAAGCAAGCCTGGCAGTTCTTGAGACCTCCATTGTTAGCGAATCTTAAAGCCTGTGCCAATGTCATATGTACAGGGCTACAGTATAGGTGCAAATTATGATAGACGTTTAGGTCCTTTTCATTCATCACTGTTAATAGTCCTGGGCCCATAGATGAGATTTGAGCGCAAGGTAGGATTTTCCTGCCTGGGGAAAGCTGTGAGCTGCTCCCTAACGAAATGGGAGTATCTTTCTTACCATGCTGCACACAGCAGTCTGCAGAGATGCATGGCATCAATTGAAAAACAGCTAGCTTTCTTTAACTCTAAATCAAATACAGGTTGTACACAAGCCAATATTTTTTTTAGTACAGTACTTGATATCCCATCAAATAAGAATTATTTGAATTATCCACATGTAATTCAGTTATTGGCTTGTGCAAAGAACTGTGTGAGTTAAAAGTTTTTTTTTCAGCAAAAAACTCCACTTGTTTGTTTGAGTATCTAGAGGGTATTAATATTTTCATTAATGTGGAAATGTTAATTCCCAGACAAGTTCAGGATAGTGCTGTAATCATAGTTAGAAATTGATTTCAGAAGAATGGACAGACAAAATAATAGAAAGGTTAAATTGTATTATCATGGGTAGGTGTCCTTCTGCTTTTAGGTAGCAAATATATATTTATGTGAGTAGTTTGACAAATAGAAAGAAAGCATATTACTCTTTTTCTTCTTTTGAGATATATTCTGAAAAACATTCCCTAGAAGAGGACATGTTTTCAAATAAATGTCTGCAATTAATTCAGATAAAGTTTTCAGGGTATGAAAATGAAATTATATTTAATAAAGAATTTTCATATGTAAAGAAAAATAATGCACAGATAAGAGCCACCGTAATGTATTTCCAAAACATTTCTTCTAAATCTAAATGAAACACCTAATTTAATGCATGAATGGTTATTTAGAAGCCAGTTGCTATCTGTATTTCATCACTTTATTGTGCTGTGTAATCAGCACAGGTTATGAAAAGTGTGATTTGCAGAATGTAGTACATGAGTTTAAATTTTCTTTATTTCAGTATTTTAAATCACTCTTTTTTTGTAGCTTAAGTTACAAACTTACATTAATATCAGAGACTTTAAAGATACAGTTACATCAGTAGTGGCATTTTAGCAGTATTAGAACTTGAAGCAGCTTTTAATTACTGAGCTTGGGGATGTGTTTGCCTAAATAAAATAGATCCTTATAATATCCATAATAAGTTGTTTAATACTTGGACTGTTGGTTGAATCACTGATGAGGGGCATAGCATGTTCTCTAAGGTAATTGGTTGATAAATCTGCAGTCTAAATTTATACAATTTGATTAGTTCCACTGGCAGATAATTGTTAATTAGATGGTACACAAAATGTTATTTTCTTCCATGCTTCATCTTTCAATCTTATTCCCCAAATAGCATTTGTTTGAATATGAAATTATAGGTTAACATGGAAACAGCTTTATATCCTGGATAATGCCATGGAATAGAGAATTTGGATTGATTGATATAATTTTTTATCCTGATGGTAACAGTTAATTTATTCCTTTTAAAGAAAATGTGATTTAGGTTTATTTTGCACCATAACATTTTAAAGACAGATCATCTAAATCACAAAGCTTTTATCTTGGAGGATTAAAACACGCAATGATACTGCCTTTGTTGCTTGTCGTGCTCAATTTTTGTTTTGTTGTATTATTGAAAACTATGCTCTTGTTCAATGCATTATTTTGCAATGGATTATTTTGACGTATATTAAAATCTTATTGAAAGTTTGAGATACCCATTACTGGTTAGTTATAAGACAAATGACTGAAAAATTTGCCTATTAGTATAGCAGAGCAGTGGTGCATGTCCCATTATTTCAACGGGATAAAGCAGCAGTTTCATTAATTTGAAGACCACCAGTAACTAGGCAAGCCAGAAGTTGTCTTACTGTTTAGCATCTTGATTTCTTACCACATGCCATTCTAAGCAGTGGCTTCCATTCAAGGAGGGAAGGAATCATTGGTTAGCAAGGGAGACTGTAAAACACTAGATTCTGAGCGTGGCTTCAGAAGCCTATTAGTGAGTAATTCATTGGGGGGAGGGGGAGGGGGAAAGAGAATTGCAAATAAATGGGGAATAATCTGATAAAGAGTGAAAAAATTGTAGGAAAAGTTCCATGATTTGAGCTGTGCCCAAATTTAAAAAGCAGCAAAACCCAGGGGAAGTTGTGCAAAGTTGCTAAATTCTCTAGTGTTTCTGTGGCAATGTATACTTTACAAGGTTTATTTAAACTCTTTGCCTCCACTTCACTCATAATTAAATAGCAACAAAGGAAAACAAAGGGTTTGAATCTGCAAGTTCTTGCACAACACTTCATAAATCATTACCCCATGAGGATGGTTGTACTCTGAACCCATTTGGAGCAGACATAAATTATTTTGCAAAATTAAAGTCAGTGGAGAAGCAGGCCATATTAATTTTATATTTTTTATTTTTTTTCTTCAGTTAATGTATGTAAAGTTCAAAACCTGTAGAGCTGAGGAAAAGCTCCAGTAAGTATCAGCACATCTTCATATTGACTGTCTATAAAGTTTTTTATGAATCATAGTTATTGTCATTAACTATGGGACACATTACAAGTAGCTCTGGTTACTCTAAGTGAAAGGAATGAAAGGCTAGGTAAAGCAAGATGTAAGTCTGCAGCCTAACCTAAAGCAAGTCATAAATAAGTACAAAAATAAACCAAAATCATGTTGTGATAGCTGTGAAATGGATATGTGATTCAAAACACCTGCTCTATTCATGGCATTTATATATAAAACTTTTTTGTAGTTTAATGCATAACCTCAGTGGATTTTAAATAAGACTAGTCCCTGATGAGTGCTTGCCTAGTTCATGAGGCTTTCCTGCCTCAAGGTGTATTCCTTCCTTCTGCCAAACCTTTCTCTCCTTTTGCATCGTTTCGGGCATGCAGTGCATCTGCCCTGAAATACTCTGCATTTGGAAGTGGTTGCTGCACTGCAGCCCCAGGCACCACCAGAGGCACTTACTGCTTGGTTTCCTGTTTTACACCACCTCCAGCTGATTGCAGAATACTTTGCTTTAGTGTTAGAAAACTTAGGAGGAGCACATTGGTGGAGTTTGCACCATCTTTGTGCTTGGGATTACAAATGCCAGGCCATGTCATATCAAGTCTGAAAGAATGCTCGTTAAAATCTGTAGAAGGTGTGGATAACCTCATATTTTTAATAGTGGTAAAGTTGTTTTGTAGAATTCTTATAACAATGGCTTCAGTGCTGGTGGAAACACTCACCAGCCACATGAAGGTGCCAGCCTTCTGAATTTTCTTAGTCTGTCACACATACGGCCTGGTGCTGAAATGAGCAGCATCTGAATGTCAGTTAAATGGCTTTTCCAGCCAGCAACTTTGCTAAAATTTAAATGCAAGTGCATTTCAATTTGGGTTATCTTCATACTCAAAGTTGGGAAGTATCATTGTGAATAATGACAAGATGATGCTGTTTGTCTGGTGGGCATTTCAATGCACTTTCTTACACGTGTGTTAACATTGTGAGGACTAGTACGTTGTGTTCATGATTAGTAGCTGATTTTACAGAATGCTCAGCAGTACCCACATATTGGAAAGGAAGAACTAAGCCTTAAAGCACTGTTGGCTTGCTAAACTCATCAGAAACAATTGCTACTGTGCTTTTTTTATTCTTAGAGTTTCAAGGAAAGAGCGGTTGTTGCTCCGTTGCACTGTTATGTATTAGACTCTCAAAATATGTACAGTTTTAAATTCTTCAACATATTAGTGTTTTATTGATTGAAGTCACAGTTCTGTCCCACATGGTATAAAGCATGTGGTTTTAAAACATTTGTCAGTCTTTGAATAAAAAATAAGATCCAACAAATCTGATAGCTGAAAGCACATTTAAATGCCAGGATTTTATTTCATTTAAATAAAAAAAGAAATACACTTCTGCTGCCATTATGGAAGTCTTCTAAGAGACTAAACTGATGTGAATCACTAACCTAATTACTGTAATGTCAGAGCACTGTTTAAATGCATAGAAACTTTTATTTTCCGTGTCTAGCTAGTTCTCTAATAATCACTCAGATCTGGCAACGTTTCTCATGTAAGCACTGATCATAAATTATACTTAGAACAAATATCTACAGTCTCAAGCCGCGCCAGGGGAAGTTTAGGTTGGATATTAGGAAAAAATTCTTCACAGAGTGATCAGGTATTGGAACAGGCTTCCCGGGGAAGTGCTGGAATTGCCATCCCTAGAAGTGCTCAAAAACCATGTAGATGAGGCCCTCAGTGATATGGTTTAGTGGTGATTTTAGCAGTCTTGGGTTAATGGTTGGACTCAATGATCTTAGAAGTCTTTTCTAACCTAGTTGATTCGATGATTCTATCTTTGGAAGATGGAGGTAAGGCATCTGACACTTTTCACTCACTGATTCTACTGTCCTTAATGTGTGTAAAGCCAGTGGCAAGCTGAGAAGAGCATGATCAAGGCTATATCCTTCCCAGGCTGGGAGGCTGCTGAGGAAGGCATCAGGAAGGAACACACCCACCACAGCCCCTGAGCATGAGGGGCCACTGCTGGCACCTGCGAGCAGCCACTGACAGTATGGGGCTCCATGGGCTTTTAACTGTTGAGCTAGTCTTGATCTATAGCTGCCAGATCAAGGTGAACAAAACAGCATGATAGGTGGTTGTAATGGCAGACATTATCAGGCATTCATATAGCTGGCTCTCATGGCAAGAGGGCTCTATAGCAAATTCATATCAATACACCAGTGGCTGAGCTGTGCAGATCAGATCAGCTTCTTTTATACTAATCTCCTCTTTTGAATACTCAGAACCATTAGAAGTCTAGCTATTACTGTGCCTGGCTTCTTTTATTAGTCTTAATTAAGGTATTCTTTTTAATTTTTTAAATTATATTTATAGTAAGCTTATAGTGAATATATTAGTAAGTTTTATGACTCTGTCCATGGGCTGGATATGCTATCTATGGAGTTGAAGATACTCTATGAGGTGGGATTTTCATTTGAAGAAATATACAGGTTTAGTGTGGTTCTTTGGTTTCATTCAGCTCAGGAGCATTCTAAATCTCTGTTGTATGCATCAGTACTTTCAAGGTTATGTATTCAATCTTCAGGTTGGCATTGTCTTGCTTTAGGGACTTGAAGTTTAAATATGTTACAGCATTCACATGTTTATCACTCATCATGTACAGATGTTTTTATTAACATTTGAGTGCTTAATTGCCTACTAATTGTCCATTAAAAGTAGTTTTTAATATGAGGCTGTTTAAGGTGGACTGGTTTAATCAACAGCTCTAGTCATGTTTCACAGTAGTAATGTGTAATTTGCTATTTAATAATGTATTTAATCTTTAACTGTAGCTTGCATTTTTTTTTTCTTTCCCTGTAGTAGTTTTAGGTTCTTATTTTCAATTGATTGTTGCATTTAAAACAAACAGAATTTTCTGCTGCTTAGAAGACTGCTCTAGTTTGTTTATCATCTTTTTAAGCAATTGTGCTTTTACATAAGTTTTAATTTCCTGCTGTTTGCTGTTGGTGAAAGCCTTCTTTAGTTACCTTTTTACTAGGATTTAAGTGGAAATTTAGACGGAATTATCAAATTCTTTTGTGCTTTGTTTTATTAGTTACGAAGCTTTAGATGTGTTCATAGAATTAAATTGACTGAAATTTAACAAATTTATGCTGAGACTGATTTGTTACGCAGAAGTTATAGTGCATAGTTAAAATGCTGTTACTCACATCCAAGCTACAGAACTAGTTAGAACTAGTATATCTCATCCTCTGAGTCTGCCTTTTAAAACGGATTATTAGAAATGAGAAAAATAAGTTTTTTTTTCGTTTACCTAGCCCCCCCTCAAATAAGTGCTCATTGAAACAGTTTAGCCTTCTGTACCTTCATGAGGGGCAGTGTTTTTAATCAAAACTTTCAGGTGTAAATGTGTTTGCAGGTTTCCACTTCTCGTTGTTATTGAATTTATGTGTGTTTGAATGCTAGAACATGATTGTAAAAGCAGATCAAGTTTCTGGTGTTATATGAATACATTTCAGTATAAATTCACTGTGTAGAAAAAAGAAAAGTATTTGTAAAACAGTTACTGGTTTATATTATTCTTACAGTTTTAGGGATCCTGTTTTTCATTTGATTCTTTTTATGCATGCTGCATGTTGGCAGAACTATACTTCAACAGGAGTGTGGAAAGTAGTACTTCGAATAAGGGCAGGGGGTTGGCAGCAAACATATCTATACTGACCAAAGCATAGGGTGGAGAAGGAAAGCCTTTCTCATAGAGGAACAGATTTTCTAGCATGGGTTTAGTCCCTGTCCTCTGCTTTCTACCTCTCTTTCCTGCCTCCTATTAAGAAATAGGCAGCCATATACTTTCAGATTCAATGCAGAGCCAATTCCCTAGCAGAATTTCATGTTTCAGATGTCAAAGTTTATGTGGCATTAGACCATATGGAGGAAATGCAAACCACAGGTTATGTGGTTTGGGGATGAACAAGGAGTGAAAGGAGGCAGAGCAAAATTCCAGACTGGCATCTCAAAATTCTCAAGACTGCAGGCTGTTTATGACTTAGTGCCATAAACCGTGGGAATCATAACTGGCTTGATTTCATTCCCCTTCAGGGCCATACAGGAAGAGTTTACCTTAGTTAGTGTCCTAAACTCTGGTGTTGATCTGTGAAGGAGAATGAAAAACTGGTTTTGACTGTCTAACAATTGGTAAATTCTACCCTGAAAGAAGTTGAGGTTGCAGAAAATATTAGCTTGGAGTATCTCTGAAATATAGACCAAGTACAGCAGCCAGTAGGTCATTACAAAGGTTGCAAACAACATATTCATCTATTGATTTAGAGTTATATTAAAGAAAACTTTAGCCAGAATACTGAAAGAAAATGTCTTATCTTTGTAATAGGTAATAAGAAATTATCTCATTTAATTTTTTTATTTTTACCTCTTATTTCTTTGCTCTTTTATCCTCCAAGTTATCCTTTCAATTTTTGTGTATGCACAAGCTTTTATGCCCTTAAGCCAAACTGTAATGATTTTTGTTGGAGGTGAATCACAGATCCCTTAGATTTTAGCATAGCCATGAATTATAAATTGGTTTTGCTTAGACTGGCATGTTGGGTATCCTGCCAGAAGCACCTGATTTGCTGTTTCAGTCCGCACTGCATGCTCACAGAGCCAGCTGCGCTGATTGCTGTAGCACATCATTCCATATCTAAAGCTGTGGGATCTGGTGTGGCAGCTGCAGCTGGCTACATGTCCATGGTATATAGAATTCACTACAGAATGTGGTCATAAGTATTAAAATTGGGTAGTTTACTATGAATGCATCATATGGTTTCTAGTTACCCTTACAGTTCACTTCTATTGTCGTAAGCATTTGGAAACAGTCAAATTTCTGGCAGTGTATGGATATTACTCAGTAACAGTATCTAGCTTATATGATGAGGGGTTTTTTTTGGTATTCTCTTTGAGTATACAACACACAATAGCATGTGATACATACATCCTTTTAATTTATATATACTAGTGAGTGATTAGTTATTGCATGTAAGCAGCTTTCTCATTTACAGTCAAAAGAGGAAATAGTGTGTCATTTGTGTAAATGAGTGCAACTCTTGTGACATCAACTGTGTTTTATCTTAAGTATTTTATTATTTGGGAGTTTAGAATATCATATCCATGTGATATCTAGTAGGTCCACTGGCCTTTGCCCAAGTGAATCTCTGTTGAGTGGAGAGTATGCTAATGTCCTGGATCAGCAGGGAGCTGTACTTGCCATTCATATTCTTTAGGCTGTTTCCATTGAGTCAAATCGGTATATTGTCCTCATGTGAGAAGATGTTTTAATGAGGAAATAAATCCACCCCCCCTCAGAAAAATAAAAGTTGGTTGGGTGGTTTTATGATCCCTTCCCTTTGAACTATTTTAAAGTATGTAAAAATTTCCTAATCTTGACACAAAGGATTTATTTCAAACAAACTGAGTTGAGCCTATATATCTTCTCTTAAAATTAGGTAAGGGGTCATTCCTCAGGGGTCTCAATGTTTATGCCTCTGACTCTTTGAGTACTTAATGTTCAGGAGTCTCCTAGAAAAACTGTTTCAGGTCTGAGTGTCTTCAAAAACGAAACTGCAAAAGCATAATCTGTATTAAGGTGGTTAAAGACTGTGGAAAAATCCTAAATCTTCTGTTCCAGTTCTATGAACTTGTATTTATTAATCCAAAGGAAATTAGCTCTCAGTAGGATTTCTCTCTCCAGCTGTTTTAAAAGTCCAGTTTCAGAAAGCCTCTTAGAAATTATGTACCCTGATTGAGAGAGTGAAACTTCTAAATCATAATAAATCTAAGGTATGGTAGAGGTTTTCTTTCCCTGTCTTCTTTCCTTCTGCTTAGTACAGAAAAATAGAGTGTAATTCTCAGGTGTGGTAATAGCCCTGAAATCATCTAAAGACTGCAACTGGGAAATCTGAGCCCACCGACTGAATTATCCTTTGTTACAGATCTTTCCTAACTTCCATATGAGCACACTCATATTTCACTTTCTTTTACTAGGAAGTGTACACCAGGTGAAATTCACCTTGAGTTATATACTTGCTCTTTGAGTCTCCTTCTCCCTTCTTTCTTAAGAGAAATCAGGACATAGACTCATAGAATAGTTAGGGTTGGAAAGGACCTTAAGATCATCAAGTTCCAACCCCCCTGCCATGGGCAGGGACACCTCACACTAAACCATATCCCCCAAGGCCTCGTCCAACCTGGTCTTGAATACTGCCGGGGATGGAGCATTCACAACCTCCCTGGGCAACCTATTCCATCTTTCAAACAAAGCTATATCCATGCATTGCAGCTCTTGCTGAAGGTACATTTTGTGCCATCCTATTTTAAATTAGGTTTCAGTTTAAAATGAAAGCATCTTGCTTGATCTCAAGTGCAGAATATTAAGCTGAGCAAGATTCCTTTCAACCTGCATAGAGGCATGAGCTTGTGCAGGGTAGATACCTTCTCTATAGAGGTGTTACAGCACTGTCTCCATGTGAAAGCATTATTTCAGGCCGAAGCCTTAAAATTTTATCAGTGGGTGTTGACTGCATTTCTTGCAATTTTTAAAAAAGTCTGACAGGCAGCAAATGACGTGACAAAGAAAAAGCAGCTGCTCAAGGCATCATGCTGTTTCAGCAATTCAGGCTGCTGCAACTGATTTTCTAGGACAGTTTTCAGAGGGACACCCCAGGACATTGTCTCTGTAACAGCTTCTCTTCTTATTAATTTAGTGCACTTTTAGAAAGTGAGAAAATGGTAGGGTTTCTGCCCCCACCCCAAAGTAAACCTCATACACACAGTCTCAGAAACAAGTCTCCCTCACTGAGCATTGTCTTTGGTACAGCACTGTTACTGGCATTTCTGACAGTGACTCTTGCCTTTATGCAGACCACTGGTAGAGCTGTGTCATAGTGGGCAGTGAGGACTGTCGGTATACAAATGTGAAACTGGAATTTGCCAAAACAAGACTAAACATTGCTCTGTTAAAATAAGAACTGTTCTCCTGTCAATTTAGAGGCTTCAGTTCTCCCATCAGTTAAGACAGGAGTGGCAAAGGACAGAAAGGCACACTGTATGGTAACACAAGTCATATGGAAAAAGGTGATAGATTAGATGACCCATTCTTCCATTGTTAATATCAGTTTCATCCAAATGCAAGTCACTATATTTCTTAGTGAACAGTCAGAACTCAGTGGAGAAAATGATGCAGCTGTCCCCAGCATACATACTCAAATCAGGGCCTGGCCAAGAAGCAAGAGTGGACTACCTGTAAATCACCTGAATTTGTCTTTATAAAATCCCTTGGGACTTATATTGTCAGGTTTTTTTTTTTTAAATGTGTTTCTTGCTGGATAGAGGTAGAGTAAGAATGAGGAAGGAAAGATTTTTCTGGGAGTGTAATGACTTTACTTTTTTTTTTAATTTCCATCCTTCCATTCTTGTGACTGGAACATACTGGATTCCAAAGGATGCAGGAAATGGTTCAACTTCAGATATAATTGGAACATAGGGCAGAATATGTAGAGATGTGTGCTTTTTTATTTTATTGCTTCAGAGCATGGGTATACAGAAAGAGGGTGGTGACTAGTCAAGTTCGTGGAAGAAAAATCCACTGAGGGCACAATGATACAAATTATCTGAGAATTGTATCGCTAAAGCATAAGAGAATTTGAATGAAATATCACTGCACACTTTTGGCCACTGTCAGAGAAAGGAGTCTTGTTCTGACTCAGGACAGTTGGTCTTAATGTGCCTATTTGATTTCATTTAATTTTATCCCATATCCTGTCAGTAAAGTTGTGGATGCTTTCAGAACACATCTCTGAAGAGCTCCTCACAGGAAGATTTTCTTCTTTAAGAATTATTATCATATAGATGTAGTTGTTTATTCACTTTCAGGTCACCAAGAATGTTAGCAAATTATTAAGAATTTTAATCAGAGTAATTTATAGATGGCTTTTTTTAATCTCCTGAATAATTTTATCTTAATAATGGACTGTAGAAGTTAATTACATGAAGAAGAATCAGATTATGATATGTAAAGGGGCTAGTCTAATGGATCATTTCCTAATCTGTGGTTATAGTTGGAATTTTGGATTCATCCTGTGTCTAAGGTGGTTTATATAATAAAAATTTGAGGTGACAGTGTGGTGCATGATAGAAAATACTTATTCTGAATTGGAGCCTGAGCTACGTCTTGCTTAGCACACGACAATGGTATTTGCAAACACAGTACACTGTGATTTGCCATTCTCTTCACATCCTAGTTGCACCCATAAGAAAATACTAATACACCATCATACAAATTTAGAGAATAATATGAACTTGTCTCATCATTTTCATTACCTCTCTGAAAGTACTGTGTTCTTACTGAAAAGGTACGGTATCTCCTTCTTTAACCTGATTGAATTTGATCAAAAGTTGCCCTTCTAAACATAGTGTGTCTGTGGGGATACATATGTATATGAAGAATTGGCATCACACAGATATTTTAAATGCTTGATGTTTTTATTTATGGCTTTGAAGGCATAGAGAATTGCTTACTGAATTTTCAGATGGTACCAATCTGGAAAGGGATTCAAGCACTTCGTAGAACAGAATTGCAATTCAAAGTATTCTTGACAAATTGAAAAAAGAGTCGTGATATGAAAAGCCGTAGTTGAGTAAGAAGTCAAATACTGCTCTTGGGGGAGAAAATTCCTGAATGAAAGTTAGAGAATGACCCATTATATAGCAGTATTGCTATCATAAACCCAGTGGTTTACAAGTTCCCCTTTGTGAAACATAAACTGAACACGAATCTGTAATGTTCTGCCATTGTGGAAGCAGGCAGGCCTCATCCTGAGATGTGAAAGCAGGAGTGTATTAAGAAATAGGAAGTAATCCTTCTGCCCCACTCAATGTTAATAAAGCCTCTGCTGGAATTCTTTTGCCACTTTTTGACATAAACTTCAAGAACTGTGGGGACCACCTGGAGAGAATCGAGTCACATAGAGAAGGAAAGATCCAAAGTCTAGAAAATATAACTTATGAAAAAGAAATGGGTGGCTGTTGTGAGTGCTAAGAATAGAGACAAGAGGACTTGTGACATGATAGTTCTTCAAATGCTTTAAAGAAAACTGCCCCCTCCCCTCTGAACAGTTGAGATTCTCTTTCAGAAAGTGAGATTTATATAAAGCCTTAATAAAAACTTCCCAAAGTAAGGACATTGGGAGATAATCTTTTGTATAAGTTTCATGGAATTCAATGAAATTTCCATCACTAAAAGCTTTTATGAACAAAATGACAATAATCTGCCAAAACCGGGTTAGGTATTTTTAATCCTTTATTGTGGTAGGAGTCTGATATTAGAAGACTGCTTGAAGTCTTTTCCACTTATTTTTTCCTATTATTTTCTGCAATTATTATTCATACAATGACAAAACGCTTAAGACTAAGCAGTTTTCTCTTTACAAAAGTATTGATTTCTCTTTTATTGACTTTTTGATGATGTTTAAAAAACCCATGTGTTTCAGTATCAAATTTGAAGTACAGTTTGCAGAAGTACATGTACCTTGCTGAAGGTTGATTCAGTTTAGGCTTTGTCATGGTTTAAACCCAGTCAGGTAACTCGTTCACTCACTCCCCCCCCTTCTTTCCCTCCCCCTACTCCTGGAGGGACGGAGAGGAGAATCGAAAAGAATGCAACTCCCATGTGTTGAGATAAGAACAGTCCAGCAACCAAGGCATAACACAGATCACCACTGCTACCACCAATAATAACAATGATAAAGGAAATAACAAGGGAAGAGAATATAACACCTCAGCACCAGCCAACTGATAACTCGTCCCCCCCCAGCCCGACCAAGCAGCGACCGACACCTCCTCCAACCCTGCAGACACCCAGCCCTTCCGGCTCACTCCCAGTTACATCCCGGGTATGACGTGCTGTGGTATGGAATACCTCTTTGGCTAGCTTGGGTCAGGTGTCCTGTCTCTGCTTCCTCCTGGCTTCCCCTCCTCCCTGGCAGAGCATGAGCCTCACAAAGTCCTTGGCCAAACCAAAACATCACTGTTATCAGCTCTGTTCCCAAGCCGAAAGTCAAAACACTGCACTGCACCAGCTACCAAGGAGGAGAAAAATGACTGCTACTGCTGAACCCAGGACATTATCCACCCCTTATTCCATACCATTCACGTCATGCTCAGATCCCACATTTTCAATATACTCTTATCTTAGTGCATGGACCAGTCCCTATAAAGCTGCTGAGTCCATCTGGTCCATGATGCCAGGCTCCATCTCTTGTAACAGTCTTCCAGAGCAGGAGAGACTGTGTGCAGTGTTCACACTTGTGAATAACTTGGGCAATAGTGTCCATTGCTAAGTCCACCCCTCGATCATGAGTCCATCTCTGTGTTGCATTTCTGCCCTGATGGCCTGAAGTGCCATGGGCCCACCAGGCTCAAAATAATTCACTATCCCCTTCAGCAGTTTCTGCAGCTTGTTGCTGGGAACTCCATACAGCTGCCTTCCATCTCCGATGCTTCCAAAGCACTGGAGGGGCCCAGTGGACTAGATACTTGCCCATACTGTCCCACACACCCTGCCACTCATGACTGTCCAGCCTTGGAGAAAACCTCTTGGTCCCCCTATATTGTCATCTAACCCCAGACAAGACCCAAACCTGACTCGGCTTAATTTTTGAGATCAGACAAAATGGTGGTGGGTAAAACACACTGTGTATGTGTGCCAACATGGTGATCCCCATCACAATCAGCAGGCAGGTCCCAAGGATACCAAAAGGCCATTCAAAACCTTCAGAACTCTCAGTTGATGCTGCTGTACTTGTCACTGGGGCTGGTGTAGCTGCTGTGCTTGCCGGCTCTCCCACCGCCAGCTTCTCTTTTTCTGAGTCCAGCTCTTCCTCCTCTGCCTTGCTGGGAAATGCTGCGTGGTCTCCTGCGTCCTCCTGGGGCTCGGCGGGCGGCTGCCGGGGAATGCTCTCGGCCGTCTCAGGGCTGGGCTCGACCGCGGGGCTCGGCTCCTCTGCGGGGCTCGGCTCCTCCGCCGGACTCGGCTCCTCCGCCGTCTTCTCCCGCTGCTCGGCAGCCGCTTCTTTCTCCTCCCCGACCGCCCCGACCTCCTCTCCCGGCTGCCGTCCCCTGGCGGCCTCCGGCCCCCTCCCGCCGCCGCTTGGAGCCCGGGGCCGCTCTCCCGGGCTGCTTCAGCAGCCGCCGGCTCCTGGGGCCGCTCCCCCTCGGCTCCCCGCGGCCTCACGAAGATGGAGGCGAGGGCGAGGGCCACGACGGTGAAGAGCAGCCGGACGGCCAGGTACAAGTCCACGGCCACGTCCGTCCCGCCCTGCTGCTGGAGCCCACCCGTATTACAAGCCATTGCCATAAAGCACAGTGAGACAAGAACCTTAGCCCAAGCCCGCACTTGATAAACACTCACACAGCAAATACCGGCTCTAAGTAATGTACTGCATTCTGAAAATGTGAGATCAAGAGGAACAACTCTGACAGCCAATCAATCAGCATTGTGACGAATGACTGTTAATCCAGTCAGATCTGTTATCTCAACACTTCGAGCCCCACGTTGGGCGCCAAAAGAAACTGTCGTGGTTTAAACCCAGTCAGGTAACTCGTTCACTCACTCTCCCCCCTTCTTTCACAGTATCACAGTATGCTAGAGATTGGAAGGGACCTCAAAAGATCATCTAGTCCAATCCCCCTGCCGGAGCAGGAACACCTAGATAATGTTACACAGGAATGTGTCCAGCCGGGTTTTGAATGTCTCCAGGGAAGGAGACTCCACAGCCTCCCTGGGCAGCCTGTTCCAGTGTTCCGTCACCCTCACTGAGAAGAAGTTTCTTCTCAAGTTTAAGTGGAACCTCTTGTGTTCCAGTTTGTACCCATTACCCCTTGTCCTATCATTGTTTGCCACTGAGTAGAGCCTGGCTCCAACCTCGTGACACTCCCCCTTTATATATTTATATACACTAATAAGGTCACCCCTCAGTCTCCTCTTCTCTAAACTACAGAGACCCAGCTCCCTCAGTCTTTCCTCATAAGGGAGATGCTCCACTCCCTTAATCATCTTAGTTGCCCTGCGCTGGACTCTCTCCAGCAGCTCCCTATCCTTCTTGAACTGAGGGGCCCAGAACTGGACACAATATTCCAGATGCGGTCTCACCAGGGCAGAGTAGAGGGGAAGGAGGACCTCTCTCGACCTACTAACCACCCCCCTTCTAATACACCCCAGGATGCCATTGGCCTTCTTGGTCACAAGGGCACAGTGTCGGCTCATGGTCATCCTGTCGTCCACTAGGACCCCCAGGTCCCTCTCCCCTACACTGCTCTCTAACAGGTCGTTCCCCAACCTATACTGGAACCTGGGGTTGTTCCTGCCCAGATGCAGGACTCTACACTTTCCCTTGTTATATTTCATCAAGTTTCCCTCCCCCTACTCCCAGAGGGACGGAGAGGAGAATCGAAAAGAATGCAACTCCCATGTGTTGAGATAAGAACAGTCCAGCAACCAAGGCATAACACAGATCACCACTGCTACCACCAATAATAACAATGATAAAGGAAATAACAAGGGAAGAGAATACAACATCTCACCACCAGCCAACTGATAACTCACGCCCCCCGGCCCGACCAAGCACCGACTGACACCTCCCCCAACCCTGCAGACACCCAGCCCTTCCGGCTCGCTCCCAGTTACATCCTGGGCATGACGAGCTGTGGTATGGAATATCTCTTTGGTCAGTTTGGGTCAGGTGTCCTTTCTCTGCCTCCTCCTGGCTTCCCCTCCTCCCTGGCAGAGCATGAGGCTCACAAAGTCCTTGGCCAAACAAAAACATCATTGTTATCAGCTCTGTTCCCAAGCCGAAAGTCAAAACACTGCACTGCACCAGTTACCAAGAAGGAGAAAAATTACTGCTACTGCTGAACCCAGGACAGGCTTCTACAATAAATATGCTTTTGTGAATTTTCGCCTTAGTGTGATATATATATATATTAAAAACTATGCAAAGTAAATATATTTAGTCAGGATTAATAGAATCTTTCCCCATTGAAAAGAATGCTACTAGGTGCAACTATGCTATGAGTGCTACCCTTGAGTTGAGAAGAAGAGCAAATAAACACATTGGCATATTTTATAATGCATAGTGGAAGAAATAAGTTAGTGTTTGAACTGATTTAAATAGTCTTGAAGCTAGCAATTTGAATGCTTAAGAAACATGCTTCTGTCAATCCACAGCTGCTATTAAGACAGCAAATTCTTGAGCATCTGTGTTAGCAGCAGGTTTTACATCTTCATGGGGTTGGGGGGGCAGAAAGCAGTGCCCGGGGGCTGATATTCAGTTAAAATATAGACCTAGGCAATACTGTAATGCATACTTTACAAGAACTAGAGGCAGCATTAAAATATCAATTAAAACTGTTAACATTCTTGTCATGGAATGAGCGTATAGCAGCTCACTTTGTCTGACATTCTTGCAAATGATGTGCACTGGGCATAAATAGAAAAAGTTATGGTCATGCTTTCCCACTGTAAACCATTTAAAAGTTTGATGACAGTAGAAGAAAAGCCAAGTGAACAATAATACCAAATAGTCTATCCATCCCCCCCAGCTGTTTACTAGGGTCCATAGGAAGCTATCCAGTTGTAAAATATGCCCTCCAAATTACCAAATGTGAGATTTTTCTGTTCCATCATTGTTTTAATGTTTATCATGAATACCATTGAAAAACACGGTACCTCTTTTTGATGTCCCGCTGTCATTTTTGTGCTTTTTTCATTGGCATAAAGACTGGAATGTATTTTCAGACTAACCTGTATATGTGTCCGTATGCATGTACAGAGGGATGAGAACCTGTTGAGCACAATGCTTACTAAAGAACATTTACCTGAATCTTTAGTAGTTGCAGCATTTTGTTCATTGAACTGCTTCGTGCTTTGGCAGAATTTATTTTTGAAGGAAATATCTAAGCATCAACAAAATGTGTTTCTGGTTAGATAATAAAACCTTGGTGGAGTTGATCACTTGTCAGTCTTCCAAATCAGAACCTGACATGCACCTGCTTCATTTATTTGTTTTATGCAGCTTCTCATTTAACATACTGTTATGTTCAGGGGAAGCAATCGGGTTCTACTAAGCAAATTGCTAACACTTTATTTAGTTCAAGAAGCTGCAGACAGTAATGCTAGGCTGCAGTTACAATACAGGTTTCTATCCAGAATATTGGAATATGATCAGAAATATGGCAAATTTTTTCAATAGAAACTCTCTAAAACAGAAGGAAGCCTGTCGGCACTGATGAATTTGGTGTCTAAAATGACTGTATGGGGATAGATGCATATTAAAATACAGCAGAGTTGAGACATTAAAAGACACACAGACCTTCTACAATTTTGGTTTGATCTTTCATATTATTTACATGGATAAATATTAAAAATATTAAAAACCCAAACCCCAAAATATACAGAAAACTTAGGCTTAAAAACCAAGTAAGTTTTTAGACCATCTTAAAAGACATATCCTTTTCATCTGACATTTCTCCTGAAATCTTTTATCATGTTCTGCCTACAGAAAAACTTGCATATCTTTTGGAATCCAGAAGTCCTGCTAGTTATTTTATTTGAAACCACTATTGTGTGTGGTGTTGTTTGGAGTGACTTGACTCAACAGGATATTACTAAAGAAAAAATGCATGATCTAAGAAATAATAAAACTCCAATTGTACTCAGTGAAATATTGTATGATACTATTGAATAATATAATCAAGTAACAGAACTTCATAGGATGGCTAATAAACTCATGTAGCATTTATTTCTACTCTTTTGACTCTTCTCAAACTTCTTAAATCAATCTGTCTAATAACGGCTTGGAAATCACTGTCAAATTCCAGTTCACTTTATGTATATATGCAGGTATGTATAGTATACATAAAAGTACTTACCTATCATTGAAAGATGCTATGATAATGTGGGTATATTGCTAAAGATATCCTTTGCTTAAACTTGTGGGGTTTACAAGTTTGATTTAATTATCTCTGAAAGGAGCTGAGAAAGTATTCTGTCCTGCTTCAAATTCCAGTTTATTTTCATTCCAAATTAATCTTTGTTCCCTGATTCATAACCATACTTTTTAATTGTTTCATTGCATGTAAAGATGTGACATTTTTGACTTAGCATTTAAGTCTGTCCCAAAATGCGTTGTTGAGTTTGGAGCTCAGGATGGGAATTAGGAAGTGCTTTTCTGTGCAGTATCATTTGAACTGCAGCTGCCTGCCCCCTGACAGGCACAGAAGTCACTGTTAACAAGATTTAAAGTTTCTGTCATGTTTACACAGCCACATAGAAAAGGGGGTTATGATTTAGTCAAAATTAAGTAGCAACAGTTACTGGCCCATAGCAGTGTGTATTAGTTATGATTAATGTTTAACATCTGCATCTTTCTGAGATATTTTAACCACTTTTCTTGTCAGATGAAAAGTGCACTACAGTATGTTTCTTAGAGTGGGTGGAGATATTTCAGTGCGCTGAGGTTTCTAGAGTTGAGACTGAGCTATTGAATTTGTGTGAGTAATTAATTCTGAGCCCTCAGTAGTATTTTCAAATACATCTGGGCAGCTGGAAATTTCATATTTCAATATAAAGGATCTCTTGGCTGTGTTTTCTGTTTCGATCCCACAGTAACTGGTGATGAGTACTACCAATATGGATATGTCAAAGAAAATTATTTGCCTTTTCATATGAAAATTGCAAGTAAAATTGAGAACTGTTTCAGAAACTCAAAGGTATTTTTCAGGGTATTCTTACTTCTGAAAGATATAGAAGCATTAGGAACAAAGATTTGAAAATGTAAGTACCATTTTTGACAAATTTACATAGATTTTAAAAAAATTCAAGAATGAAAAAGACAGCCTCATTCTGATTCTTCAGGAACTTTTTATCTTTAGTTCTACTCTTGAAAGTATTTTGCTGTTTTCTGGAATTTTGTGGGATTTCTTTGAAAACCTAGCCCTATCTTTGCCATTAATTTAACAATTAATTTTATCTTGGTGCACTTGTTCAGTATGGCCAACTCATACATGGAAAGTTTAAAAAAGATTTTTCAGTGAATATTAATGACAAATATTAAAAATATTGGTCATGTCCCTTCAAAATAACTTTCCCAAGGCACCTCAAAAAAAAAAGCAGCAGGGCTGAAGAGATGATTCAAAGATATGGCTGTGTACATGGACTCTTTCAGGGCCTAGAATAGTACCTTCACACAGAAACACAATGTATGAGTCAAAGCAGCCCAGCAACAATATATGAGTCCTGAGGTAGCCCAGCATCACTTGTCTGCTCCACTGTGCTGTGTAGATGGAACTATTGCTGAAGAAACCAACTTACATTATACTTCTTTTTTTCTCTCTTAAATGAATAAACATTATAGTGATGTTTTTATGGAACAAGTTTGGTGGATTCTGTCCCCATGGTAATTACTTGGAGAATAATATTAGGTATGTGCATGTAAATGGATTAAAATGCTTAACTGAAAGTTATGGCAGTCTTTACCCAAAAAAGAATTTGTAAGTTTACAGTGTTCTCACGGGAGAATGCATAATTGGTACATAAACTCTGGATAATCCTGAAAGATACAACAAGGCTATGAGAGGCCTGAAGAAGCTTAAGCAAGCAAGATATGAAGAAGCTGGAATTCACCGAGTTATGAGAACTGTGGACTGTTGGCAAGCTTTCAAGGTCAAGTTCTCACACCTGTGCTGACCATATGTTAGTCACTAAGGGTCTTCAAGACATGTATCCAATCATAATATGCCAAATCACTGTAAGTGCATGTAAGAAATAGTATATAAGGAGTTAAGGCTTTGTAATAAATTTGGCAATCGCTTGAGCACATTGATCGTCTCTGCGTTGTCTGTGACTCCCACGTCAACACATCAGGATTTCTGGAATATGGTATACTGTATTGGTAAGGCACTGGTTTGTGAGGGAAGAAGGAAAAAAAAATAAACAACATAAGTCCAACCCTACTACAGCTCTTAAGTGCATCTTTCTCAACAGAAACTAACAGTATTGGGGTACAATAAATAGAATAATTATATGAACATCAGACTGGCAATTTTTTCCCTTCTTAAAGTCTCAACAGGTATTAAGAGGAAGAAAGGAGCATATAAAGATAACACAAAGGTAAGCCATACAGAATACCATTTTTAACATCCTATAACCTGCTTAGCTTGTAAAAACAGGCAAGTTCTTATACAGGAAGTGGGTTTACCTTATAAGAAAGTGCAATTACCAAAGCCTTTGAAAGAAGTAATTGCTCTCTACTTGTGCCAGAATCATCTTTTTAGAAGTACCTGGCTACTGTGAAGTTAAGATTCTATAGTGTAGAAGCACAGGTTCACAGTTCCACAAGTGTATCTCAGGCTGATCTTTACATAGAATGACTAATTTACCACTGCCAAGTTCATCCTTTTAATGCATGTTAGCAAGTAGCAGACATTCCTTAAAGTAGTTGCCAAAACCTTCCTTTAATACTATTTAAATCTTCTTCTTCAGCAGAGCTATTAATAATAACAGGAAATTAGGACCTTCACCCTTCAGTTTGTATCTGTGAGAAGGAGATAAATCTCACAACCTATTTTAGAGATTTCCTATGGAAACAAACACCACTTGATCTCCATGAGATGATGTTCTTTTGCCAAGATTTTTCACATATTTAAACGTAGGATAGAATTTGGGTAGGAATTCAACCAAATATGCTCTAGAAGGTTCACAGCACAATCTGTTCAGATGGTGTTTCTTACACGTGTCCAGTTTGAAATTATTAACAGAAGCAGTTGCTGGTTTGGTTTTCTCAGTGTCTTCAAGAAAATACATGGGGCCGTCAGAAAGCTAACAGAGGCCTGACAGTCAGCATCATTCTGGTTTTCGTGCAGAAAATTTGAGACTTGCTTGTAGCCAGTTGCATCTTTTTAGCTCTTCCATTATGTCCCCTTCTCTCAGGAAAAGCACACGTTTGACTTTCTCCAGATGAGTTTGCTAAGCTACATGTGTATTGCATGGAATATTTTAAAATCTGTTCCTTTCAAACACCGATGAAAAGTCTTGGATCAGGGGGCAAACTGTCCAGTGTGGCAATTACCATTACTCATAGTAGTGCTGGTATCTTACTTTCATGATAAAAGCAGAATAAAAAGAAGATATTTTTCATGTGATTTTGTGACCTCCCCATTTTGTGGTGAACGTGTATTTCTTTCAGTCACTGAGAAAAATATGCCTAGAAGTCTGTGCATCAGATCTGTGGAGGTAGTTCTGCGTAGCAAAGCCACAGCCTTACATGCTTAATTGGCCCTGTGATGCCTTCTGCTTTTGGTCTTGCTTTTGAAACAGATTCATGACAGCTTTTTGTATTGTTTTCTGCTTATAAGAGGTTTATTTGCTGTGCACATACTTACTGCTAGGTATGTTTTATGATTGCTGCCACATTCACTAAAGGGAGATTGAACATACCTTGCTACAGTAGCAATAATACAGATGCATTTTACTGTGCTCTTTGTCAGAAATGTATAAATAAATGTCTTTTGTCTCTTTTCAGATAAAATACAGCTGCTCATATTACTAAGATTGCCAAATCCTGCCTTGGATCACAATCCTGTGTAGGTGGACATTAACCCTACTGACTGCCATTTCAAAATATGACCAGATGTTGTGAACTGTATCACTGCAAGTCACGGCCCCTCACAGCTCTGTATGCACCAGGCCACACACTTTAAACATCTTGCTTTGTCTCCCCACGTTTTCAGTATGCATTGAGGTGGTTCTGAATCAAAGTGCATATATCTAAATCCCTCTGGTATTTGAACTAGCTTGAAATTGAGGTCCAAATCTTAGAATTACTGATTTAAACTGAGATTTGGGTTCTGAAGAGATGTTGATCCAAAGTATATATTTTGATATATATTTGATATATTAAAGTATATAAAATTTGGATATAATAAGAACATGCCTTTCTGCCAGGACTCTCTGTTACTTTCTTGTGGGTTTTCTCCTCTGGTGAAAACCTCAGACAAGATTAATAATAAGCCAGAAAATGTCCTCTGTATGCATTCCATTGTTCTCATTTCAATGAACCATCTTGATGCATGCAGTTTTCTGGTGGATTTTTGAAGAACTCTCATAAATATTCTATTTTAGTCACCTTGTAAATTTGGAATTTATCTCTGTGCCTTCTAGGTGTCATAATCAGTTACCAGGTTAATCATCTGTAGTGACATCACTGCCAATGAGTAATACTTTAAGGTTATATATCTGGAGTTGAGGACCTTGCAGTCAAGGCATCTTCAGGAGTTGCATTCTGGCAAGGGAAAAATTTGTCTTCTTAACTGGTTTTGTGATTTTGCTGCTGCTTTGTATACTTTGCTTAATACTCACTTATATTTCAGTCTTCTGTATATATGATACTGACAATAGAAGACCAAACATGGCTTTTACTTTGAGTCACAAAAGAGTCTCTTTTAATTTTTAGAAAATATAAATTATTTAGAATAACTATTTTCCCAGTGAATAACTGTAATCCATCTTTCATTTCTGTGTCAATGAAGATGATGCACAGTATTTACAATAGTATTAACAACACTTCGCTTACAGTTTTGCGGTTTTTTCTGCGATAGGATTTGTGTAAGTGGAATATGTTAAGGGAGATGTAATCTGAAGGTATGTTGTTTGCATATTGATGTTATGCAAAGAGAAAAAAATTAAATTAAAAATCTGTTTCACCATTATTGTTCATAAACTTGTGCCAAAGACAAAAAATTCTTTGTATGCAGAAGAGTTAGTAGGGCTGGAGGATGCACAAACAGGTAAAATGTGAAAACGGATAAAATGATTGTGAACAAGCCATATGCCTTGGGATACAGACAACAGGGAACAGTGTTAAGCACTTCATCATTCCTGCCCTCCAGTGTCTGATGTTTCTGATTTCTTCTTTATTGATTTCAACTAAAGAAAATATAGAAGAGTATAAAGGTGGCCCATTTTGGTTGACAGATACATGTGTTAGTCTTGTGCTCCCAACAAATAGTTTAGACATCAGGAATAGCTCTTAGGTAACAAATAAACACAATATCCTGTGATTCTAAACCTCCTGAATCAGCAGGCAGAAGGTAAAGACACAGACTGCTTTCATAGTTTCAATCGTTTGTCCGTTATTTGACAGACTGAAAATTTAACAGGACATTGGGAATGGTAAACCACACACACACACATACACAAACAAAGAGAAAGCAGTCAAAGCTAACACAAACCCCCAACCAACCAACTAACCAACCAAACAAAAAAACCACAAACCCCCATCTAATCTACTAGAATTATAAACTTTCATTGCACTGGGAAAATACTGTTTACAAAACCGGTGACAAACTACCCCTCTTCTACCTCATGTGATTTCGTAAGTTTGAAATAACTGATGTTCTGCACAATATGTTATTATTTTTTAAAATTTAAAATTCAGCATAAAATGTTTATATCTGGATGCTCTGATACATTCTATCTACCTTTCCTTTGGTTGCATCTTTCCAGGGCTGTGGTGAATTTCAGCCAAGGATGCTAGTAAAAGATTTTCTCTCACATTCCATCTAGTCAGTATTACTTCTTTCCAGACTGTGGTAAAAAAAATGGCAGTTATTTGGAGTCTGTGTTCAATATTGTCCATCCATAATTCTTACATTTGTCTCACATGGCGAAAAAGAATGTCAAAATAGTGAAGTAAAAATACAGCATTTGAAACAGTGAGGAACTCTTGCACAGTGATGTTAGTATTGTTCATTTTGATGCATAACCCAGTCGTGCCTTACTTCCACATGGCTTCCATTGTTTATTTAGAGAAGCCATCTTTTTGGTCAAGTTATAGCTTTGGCAATACATGAAACCCCCTTTCTGTTATGCTCAGCTCATCAGTTTTCCAAACTATTTGCTAAGGATGTGTGAATTGTGGAAGAAAATGGAATTCCCAGCATTTAAAAAAAAAAAAATCTGCACTCCCATGCCCCCCAGGAGACAGTGTGTCCTAGATATTCCGTGTGTTTCAGTGTGACACAGTTCCAGGGCACAAAACATGTCTTCTTGTATTTTATTCCATATTAGAAGTGATTATCAATGAGAGATCCAAATGATTTGCTGCTGGGATTTAGATTTAACAGTGACTGAGTGATTGATAGTAACAGTGTAGGGATTATAATGTCTTTGAGATGGGTAATAATACCAGGTACTTAATGAGCCCTACTGAAAGCTTTCCACAGCCTGACCAGTTGTCATTCTGATCCCTGAAGAATAGAGGCGGTTGATCCAGGAGCATGTGCCTGTGCAGTGGAAAGTGTAGCTGTTGGCATTTTAAAACAAGCCCATACAGCAGAACTCCTAAATAATCTGAATGAACTGGATTTTCATGTATCCACTCAGAAAGTTGTGATAGGATGCCAGTTGCCCCAAGAAAGCTTCCAGTACCTTTAAGTGTTTTGTAAGACTGCAAACAGAATGCAAGTGCAAGATAAACTTAAGGCCAAAACCTTTAACAGCTCACCAGCATCTCTTCAGTTAAAGGACCTAATAAACAAACAGCTCCAAAACTTAGTCTTCTACTTTCCACAAATTGTCTTTTTTAAAAAGTTCCTTGAAACATGCTACTTATCAAAACATTTGGTGCAATTTTTTGTGTAATTTTTCTCTGATATAAATTTGTTTTTAATGCAGAAAATAGGTTTTCTGTTCATGTAGCATTGTTTCATTTCATTGTATATTGGCTTTTGCTTTCCCTATGTCAAAGTAAACCATAATCTCGCAATTGATTCATGATCTATAAAACCCTGTGTATTCCAGTCTTTATGAATGTCTCTTGCTCATTTCTGTTAAGCCAGGAAGGAAAAATTACTAAATGCAGAAACCTAAACCTAGATGTAATTATATATTTGGTAAGTAAAGCGGAAAACACCGTTAGAACATATTGTAATTTTTTTTTTTGCGATTACAAGCATAATGTCAGTCTGCATGTACTCGGTCAGCTACAAACAAAAAAAAATGCGCAAAAGATTGAGAATGCAAAGTTATCCACATAAGCTTAACAGGGATCCTGCTCCCTTATGATTCTTTGACCAAGATGATTGTGATGGTTTTCTTGTGAGTTAAATCTTTTTAGTAAAAAGGGGTTATGGGTATTTTTTTATTATTATTTTTTTAATGTCTAATTTTTTCTTGTTATAATTCTCAAACTAAAACCAAAAAAAGTTTAGATTTGTTATGTACAAATTGATCCTGTAATAATCTTTATTTAGTGGGGATAAGGGATCTAATTACCAGTACATTATACAAAAAAAGGCTAGAAGCCCACATTAAAATAGTGAATAAAGATGTAGGTTAAAGTTATATCCACTTCTATAAGTCTTTAAATGATGCTGCTTTGAGCTGCAGCATGCGGGTGCAGGGTAATGCAAGAATATTTTTAAATAAGACATTAGTCCTCAGTTAACATTAGTGAGGCAGTTAATGGGTGAACCTTAGTGTATGTACACACAGAAACGAACCAATTAAAACCCCAGGAAAAAACTACATGGAGCTAAAGGGAAAATCTGTTTCTTTTAGCTTTTGAAGCAGGGGTAAAAGGACACTTATACTGTTCAGTCCCACATATGCTTAGGAAAAGATTACATTTGTCCTCACTGTCTCCGCTTCTGCTGCCAAAATCTCATTTAGAAACCTAACTGTGCTGTAGATCATAAGGTAACAACCCCAGGAAAACTCATTGAAGAAATATGAATAACCAGTAACGAGTGGTGTCCCTCAGGGATAGATGTTGGGACCAGTCTTGTTAAACGCCTTCATCGCTGACATGCACAGTGGGGTTGAGTGCGCCCTCAGCAAGTTTGCCAATGACACCAAGACGTGTGGTTTGGTAGATACACTGGAGGGAAGGAATGCCATCCAGAGGGACTTTGACACACTTGTGAGGTGGGCTGATGCCAACCTCATGAAGTTTAACCATGCCAAGTGCAAGGTCCTACACCTGGGTCGGAGCAATCCCAGGCACAGCTACAGGTTGGGCAGAAAAGAGAGTCAGAGCAGCCCTGTGGAGAAGGACTTGGGGGTGCTGGTCGATGAGAAAATGAACATGAGCCAACAGCGTGCGCTTGCAGCCCAGAAAGCCAAGCGTATCCTGGGCTGCATTAAAAGGAGCGTGACCAGCAGGTCGAAGGAGGTGATCCTGCCCCTCTACTCTGCTCTTGTGAAACCTTACCTGGAGTATTGTGTGCAGTTCTGGTGTCCTCAACATAAAAAGGACATGGAACTGTTGGAACAAGTCCAGAGGAGGGCCACTAGGATGATCAGGGGACTGGAGCACCTCCCCTATGAAGACAGGCTGAGAAAGTTGGGGCAGTTCAGCTTGGAGAAGAGAAGGCTGTGTGGAGACCTCATAGCAGCCTTCCAGTATCTGAAGGGGGCCTATAGGGATGCTGGGGAGGGACTCTTCATTAGGGACTGTAGTGATAGGAGAAGGGGTAACAGGTTAAAATTTTAACAGGGGAAGTTTAGATTGGATATAAGGAGAAAATTCTTTCCCGTTAGGGTGGTGAGGCACTGGAATGGGTTGCCCAGGGAGGTTGTGAATGCTCCATCCCTGGCAGTGTTCAAGACCAGGTTGGATGAGGCCTTGGGCGATATGGTTTAGTGTGAGGTGTCCCTGCCCATGGCAGGGGGGTTGGAACTTGATGATCTTAAGGTCCTTTCCAGCCCTAACTATTCTATGATTCTATGAAATATTAGTTATTTGTGGACTGTGGATAATCTAGAAGCCCTGATGATTAAGAATGGGAATGGTGTGTCAGAACCTTTATATCACACTCCTACCCTAAAACCCTAGTGTTTTGTTTTTTTTTTTTTCCCAATGTATGATTGTTTCTTTTTAACCAGAACAGCAGAGCACCTTTTATTGGGAACTTCAATTGCTACTAGGATTCTGTCTTTACAAAGAAAGCATTAGTTTAGACATCTATACGTAATCTGGTTTTGAGACGGTGCACAACAGAGTTGGATTAAATGATTAACAATTAGAGCAGCCTTCGAATCCTATCATGTAATTTGAATAATTATTATTTGTGTTCTTGTAGCTCAATTAGATCTGAGAGCACAGATGTAAATACTTGACCCATTTTGACTCATTAAAGTGTGATAGATTATTCATAGTAAGTAGTAATATTTGCAATGAGAATAACATTTAGAAGTGACTGTCAGCTAAATGTCCATGTGAGAATACATTTAGGGACCACCTGTTTCTTAAAAAACGTTAGCACTCCAGAAAAGGGATTTAAATTAAGAGAGGAGCAAAAATTACCTTGTGTGTTTAATTGGGCTTTCAGACGATAAGTCTTCACCTTAGAAACCTGGAGGTCTATGACAAAATTTTAAATTACTTCAGTGAAGCTGCGAATTAGCTCTTTGTTCTTAATATCTTGTGTGTTCCTTGCCTGGCTTATTCTTCATTTTCCTGGGGTTTGTTTATTGTTTTTTCACATGTAGTAATTGACTGTGAACACTGATTTTGTACTTTCTCTTTTCTCATGGGTGTCTTTTCATTCTCACCTTTTTTCTCCTTGATGCCATAGCTGCTCTGAATATACTTCTGTATTCTTCAAATATAAGCATACATGGTCCATTTGTAGGGTATGACACCTAGTTCAATTCTAAGAGAATAAAATTTGTAGGAATTAAGTCTGTGAAAGAGCATATATCCATTCATACTTTGTGGAGTATTCAGTTTCTCATAAAGGGTATAATATTTTGAAGATTTAAGGACAGAATTGTACTGAAAAAATTTGCTTCTCCTGTTGCCTGCAGTTCATTATGTCAAAAATCAGGTGAATACTGTTAAATATTTTACAACTTCAATAACACAAAGAAATAGGATGGGGGTTTTTTTCAACACTTTTTTTGTAGCTGCCTTTCTCACTGAAATTGTATTTCATATGCAAAACCCAGATCACCTTGACAAAATCACAGTGCAGCTCAAAACATTCCATAAGAAAGAGAAGCTTACCAAGACGTTTGTTATTTAGGGCATTTTTATGGAGTTAAATATTTGAAAATGTTTCAAGTTTTAAGGAACTAGATGAAAACGACAGAACTGACATTGAGGAACTTACTGTGGGCCAATCCAATTACATGTTATACTGTCAGTAGCTATGCAAATAAGCTAAAATTAAAGACCTTAGAGAATAAAGTTGATTACTTTCTGGTGATCATTTGCATTAAAGTTTCTGAATGTTTCCGATCAAGCTGTTTCTCATAATTGGTGCATGCAAAGCATAACATGTCCCTTACCCAGCAGAGTCATAATGGCAATTTCTTTTCCATGGCTGGTAAAAATTCTACTCAGTAAATATAATATTCCAGGTCTTTCCATGCCTTTTTTGCTGTTTTGCTTTTTTTTTTTTTTTTCAGTGGTTATTTCTGGAATTAATAAGATTGCTGGCATTTGAATGATGTCAGCATTCTGCTGGAAAATACACGTATTCCCTCAATAAGTGACAATTAGTAATGCATCTTTATGTTCGCATACTTTTTCCTGTATTTTACATACATTTGTAATTTTATCTTTGAAGTCTGAGGAATATTGCTCTTTATATTTTTTGTGCCAATATAGATTGAAAAAATTTCAGTATGACCAAGCTTATAATTTGTCAGAGAGTGACTGACTGACAATGAACAAAAGAATCTCTTGAATGTTTTTATGAAGGAGTTGTGAATAATTTAATCCTGAATCTATCAAATTATCACTTATGAAAGTATCAAAGGTCTTTTCCTCCCTTTTTTGCTTTCCGTGCACTACTCCATACCCATCTACTAGATTTTAGCATATGCTTAGCTATTATGTCTTGGAAATATGAACAAAAATTTTGGAAGTGAGTGCTCACCATTGTCATCACTGTTTCCCCTTACAGGCACCTTAAGAACTCCTACGTGGTGTGATATATTTATGCAGCTGACATTCTTCCCCAGGTATCATGTTTTACATTTATCCTTGGTTTTTTACCCAAATCTGAGCAAACCTTTACTTTGCAAAAATAATTTGGAACTCTGTGATGTACTTACAGTTCCTCCCAACTTTTGCAAGTACATGCTTAGCAAAGTATTTAGTTTTATTAATGAAAAAGATGGACAAATCCAACCTAAGAGGGTTACTGCCAAGTAAGCCTTCTTTGCTTTTGGTTAATAAACTATGGAAAACTAGTTTTTGCTAGTGTTTTTCTGCTGTTTTACATGTGTTCGTCAAGTGCTGGCAAGAATGTCTAGTGAGTTGCTATCAAGATGTAAGAGGGCTTACTACATATCTCTTAAACACTGAAGATCCACTAACCTGTTGGAAAAGGAAGTGAAATTGTTTTGTCTTTTTTAGTGTTGATAGATCTATACACTCTGCTATTTTTCTGTGCTACCTTGTAGATGGATACACATAAGTGGGTAATTTATTGCAGGAATTTGGGGAAAACGGAAGTTAACTGTCTGGTGTACATTTTTTTTTCCTTTATTTTCTCTCTTTCTTGCTTTGTCTTTTTTTTTTACCACAACCACAGACACTCTGTTCTCCCTTTTTTTTCCATCTTCTGGCAACATTGTAAGTCCTCAGAGATAACTATAAAGAACTCAGAAATCACTTTGACCAATTCTTTAAGTATGCTAGAATAAAACTAAGCATATTCCAGTAATCTGGAAACAAGCTGTTTTTCAGGCAGCTTCCTACGCTGTTTACTTCTGAAGATGCACACCATACTTCATATTTCATTTCAGCAAAATTTTTAGTATTTAACATCCAAAAAAGCCATAATTTTTTCCATATTGTGAAAGTCTCAGGCACTCCTTAGTAGATTTAGTTTTATAACTACATTTGTATGAACATTAAAATTACCCATAAGTAGGAAATGATAAGAAGAAAGACATAAGTTTTCACTCAAGAAATCAGGAGAAAATGAGACTCAATAGTCAGCATTGTATTTTATATGGCTGCATGGAATTACTTAAAATAGACAAATTTATACTCTAGCTTCTTTATTAATTATTGCTTTTATTCGGTATTTAAGCAACATCTTGCTAATTATAAAATTTATTTGACCATTAAAGCGTACCTCTTCACATCTGCAGGACACTTTAATGGAAAACATCATTAATATGACTGTTTCTTCCAGGTGTAAAATATAGGGAAGGGAGAAATGATTAGTCACATTAACAGAGTGAACATTTGGGAATCACTTTTCTGTGCATATCATTTAAAAAAAATTGATCAGTTGAACATACAGAGGCCAATAGTATTTACTGTAAAAGAACAAGGGAAGACAGAACAGCCACACTTTAGATTTTGCCCTGTGATCTAGTCCTCCTGTGTGATGAAACTTTGAAGGGCTGTAATAAAGGTCACCTTTGCTGTTTGGTGATTGTTCAGAGTCCTAGTGCACATCCATGCCTCATGCAGAATGACAGTCATAGAATCATAGAATCATAGAATAGTTAGGGTTGGAAAGGACCTTAAGATCACCTAGTTGAAACCCCCCTGCCATGGGCAGGGACACCTCACACTAAAGTATATCACCCAAGGCCTCGTCCAACCTGGTCTTGAACACTGCCAGGCATGGAGCATTCACAACCTCCCTGGGCAACCTATTCCAATGCCTCACCACCCTAACAGGAAAGAATTTTCTCCTTATATCCAATCTAAACTTCCCCTGTTTAAGTTTTAACCCGTTACCCCTTGTCCTGTCACTCCAGTCCCTAATGAAGAGTCCCTCCCCAGCATCCCTATAAGCCCCCTTCAGATACTGGAAGGCTGCTATGAGGTCTCCACGCAGCCTTCTCTTCTCCAGGCTGAACAGCCCCAACTTTCTCAGCCTGTCTTCATACAGGAGGTGCTCCAGTCCCCTGATCATCCTCGTGGCCCTTCTCTGGACTTGTTCCAACAGAAGGCTGACTTTTAAAATCAGAAAATTATCTTCATAAATTGTATTCAGAAAATTAAATTATTCCTTGCTTTCTTTACCAGCCTTTCACATCTCAAAACTGAGTTTATTGTATTTTACTTTGGATGACTTTAAGAATGTAATTTGCTTGTTCAGTGTTGAGGTATAACTTAACACATAGATGAATTGGAAAAAAAAATATAACTCTAAATCTATTAACTCTTTATCCTTCACTGTATATGGGAGATTATGATTTGGTAGTTCCTCTCCAAAGGATAGGCTACGATATAATGTGGTACATCTGTGTCTAATATTATGCTTAAGTAAAACAGGCATAATAAAAGTTGGAGAGATTAAATATACAGGTGTTTCTATGTATTGACCAGTGCTTCCACGTGCCCTGTTGGCCATATGCTTACCTGCTTACTCAGAAAGACCTGATACCTCTATGTGTGACTCAGACACATTACCTTCAGCCATACAAACCTGCGCACACAGTTGCATGTAAATTAATGTGATGTATAGTTTTAGCAAGCTGTGATGGAAGATCCCTTTAAGGCTACTAATATTGACTAGTTCTGTAAACAAGTTCTGCTGTTTTAGGTTAATATGTTATTGATAATACCTATCGCTGTTGCTTTCTCTTCTTTTTAGGAAATTTCTTGGTTTGATGCCAGAACACAGGCACAGATGTTTGCATTGTTATAGGTAATGAAACAGCATAACATGATAAAGTGAGAAAATAGCTAGTGCACATGATAAAAATAGAATACGGTAAAATAGAATCAATAAAAAATGTTTTTAAATCCATTATATGCTGAAGGTTGTTTCTGACCAAAAATAATCAAGTGTTTTCATAATATGCTTTTTTAACATTCTTCTAGATCTTGGTGCTCTTTGACAAGATCTTTTATCTCTGTGAAAGAATAAGATGGATAAATACTATGGTGCAGTGTGCTGAGATTTATTGATATTCTCACTATATACACTATGGCTTCAAATACATGTTTGTAACTACTGCAGATGCTGTAGTAATAGGCCCAAGGTAATTAGCAAATCTTTTTTCTCTATCAGACTTAGCCTGTACATGAATTGCTTACATTGTAAATCCCATTTTCATCTCTCTTCAGAATGTTAATGTAATGGGGTTTTGGTTGTTGTTTTTTCCCTCTCCTGCACTGATTTTGCTATAGCAGTGTGGGAAGAAAGCTCTTCCAGGCTCTTCTTCATCCCAAGTGATGAGATAAACTACAAAAGGATTCCAAAGCTATCGCTTCTCATTAAGTGTTCTGCTATGAGTTCTGGTATATACTGATAACTTCTGTTTGTGTGTATTATAAGAACTGAAGTATGTAGTTAGGAAAAGAAAGGCTGGGAAAGGAAGAGCTTAGTGTAAATTACTGAAGCTCAGCTCACTATTAACTTATTTAGCTGTAGCAATTTTAATGTGTCTGTAGTGCTATTTGATGTAGAGTCGTATTCGCAGGAGAGATTGACACTCTTTTGGCAGGTACAGGAATTGACTGTTTTGGTGGTTTATAGTACTGGAAATGGCAGCTTCTAGCTCCACAATAGATCATGCAGAATTCTTCAAGTGTCTTGCAAACCATTGTCTACAACAGGATGCTATCCTGTCCTGCAGAAACAGTGCCATCAAGATTGTGATTTATCTTCTGGTCCACACAAACTCAGGGGCCTGACTTTAGATAACAGGAAGGTGCCTGTCTTAGATGTGCAGTTCTCAGTTCTTAGTCATCTCCTGAGACAGGTGTCTTTCAGGCATGAAAGAATGGGCACTTTTTTCCCCTCCTCCTTTTCTTTAAAAAATGTTAAAATTCCTTTGTAGATCTGGGTCAGCAACAGAACAGCAGTGCTGTACAGATAAGAAAATATATACTGCTCAAGTATATGGAAATATATATCTACATAATCTTTAAGAAATGAAATTCTATTTTTGAAGCCATCAGTGGTTAACAGAACCAATGCCTTACTTTTTATGACTACTTTACAAAATTAGAGAGCCTGCAAACCTCCTTGAAGTCACAAAAATGTCTTGTAAATGTGATACAGGTTCAGACCAAATTCTGAAACCTTCATAAACGAAATGTAAAACTTTAAAAGTCTGGATTTCTTTTCACTCCTTAATGAGAGCTCATCTCATTAAAAATTAACACTTTTTTATTATACCTAATTTACTTATAAATCTTATTGCCACCCATTATCAACTTTCACAGACACTCAATCAGCCTTATGATTAAATCTGTTTTATTCAGGCTATTCTTTTCCCACTGATTTTAATTCTACTTTAATGACTTTTTTTTTCCTTAGAAAATTCATTCAAATTTGGTTATTTTCTCATGTTTTCATGTGTAACTATTTTCATACTTCCAAGCTTGAGTACTTCTGTAGCTTCCAGCTAGGTCTTTTTATTCCAGGTATGCTGTGTTTGTTGAGAAAAAAATCTCCCAACTGTATAAATACTTTAGTATCTAATGATGTTGGTGTTTTTTTTGTAAAAGGTTTTTTCTTACCTCCCATAAGAGTTTAAAAACAAATAATGAGACCTGCATTTTGCATCTGACTTCCATGGTTTTGCTAAGCAAAGGGAACCTTCGTTTTGACTGAGTAAGCATTGAATGTCAACCCCGTCATGTGACCAGGTATTAAACTTCATAATCCTGACCAGGTGAAAAGACCAAAGGTAAGCCAAAGAGTCCATTTATTCCATACAGCGTGCTAGAAGGTCTTCTATAGAATCTGAAAATGAAGTCATTATTTTACCTGATTATCTCCTACTTTCTGACAAATCATGTACACTAAGAACTAATAAAAAAAAAAAGAGAGATTTTTAATAAACATTAAGCTATCTTGCAAATAGAATTCATTCTTAGTCTGCAGGGGTTCTTGTGGCCCACTATGTCTCTCTACTACTCAGGATAGGTTGTTTCTCATTGTCAGGCAAATGAGTTGGTAGGGCTTCCCCTCATCCCATTTACATATTCCACTCTATTTTGTCATGTTCATGAGAGTGTGAATTTTAGCCTACTTAAAGTAAGTTAAACATTGTTTCTTCCAAAGGAAAAGATTACATCTTACTTCCATGTGATTATTTCTTTCTGTTGCAGTGATATAAAAAAAAAAAATTCTCAGTTCATTTCTTCTTACTGAATGGTGATTCAACATGGAATTTTCCTCACTGAGTGTACTCATAGGAATATAGAGTATTACTGCTATTCACAAGACAAAATCTCAGTAACAGCAAACCTCTCAGGTGTTTTCATAGGTGTGTGTTCAAAGAAACAAACATCAGTTGTTCCATAACAAAAATAAAGCACAACAAAGGGGTTTGGAGCATTAAAAAATTATAGCAAAATGTGTTGTTTTTCTTAGTCTGTTTCAACAAATGCATACTTAATGATGTTTTTGTCTTAACTTGCTCTAGTTTGGTTTAGACTTAGGAATGCTTTAGGTTTGTAAAATAATAGGTAGGCAATTAGCATATACATTTATTTAAGCGTCCTTCAGAACGCCTGAACTTTGAAACATAGCCATTTTTTTAAAATCTAGTAATGGCTTCTTTTAGCATCTCGGTCTTCCAAACTCCTGTCAGTCATGAAAAATGTTAGTTACTTGTTTGTTTAATTTTGTCCTGGTTTTGTCTGTACAGTAGAAAACTACCTATAAAGAACTATTTTATGGGGAAATACTATATTATGCCATCATTCGTTCACACTACTCCCATGGCATGATATTGTTCCTTTATGCTCCATTGTTGTTAGTCTACCAACTTGGATGAAATAATAACCACATAATAATCATAACAGTTTTCTGTCCTTGAAGTCTCCATTGTGTGTTACTTGCAGAAATAGTTTTAATATTTGTGTGTCTCTCAACTTGCATAAGCAATATCACATTACTGGAAATTGTGTTTTCCTACAATGATTCCCACAGGTAAGGACCACCCCCCAGCTTCAAATTATTTTGTTCTATTTGGCACACATAGGTTTTGCTGCAGGAGCTTGTCAAACATATGAAATAATGGAAAGTGGTTTTTGGCCTTGCATCCAAAATTTTCCTCTAGATTCTGACTTACTGCTTGTGACATTTTCAGACAGATGGTGTCTTGAGTCCTGAGCCTGTGGATTTCCCTGTTTGAATAAAAGTAAGACAAGTAGAAGTCTTTGCTATCTATGTCATGAAAGGATATGCTTCTATTAGCATTTTCACTTGGAAGCAATGTAAAATTTAAATACTTTAGATTTAACGAACATCCTTCCTTAAAATACTTATCATTTGCTGATCTGTGGGTCATTGATGTCTAGACTGTTTTGGGATGCAGCTGCCATTTAATTTATAGATCTTCTTAACAGTTGCCTCTCTCTTTTGTTGTAATAAAGGAATTTTGATATTCTTTGGGAGGAACTGATATTGTTAGTTATATTCTCTCTGCTTTTAGATACATGGTTTCTACTTAGTCATTCAATTTCTTTTTGAGTCTTTCATTCAAATGAGGCTTTTAAAAATTCCTGATAGCTTTCTCAAGCAGCATTTTTCATTAATGTGGATAGAATAAAATTAAGTAGAACTCCCACCATTTTATTTTCTTGGGGAGTAGTCTCCTCTGCAACACAATTTGGTTGTTATACAAGAGAAAACCTGAGCAGCAGAACTCCAGAATCCTGAACATTCAAGAGCATTATAGACTTAGACCTATGACAGCTCCCTGTAGTCTAATATTAGTGGTCTCAACCTGGGAGTGCTGGCTGACAATCAAGCAAAAGAGACTGCTAGGCCACTTTGTCAGGACACATTGATTGACTGGATAGAACACCACTAGGTTGCCTTCAGATGCTACTCAAGCTTAGTAGTAATAAACAAGCATTTCAGAAAGGGTTTCTAAACTTCTAACAAAATACACACTGCAAATCATATTCCACTGAGATTGCACATTAAGCTATATTTAAAATACTGTTCAAATAGATAGACTTTTTTTAAGTAAAATGAGCTGTCATAATTTAAGCATCTTATCTGGTGGCAATTATGTGTGTTTAATTTGATAATGATATACTGTACATACAGTATGCCTAGCAGTTACATTAAAAAAAAGAAAACTTAGTTGAGCTCATAATAAAGTGGTGACATTGACCTTAAATAAGTTTACCTTATTATAATCATATAATTGGCATTTATTCAGAAACATAATTCTCTGAGATAGCATGATTGTATTCATTATCACCAGTTAGAGACTTCTTAATGGTTTTTATCAGACAATTTCAAATGCTAAATTGAAGTACTGGTGTTAGAATTTGCTTCTAAATCAGCCTGCAGTTTAATATTTTTTTTATTTTAAACATTTCTGAACTTAACTGTTGTCTTGAACCTTGTTTTGAAAACCTGTTGCTCTCTGAAGTTATGTGTCAGCAAAACTAGACAAGCTTATTCATACAATTAAAATCAACTAACCTGAAGTTAGTTTATTTACACTACTGTCATTCTCATATAATTTCAGGTTGTTTTGACTTTGAATTGCTTTACTGTCATGCATACTCTGAGACAGCACCTATTTCTCGATTTACCATTTCAGCAATTGGCTAATGACTCCTCAGGCCCTTAAAAACCTCATTGGCAGAATTTTAATTTAAATGTTAGTAGGTAGCAGAACATTAGAAGTAAATGCCTTCTGATGGCCATACAAAGGACAATGAAAATTAACACTTTACAAGGGAGTAAGAAAAGCTGCCTGATAAATTTGCTATTCTTCCAGTCAGAAGATCTTTATACTGCTAACTAAATGTCTGTTTACCCTTTGAACTTTGAAGTAAATAATCGTTTACCCTTGGAGACATCCTTGACAAACACTAAATGCTTTATAACACTGTAGAATTAAATTTATGAAGAAGTTATAGATGAATAGCTGTGCCTCTTCTTGCTGGAAAAGGAAAGGCAATGGTATAGTTTTCTCTGTTGGTGGTAAGTTTTTGAAACACTCTGGAATTATTCTAGACAGAAGGAATACACTCATAATAAACCTATTGAGTGACTTTAGATAAACCATGAGTTGGTCTTGGTGAACCCGATGTTAACCCTATCAGCATTAGCAGAAAATTCTAGGAGTCCTTAATTTATTAATGGTATGTCCCAGTAGAGAAATGTGAAAGGGAAGACAACTCAGATGTGCACAAACCTGAAAGACTGTCCGCCTGGCCCACGAAGGGGCTACTACTGTTGCCAGAAATAGGAGGCAAGGGACTTATGTTGCTACAGTTTTGCCTTGTTTAGACTCAACCTGCATTTTACTTTTAGGAGGCATGGGCAGAAAGTCACACATGCCCTGCTCATTGCAAATCATGGTGAGGACCACTGCAAAAGCAGCAAAACATGGGATGGGTGCACTAAGGGAGAGAGAAAATAAACCCAAGGCAAAGCTATCTACTCCCTAGGATCAATTATCCTTAGATAACGTGCATATGTTATGCTCGCCTGTATTATTTGAGATAAAAGTTATCTGCTTTTCCTGGGTTTCTGCAATGCTTGTCATAACATATCCACATTCTGGTTCAGTCCTCAGGCAAGACCATAAAAAAATATATAATCAAAGAATAGCCGTGGAAGTGCACGCCACTGGTTTTGTTTTCAGGCATGAAGCACACAAATTTCTATACCTTAGAAAAAAATAAATTTCTTCTGTGGATATGCGGTACTTATATTTCTAAATAATAACAAAACCAACAAAATACCTACAAGGTACCTTTGAGGTTCAGTGCTTGGGCAGAAGATATCCCCAGCATTATTGATCTTGTTCCTCTGCTGAAATTTTTCTTCCCTGCTCATTAAAGGAAAATCTAGGAGTGAAATTCCCATGGTGGCAACTGATGCATTTATTTATCCCATGTTGAAGTCAAGTAGAATTAAGTTGAAACTGTGGTTAATTTTGTTGTGTTCATTTTGAACACTATGCTTTTGTTTTTTGTAATCTTGCTGAATGTTTGCATGAGTCTGGCAGAGATGAGTCTTTCTGTTACTAACTTCTGTTAGCAACTTTCTGTTCTTCTGTATTCAGGATGATGGTAATAAACCATCTTGCAACCCACTAAGGTTCAGTGGAAATATAAAAAAGAGACTGTAAATGGTGTAATTTAGGAAGAACTTTCCCTAAACGTACTACAGATAGGGTGGCAGCTCTGTGTCTTCTTAAGATATTAGAAGTGGAGCCATTTTCTGAAACAGATCGGGATCCCAAACTATTATTATTTGTTGGTGAGATAGTAGTACTTTTTCTAAGGAAACTGGTTAGATAAATCTGTTGCATTAACCATATTAAAGTATTTTGACAATATATTCCTTGAGGATTCCTAGATTCCACGTGTTTGGAGACTTAAAATTCATCCTGTGTGCCAGTGGTATGTACCTTTCACCATTTCCGTAAAAAAAAATCTGAGTTTGGGCAGGTTTTGAATGTTTAAAAATGTCACAATGTACTCACAAGGCCTGGAAGAATAATCAGATTTTAAAATTGAGTTCTGTAAATATTCTTTGCATTGGGCATGTTGCAACACTGAGCAGGACATTCTTTGCCATTTGACCTCTTAATTGTTGCAAGCTGTCTGAGGTGTGAGCTCCCAGAGCTCAGGGATTTATTTTCCTCAGTACCACATGATGATGATGCCAGCTTCCAGGTAGCAGAGGAAGAAATCATATTGATATAATTGCTGAGGAGACAGGGACTGATCTCTCTGGGAGAGACTGGGATTACATTTACCCAGGGGGCAGATTCCATTACTGTGGTGGAGACACAGACCAGGGCTGGGAATGAGGAGATGAGGGGAAGGAAAAGGGGAAATCTGTGAGTCAGCAGTGAAGGGGAAACAGACTGGATGTCACCACAAACAGGTTTAATTTGGTTTTGTTGCTGAAAAAATGATTCATAATGTGCCTTTGCAAGGAAGGTTTTCATTCCCAGCCTTAATGTGCCTAATTTCTGACAGTTTAACACTGTAACCTTGATAATAATCTTTTAATTGCAAATCAATGTAATTTGTGCCAATATATATACAGATGATATGTATAAATTTCTATAATTAATATTGTGAAACAAATGATCTGATACACAGTATGTTGCTCTCTGGAAAGACAATTTATGTATCTAGTGATTCTCTTAAGAGTCCCTGTCTGGAGATTAAACCCAAGGGTTTAAAATGTTAATTAATTAAAGTATTAGACTCCATCTATTTAATTAGAAGGTAACTTGGTACCTGTCTCCTAATCATGCCAAGGCTTAGGTATTATTTTTGATTAAAGTCTGTCATTTAGAAATAATTTCTGCGCAGAGTTACTTCGTGCATCCAGAGCAGATGTGTCTCAATATACACCACCTCATTTTCTCCTTTTTCAGGAGGATTTCTGAGAAAAAACAACATAGTTTTGACTGCTGTCATTCAGCTAATGGAACTGCAGTACCAGCATAAGGTAATTTTTTAATCCTGCTTGTGAAAGTATTGTGGTGAAGTCACTGGGTGAAGTCATGGGTATAATGAGGTCAATAAGAATTCTAACGTTCACTTCAGCAGGAACTGAATTTCACTCATCAGGTAAACTGCCAGGGCCAGGACCTTTTTGCTTGTCCTGCAGAGGACAGAAGAAAGCAGGTAGCTTTTGCTTGCTGGGAGGAGCTAGGAATAAGACAAAACATTCAGAGGCTATGCCCAGTCATCTGTTACCATCCACCCTGAGCCTGCAGGCTATTGCATTTTGAAGCACATTTTGAATCTGTGGGTTTACCATCTTAGGAAATAATTTGAATATAGAGATTTTGGAGCTGGATTCTTGTGCCAATAAATTTGCCTTTACTAGAGTTTCCCGTATGAAATTTGATTCTACTGGTGTTTGTGTTTCAGATTCGTATTTGCAAAATAGAAGTACTAATAGTCATCTGTCAGAGGCATTATAGCCTTAAGCTAGTTGAGAAAAAATGCAATGCATAGAAGAAACCAAGAGATAACACACAAATGACAGTCTTTCAGGCTCCTCTGTAGTAATGAACTTAATTGTGATCTTAAATATAACTAACTTGCATCTGCTTGTTAATGGAAATTAACATCTGCTTAAATAATGGAAATTTACCTAAAAAGTTAGGGAGTGTCTAAATTGGTTTACTACTTATTTTCCCTTAGAATATGTGCTTTGAGAGATTGAGGTAAAATTCAATTAGATTAAATACCCAAATAAATTCAATAATGAGGTACACATGGGTACACAATGGATACTGTTTTTTTATTCTGCTACTGTCACAGATAGATAAGGAGTCTTTATAAAAGTAATTGAAGAGAAATAAAACATATCAGATAAAAACTTTGTCCAAAATACATGGAGCCATTTTATGAAGCACAGGAAGGAAATTCCCACCTTGTGCAGGTTTGGAGAAAAATATTACTGATTTCATCTACATCTGCAAGTAATTTGGACCAGTATCTGTGTAGTGCAAGCTGTGGCCATACTGTAGGAGTTTCAGGGGAGATTACTTCAGACTCCATCTAGTGCTGTCCCGTAACTTGAATGAAAATTATTGTTTGGAGAGACTTAATCGTTCCTTGCACCAGACATGGTTAAGCTTCAAGTGAAAGGAAAATTGATTTCCTTTCTGCTTCTTCTAAAACCACTCTGTGATACAAAAGTAATTGCATGATGTGAGCATAACTGAAGAATAATTTTCAAAAGTGCCATCTTGGTCTGGACTGAAATACTATTATAACCTTGTCTGGTTTTAAGTAGAGTCCATCTACGTAAGGATCATGTACCTTATTGTTGTTGCCTGTTTTCTTAGGGTGCTTTTTCCTGTCTGTGTTTTTCTAGGGAAAAGGAAATGTGAGACTATGAAAGATTAAAAGAGCAGGTGATACTTTTCCCTTCAGGATGATTATTGCTGTTTTCTGTACATTAAGTTTTGCTTTTGTTGTTGGAGGTGGTGTGGGGTTTTGTGTTTTTTTTCTTTTATTTTTTTAAAATCCTCAAATTGATTTAATGGAAACCTCTTGAGATGTGAAATATTTAGGTCAATTCCTCATTTTTTTCCTTTTTTTCTTTTTTTTTTAAATGGGAGAGAGGGTTGTATAGACTAATGACCAGTGACTGAGCTACAACTACCAGTGTCATACAAAATATCAGAAGCAAACATTTTTTTTTATTCTTTCTTTCTTATTTACTCTTCCTGTCAATTCTCTTGTTTCAAATTCTTATGGTAACAGATTTGGAAGACTTTGAACATTGACTCACATCTGATTGCCAGAGTATAGATTATAAAAGTCAAACACATAAAGACCTACAGTCATTTTCACTGAAACTTTAGCGCTTATTGAAAAGTCTGACCTTACAATTCATAAATACATAGGGGTGGGATGGGTGTTGTAGTTTGGATTTTATGTTATCTGGGAATGTTCTGCTTCAGATTTAAGAAAGAAACGATTTATATGCATTCCTAGTAAAATATGGTAAAATATAAGCAAGCATTCAGTTGAAAGGAATACAAATATCCAAAATAAGCTTAAGAATTCACTCTTTTATTTTTGCAGTTGTGATTATATGCTCACTGGGGGCTTATTCATTAAAGCAGTAATAGCCATTATTTATTCTCTTTCCACAGTGAGAGCAAAGTGACCACGCAAAAAGGAACTGCATAAGTGAAAATCCAGTTGTTTCTTCGTGTTTTTACCTTAAGCATTACCAAATTCATAGCTATATTAAGCAGTTGGAAAATATTTATAAAGATAGGATTGCATCTTGGGGGTAGAGGGAAGCATGGGTAAAACCATAAATTAGTAACTGCATAAGGCCAGGGAAAATGAGAGAGTCCTAAGAAAGCATAGTGTCTTTTGAGCTGGTCTTAGCAGTAGATGTTTTTTTGCATTGCTATTGCTTTTGTCCTGGCAGAGCAGGGCCCTGGGGGCTGCGTAGGCTTGTGTTTGCCTGAGTTTATGGAGACTGGTTTACTGTCTGCAGCAGCCACATACCTGTGGTCTTCCCGGCTATAACTTCAGGTTTGAGAGTGTCAGAGCTCGAAAGGAGTGGCAGCCCTGGAGTGTCAGTTAATCACAGCCTATAGCCCGCAGACACATGTAAACTGCTAACCAGCTGTAAGAGAATTGAAAACAAGGCTGCAATGGTCAGATTTAGAAACTGGAAAGAAAGGGACTGAACACTTTAGTTACAGGATTGGTAGTGGGAAGGATATTGGATTAAATTGTAGGGGAAGCAACATTACTATATGAAATGATACTCAAACTTCCTTCCCCCACAAAAAAAAAAACAAAACAAAACAAAACAAAACACAGCTTTTTGATTTAACTTGATTCAGAAATCTGAGGAATTATTGCCTAGTCAGGAAACTGAAGGCCTTCCTAATATAGTGGAGAGATTATGAAACAATGTAAAACCAGAAAATTAAGAAAGTCAAAGGGAATAAATAGAAATTCCAGGATATAAAATGTGACCATGCCCAAGCTGGTAGAGGGTTGTCACTAAGGATTAATGTATATAGGGGTGCAGGTAATTTCCGTGCACAAGCAGGAGAAGAGGCTGCACAACATGCAGAGTACATTATGGTTTCTGGGCTTTTTCAAAACCAGTTTCATGGTTAATCTGTATATACCGTGTGCCATATGTAAAAAGTTGATCTTTTTAAATTGAAGCTGTTATTTTTCTAACTATCTGACAACCTACATAAATTCACAACTGCTTTTATGGTGCTTTTCCATTATTTTTTGTTGCTTGCTAATTACTTTTCTTGCCCAATTTCATTTGCAGTTTGAATAAATAAACTGTTTGGTTCTGCCTTCAGGTTATTGTAGGAATAGTCAATATGCAGCTATAATAAAATCATAAATTTCTTTGAACAGGCAATTTTGAACATACCCTTCCACAGGGTTTTAAAGTCCTATTATTGTAAAAGCAACTCGCTTAGGAGCTGCAAAGTTTCAACACTAATCTCTGAAGTCTGGAAGAAACTAAAATCATGCATAGCTCTATACACTGTACAGATTAAATATTTGTGCGCTAAGTTAGGTGAAAATAAGTCTGCTGCATAATGCAATACAGAATACTGAACAAATTAATCCCCACTCTAATTCAATGGAAGTTTTAGGGTTTGATTAATATGCTGGGAGGAATCAGACTAATGGACAAGATTTCGCATTTTTACCCTGGGTAAAATTTTATGTAATTAAATGCATCTTTTTCCATGATGCTATTTTTTTAAGTGCTACTCCATCTTATCATATAAAATGTTATTATTCCTTTTTCCCTTGCTTCCCTTCAAACCACCTGAGAGTATCTTTATTACTTAGATGGAATTTCTTTCTAGGCATGCTTAAAAAATCAGTAAAGAATGGGAGAATAACTAGCATCCAGTAAAATATCTCAGAAATTCCATGTTAATAAGGACAGGCAGATTCTTTAGGACCCATTTTCCCACTTTTGTCAATGTGGCAGCAAAGTTAGGTCCTGCTGGGTATGAGGGCAGTGAAGAGAGCACAGTGGTGGCACACAGACTGCACTTTCTTGGTTATTCTGTTAATGGTACATAAAATAACTTTGTTTCCTACACAGGTTCAATTGCATGGCAGTTTCACTGCTCTCATGTGATGTTTTTTTTCAATTTGTTGTTAGAATTTATTATTGTTTCTACACTTTCTTGTGACTGTTAACCCAAGTGTTTTAGGCTTGGTGAGCTTTTCTCCTGCAGCCTGGTGAGCTCTCGATTAATCTTGGAGCATGTACATCCCATTTTCTGAAATACTTCATTTCTTCTCCATGTCCCTCAAGGCTTTGTAATTAGATCATAGAAAAGAAAATGACAGCTCCAAGTAGCTTTGCATATATAAGCTTGAAAATAATAAGGCATTAATTTCATTTTGTCTAGTATTTATATCAACACAAATACATTTGCATTTGTAACATAAAGCAGTGGGCATAGATTAGCCATGATTTGGTATATCAAAGCACCAAGAGGGATTATTACCAGCACTATAAATGCTAAAAATTACTTAGGTATATCTAAATAGTCACAGAGATAATTGCTTTTTAGCTGCCACAGAGCTATTTAATATTCTTTAGAGGTCAGTTTCCTAAGCCATATCTATTACTACATTGTGCAAAGGCAGTTTGTAGGAGCTGTTGGTAACATAAATGTATGAAAGACCTTATAATATGTAATTGTTAAGAAGCCATTAGTGACTATTGCCTCAAGAATAAAAATTAGGATGTCTCATGAAGAATAATGCACATCTGGTTGATGTTCTCTGTACAAAACATGACCTTGTTCTATGGACTAGAAAAAAGATCATGGTGGTAAAGAAATTAATTCATCTTGCTTAGCCTATATTAGTGAGAATGGATGAGGCAATTTGTCAGGCCACAGCTGAGTTCACTGACTAAAATTCACTTTCTTCCAGCTTTTTCCCTGAAATAACAGAGGGCTAGTAGGATCTTAAGCTGTAGCATCCAGAGGAGATTTATAATCATTGTTGTGTGTTGCTTGTATAATGCATAAACTTTGGGACTATTCCAGGTACTTAATTTCATACCTATCATAAGTAAAATATTTTGGCAAACACTGAATTAATGAATGTTTAATCAGATTGGGAGCAGTTTTTGAGGTCAAGGTCACTTTTAGACTTTGTATTCAGCCAAAAAAAATTCCTTTTTGTCTCTTTGTTTTAAGGCAAGCACTTAAATGTGCGTTTCTGTTGCTTCAGTGGATATGATAACCACCCTCCTACAATATGATTGGCCAAAACTCTTAAAGGTTGAAAGCTTGAACTTGTTGTGAACCCAATGAATGCTGCTGTGGTCTGCAATATTGTAGGAGTCCTGGATCTGAGAATACTGATGTTTTCTATGCTGCTTCCTCATGAATGATGAAAGGATGTAAAATATATATCAGCCTTTTAAACCTTTGCAAGGTTAGAGAGGGAAGCAGGAAGATGAATAGCCTACAGCATGCTTGTAAATTTTACACATAAATGACTTTGCCGCTGCTATTACATTCCACGTCTGGAGGCTGCAAATCCTTGTGGTTGTCCATATGATTGCAAAACATAGTATTTATCCCAGCTAATATGTGTCAATGTGTATCATGGGTAGTTTTCCATGAGGGGACTGCCTAGGCATTGGAAGATACAGCTAGATTTCTGCCTTCATTTTCTCTGTTACAAAGTGCAACCATTTTTGGCTGCAAAACCTGCATAACTATGCTTAAGCATTGTGGCATACAGGATTTACATGTCCCAAGATAGCATTTTCTTCCCTTCCTTCCAAATAACAATTTTTAAATAAAACAAAACACAAAGAACAAACAGAAATAACAGGTAAAGGAGTAGTCACACTTTTGTTTCTATGGCCAGGTGCATTGTGCTGCTGGTCCACCAATGAATTGCAGCATATCCAAAGTGCAGACAGAGGATTCAGAATGAACAGATTGTGGCAGAAGGGCCATATTTCTGGAATATGGTGACTTTTAGAATGGGGAGGACGCTCAGGTGCCTAAGGGCTCTAGCAAGCAAGCTCTTGTTGGAGTAGATAAAGAAGTTAGGGCCCTACCCAGCCTGTCCTTGCCCTCTTGCAACTTCTTTACATTTTCACATACAACTCAGCTGCAGCTTGTGTGACTCTTAGAATTTTACCTACACTGCCTATTGGCACAGCCCTGCTAAAATGGCATGAACTTACAGAAGACTTATGTTGGAATAATAGCATACTGCTGGATATTTACCCATTTTGCAAACTAACATCAGTTAGGATCTAGTGATAATATTCAGGATTTGATCAATTCTTCATTAATGAGTAATGTCAATTAAATTTTTCTCTGTATTACATTATGTGAACTATGACACTCCGTTTTATATTAGAGATATTATTTTCCATTAATACCTATTAATAGATGTGAGATATCTAGTCTTTTAAATGCAATAATATTTATTAAATCGCAAGTAAGCAGTAGACTCAAACAAATATAGACCATTAGAACATAATTATATAATAATGAATTCATACAGTAATATTCCAAAATTTACTGCAGATTTTCAGTTTGCAGTTTGTGCACACTGAAGACCAGTAGATTTTTTGAGAAAGACAGGAGAACAAATTGCCATCAATTCTGGAAAAAAATATTCATTTCAGTTGTATGCATAACTCATATAATTCACCATAAGAGTCTCTCTTCAGACGTTCATCTGTCCCTGAGAAACCAGAGTGGCTGTTTTAAATTGTTTTACCTCTCTACCCCCCAATAAGAGTCATAAGAACAATTCCCTTTATATAAAAGAAATCCTCATTTCACCCTATATGAGGATACTTAGTTATTTTATTAATTATTATTTAATTAAAGTTGGTCTGCTTTATGAGCATTGTTACTTGCTTTTAAAGGCACTTCTAAATTATTTGTTCATGCTTTTATCTTTGCGTGATAATGGTCAGACCCATTATATTGATTATGACTGAAAATCAAACAGTGGAACTTAGCATTTATTATATCAATAACCCCACATTTATTTTTCTTTAAGTACAAAGTATTTCCTCATGTCATGCTTTCCCTTAGTGATTAACATGTGAGTTGATTCACCTTCCCCCAGAAACATTATAATTCCTGATAGATTTTGACAATGAAAACAGACGTTTTCTAGCAATAGCACAGGATGAGACATTAAAAAAAGTAATAAATAAAAACATTAAAGGAAGATGTCACTGCGAGTGTAAAATGGTAAAATTGCTCCTGCTTGTGAACTGTGACTAACCCAAGTGGAGACAGTTTTTTCCAGTAGTTGGACTTGAAAATTATTTTGCAATTTAACACTCTCAGGTGTCACTGGTAGATAAAGAATCCTATTCAGTGTGTCCCTGGCCAGTGTGAAAACCTGAGCCTGATGTAATTCTGCTAGGTTAAAGTTCCAGTGCAGAAGTCCAATTCTAATATTTTTTTTCCTTTTGGCTACAAGGCTTCATAATTATTTTAAGATTTTACATCTTCTACCTTAAAGGCATATGTATCTAAAACTACTGAAGTCAGGTATAAACTCATTCATTGGTGAAAGTTTAAACCCACCTGGTTCTCACTAAAGTTATTTTCTCTAAAGCAATGTAGCTGGCAATATAAAACATTACGATAAGTTTTAGAGATTTCTGAAATTACTGTCTACTTCTAAAGTGAAGAAAAGCAGTCTGAATATATACATTTAGTTTCTGGGGAAGCCCACTATATCTTGTGAGACTGACAGAAAATCCTGGAAAACATCCTGTGTAAGCTCCCTTTACACTAACTTGGCAGAAGCTGGTATGTGCCCTAGAAGGGTATAAAATAGTTTAGCATGAGTAAGAATCAGAATATTTGCAACTTCCCGCTTTGCTGAGTTGCCTGCAGCAGCACATGGGCTTAGCCACCTCAGTCAAGTGATGGGGAAATGAAGGAGAAACAGATGAAAAAATCACTGAAATCAAAGATAGCACAGCAATTTCCACATTACAACTTTCCTCCTGTCTAGGAGCTAACGGTTAACATGATGAAGCCTCCCAGCTGTCCCTTCTGTGGGCACAGAGATGGAGAGAGGAGATATGTTCACAAAGCTCAGCATCAGCACTTTCTCTTCTGAGTGGCTTAATTACCAATGTCACACCTGCATCTGGTCGAGGGTCAGCAAAACAGTCTTGTGTTTTATTGAAAGTGGCTAAGTCCACCATAAAAATGAGTGATGGCAATATTTGGACTAAAGTTAAGCTTCCCATAAAACAAGAGAGCAATAATAGCTTGTGTCTATAAGAATTAAATTTTCCTCTGCTTTCCTTTCTCTTCCTCTTTTGTATCTTTTAGTCAATCTTTTATACTAGCTACATATTCTTCCAGGCTGTTCCTTTCTGTAATTTTCAACCTTCTTTAATTGTTTTTTCCCTCTAAAGCACTCTTCAAACTGTAAGATGTTTTCATAATTCTGATACAGCTTTTCTGTATCAATTCATCTATCTAGTTTTTTTGTATGGATGTCCTTTACTTTGGCATTCCAGTGCTGTTCCTCAGGACTGAGCATAAAAAACCCTTCTGACAAGAAGTTTTTAAATTATTGCTAACTTTATTATAACTATTATTTAAGCAAATATATAAAAGGAGCACACCACTGTGATCATAATGGTTATTTCAGGAAATCTAAATAAGCCTTGGGTTTTGAATTAGCTTCCTAACCCTATACTTAGCCTTTTGAATTTAGCAAGTAGACAAATTTCTGTGAAGAATTTCATGTCTTTCTGTACAATTCCATTGAATGAAATTCCTTTCCCCTACATCATGGACTTCTCAGTATGGCAGATCAAGAGGTAATTCTGTCCTCCAATTCCATCATCAATATGTATTTGTTTGTTCTCTTCTGCCTACTTTTATTTTCCCTGCCCTCTTTGCATTTTATGGGTATGGACTCCAGAGCTTAACTCTTCTTTCATGCTACTCAGATATATCACTGGGTAGCAAAATGAATCTAGAAAGCAATTCTAGATTTATCTCATCACAGTTAAAAGTGGGCCTGGTCATCTGTGTCCTTGTAGATGGAAAGTCTAGGGAACTGTAGCAAATGGTAAAAAATAAAGTTTTCTGTGATTGTTTCTTTGATAATCATTGCTAACTAAATAATAAGGAAAATTCCTCCTGAAATGTCAGAAATGCTTGGTCGTATATCATCTGCCAAAGCTATGAAAAAGTAAACTACAACCCTGAAAATGACACAGATAATTATGCTGCAACTGGAAGCCAACCAGGGCACATACTAGGCAGTGGTATGAGAATTATAAATATATTATAAATTACAGCTCCTGGATGGATTTGCAGGCTAAAAGTTGGCATGAAAGGTGGCGAGAAAGAGAAGGTGGCTGGGATGGACAGACAGGTAAGTGGCAGAAACTGGATGTGTTTAGTTCTTAGCCATCCAGTAGAAGCAGTCATACTTCTCTCCCTGGTGAATCAGATTCCTGTTTTCATTATGGAAGAGGTGAGAGATACATGCTTTTGTAAAGCTATAAACTATTAGATATGCGAGAATTTTAATGATATTTCACAGAGGACATAATCACGTGTCTTTAGTATCACTGACTTGAGAGTGGCTCTAGAAACAACTCAAGATCACCTTTGAGAGACCTTGGAACGAGGCCAGAAATATTTATTTCATATACTGGAAACACAGATTGAGGGGGGTTTAAACTATGTTATCTAGTCCAATAAGCAAGGAAAATGATCATCTTCAGAATAATGTCCAGAGCATATTTTAAAGAATGAGGTTTCAGATGTCATGACCACAAGCAAGGAGTTAACAATGATGCCAGTCTGAGAAGAGGAAGGGTGGATATGTTAATAGTCTGGGGAGGGCAGAAAGGTTAATTCCTGAGGGCTTTGCAGGAAGCAGCCTCATGACTTCTATTCAGTCTATATAGATGAACGAAAAGCAACAAAAGGTTAAAGTTGAAGTTAAAATTAGAACTAAAAGCAACAGAAAGAGCTGTTAGTGATGTTGACTATACTAATTCATGGGGGGAGCTGAAAGGACGTAGAATAGTATTTGACAGGAAAAAAAACAGTGAACATAAGGCAAGAGTATTCTAAATGCTAGGCAACAGCTATATTTATGTATGTAACTGTAATTGAACCATACTCAGATGACAGAGTAGCATTTAAATAAAATTAGCCAACAGTTGTAGCGATAGACTGGTCTAGACTAGAACTTGCAATATTGATATGTTTCTTGGCATAATATTTATTCAGAAAACATAGAGGTAATATAGATATATAGACATAAATATTTCATTTTAATTTATACCAAAATTTTAAGTAAAAATACATATTTATGCTTCTAAAATCTCCTTCTGCTGTGGTCAAATTTAATTTCTTCTCTTCTTCATCTATAACATATGTAAGCAATATCAACGATGTCTGGGCATGATAAAGCTTTCAATATGAAATGCTATGGCTCTGTGTGCACAAGATCAGAAATCAACATATAGATTTGTTTTATTTTACCTTTTTTTTTTCTTTGCTGCCTGTCAGCTGTTTTTTAGGTTGATTCCACAATGAGCAGATAGAAGTTAAATTTTAAGTTAATATTAAACAGCTGCTCCAGGGCTAATTACTAAAAAAAGGAGCGTCACTATCCCAGCTCCTGACAGTGTAAACTTCTCACTTTGCTTGTCTTCACTGGCCTAGAGTTGCTCACTGGGCCTTGAATCAAACCCTCCAGTCCATCAGTGAAAGTATGAAACCATAAAATTTTATTAAAAGTAGCAGAAACATAGTCAAACACACCACACATTATTTTTTTGCATAAACCCAAGCAATTTATTCTGCTGTAACAAAAACATTGTGGGGCTGCGTTAACAGGATTGTGCTCCCTGAGTGAAACAACTATTATGTAATGAAGGCCTAGAGCATGGTGTCTAACGTGATGCAGTTCATCACTAAACACAGTGAGATTTGTGATCAAAGTAACAAGGAAAAGGATTTTAAAAGCTGACAAAAGACAAGTGGCAACAGCATCCCTGCTTTCCCTATAGAGATGGGATTTTGTTTTCTCCAAGGCAGCCAGTCTGTGTGTCAATTCCCTTCTCCATTCTTAAGACTCTTCATGAGAGCGTATTCCTCTTTCACTTTACTGTTACTCCTGTCCAGGAGGACTGTCCTGGGTTCAGCAGTAGCAGTCATGTTTCTCCTCCTTGGTAGCTGGTGCAGTGCAGTGTTTTGACTTTCAGCTCGGGAACAGAGCTGATAGAGATGTTTTGGTTTGGCCAAGGACTTTGTGAGCCTCATGCTCTGCCAGGGAGGAGGGGAAGCTGGGAGGAAGCAGAGACAGGACACCTGACCCAAACTGACCAAAGAGCTATTCCATACCACAGCACGTCATGCCCAGGAGGTAACTGGGAGTTAGCCGGAAGGGCTGGGAGACTGCAGGGTTGGAGGAGGTATCTGTCGGAGCTTGGTCGGGCTTGGGGGGCGAGTTATCGGTCAGCGGGTGGTGAGGTGTTGTATTCTGTTCCCTTGTTATTTCCTTTATCATTATTATCATTGGTGGTAGCAGTAGTGATTTGTGTTATACCTTAGTTACTAAACTGTTCTTATCTCAACCCGTGGGAGTTGCATTCTTTTGATTCTCCTCTCCGTCCCTCCGAGAGCAGGGGGAGGGCAAGAAAGGGGGGGAAGTGAGCGAACGAATTACCTGACTGGGTTTAAACTACGACAAGGACATATAAAACTGTAACTCCCATTAATGCAAAAGGGGACTTGCCAGCTATGTAAAACTGTATATAGCACTTGCATAAATTGTTGAACTGAATCATGAATGAGCAGAAAATCAAACTGATAATTCCTTCCTGGAAGTCTACCACATGAATGCAGAAAAAGGATGAGGAGGAGCCTGTGCACAACGAATTTGCTGTTGTTTTCCAGTTAAAATTCCACAGTTTCCAATTGCATTATAAAAAGCTTGGGGCTTTTGTTGTTTTTTTTCTAGTAAACAGACTCTTAGCACAAAGATTAGTGTTATTGGTAATCTGCTCTTTCACTGTTGCTTTATGGCCCTTTCACTCTTTTTTCTCTTTCCATCACATTTATGGTCCCAGGTGTTTTCTTTCCTAATATAGCTCAGCTTTACCACTGTCTGTGAGTCTCATGAGACTCAAAAAAGTAAATAATGCTGGTTTGTACATAACATCTGTAGCCGATGACATTTTCGGAGAGACAAGTTTTCACTGATTTTGCTTCATTTTCTTGTCTCTTCTATGATGAAAGGGAGACAGGTCTTCAAGAAAGAAGTAGAAAATGAGAGCATAGAAAGGGAAAATTAATGGAGATCCATAACACAAGTTTTATGTGTTCATGCAGTTCTAGAAGAGCAAGCATGACACAGAAGGAATCTTCCATGGGAATGTTGCATAGCAGAATGCATAATATTTTTCCTCATCAAGCCTCATTTCTTAATTTAGAGTCAGAACTTGCATTTGTTGCTTGACTAGAAGTAGAAAGTAGACGCAAACCATTGCTCCCAACCCCCAGCCATGATTGCATTCCACCACTTATATATGGGATTAAATAAAGCAATATCTACCGTTTTAATGAGCAGTCTGGCAGCAGGGTACCATAATGAGATTCCTTGACTGCCAGCAGTCTGCTGAATTGTATTGTCTACTAAATGAATATTGCCTATTCAAAGACCTAGCACTGTTTCATATGCTGCCTTCCATAATCTCCCTTGCCAACAGGGTGCTTCAGTCCAAAGGCTTTCATTTGTTTCAGAAATTGGTATATCCTGCTCAGATTGCCTTCTGTCAAAATACACATTGGAAATAATCTGTGACCCCTTTATTTCCATTTCCAAACTGTTTGGACTTCTTAGCAGTTCATGGAAATGGCTAAGTAGAAGTCCAGCAGGTTACATAATCTCCAGTATTGATGGGGTTATTTTATTTTTCTGGAGAGACTGTCACTCTAGAAGTGACAGAGCGGTTATAGACAAATGTTAAGAAAGTTTATGCAGACAAAACTGTTTAATATGAAAAATCTGCTTCTTTCTTCTGCTGTAGGCACCTGTGTTTTTCAGAATTACATAACACTGGGTTGATGTTTATGCCTCTCTTTTAAAATGTCACATGGCCAAGAGTCACAGGGTGTGTGGTGCATAAAAGCCTGAAAAACTACAGCTTCCTGCTTGCTTTTTTGATCCTGTGTGTCAGATACGGGGGACTGGCATGGGCTATGCTCCATAATCTAGGAAGATCAGAGACTAGGTTTCACACTAGTCCTTCTACAAAATCAGTATTCCAGAAAGAAGCCTGAAAATAGGACTTTATGCATCCTTGTCGCTCAGCAACTCAAGACTAGGTGCATCTCTAAATATGCTATTCCTTTTTTTCTGAATCAGGGTCTGCTTGGCTAGTTCTAGTGAAAACATAGAGCCTATTGAAGTAGAAGAAAAATATAGTGAAAATATAGTGAAAATATACACCCTATTGAAGTGCAAGAATGGAAATCTTTCTAGTGAGTCATTTAGGGCTGGTGTAGTGCGCTTGCTCTATTTATAACGAATACTTACAGCAATTGGCTTTTTTGCAGATTTAGGCTCATTTAGCTGAGATATTTTAGTATCTGTAGATCTGCTGTAATCTTTAGTAATAAACAATATAGCTTCTGTTAACACATTGGAATTTATGCTCATACTCTGAAAGCAAATGTTTATTTTACACAGAACATTTAAAAAACCCCAGCATATTGAATGAAGGCAAAGTGCAACCTGGTCAAGTAGACAAAAGCTTAAGCAAAGTCTGTAAGAATAGATCAGGCAGTCAAATTGTCCCCGGTAGACCTTCTATTTTCCTAGCAGTCTCTGGCTAAAGGTGTTCCTAACTAGAGGCTGGTGTTTAGTTTGTTGAGCTTTTTTTTTTTAAATAATGCAATTAAAAAAAAAAAAACAACAAAAACATGCTTTGTGGCTCCAGAATATTGTGCAGCAGCAATTTCCCTATTTATTTATGCATTCTGTTCGATAAGTACCTTGACTAGTTTTTTATTTGTTGCCTAACAGTATCATTTTGCCCTTCATGTGCTTGTGGATTCCCTGAAGAAATTATAATTAGTTTGTGTGATATAACTTTTCTGTACATAAATATTCTCTTTCTTCTTCATTGTATCATAGGTATCAAGGTATCTTCAAACTCATCCTATTACTAAAATTTCTGCCTGGCATTGCACTAAGGGTGTTGGCATTAATTCTACTGAGAGCACAGCTGAACCATAAATAAATATTTAGGATCCTGCTGTCAATTTGTTCTGTACTGCCTAGATGTATGCTGATGTTCAGCACCTGGAACTTGCTATGTGATAAGTTTAAATATTAGTTCATCTTTCCATGGTAACTTTTCCTTTGAGGTGAATCTCATTCCATAGAAAAGGACATAGTTTATAGGAACCAGAATATCTTAAGTTAGAAGGTACCCATAATGCATGAAAGTAATTGAAATCAGATGTATTTATCCAGACTATATATACTCGTCCACTCTCAGATACAGAATATGTTTATGCAAGCAAAAATATAATGAACTACAAATGTTTCCAAAGCAGAAATGAAGTTGAAATCATCACTGTACAATATAACGTCAAACTACCAAATAGTCTCCAGACTTTATCTAAAAAAAAAACCAAAAAAAAAAAAAAACCCAACCAAAAAAACCCAGAAAGCTACGGTTATTGTCATATTTATTTTCATCTTCTGACCTGTCAAGATAGCATGATGGCCTTTTGAAGATGTAGTTCTTGAATAAGAGTCAATATAAAGCAAGCTGAGTGTGGGATTATATATCTTTAGCCAAATGGATGTAATATGATACAGATCATTAAACACCTCGTCCATTCGTCTTTACAATGTACATATTGAGGCTGCTGGATAAAAAATGTTGCTAAAGGTACAAACCATTTTTAACAGTGATAGAAGAGAAAATAAGTAAAAAAATGAAGTTCCTGTGAATTCTGGATGAATTATTTTTTAGCTTAAATCACATTTGCTACATACACCAATTCCCACAAATATTTAGTATATATCGCTCTGAAATATGAAATGGGGGATACATTTACTTTGAAGTGCTGGCGGAACACAGAGTAGTGTGTTTTATTTTCCAGGTGTGCTATATGTTATATTGTTCTCTTTATCCTCCCACAAAGAGGACTTATGTAATACAAGGAAACAGTTCTCTGACATATTAGTAACTTCACATAATCATGGTAAGTTACAGTATGTTATTGCTGTTACCTGTAGTTCATATTAAAATAAATCTTATAATCTTCCAAGACAAGGGAAGTCCTTATTTATAGGTGTATAAAGCCATATTTCTATTTCACAGATAAAAATTTATTTGGTAGCAGAAAACATCCCAAGGCTTTAAAATATAGATTTTCAACTGTGGTGTACTGTTAAAAGTTAGTACAGCTTTTATGTAAAGTACTTTGCTGTTGTATTTTATAATAGAAAGCATAATCTACACTTACAGATTACCCTGTGGACTTTACACTCACTGTACCAATTTATTTAGACTTCTTGTCTGTAGTATAAAAGCATTTGTTTCTCTCTAGCTAAGGTTAAATAAATACAGTGTTAGATGAAAGGGAATATTCTGCTATTAAGGTCAATTAAATAATGTAAAATATTAGACTGAAAGAAAACAAGAAGGAAAGAAGCTGTAAGATGTGTTCTTTTTAATAGAAAAAACACTGTGACATGCAGTCACAAAAAGAGCTCATGGTAAAAATATGATTCATGGAGAAAAAATAGCAGCTGGTATGTCAGGATTTTATTGGAAAACTAACAACTGGATTTGAAATCAATGTTATTATTGTATCTTTTGATTGATGTTACATTGTAAGGATCATTTTCAGAATGGAACTGGCAGTTTCTCAGCAGTACTGGAGAGAACAGTGATTGAGCCAAAATATATACTATTACTGGCTTTCCAATTGTTCCCTGTAAGATACTAGCCATAACCATGTGGAGGTTTCCTTTGAAACCCTTTGAATATTAATAGCTAATGCCTACAGTTATTTCTGGCTACTTTATAGTGCAAACATTGGTATAATCATTACAAATTTCAGTGATATTTAAGTTATGTCTTTACCTACTAAAGATAGTTGAGTTTTAAGTTTTCATAATAAATTAGAGTTTTTAATGTAACTCCATTATATTTGTCCTTATAGGATTCTGTGATTCTGTGATTTCTCCTTATAAACTTTTGGGGGGGGTCCTCATAAACATGTCTGTCAAGGCAAAGATTGGAAAATATAGCTCCTCTTGGTATGGAATTTCAGTTTAAAAAAAAATATATATCTCCATTTGCCTCATACCATTCACACCTGCCAAATCTTGACTTGTCAGTATCAGATTTAGCTTTTGGGCCTTTGTTTCCCCTGCTCATCCTTTGGCATGACACCAGAATTTTATGTATTTGGTGAGAAATATTTCATCTCCTTCTTTAGCTATTGTTTCTTCTAAGGAGTCACAGGAACATATTTCCTGTATTTATTCCTTTCATATTTCCTCACAGGTAACATTGAATTACCTGAATGTTAGGAGAAGGGTTGGTTAATGGACCTAATGTACTTGGCCCATTTCCTGTCTGTAAGTATTGTCAAAAGTGTACTAGAGGGTGGGAAGAATGTCAGGAGTAAAAGATGAAGGGTGGGCGTGAAGAAAAAAATAGGGGAGTTGGAGGATTTATTTAATCCATATAGTTTCAGTGGGACACAGTGTCTCACAAACAGCCAGATCAGTTTATTCAAGAGGGTGGTGAATACAGGTGTAACAGTGGGAGCAAATATTCCCAATATGCAATACATTCTGAAACTATCCACCATATGTCACTCAGTGCACCTTGAATCTCTAGGCCATAATGCTGTACGGGACAAGGATTCATGAAATTCAGAGTTGCATATGAAGATGCATACAAAGCATAGTACCAAATGAAGTTAGAATCTGTTGAAGAATAATGGATACATGTCTAAACTCTGTGTATTTCTCTTCAAACTGCATGTATGTGCAGTTTATCTTTTACATTATTGTTCATAAAGCATACTATAAGAGAAAAAGCAATACATATGTCTTAAACTTCAATGGAAATGATCAAACATACCTGAAATGACCTAAGTACAATTTCTGGTTTTTGTCCAGGTGCTTGGCTACCTCTTTTGTCAATCTCTAGTGTCCCATATTAGGTGATGTTTTTATTGTAGTAGCCTTTGCTATGCTCTGCATAATCACTTTATGGCTGCTTTTAAGCATGTGCTCCTGAAACAGACAAGTACTGAGTACATTTCGTTTGTACAAAACCTCTAAAAATTGCTTGCATTTTAAATAAAGGAGAGCAATAACTGCATAAAGGCTCTTTTAGTGTTGGTTTCAATTTTACTGTACTACCTTTTGTCTCTCATGTTTATAAACTGTATATTTGCAAGTAAAATCTCTTTTTAATCTAGTCTCTGCTTTTCAAATAACTTATTGGATTTACCTTATGCAAGGGGTTAATAATAATAGTAAAAGTGATGATTAGGGTTACAGAAATGCCTTTTTTTCCCCTCAAAGTATCCCTTTCCAACGGAAGATAGCAGGAAATAACCATGGCAACTAATGGCAGAGAACAGGTGAATCTTCAAACTTCGTGGCTTTATTATACTCCTTCATATCATCCCCTACTAATATTTAATTTTTTAAACAATCTTTTGACTGGCTCTTTTTTCTCCTGAGCTTCATTTTCTTAGATTTTCATGCCTTTTGATACATTTAAGAAGCTTAAACAGACTTGGGAGCAAAATTTCTTTCTTTTTTTCTAGTTTTAAACACAGGAAGTCTTCAGGATGTCTCTTAAGAACCAGCTATTTTCTGAAATTACAGTGATTGTGTCAGCAGTCTGTACAGCCATGTGGCACTTAACTCCTAATTCAAAGTCCATTTTATCTGAAGGAATCATTCTCTTGACTTCACTGGAGTTGGGACCAGGCCCGTTCCATCCATCATTACCCACATTTCATCATTTCTTAATTAAACAGAAGAGAAGTGGTCCAATCACCAGTGCGATGAAATACTTATTTTCTAGCAAAGATACTTAAAAAGAATATTTGTTCAATCCTTTGTCACATCTGAGGCTCACAACAGTGGTATTTGTACCACACTAGCACATCAAAACAATGTACTATCTTTCTCACAGAGGGTGACCATGAAGATTTTGAGATGGCCTGGGTGTGTGACACACAGCAGAGCTTCGCTCAAGGAAGCTACTGGCTTCTTCTTTATCATATGCAAAAAATTGTCTGGGCAACAGCTACTAGAAAGAAGAGGAGCTCTAAAGAGCTGAATTCCCTTGATTTTGCCTCCAGGCTACAACAGCTCCGGCAATGAATGCTGCCTTCCTCAATGCCTGCAGCTGGCACAGAGCTGTGCCCGGAGGAGCTGCACCAGGCTCGTTTTAGTAGTCTCTGAATTATAGCTTCTAAAAATGCTGTTCCCCCATGTGCGCTGCATGTTTTATTGGGTTATCCCATGCTCAGTATACTTCTGTGACATAGGAAGCAAAGCAATAATAATAACATTAGAAAAAAAAAATCTGTTATACAGCACAGAATGGTGGAAAAATGACTGTTGAGAGACAACAGGCATGTCATTTCAGGATCTCAGTTTGCAGTTCAGACCAAGTTTCTGTCTGACCTTGGACAAACCCAGGTCCTTTGCTTTTTGGCTTCAGTGAAGAATAGAAAATCCCAGAGGTAATCTGCAGATAAAATCTATTAATGAGTATGAGACACTTTTATTATGCAAATAAAAGCCCTAAAAGTGTTTAGATAGACAATATGCTTCCAGAAAATATTAATACGAATGGGTTCGGCTGTTGGGGTTTTTACAGTTAATCAGACTCCAAAGTGTAGAGAAGGCAGATGCCTGCCTGCTAACAAAGGCTTTGTTCATGAGGTTTCATATATCCCACAGAAAGACTGAAATGAGGTTTACATGTAAGTGGTTCTGTAGGATAGTAATGCTTACCAAATTGTCTTGTATTAACAGATTAATCCTGATAATGCAACTGCAAGCCTATTGCCTGAAATTTCTTAGTGTAGGGGGCCTAGCTACATGAAATTAGGTGATTTAAACCATAATTGGTTTTCCTGACAAAAATGGCTGGATTTTCAGTGTTTAGCACCCACAGCTCCTCCTAAATTAAAGTTCATTAACTTATCAAAAGGCACAGTGGGAACATCAGCACCAATAATAACACTAATGGATTCCTGCCACTGATTTCTAATATAGTGAACCCTGTATAAGGAGAAGAAGTTCAGCATACACTGAAGATCTTAAGTATAAATAATAGAGAGAAAATGAAATTTTGGGTTGGCTGAAGTCAGTGACTATATTGATCTTAATTCAGTTAGGGATTAATTTAGCCCTTTGGGCTTGATTCCCTTGTGGAATAATATTTTCATAGGAGAATTGGATAGGATAAAGCAAAGATGGTGATGATCTCTGTGAAAAGTTAATGGTTAAAATAGTTACATCCCTACTACAGGAGAGTATCCCTGCAACAATATCCAAGGGAGGATGGTAATCAAAGTTTTAAAAAATGAACTTGAGTATTTCTATTTTCACAGCATGCAAAAAGTGAGAAATTAATTTAGGATGACCTGAACACATTTGCAAAGGGCAATGCTAGTGATGTAGAATACCTATGACCCAAGCTAATTCATATTTATAATATTCAAGTTGCAGAGAAGTTGTCTACAGTATGCACATACTATTGGAATATCATTAGTATTAGAGAGTACAATATTCCATGGTTAAATTTATAGAATGTTCAGACATTGTGATTTTGCTTTAATATTGCTAATCATAGATCTTTTGAACAAATTGATTAGTTAGACTATATGTTGCATATTTAAATCCCCACTACTCCTCTATTTCACAGTAACTAAGAGATCTGGGCAATAATAAAACGTGAGTAATGACCCTTTTCATTTCAACACTGTAAGCAAGAGGTAGAAATGCTTGCTGTTTATGAAAAAAATGTGATTGGTGGTCTGAGTAAGTGGTAATTGTTCTGCATTAACTAAACAAAGGAAACTATCATATATTAATGCACTCTCCATTTTATTACAGCTCAGTCACATACTCTAATCAACTCCAACAGGGACTGAATGAATTGACTGTACCTGAAGGTGCTGTTTATTAATTTATTTTAACAAATACTGATGGTGTGTCAAAGTAAAATATGTCACTTCATGTGTTATATGTATTTATGCTGAAATACCATCAGTGAAAGAAATTTTTTCACTTGCTCTTTTCAAAGTCAGAAGTGTTAAGCTATCTATGTTTTGTTGGTGTTTATGTTTCCCTTCTTTTTCCCTATAATTCAGATTAATCATAAGCTGTGTAGGCAGACAAAAATAGACACCCACACAGATGTTTTCCCAGACGACCAGACTCATTTTTTACATGTTCCTTTGCTTCTGCACTAGGATAGTTAATTTCTGTGGAGATTGCTTATTGTCTGCTTTATATACTATTAGTGCTTGGAATCCACGCCACAGATTGCATTTCAAGGGGCGATTACATGTATGCGTATGTGTCTAGATTATCATTTACATATGTATTATATAAACACATATGTGTATGTACACATGCCCAAATAAATACATAAGCTAAGAACCCCAAGATGCCCCAAGATGGCGGCACCACCTGAGGTCTGGGCCCAGCTCTGGTCCCTCTGATGGCTCTGATAGCGCTGCTGCAATTGGCCCGACCGGAACGCTCCACTGCGCGCTCTGTGCGGTGCTGGGGCTCCTGCTCTACAGCCTGAGGCCCGCAGCGGCAATGGTGGCAGGGAACAAGTGGCGCTTGGAGAGCCTGGTGGTGACCACCACCTGCTGGCATGTGGTAAACTTTGTGGTGGCGCAGGAGCCCGGCTTCCAAATGATGGTGCCCAAGTGCAGCCCCACGTGCTTCGTGGAACGAATCAACTGCACCAGCTCCAAGAGGACTGAGTTCAAGAGCTGCCGCTCGGTGCAGATAGAGGCCTGCAGGTTCTGGAGGTTCATGGGGGCCATGCTGGGGCTCAGGGCCCTATCTGGGGTGCTCATGTTCTGCCACAAGCGCGTCCTGGATAGGAAAGCCCTGGAGAAGGTGCAGAAGCAAATGGAGTCCATCTGCAGGTGCTGGAGCTGGGAACGTGGCTCTGGGATTGGAGGAGGATCCCATGGGATTGGGAACTGTTGGGAGCGATAAACCCAGAGTCCATGGAGCTGGGTTTTTTTGGGTTTCTCTGGTTTTGGTGTGGTTTTTTTTAAATAAAATAATTTTTTGACCTTGTGCTCACCAACAGGGAAGGGCTCGTTGGAAATGTCACGCTCCAGGGCAGCCTTGGATGCAGCGATCACAAGATGGTCGAATTTGAGATCCTCAGGACAGTGAGAAGAGCGTGCAGCAAGCTCACTGCCATGGACTTCGAAAGAGTAGACTTTGGCCTCTTCAGGAGCCTGCTTAGTAAGGTTCCATGGGATATAGCCCTAGAGGGCAGGGGGGCCCAAGACTCTTGATTGATATTCAAGGATCACCTGCTACAAGCTCAGGAGTGTTGCATCCCAGCTAGAAGGAAGTGCAGGAGGAGGGCCAGGAGACCTCCTTGGACGGATAAGGAGCTGCTGAGGAAAATTCAATTGAAAAAAGAGGCTTATAATAAGTGGAAGCAAGGACAGGCAGCCTGGGAAGAATACAGGGATGTTGTCTGGGAAGCTAGGGACCAGGTTAGGAAAGCTAAGGCCCAGTTAGAGTTAAACTTGGCTAGGGATGTTAAGGATAACAGGAAGGGATTCTACAAGTACATAGTGAATAAAAGACAGACTACGGACAATGTAGGCCCCCTCAGGAAGCTATTGGGAGAACTAGCTACACAGGATTTGCAGAAGCCTGAGGTTCTGAATGACTTCTTTGCTTCGGTCTTCACTGGCAAATGCTCTGACCACACCACCCAAGTCTTGGAATGCAGACGCAGCTACTGTGAGAATGATGACCCTAGGCCCACTGTAGGAGAGGAACTGGTTCGAGACCGTCTTAAAAACCTGAACGTGCACAAGTCCATGGGACCTGATGATATCCATCCACGGGTCCTGAAGGAGCTGGCAAATGAGGTTGCTAAGCCACTGGCCATCCTATTAGAAAAATCATGGCAGTCAGGTGAAGTTCACAATGACTGGAAAAAGGGAAATGTAACCCCCATTTTCAAGAAGGAGAAAATGGATGACCCAGGGAATTACAGACCAGTCAGTCTCACCTCTGTGCCTGGCAAAATCTTGGACCAGATTCTCCTGGAAGGCATGCTAAGGCACATGAAAATCAGCAAGGTGCTTGGTGACAGCCAGCATGGCTTCACTGAGGGGAAATCCTGCCTGACCAATTTGGTGGCCTTCTACGATGGGGCTACAGAACTGATGGACAGGGGTAGAGCAGTTGATATCATCTACCTGGACTTGTGGAAAGCGTTTGACACTGTCCCACACGACAACCTTGTCTCTAAATTGGAGAGACATCAATTTGATAGGTGGACCACTCGGTTGATAAAGAACTGGCTGGATGGCTGCATATAGAGAGTTGTAGTCAATGGCTCAATGTCTGGATGGAGACCAGTAACAAGTGGTGTACCCTCAGGGATCGGTGTTGGGACCGGTCTTGTTTAACATCTTCGTCGCTGACATGGACAGTGGGATTGAGTGCACCCTCAGCAAGTTTGCCAATGACACCAAGACGTGTGGTTCAGTTGATACGCTGGAGGGAAGGAATGCCATCCAGAGGGACCTCGACACACTTGTGAGGTGGGCGGATGCCAACCTTATGAAGTTTAACCATGCCAAGTGCAAGGTCCTACACCTGGGTCAGAGCAATCCCAGGCACAGCTACAGGTTGGGCAGAGAAGAGATTCAGAGCAGCCCTGCGGAGAAGGACTTGGGGGTGCTGGTTGATGAGAAAATGAACGTAGGCCAGCTTCAGTGTGCGCTTGCAGCCCAGAAAGCCAAGCATATCCTGGGCTGCATCAAAAGGAGCATGACGAGCAGGTCGAAGGAGGTGATCCTGCCCCTCTACTCTGCTCATGTAAGACCTCATTTGGAGCATTGTGTGCAGTTCTGGTGTCCTCAACATAAAAAAGGACATGGAACTGTTGGAACAAGTCCAGAGGAGGCCACAGGGATGATCAGGGACTGGAGCACCTCATGTATGAAGGTAGGCTTAGAAAGTTGGGGCTGTTCAGCCTGGAGAAGAGAAGGCTGCGTGGAGACCTCATAGCAGCCTTCCAGTATCTGAAGGGGGCCTATAGGAATGCTGGAGAGGGACTCTTCATTAGGGACTATAGTGAAAGGACAAGGGGTAACGGGTTTAAACTTAAACAGGGGAAGTTTAGATTGGATATAAGGAGGAAATTCTTTCCTGTTAGGGTGGTGAGGCACTGGAATAGGTTGCCCAGGGAGGTTGTGAATGCTCCATCCCTGATGGTGTTCAAGATCAGGTTGGACACAGCCTCGGGTGGCATGTTTTAGTGGGGGGTGTCCCTGCCCATGGCAGGGGGGTTGGAACTAGATGATCTTAAGGTCCTTTCCACCCTAACTATTCTATGATTCTATGATTCTAACCTGTTCTTAAAGCCAAGGAATGACCATTTGTAAGGGTGAGAAGAGAGCCTTAGTTTCTTTTCTGCTATGAGGACCAAACCATGAAAAAATAATTGATTTGTCCAGTACCTCAAAGTAATGTAGTTTCAGACATGAATGTAACCTCAGTCATTCCAGGCCTCAACCATTTCCACCTTTTTTTCTTTAGGAGTAATATTTCTGATTTGTTCCACCAGACTCGTGCCAGTGGTACCTTCCCTTTTATGAGTTGTCCTTCTGAAGTCAAATATCCACATCCAGGGTTGATGGAAGGAAAGGCAATTTTTCAGGCTTTGACTGTATTGAACTGATACCAGTTCCCACATTTAAAGTTACATGACTGAATGACTAGTTTGGTGCCTATTTCTTCACATTTTTTAAGTGTAACCTTTGAATCATTGCATTTGTATTAAATGGAAATGAAATTTGATCCTGAATAGATAAGGTCTTTCTGACAAAGATGAAATAAGGGGAGAAAATGTGCACATGTGTATAATGTGAATATTATTGCCTTGAATTTTCCAAACAAAATCTAATTTTCTGCTAGATACAAATATTAGTTTTTAATACTGTTCTCACAGCAAATCATAAAAATTTTTCTATTATCTGTTTTGCTGTTCTCAGAGATTGTTACAGGAGAGTTCTGCAATGCACACAATTAAAGAAAGTAGTTGGGAAAAAACACATCTAAATATCCACTTTTTCAGTATATGAACTCATGTTATTATTAAATGTTTGTTGTATCAGCAGTTAAGGATTTGAAAATAAACAGGATACTGGACAATATATGCAAATAACATGTGCAGTCTGCTAATTTGCAAAAGAAAATGCCAGGGTATGTCATCTATGAACCTAGTAATAGGATCTGCAGAACGTTCACATCACCACCAAAATCCTGCCAGAGATCCTGATTTCCCCCTTGCTTAGCAGTCAGTGCAACTGCTTTCCTCCAAACACGTCTGCAGATCTTGTTTGGAGTCAAGATGTGTTTCTTGTGGTCACTGCCACCACAGCCTGGACCTCACTGTTTTCCTAAACCTAGCTTCTGCTTTCTGCTGTATTAGCGGTAGAAAACAGTGATTGTTTTCCTTGGGCAGGTGATGTTTGATCAGACAGCATCTTTTCAGATTAGTCTTTCCAACTTCAGTTTAAAATAAATAGTATAAATGGAAAATATACATTTTCCTACTCAAAATATATAAAACAAAGTGACGGTCTATTGCTGAGTTACATAAATGTCATTATGCCACTATACAAAGTAATTAAACTAATCCATTGAATTACAAAGAAAAATGTTTCCAGATCACTTGTCTACTTTGAAAATTCTATACCTATCATTGCTACATGTGTATTTGTAGAAAATATCCTAGACATAATCTCACAGTAATAAATCAAATTGTTAATTTCAATTTAATTTAATTTATTAAATACCATAAACCAACTTATTTTAGAATTACTCTGTATTTTATACCTAAATTGTATATTCTTTTATTAGAATTTCTATGCTGTCAGTAGAAGACAAGAAGGCTCACTTACCATAGTCTTGTTTTGCAGACTGAGTTTGATATTGTTTTAAACCCACAATAGCATGGGGAAAACTGTTTCGTCTGGGAAATCCACTGCTGGGTGATTCTGATAATAAGCCTCAAGAACTTTGTCAGAAAGGCATCCTTTTTGAAATATATCAAAGAAATCTCAGCAGAGTCTAATCAGAACATGTTAATACTTTATAAAAGCTGATAAAAGCTTTCTTGTCTTGACTGTGAAAGTGCCACAACAAGCAGAAAGAAATGTGGCTTTTTTTCTTTCAACCAATATGTGTATAATTTACAACGCTTAGAACATTACCGTGCTTTGAATTGCACTTCTCAGAAAAAAGTTTCAACTTTCACTCAGTTGCTAAGTGTTTAGAAAATCATGATGAGGGTATTTTGACTACACAGAGAAGAAAAGAGTGAAGAAAAATAATGCAGTTTTTTTGAAAGGCCTGGCAGGTTTGGATTATTGTTCTTCATTTAATATTTCAGATATATTAATATTTCAGTTGGTGGACGTAATAAGAATTTTCCTAAAGAATGAATAGGAACTCCATATATGAGGCAAAAGTCTTAGTGATATTATTTTTTGTTTAGATATCTACATGAAATGTAGCTCTAGGACTGGGCTTAAAAGTGGACAATTGCAACCACTAGGCAAATCAGCAGTGCTTATAAAGAGCAACTCAAATGTACGTGTTTACTGTGCTCTGATGTCCATTTTATTGACCCATTTAAAAGGATAGCAGGTCCAAAGAGCTACCTAGTCCAAAGCTACCTAGTTTAAAAGTTGCTATTCTTTTCTTTACATTTTAAGATTAGGGATATGAACACAATCTGTCTGAAGTGAGCTAATCTGGTATGATGAGAGTGAACATTCTTTAATTGCAACTTAATTGCATTTATGCTTTTAGACGTGGAAATTATTGATGCTTAAGATGAAATCTGAGAATTAATAGGACCTGAAGTATTTTGCTTTATCTATTATTTCTGATAATTCATCACTTTTCCAACTGCAACAACTCAAGCTTACTGGCATGAATCCTCATCTAACTAGATTATAAATCTTTCAGGGGGCGTAAACTTGAGCTATAGATCTTGGTCACCATGAGAATATAATTTATTTCTGTAGATCTTTTATATTCATAAAAATTTGCTGTATTTTCTATGACTGTACAAAAATTAAGTTGGGGCTTTTGCATCTACAAAATACAGGGTGATTTTTTTGTTGGGGGTTTTACAGTGCTACTGTGACACTGGTAGCTCATGCTATAGACAACTGCTTCGCTGTGAGTCTTTGACTATACAGCTGTTAATAATGTGGGGTAGGTCTAAACTGGATGTCTTAGTAAATTAAGGTTTAAGATTGAACTAGACCTTAAATTAAATTCTTCCCTTACTAAAGAATGGTCAACATCTTAACTTGAGTAGAAATTAGCTTCAATTTATAGTCCAAGTTATCTGATATTTAATGTAATCAAGGCCTCAAGTGTTTGGCCAAATTGGCACTGTTAACATCTAATATTTATTTTAAAATATACATATGGATGTGTTTGGAGGCTTTTTACTGTTTCATTGTTCAGCTGTTTTGTCTTCAGATCCAATGTTAAGCCAAAGTACTTTGCACAATTTTTGCAAGAAAACTTGCTTATGGTCCTCAAGAATTTCAGGGAGTATTGGGATAAGCACAACAGGAACAACAAAGTATACAAAACTTCCTACACCTATGAGTGTTTTTTCTTTTTTAGGCATATTTATTTTTATATGCTCACATATATACAATGCACAAAGGTTTGCAGCTTTTAAAAAAAAAGTAAGATTGTTAGTACAGGAGGTGTTTGGAACTGTAACAATAAATGGGTAACTGAATTGGGAATTAAGCAAAAGAGAACAAAAAGTTTAAGAATGAAATGAATTGTTCAGTGTCAGGATCAGATGTGAGTGTTTATATTATACTGACATGGGACACCACAACTGTTTTATGACTAGAAGACTGATTTCATATTTCAGTTTTTACAGAATCACAAAATGGTTGGATCTGGAAAGGACCACTGAGGGTCATCTACTCCAGCCTCCCTCCTCAGACAGTCACATAGAGAGCATTGCTCAGGACTGAGTCCAGATGACTCCCAGATATCTCCAGGGAAGGAGACTCCACAACCTTTCTGGGTAACCTATTCCAGTGCTCAGTCACTCTAACAGTAAGAAGCTCTTTTTCATGTTCGTGTGGAATTTTCTGTAGTTTAGTTTATGCCCATTGCCCCTCGTCCTAGCTCCTGGCACTACCATGAAGAGTCTGGACCTTTCTCTTAACACCTTCCCTTCAGATACTTATACACATTGATCAGGTGGCCCTGAGCCTTCTTTTCTCTAGGCTGGACAGGCCTAGCTCCCTCAGCCTTTCCTAATGTGAGAGGTGCTCCAGGCTATTCATCATTCCAGTAGCCCTTTGCTGGACTTGCTACAGGAGCTCCATGTCTCTTGCACGTGGGAAGCCCAGAACTAGACACAGTACTCCAGTGAGTACTAGACTCGTTGCCACTGATCACAACCCTCTGAGTCCTGCCATTCAGCTGGTTCCCAATCCAGCCTGCCATCCACTCATCCACCTCACACATCCTGAGCTCACCTATGAGGATGCCATGGGGGACAGTGTTGAAAGCCTTGCTGAAATCCACAGACAACATTCTCTGCTCTCCTTTCATCTATCCAGTTTGTCCCAACATAATAGGCAATCAGGTTGGTTAAGCATGATTTCCCCTTGGTGAATCCATGATGACTATTCCTGATAACCTACTTGTCTTCCATGTGCTTAGAGATGGCCTCCAGGATCAGTTGCTCTGTCACCTTTCCAAGGATTGAGGTATGGCTGACTAGCCTTTAGGTCCCAGAGTCCTAGTTCTTGCCCTTTTTGAACACTGGGGTGACATTTACTTTCTTCAAGGCCTCAGCCGCCTCCCTCGATTGCCATGGCCTTTCAAAGATGATGGAGAGTGGCCCAGCAGTAATGCCTGCCAGCTCCCTTAGCACTTGGGGGTGCATCCCATCAGGGACCATGGATCTGTTGATGTCAGGTTTGTCTAAATGATCTGTACCCCAATCCTCCTGTACCAAAGGTAAAGGCTTTCTTTTAGACAGACCTTTTTCCTGATCTCCTGGGTCAGGGATTCCTGAAGGCTGGCCTTGGATTGAAGATGAAGCAAAGGTGGCAATTTGTATTTCTTTGTCATCAGGGTCCCTGCTCCATTCAGTAGTGGGCCCCCATTTTCCTTAGTTTTCCTCTTATTATTGATGCATTTGAAGAAGCTGTTCTTGTTCACCTTGACGTCCTTAGCCAGATGTAATTCCAAATATATGTATTTGTATATATTATTGGCTCTCCTCATCACATTTCTGTGTACTCTGACAACATCCCTATACTCATCCCAAGCTGCCTGCTTGGGATATCCCTGCTTTCATCTCCTGTATATGTCCTGCTTGTATTTGAGTTTTGACAGGGGTTCCTTTTTTATCTGTGCAGGCCTCCTGCTCGATTTTAATTGAGTTTTCAATATATGAATTCTGTGGAAATGTGTCTGAGTATAACCACCTTCAAATGTATGTTCAGATTGAATGATCAACCCAGTTATTTCCTCAAAAGTACTTATTAGAACTGTGTTGGAGGCATACAAGGTAACATAATCATGAATATGCCACTTGTTTCTAAATTAACTTCTCTCAACCTTGGCAGCATGCTTTTTGTTAAATAATTATTCTTATATTTGAGGTATTCTTGTAATACTACAGCAAATGAAAGTTGCAGCAATCTATGTATTTGTTGAATAAATGAGCTTACAATTACAATACAGTCAGTGCTGTATTCTCAAAAGTGACAAATGTGGCTTAATTGGGTAGTAAACAATGAAACCTTCCTATAATTGTGCTGATCAATGACTCAGTATGTTGTGTTTTCTTCCAGACAGTATTTACCAGAATTAGCTGCTATATTTAATTGTAGGTAGGAAAAGGGCAGGGGTTGTCAGAGGGAGCATTTGTATATTGCTGGACAACTGCTGTCATAAGACTAAGGGGTTCTTTTTTTGGAGCACCTTGCAAAAGCAGATAGCATATTTAACTTTTTTTTTATTATTATTATTTTTCCTCAGAAGTCTTAAGCAGCCACTGTTCCTTTTGCACTGAACTTTGAAATGCACTAGTGCTTAAATGGTTTACTTTGTTGTCACCCATCTTTGTAAGGACAAGCAAGGTAAGGCACTTAGTGGAAAGAAAAAAACCCCAGGGTTCTTTTTTAATAAGGTTTTCCTCATTAGTGCATGTTCGTTTGTCAGGTGAAAGCAAACTAAGCTATGTTCAGAAGCACTGGGTTTTGCACTGGGTAATTTAGCAAATTTTCTCATTGAGAAAAATGTATTTTGATTATAATGTATTTCTTCAGTGTACTTAATCTGTGTGTCATGAGAACACTTGGCCTTCCTCCCCTTCCTTGTACTCTATTAATCTTCTAGCCTTTTTACCTCAGCCCTCACACTGAATAATGCCATAAACTAGAAAACCAAAGGATGACACCAAAGAGAAACAAAGAGCTATTATTGAATAAGATAAATGTAGTCCCGGTTCTGCTATTTCTAATTGACTTAGAATTTGGTGAGGATTCTTCTGTCACATGATCCATCATGGACAGACGTTAGGGTGGGAGAGAAGTAAGCAATTAAAAGCATGCTCTTCATTTCAGGTATTTTGTGATTTCTCATTCAGTTAGGTTTCATTGACTGCTTCCCTCTTCCTGCCAAGTATAAAATCGTTTGTCAGTTTTTGAGGTTAGAATTAGTGTCCCTGAAAAGACTCACATTGACAGCCACTGGGGATGGAGTATAAATATATTTTACTTCTAGAACAGGTGCTGCATTAACAATGACAGTTGAAACTTCCCCAGGCTACCCCATCATCATATGCTTCCACCTTGGCCTGTGGAGTAAACTCTTACTGATGAAATCTAATATTTTGACATTCCGGTCGATGGATTTTCATGTAGCACAGTCCACCTGTAGCATCCCCTCCCTGAGGAAGTGATCAAGTGCTGTGCAGAATCTCTAACAGGATTGAAGTATTTTATATGCAGTAAGGACAGTCAGATCTATGCAAGCTAAGATAATAAGCGTAATCAAATGTCGTACTCCAAGGAATATACTGATTGCCTCAGGGATCAGGAAAAATTTAACTCCATGTTCACCTTTTGAGCTACTTCATGCAAATAGAGCAGCTGCACAGGCAGAAAGGCCTCTAAGGCATTGGTTGTTGTCCATTCTTTCTGTCAGGGTAACAAGCTGTATAAACCAGTGGTTCAACAAACTAGAACCTATAGAAGAGAGAAAATCTTTGGTACTAGTAAAAAATATGACAAATCAGGGTTGGGAGAGAGATTTTCTACACTGGAGCACCTTAAATTAGAAAATTGATTGCTTTAGAATCGTGTTTGTCTTTGATTTGTCTCACATCATAATCCTAAATACTGCAACTCCAATCTTCTACTTAATATTTTGCATGTAAATGCATGTGTAAAGCTGTTGGTATCAACCAAGTATTGCCTGAGCCAAATCCTGGCACATGCAAACCTTTCATCACACCTTACCCCAGCAAGGCTACTTCAGCCCTCTCTCATGTAAGGTCAGTTTAGAAGATGCAGTGCGTTTAACTGATGGCTTTAGCATGCATTTTGGACTAAGATTAGGGTTTAGTTTAGGGGTACCCAGTTCCAGATATTCCTTTTAGACATAAATCGAAACAAAGTTATAACAACAAACTCCTTAGTTAAGAGCACAAGGGGAGATTTGATGCAGGATATTGTGCTTTGAAATGTTATTTCTGCACTCAACCTGCTCATTTATAACAGGTATAACCCCACCTGGTGAAACCAATGCATTTTGAGTGTGCTGGGGACCCAGGAAGGTGTTAGTGGCTTTGACCAGCCCCACCTGGTCCCAGGCATTATTTAAGCTCAGAACAGGTGGTTCCAGCTTTTTCCAGCAATGCTGCAGGCAGACAACTTCTCTTCAGGCCCCCTGGACTTACCTCTGGATTTCTGAGGTTGGTTTTGGATTTGATCTGGCTTGATGATCCTGAACCTTAAAGGAGCCTGTTACCATCACCAGCCATTGCAGGTATGTGGGTTGGTGAGGTCCCTGCCCACCAGCATCGCACAGGGTCCCTGCTTACCCTACCTCACTACTGTGGTTCTGCAGGACCCTTTTCACATGATGGCCACAGCGCAGTGAGATGAACCCCTTGACCAAGCAGGTATCTGCTTTATTTCATAAGCTGGTTTTGAAAGTCTGGAGTTTGTGGTGTTTGTTTCTGCCTTGATTTCGTTATCAAAAAGTGACCTGAGGCCTCTTGAAGTGATGAGGGGGTGATAATCTCCCGGGGGGGGGGGGGGGTGTGGATAGAGGTTTTGAGGTATACATTTGTCTGGTTTGGTTTTGTGGGGCTTTGCTGTTTGTTTTAAGTTGGTGCCCTGAAGTATGGTATTTTCTGAAGGGCATGGTGATTTCTTCCTAATTTGTTTTTTTTGTAGCAAAAACCCAGCCTGGTTTTGGGGGGGATGTTGTTTTTTTGTTCTCATTTCTTTTTCCTATAGGAGTATCTGGTTTTTGGTGGTGTGTGCTGGAGGAGAGGTGAAATGTTAGCCAAGATTTTTGACCTTCTTTGCAAGTTATTAAATTTAGTAACTTGCTAAAGTCGGTGATGTTTTGCCAGTATAAAAATAGCTTTTAATCTGATAACTGTCTGTTATAATTCTGTGTATGTGTCCTCTTGTCTTAACATTGGTAAGTCTTTTAAATATTGGTCTTTGTTAACTGTAAAAGAAGATGCATGTCCTAGTGAGAACATTTATGGAGGCGCAGGTAAAGTCCTTGAAAGTAGAGATGGTGGAAATCTCAGGGAGATGATAATCAGGGCTCAGAAAAAACTGGGGCAGTCTATGGACAGAAGAGGGAGGAGGAAAAGGGGCTGATGTTGAGAGGACAATGATTACTGCCTGATGGCTGCCAGCTGAGGTGAGGACGGAAGTAGAAGTGCTGTAACTGTGTACTTGGTGTGCATGCCACAGTAGCTTAAGTAAAGGAAGATGTCCTGGTAATGGAAATAAATTGTGTACTGTGGATTTGCAGAGTAAAACAACATGATGGAAGGACAAAGAATAAGATGTTAACTGCACTGGACTTGGAACTGTAACTCGGATATTGAGCAGAAGTGAAAGAGGCAGAAGTAAAATTAGCTGGCTTAAGAAGGGGGACATGTAATGCTGAAAGTGAAAAACAAGAAGACTGCCTGTCTATAGATTATGGTAGCTTAAAGGAAATGCAGCTTTCCTGGCCATGGCCCTGTAGCTACCCATCTGAATATCTGAAGAGCAGTATATTGTGGGTAAAAGGCAGCTCTTCCCTGGTCTTTGCTAGGAAAGGTATATCCTGCAGGTATGAAAGCACTATGCAAAAGATAGTTAAAATTGGTTCAGTCTTATTTATTAATATGCATCATGCTGTCATGCACTTCAAGGGTAGTTTTGATTTTATCATAGAACAAAATGGCAGCATGCTGAACACTTGCTCCTAGTGCTTTTTCTCAGGGTTCCCTGAGTGTCTTATGAGTCAGCTGGCAGGTCTTGGATGTTAGCTGCCATAGCTACCTTTTCTGTTTGTATTACTCAGGTGTGAGTGGGGGAACAAAGAGAAGAATTTGGTGGTGCAGCTTCTTTGAGAGTGTTTGTAGCTTGAGCTGGGTGGGCTGCCTTAGATCTGCTATTAAAATCGGTATTTACTCTTTGTAATGCACAGAGAATCAAATCACTTGGGTGGCTGCTGCTGGTTTAATAGTATAATTGAGTAGTTCAAGCAGCATCTTAGCAGCTGCTCCAAGAGGCTTTAACCTCAGTGTATACACGTTTCCTGGGATTTTGTTTTACAAAGAGAGGGATTATTGTCATATTCATTGTAATCACTCTAAGTACTGTAGGCCTGATTCCTGACTGCCTTGTGCCTTCTGCTGTCATTTACAACTGCCTAAAAAGACTATAAAATGTGATGACACTAGAATGGCTGCAATCTTCTTACATTTGTAGAGAGTTGAATGATTGTACATTGTATATGGCAATGGAAAACCAGGGCATGTGCAGAATAGAAAGTCATTGCTGTGGTGTAGGTGAGCAAGTAGTAAAAAAAGGCAGTGTAAGGAAAAAAAACGCAGTGGAAACTTTAACCTGTAATTCTAAATTAAGTTTCTGTTGAAATTTGTCTTCATGTCAGCTGTAGTGCTGTAGTGCTTGGGCTTGCTTTGGAATTGTATTAATCCTCAAGGCAACCCTTACTTTAGACAGTGTTTGTTTGTTTGGGTTTTTTTTTGTTTGAGAATAGGTAGGGCATTTGAGGAGGTAGTTCTTTTGGTGTGTTTGGTTTCTTGGTGGTTTTATTTGGTTGCTTGGTTTGTGTGTGTGTGTGTGTCCCCAGCCATATTCAGTAAGCATCTTCAGTTGTTTGCAGTCTGCTGTGCCAGGAGTGAGCCAGGTGCTGGGAACTGGCTGTAGGCAGTAATGATTTCAGGTAAACATAAAGGAGACTCTGAAGCTGGGGTCTGCAACCAAAACGCATCCGAACTGTGCTTAAAAAAGAAAAAGTGATCAGTAGGCAGGCTTCTGGTTGCTGTACCAAAGCTTGGAGTAAGCTTGCAGAACCTGACAGTTTGAGCTAGTTACAGCTATACTGCTTCAGAGACAAAGTTTGAATGAATTTCTCTTCTCTGAGAGCCAGCTGTTTCAACAGAGCAAAGTATGAAGAGCACAGACATGTGTAGGTTCAGGCTGGCAGCTGAACCTGAGATGACAAGAAAGCCCTTAGCTTGCAATTAAGACACATTTCCATTTGCCCATGTGTATCTGGTTCAACCTGAAGATTCTTGTCCTGTTTCCACTCAAGCTGGAAATAGCTAGATATCCTTACAAGTGCCAGGGAAAAAAAGAGGAGTCACCTGTTACGGGCAGCTTATATGTCACTGTCCATGACCTTGCTAGCACAAAATGTCGCAGTCGTAAAATGCCAGATCTTAAGTATGATAAAAAATGCTAACTTAGATTAACATTTATTAAGGGGAAGGTGGAGGATGCATTTCAGAGATTTAGTAGTTTTGAATTTCCATGTGAGGAAATCACTTCATTATTATGTTTGGAAGTGACGTATTTCCAAGGTTATGTTGTTGCCAAGGCAAAAGGTTCCATCTTGCATTTCCAACCAAGCCTGACTGATTAAGGGTGTTGGGAGGAATATGTTTTCCTTCCAGAATCTTAATTATGTTGACTTTAACTCATGGCAGGAGATTCTGCCAGCTGTCAGCTACTGGTTGGATCTCTTACTAATTAAAACTCTGAAGAAGCATATTAAAGGTATTCAAAAAGCCAAATCTCCCTTTAAAACTTGTCTGGCACGGCAACAAAGTGTGCGACAATGATATTGCAGCATAGATAACTTGTCTTTTGCTTTTCATCTTGGCAATGTGCCAGTTATTTTACCTGGCTATATGGGCTCTTTATTCAAAGCTCTTCTTGTGAATGGACTAACAGGAACTTGAGGTGAAACTTTGCTGTTACTCAGTTTCAATATATGTGACATTCAGGTTTTTTAAAGCAATGAGTGTACCTCATACTGAAATGCTTCACTTATGGTTTAATTTCTGGGGCAGCAGCATCCTGTAGTTTAAAAAAATTGAGCATTGAAGGAGATTATGAGATAACTTGTAATTACCAGTATTGTTGTGACACACTTCATGTTGCTAATTAGCAGCTGCAACTATGATTTGTCTGTACTTTAAAGCTTTTCCAATGTACCTGTTTCAGGTTTTAACAAAAAAAAACAAAACACCAAAACCAACCAAAAAAAAAAACCAAACCTTCTTGCATTTCTAAGCAGTTTTTCTTGGCCAACAAAAATCCTGAGCAAGGTAAAGGTATACCAAGGTAAAGGTAAAATGCAAAAAACTGGGCTTTGGCAGTATCTCTTTATTTACTGTGGGCCTGGCAAACTAGCTTTTGTAGGCTGCCCACAAAGGCAAAAAAACTATTATAGTTGTATTTTGTATTCTCAGGTATACACCAATGAAATCTAAGAAGATTTTGCAGAATGAAAAGAGTTATATCAACAGCAAGAGTTTTCAAATAGCAGGGACGTTGAATGGATAGGAAATGACGTTTAGTTTTCCAGAAGGTCAGTGAGCTTCTCTCAGATTACAGTAATTTAATTCAGACATGGGGTTCTAAGTGGGTTGCTGCTTCTTGGTGGGAAGTTAGGGGCTATGAGTAACACACTTGTGACAGATGAAAGAGCCTGTAGGTGAAGTTATTCTCAGTACATGCTTGTTCAGAAAATTAACTAGCCACAGTAAGTCCTCCTCATATTCTGTAAGGTGGCATGTGGTAAGATTTCTGATTTGTGGAAGAAGCAACTTAGAGCTGCTGCCAGGACGTAAAATAACCTGAGATTACTTAGCAGGGAGATGTGGGATTTTTCCAGAAGTTACAGTCCCTTTTGACTTCACATATGACCTTTCTCCGCTCTCTTGGTCACTTGTGGCAGATGTTGCAGTTGCTTCTGTAGTCCTGGCACCTCATAATAAGAAATCTCTCTATTTTCCTTGTAGCCATTTAGTCCTGCACCAGCTCTAATTTTATTGATGTTCAGGCCCTGGTTATGGACTTTTCTGGTGCTCCTTTTCTCCAGCTAGGGGAGTATCTAGCAGCACCTGTCTGGATTGATGGATGTATGGTGGCTACATCTGCCTCAACAGTGCAATAGTTAAAGCACTAGTTATACACCAGTTGCTTTCTTCCTGAAGGCTATCTATTGTTGTTCCTATATCTCCCTTGTAATACATGGCTGTATGTCTTTTTGGAAATGGTTGAATTATATTCATGCTGTGATCCTTCATAGTCTCTAGATACCTATTTGCAGAATTAGAATTGTTTTTCCCAATGTGGCATTTGTTCATTTACTCATTCTCATCCAGCAATAGACTTCTTTGAGTCAGTATTCCATTAATCTAATTTTTCTCACTATTTTTTCAGTTAAGCATGATGCCATGACAATGGTACACATTTTATATTATACAGATGTAGTTTTTACAAGGTGCTAAAGCAATTCTTCAGTCATTTAACAACTTAATAGGTAGATTAAAGGGTAGGGGTTTATTAATTGAATTTCAGACAGTGAGTTCCATCAAATATTTTGGGAAATGAAAAATAGATTATTGACATCTCAATACCTAAGTTGCTTGGGTGTGCCCATCACTGGAAAGAAGAATGAAAGTTTTGGAAACAAGTGCCGCAACAAGCTTATTTAGGCATTACCAAAGGGATAAATTAATGTCATGCCTTTCTTGGTTCAGGTTTATGCAAATCTATTCTTTGATTTTATAAGAAACAAATTTAAGGAGGTAATTATTCTCCCCCTCCCCCTGTAGGAGGTTTTGTTTTGGAACAGAACCTTCTTGGTGTGTGTTTCTGTATATTTATGCAAGTAAATATTTTTATTTTGAATCTTTCCCTTTGTTCCTCTGAAGGAAAGATCATAGCTTCTGTCCTATCTATTATAACGGATTATCCAGTTTTTCCGGAAGAAAGGCGAGTGTTTATTTCATAGGCAGTTGGTTCATCTAGGCATGTTTGCATCTCAGTTGTTTTTGTGTTATAGTTGATTTGAAAACCATCTCTTTCTTAATTCAAAGGCCCAGAAAAGAAGAGTGGGATTTTTTTATTGGTAGGAACTTCAATTGAAAGGCACTAAAAACTCATCCATATATTATTTTGTTAGCTGAGGATACTGAATTATTCTAGCTCTATAATATAGCTCTGTCAAATTCTTAACTTAGTGGCACAGATATTTTTAGTTATTACTATGTGGGAATCTGGTAACATTTCATTGTCTAGGAAGGCAAAAGAGATCACAAAATTATCAGTGCATCTGTACAAAATTCACGTGGGAAGTGCTCACATTTGGAGTACTGAGTGGTATGGTTGGTAGGTCTAGAAACGTGTAGTCACTTTGCATCATTTTGATCTAATTAAAATCTGTGGCTAGAACCTCAACATGACTGTGCTATCATCAAGTGTTGCATCTTGCCTGACATCTCTCAGGAAAAAAATTGCCATTATGTTTGTGTTTGTGTGTATATATATATATATGTGTGTGCACATGCAAAATGTGTAGCTTTACATGGGTCAGTGTGAAATGTGAAGGTGTTAAGAGATTTCCTTCCCACACCCAGCTACAGCTATGCACCACTGCAGTCTCTTTTGGCAGCATATTTCCCAGCTTTCACATCAGCATAGGTACTGATCTATCTTGCCAAAAGTCACAGCATGAGACTTTACCTTTTGACCTGTCGTAGCAATATGAGGTGTTATTAAAAAAACTCCCATAAGTTGTAAAATTTGCTAAGGAGTTCAGGTAAGATATATATTTTTTTCCAAGAAATGCAAAGATAAATAAAATCACAATACAGATAGTATTGCTCTCTCAGCTTAACTGTTTTAAATGATTTAAACTCTAAAGTTTAATTGCTTTGTTTTGTGTAAGTTTGATCTGATGTGAAGCGTTAGTACTTTCAACAAACATCAGGTTGAGAACCTTAACAGGGTGTCTGCTCAAAGCTCTAAAATTCACGATCTGCATTTAAATTGGAAATATGCTGTCCAGCAGAAGTGTAGCTCTGCTTTCTATGCCTCTGTGTGATTTGGCTATTGACTGGCCCTAGGAATCAGCAGGAATGTGTGGGTCAGCAATTATGGCAGTGGGGAGACTCCCTGTCCCAAGCCTTATTCTTCTGGGCAGCCACCCTCCTGTTCTTGACCTGTCTCATGGCACTATTGTTTTGGCTCCCCATTGTCTCTGTAATGCCTTTCCTTTGCCCACTGCCAACTGAGGATACCTGCTGATCATCTTTTCAAAGATTTTCTTCCCAGTGTCCCTGTGAACTGAAAACTCACTGCTCTCAAAGCACAATTAAGACAGGCTTTTCTAGCTTCCAACATCAGGTACATTATGTAGAAGAAATTAGCAGCAAGAAAACTCTTGTGAGAGTAACACCTGACTCGAACGAGCAGTGTCATCCTTAAGTTGAATTACATCCACTTAGACTTAAAATTGCTATTCTGTTTTATCATCTTGTATGAAAATTATCGTCCCTCTTCTTTTGCATTTTTTGACAGGTAAGTGTAGATTCTGTGCAAGAATGATTTTTCTGGCCGCTAAACTCATTTGCTTTATTGTGCATGTAAGGCACACTAATATGGCAACAAAGGGGAGCACAGAAACATTTAGACAAAGATTAATTTGTTTAAAAAAATTCTGTCCTTCAAATACAGAAATTCTAAGTGTATTATTGATCTTGATTCAACTCTTCAGGTACAACTCAGGCCTTCAGGTACTTCACCTTGTTGCATCAGAAAAATAAACCCAGTACTAGTTGTCTTGCTTTCTCGAAAGCAATCTACTTACAAGTGACATAGGAGTAATGGAAAACAGAGGGTATCCTACAGTGTTTATAAATAGGCTAGTTTTGTATTCTAATAACATGTGCTACCATAAGGACATTGTGTACCAGGTTTATAAGGATGCCTGTGGGGTTTACCTGTTAGAATTTTTCAGTAACATTTTTTTCCTGCTCTTGGCTCCTCAGTTTAAATTAGTGATCAGAGGCTTAAAAACAAAATAAATAACAACCCCAAAACATTAAGGGATGTGGAATGTAAAGAGTTCAAGTTTTCAGCTCTTCACTAGCTTGTGTACAACAGCAGGACACCATGGCACTACTTTGAAGCTTGCAGCCTTTTTGGAATAGTCTAGAGCTAAAACCAGTCACCATAAACATCTCTAAGAATTGGGCTACTGCAAGGCTACTAGGATACATAAACAAGTTTGTGGAGCCCAAGGGATATGCATTTTTGTTTTATATTAGGTGAAATTTCAGGAAAGGTCCTCACAGACTACAACAGGAACATAAATTGCACAAATTGTGTGTGCAGCAGTTGAAGGCACACTCCTAATTAACCTCCGCAGTTAATACGTTATTCCATTAGTGTAATTATCGATGTTATTGAAGCGATAACAAAGTCCTTTGTTTTTTTTGTAGAAGATGTAATAAACACTGTCCTACTATTGAGCTATTGCCCAGATGCATCTTCATACTACTTTCAGTTTTGAAGAACTGTGCTATAGGAAGAAAGAAAAAAAGGTTAATATGCAGTAAAATCTTCGAATGTAAACTTATTTTACTTTATGTGACTACAAAAACCTCTTTCTGGCCATTTCTTTTTGCAGTATTTGCTAACATTTAGTATAACTGGATTTGTTCTTTTTTCTGCAAGAACTTAAATTTCTGTAAGAAATAAAGCTAGAGAATTAGGTTCTTTACAAGCAGCTAAGATGCAAAATGGGAAAATGTAGTAGTTTATGGTCTGCTTAGGTATTACATTAGCCTTCAGATGGTACTTTCTGATGGTGCATTTTTTTGAGCCTCCCATGCTAATGTATGTAGGAGCCTGCTGCTTTTTAAATGATAGAGGTTGCAATATAAATGTCAATCCTGCATGTTTTCTTTATTTCAGTTCTCCCCCTTATGCCTTTGTTTCATCAAGGCCTTTTTAAACTCTTGCATTACCCTAGAAATTTTTTTTTTGCTTGCAAATATTTTCACTTTTCTATTAAAAAAGGGATCAAAAATACTTGTAACAAAAGGTACTCAGTTGTGCTAAAACTGTATGCAGCTGCTAAGTTCACCATTGTGTTTTATTTTGGGATGGAATTTAAAATCAGGTATGAACAAAACATAACTTTCTCTGTTACTTGTACTTTGAGAAGCTATGCAATGCATTTCACAACAGGTGTATGTAGTTTTGTAGATATCTGGAGTTACACTAAAATGTCATAGGACATACACAGAACTATTTGTGTTCTACTGTATCCTTTCTTCCCTCCCTGTTAGCTTTTTAGGTCTCTAGCACCTGTGCAGTTAGACAAGCATCCCTGCTAGCAATTTTAGGCTCTGTGCAGAGACTTACACCGATACTTCTTTCTTCTATGCCCTGTTCTCTATCTGCTTTTGCTAAAAGCAAGGTGTATTGAACACGATATTAAGTGCAGAATCACTTTCAAAACTGGAGCCAACGTGATAATCCCAGGTATGTTGTCTGGTGGAGGGGTAGTGCCTAGAAATCCTTGTTCTAGAAGAATGAGGTGCTTCTTCCCAGGGATGGAGATACTGGGTTCCTGGTTTAAAGGGTCACAAATTCTTCTGTGTACCAACAAACGTTTGGGGACAAAGAACTTCAATGCACCAGTCTGTTACCTACAACTTGTATGAGATATTACTAGTAGTGTCATAAAACTGATACACTTTGAGAGGTCAGAAATCCAGACAGGTATGTCACAGGGTCATTAAAAGCTAATCTAGGCTGGTTTTTTCCCTGCTCAGATTTAGTCAACAGTAAAGGGAAGAGACTCATTTTAAAAGCCTCTTCACTTTCCTCCAAACCAAGTCCAACCTAAGCTTTAAGAAGTCATTCAAGGCAAAACATTTTGAATAGTACTTAAGATATTAAGTTGCTGTTGTATTCTCATGTTAGAATCCTCAAAGCCATTAAAATAGTGAAACAGTGAAAAGGTGGAGTGTGATTCCATTTTGAGACAGGACCACCTGTTAGTACTCATTTAAAACCCTAACTGGGTATGCGTAAGTGATGATACTTTTACTAAAGCAGCCAGAGGCAGGCTGGCTGATGCTTTTTAAAAAGAGGTTTATGCTAACAGAGAAGTTGGTACTTAGCAAGTGATGAGTTTAAGTGGCGTAGATGATACAGAACTGATTCTAAAAGTTTGAGACAAAAGTTCCTATTTCTGCTTGTGTTTGTCAGCTATAAATGCCAAATTCTTTCTAAACTGGCATAAACAGTATTCTGAGAAGAAAATATGAATATTGTACTCTGGCATGTAACAGTAGTTCTAGGCCTAATACATTTGCTGATGTCTTGCCTTCTATGAAGTTGTACCTAAAGTGTATATTTGAGCTTCTTAGAGGCAGGATAATTTATGTTATGTCTATATAACACATCCTTTGGCTAAGATTCCTTTTGTGCAGAGACTGAATACTTAAGTTTCATATCAGTAGCAGCTGAACAAGTATTTTGTTGACCCTTTGCACAGGGATGAACTTTGCCTGAGGGGAAAAAAAAGGATAGCAAAATGTCACAGAAGTGTCACATATTCTGCCTGCATTAACTTTACAGGGAATGTAGAATCAGAATATGTTCAATCTGTACTCTGAGGAGGAGGAAAAGAAAAGGTGCTGAAAGAGAGAAATGAAATTATAAAACAGATAGCAGTGCTAAAATAGGAATGTGACCCTTATTCTTTTTGCTATAGATGTGCGTAAACCCTAAGCAGCAAGCAGATTTAAAGTGCTCATTTCTGTCATATGCAAGTATTTGATAATTAAAAATAAAAATCTGTGGTGGACATCGGGCAGTCTTGATAAAGCCTACTGCTTATTCCTGCTTATACTGCAATCACTTCAGCCACGGTAAATAGACCTTATGACTGTCTTTTATATATGACACATGCTATTGCCGTGAATGACTCTATTGGTTTGGGCACTTCCAAATTGGTCTGTCTTAACTTGCTCTTTTTCACCATAGCTTCTATCTTGTTCCTACTATCCATATAAAACACATCCATGTCCATATTTAGAAAAATGAATACCGAAGTCAGTCCCTTGATTATTTTCTGTATTACCATAGTTTGTTCTAATTATACTGTTGGCATGAAAAGAAGATTCATTCAACCAGGAAGACCCAATTTGACATGAAAGCTACAAAAACTCATTAACACTTTCAGTTATTTTTAAAACAAGCACCAGAAGGAACTACAATCAATACCAAAGGTTGCTTCACATTAAAAATTTTCCAATGAGCTTAAAAATTCAGGCCTTTATCTATTATGAAGTTATTGCTGATGAAGCATAGGACAGAAGTCCACACATAAATTTGCATGAGCAGCTTGCAATACTTCAGTGCTACTGATAGGATATTCAAAATGCACAAATTATTAGACAGATGCCAACAGAGTATAATAAATAGGGAGATAGTGCTCATTAATATACTTTTAATGTATAGTACTGTTGAAATAAAACTCTGCAGATCAATACTATTATTGTTCAGTAGAGGCATCTTTGTGAAACAAGTAATTCAGCAATGGCAGTGGCATAAGTAATAAAGATGTGAACAGATTAGCCAAGGGGAAGTTGCTGTCAGGTGTTACTGAGCTGCAGCAGCATAAGCTAAGAGCATCCTGGAAATATTTTTTTGTATTTATTTGACTTGCCTCTTTTCTGCAAACATACAATACAAATCAAATGTTTTTACAGCTAAGCTAAATGCAACAGGAACTTTCAGGATGGTGGAGAGAGCAAATTAAAAACATGATTTTACTAATCTATTTAAAACCTGGGCCTGATGGTGTACTTTGTTTCATGTTGAATTTCTGCTGAGCTCCATTTCAGTTATGCTTTGCAGGCGCAGATCCCATATCTATCCATTGCCATGCATACAGGCTGCAGCATCAGAGCTCTAACTCATAACTTTGGAGTAGAAATAGTATAGGCTTTTATCACTCATGCTTGAAAGTGATTATCAGTAACAATCCCAATAGTAGCATGACTTAGTTTTCCAAGCCTCTGGGGAAACAATAGTTTGTAATTGAACTTTGGATTGGTACAACATAAATTTCCATCCAAGACATGAGTTTCTCCTGTAAATGACTGTATTATTTTTTCAAAAATTTCATAACTGTGTAATCTGTGCCTTCCTCTCTGGTAGGTATGTTTCAGAAAATGATTAACTAAACCATCTGGGATCTTGAGTTGTTAAACTTCAAGAATTATCAGAGTACTAGCATTTTTCACTGTACAAGTATAAATTGTTGAATGCAGTTGTCTCCAGCATGCTAGGTTTTTTCTGTCAGAACTTTGATGCAATCAGGAAAGTAATAACTGAGGGTTAGGTTCCTTTAAAATAGCTTAAAGGTAAAGATGAAAATTCTAAGTAGGGTTTGCCCTTTTTTATTTTATAAATGTGGTTAGAAGGTGAAAAGAATTTAGTATCTTCTATGCATTTGGGCACCTGAATTAATGTTTGGTGCAGGTGTTTGAGCTGCCATTCAGTTTTCACTTGATGTTGTTGTGTAAAAAAAAAATTAAACTCGCCTCATCTCAAGCAATGTTATCTTCATTATAGAACTGGTTCAGTGTTGGGAAGGTGTGGGGTTTTTTTACCTCAGGGTAGTTATCACACTGCTCAGTTGCTCTGAGTCAAAGCTCAGATGGGATATGGCATGATACTTGCCCTGCAATATAAATACATAAGGTCGTCTACAGGTGTGGAGCAGAGTGGAGACAAGGTCTATGACATGTTTTATTGACCAGCAAGACTTGTATAGTGAAGATGATACACCAAAATGCAGGGAGGAAAATGAGGAGGAAGCTGTCCTGGGTTCAGCAGTAGCAGTCATGTTTTTTCCTTTGTGTTAGCTGGTGCAGTGCTGTGTTTTGACTTCTAGTTTTGAGAACAGCGTTGGTGAAGCCGATGTTGTCGGTTGTTGCTAAGTGATGTTTACCCTGACCAAGGACTCTGTGAGGCTCATGCTCTGCCAGGGAGGAGGGGAAGCTGTGAGGAAGCAGAGACGGGGCGCCTGACCCGGGCTAGCCGGGGAGGTATTCCATACCACAGCACGTCATGCCCGGGGTGGGGGGTAACTGGGAGTTACCCGGAAGGACAGGAGCTTCCGGGTGGAACTCGTTTTCTTGGCCGGTGGTATCGTATTCTCTTCCCTTGTTATTTTCCCTTATCATTGTTTTAGCTGATAGTAGCGGTGGTGATTTGTTGCTGGACTGTTCTTGTCTCAACCCGTAGGAGTTGCACTCTCTCGATCCTCCTCCCCGTTCCTCCGGGAGCGGGGAAGGGGAGAGCCCCGGTGCAGGGAGGGGGGGGGAGACGAACACGGACCTTGATTGTTGTCAGCTTGGCACCACTCACTGGGAGTGAGTGAACAAGTTACCTGACTGGGTTTAAACCACGACAGTTCTTTTTGGCGCCCAACGTGGGGCACGAGGGGTTGAGATAAGAACAGATCTGACTGGATTGATAGTCACTCGTCACAATGCTGATTTATTGGCTCTCAAGGTTTTTCCTCTTGATCTCACAGTTTCAGTATACCATATCTTACGTCCATCCGGTATTGGCTGTATTAGTGTTTTTCAAGTGTGGGGCTTGGGCTAAGGTTTTTATCCCATTGTACTTTATGGTAATGACTTGTAATACAATAGAATCATTGATCATGAAACTGATCTGGCTTATGTTCCCAGTGTGGTCACCACCTTTATACTTTGGGAGGTATATGATGGAGGTGCTTAGCAATTACACATCTTTTTTCTCCTTCTCAGGTGCTCAACCTGTGAAGGAGACATCCTTTTACCCTCCTAGTCGTCCCCCCAGACCATTTACATTTGAGAGTTTTGAATTTTTTAAATGGCCTTTTAATGCTCTTGAGACTTGTTTGCTGATGGTGATGGGAATCACCATGCTAACACGCATACAGGGTGTGTTTTGCCCACTACTGATTTCAAGAGTTAAGCAGATTCAGGTTTGGGTCTTGTCTGGGGTCAAACGACGATGTAGGAGGACCGAGAGATTTTCCCAGAGGCTGGACAGCCATGAGTGGCAGGGTGTGTGGGATAGTATGGGCAAGTATCTAGGTCAGTGGGCCCCCCCAGTATTTTGGAATTTCACTACCGAACAACTGCAAAATCCAGAAGAATTAGTAAAACACTTAAATGAGGTGTGTGGTCATTCTGGCCATACCAGAGATGGACAAATCACGGCAACGTGCTGGGGCTTGGCCTATGCTTACAGGGCCTTGTTCAACACTATCCAGCACCTTCAAAAGGAAAAGAATGTCGGCGGATTTGAGGGCAAAGTGACAGTCGCTACTCAAACTTTGGCTGCAATGAACTGCGCAGCTACCCCAGTGGCAAGTACAGCAGCTGCTCAAACTTCAACTGCAACAGACAGCGCGGTTACCCCAGCTCCAAGCACGGTAGCTACACCACCCCCAGCAACAAGTACAGTCGCTACTCAAACCACAGTGATAATCACTGCAGCCAAACCAGAGGACCAATTCGTACCAATATCAGTTGCCCCTGTACGCAAGAGAACAAGCAAAAAGGAGGCAAAAAGGGTGAAGCGAGATGAAGAACCAATGAATTCACCACCCGGTCCAGAATCTGATCAGGAGTCATCCTCACATGACGAAGAAGAAGAAGAAGAGGTAACTTCTCGACCTCGGACCTCAACCGAGCTGCGGAATATGCGAAAAGATTTTACCCGTCAACCAGGGGAGCACATCATCACCTGGTTACTCCGATGCTGGGACAATGGGGCCGATGGTCACGAACTAGAAGGTACAGAAGCCAAGCAGCTGGGATCACTTGCTAGAGAAGGGGGAATTGACAAAGCAATTGCAAGAGAGAAAAAGTCCCTCAGCCTTTGGAGGAGGCTCTTGGCAGCTGTGAAAGAAAGGTTTCCATACAAGGACGATGTTACGAGTCGTTCGGCCAAGTGGACTACTATAGACAAAGGCATCCAGTCTCTGAGGGAATCGGCCATCGTAGAGATGATCTATCACATCAAGCCGAATAACGGGGATACACCTATAGATCCAGATGAAGTTGAATGTACACGACCCATGTGGCGAAAACTTACACGGAATGCACCGTCATCATATGCCCATTCATTGGCAACAGTGACCTGGAATGACATAGTACCACTAACAGTGGATGAAATGGTTCATAAACTCCGAGAGTTCGAAGACAATCTCACTCCTTCCATCATCTCAGCTGTGAAAAAACTGTCCCAGGACCTCGACAAATTGAGGGACGATGTATCTGATTTATCCAGCTCCTCACGTGTACCAACACGCGTCTCAGCTATTAACAAAAGACGTCCTATTGTTCAAGAGAGGAGATACAGAAGGTATACGCCACGGGGTACCCTATGGTTTTACCTGCTGGATCACGGAGAAGACATGACAAAGTGGGATGGAAAACCTACTTCAGCTTTGGAGGAACGGGTGAGTGAACTGAAGAGGGGAGCAAGGGCCAAGACTGATCGTCCCATGAGAGCTACGGCTTCAGTTTCTGGTGAGCAGTTTCCCAGATGGAGTGGAAGAGCTGATTTTACTCCAGCTCCTGTGATAACGAAGAATAATCCCTTTCAACACGACTTAAGTGTCCAATGCTGTGACGACCATTAGAGGGGCCCTGCCTCCAGCCAGGTGGAGGTAGGGGACAATCGGATTTACTGGACTGTGTGGATCAGATGGCCTGGCACATCAGTCCCACAGAAGTATAAGGCTCTAGTAGATACCGGTGCACAGTGTACCCTGATGCCATCAAGCTGTCAAGGGGTGGAACCCATCTATATTTCTGGAGTAACAGGAGGATCCCAAGAGTTGACTGTGCTGGAGGCTGAAATCAGCCTGACTGGGAGGGAGTGGCAAAAGCACCCTATTGTGACTGGTCCAGAGGCTCCATGCATCCTCGGCATAGACTACCTCAAGAGAGGGTACTTCAAAGACCCAAAAGGGTACCGGTGGGCTTTTGGTATTGCTGCTTTGGAGACTGAGGAAATTGAGCAGCTGTCCACCTTGCCTGGTCTCTCAGAAGATCCCTCTGCTGTGGGGTTGCTGAAAGTTGAAGAACAACAAGTGCCAATTGCGACCACAACAGTGCACCGGCGGCAATATCGCACCAACCGAGACTCCCTGATTCCCATCCATCAGCTGATCCGTAGACTGGAGAGTCAGGGGGTGATCAGCAGGACCCGCTCACCCTTCAATAGCCCCATATGGCCAGTGCGAAAGTCTAATGGAGAATGGAGACTAACAGTAGACTATCGTGGCCTGAATGAAGTCACACCACCATTGAGTGCTGCCGTACCGGACATGCTAGAACTTCAGTATGAACTAGAGTCAAAAGCAGCCAAGTGGTATGCCACGATTGATATTGCCAATGCATTTTTCTCCATTCCTTTGGCAGCAGAGTGCAGGCCACAGTTTGCTTTTACTTGGAGGGGTGTCCAGTTCACTTGGAACCGACTGCCCCAGGGGTGGAAACACAGCCCTACCATTTGCCATGGACTGATCCAGACTGCACTGGAACAGGGGCAAGCTCCAGAACACCTGCAATACATTGATGACATTATTGTGTGGGGCGATACAGCGGAAGAAGTCTTTGAGAAAGGGAGAAAAATAATCCAAATCCTGCTGAAAGCCGGTTTTGCCATAAAACGGAGTAAGATCAAGGGACCTGCACAGGAGATTCAATTTTGGGGAATAAAATGGCAAGATGGACGTAGACAGATCCCCACAGATGTGATCAACAAGATAACAGCAATGTCTCCACCAACTAATAAGAAAGAAACGCAAGCTTTCTTGGGTGCAGTGGGGTTCTGGAGAATGCACATCCCAAATTACAGTTCGATTGTAAGCCCTCTCTATCATGTGACCCGGAAGAAGAATGATTTTAAATGGGGCCCTGAGCAGCAACAAGCCTTTGAGCAAATTAAACGTGAGATAGTTCATGCAGTAGCCCTTGGACCAGTCCGAACCGGACCAGATGTAAAAAATGTGCTGTACACTGCAGCTGGGGAGAACGGTCCTACCTGGAGCCTCTGGCAGAAAGCTCCAGGGGAGACTCAAGGTCGACCCCTCGGCTTTTGGAGTCGGGGATACAAAGGATCTGAGGCCAGCTATACCCCAACTGAGAAAGAGATACTGGCAGCCTATGAAGGGGTTCGAGCTGCTTCGGAAGTGATTGGCACTGAAGCACAGCTCCTCCTGGCACCCCGGTTGCCCGTGCTGGGCTGGATGTTCAAAGGCAGGGTCTCCTCTACACATCATGCAACTGATGCTACATGGAGTAAATGGGCTGCACTAATTACACAACGAACTCGAATAGGAAATCCCAGTCGTCCAGGCATTCTAGAAGTCATCATGGACTGGCCAGAGGGCAAAGATTTCGGAATGTCACCAGAGGAGGAGGTGGTGCGTGCTGAAGAGGCCCCACCATATAATAAACTGTCAGAAAGTGAAAAGCAACATGCCTTGTTTACTGATGGCTCTTGCCGTATTGTGTGAAAGCATCGGAGATGGAAGGCAGCTGTATGGAGTCCTGGACGACAAGTTGCAGAAACTGCTGAAGGAGAGGGTGAATCGAGTCAATTTGCCGAGGTGAAAGCCATCCAGCTGGCCCTGGACATTGCTGAACGAGAAAAGTGGCCAGTACTTTATCTCTATACTGACTCATGGATGGTGGCAAATGCCCTGTGGGGGTGGTTGAAGCAATGGAAGCAGAGCAACTGGCAACGCAGAGGTAAACCCATCTGGGCTGCTGCACTGTGGAAAGATATTGCTGCCAGGGTGCAGAACCTGGTGGTGAAGGTACATCATGTAGATGCCCATGTACCCAAGAGTCGGGCCACTGAGGAACACCAGAACAACCAACAAGTGGATAAAGCGGCTAAGATTGAAGTGGCTCAGATGGACTTAGATTGGCAACATAAAGGTGAATTATTTTTGGCCCGGTGGGCCCATGACACTTCAGGCCATCAGGGCAGAGATGCAACATATAGATGGGCCCGTGACCGAGGGGTGGACTTAACAATGGACGCTATTGCCCAGGTTATTCATGAGTGTGAAACATGTGCTGCAATTAAACAAGCCAAGCGGTTAAAGCCTCTTTGGTATGGAGGACGATGGTTGAAGTATAAATATGGGGAGGCCTGGCAGATTGACTATATCACACTGCCACCAACCCGCCAAGGCAAGCGCCATGTGCTTACCATGGTGGAAGCAACCACCGGGTGGCTGGAAACATACGCTGTGCCCCATGCCACTGCCCGGAACACCATCCTGGGCCTTGAGAAACAGATTTTATGGCGACACGGCACCCCAGAGAGAATTGAGTCAGACAATGGGACTCATTTCCGGAATAACCTTATAGATATTTGGGCCAAAGAGCATGGCATTGAGTGGGTATATCACATCAACTACCATGCACCAGCCTCTGGGAAAATCGAACGGTACAATGGGCTGTTAAAAACTACACTGAGAGCGATGGGTGGGGGAACTTTCAAGCATTGGGATACACATTTACCAAAGGCCACCTGGTTGGTCAACACCAGAGGATCTGCCAACAGGGCTGGCCCAGCCCAGTCAGAACTTTTACATATTGTAGAGGGGGACAAAGTTCCCGTGGTGCATATGAAGAATTTGCTGGGGAAGACAGTCTGGGTTATTCCTGCTTCAGGTAAAGGCAAACCCACTCGTGGGATTGCTTTTGCTCAGGGACCTGGATATACTTGGTGGGTAATGCGGGAAGATGGGGAAGTCCGATGTATACCTCAAGGGGATTTGATTTTAGGGGAAAACAGCCAGTGAACTCAATTGTATGCTGTTGCCTGCTGTGTAATGCTTTTATAGCCCATCAACTAGATGTCTCCAGGTCACCAGCGACTGGCCCTGACTTCCCTCCAACCATCATCCCAACAGAGAATGAACTTGGAACATCATGGACCGAATGGACTCGGCAGCATTATAGGGATTGGTCCATGCACTAAGAAAATTATTTTTTTCCTCTTGGTCTGTATGTATATGGATGTATATATGTGGGAGAGCGATGGTGTATTGAAAATGTGGGATCTGAGCACGACGTGAATGGTATGGAATAAGGGGTGGATAATGTCCTGGGTTCAGCAGTAGCAGTCATGTTTTTTCCTTTGTGTTAGCTGGTGCAGTGCTGTGTTTTGACTTCTAGTTTTGAGAACAGCGTTGGTGAAGCCGATGTTGTCGGTTGTTGCTAAGTGATGTTTACCCTGACCAAGGACTCTGTGAGGCTCATGCTCTGCCAGGGAGGAGGGGAAGCTGTGAGGAAGCAGAGACGGGGCGCCTGACCCGGGCTAGCCGGGGAGGTATTCCATACCACAGCACGTCATGCCCGGGGTGGGGGGTAACTGGGAGTTACCCGGAAGGACAGGAGCTTCCGGGTGGAACTCGTTTTCTTGGCCGGTGGTATCGTATTCTCTTCCCTTGTTATTTTCCCTTATCATTGTTTTAGCTGATAGTAGCGGTGGTGATTTGTTGCTGGACTGTTCTTGTCTCAACCCGTAGGAGTTGCACTCTCTCGATCCTCCTCCCCGTTCCTCCGGGAGCGGGGAAGGGGAGAGCCCCGGTGCAGGGAGGGGGGGGGAGACGAACACGGACCTTGATTGTTGTCAGCTTGGCACCACTCACTGGGAGTGAGTGAACAAGTTACCTGACTGGGTTTAAACCACGACAGAAGCAAAGCAAGGGAGATGGGTACTAATAAACTTCTGGTGGTCAGATGACAGTAAGAATGATGAAAGTGATGATTTCATTTCACACTCATTAGCTATGCACTTTCGGGGAGAGGGGAGGAGGGTATCTCAATAAGCAATCCACCTATTTGAAAAGATATGTTAAGATACAGGGCATCAGAATAAGGGAAATTGTCTTCTGTCCTAAGAATTATATGAACAACACTTCCCTTTAAGAAGGTTGCTTGCTGAGGTGACCCGCTCTGGTGCAGGTATGCTCCACAGTGGAACAGGGGATCACAGAGTACAGGAGGGACTGGTCCTGAGCTGGTAAAACCCCAGGAGAGTGCAGAGACCTGCTAGGAGCCAGCAGGTCTCATGGCAGTGGCTAATGAGGCCTGTGTGGGTCCAGGAGTAAGGGCAGCCACCCTTACTCCCCCAAAGGGCAGCTCTACAGAGTGCCTTGCCCAGGAGCTCAGCTGAGTTGTTAAAGCAGTGAGAAAACAGATGTATATCAGTCTCCACTCCAGTTAAATCCAATAAAAAAATGTGTGAGGAAGGCTTTGATGTACTTACTACTTTACTTGGCTTTAATCCTGGGTCAGTTTGATTTCTGACATGAGGTTCAAGCCATGGTGCAGACTAGAACTGTACCCTGTGAAAAGCTGACAATGGCATGTTCCTGCAATCATATGGAGACTTGTGATTTGCTAGGTTATCTTCTCTCTTCCAAGAAGCAGGGTATGTTAACCCAGAAATGGTGTGAGTGAGAGAGCATTCTGGCACAGTTGTCTCATTGTGATATTAAAGGTGGTTTGGTTTTTAGTACCTTTTCATGGCAGTGTCTACAGCATTGTATGTATTTGACATGATTAAATAGAAGCTGCTTTTCTTTCAAGCTTTTTCTTCTGTCCAAGACATTGTGAGATTCATACATAGTTCTTTGATGTTAGCCTTTGTCACTTATTGCATGCTCAGTACAGGTGAATGATTGGATTTGCCAGTTGCAGTGATGCTTTTCTCTGTCCTGAAAATAGACTCAAGGCCAAAAGTCACAGACTTAGTTCTTTCAGACCTTCAGGGCAACTTCTGTGGTGTTTAGTAGTAGAAAATGAAAATGCTTTACCTAACTTGGATGGGCACACACTATGGGAATTAGTGATAATCTGTATCTGAAGATATTTTGTCATCTTTCCTATCTGAGATAATGATTTTGAGACCACAAGTGCCTTTCTCTAACAAGAGAAATTCTCAGCACCTGGGTTAGGTTAGATATCTTGCTTTTAAATGGCTAAAGTTAACCATGTCCCACCCTAGGTGCCAAACTTACTGCAGCTATGGGTAGAAACTTTCTTGTAAATGCCAGATTTAGAAAGGAAGACTTGGGCTTTCACAAGCTTTTCTTGAAAGCATTTTTTTGTTATTATTAAACACAGATCATCCCGAATTAGCCTGCTAAACCTGCTCCCATGGTGTGCTTCAGAGTTACTTATACTTTTTTGTTCCTACAGCATGTTGTTGTTTCTTCTCTCACAGGACATGTATAATGTAGGGTTTTGTCATAAATTATACTGGCTTTAGAAACGGGATTTAGGGAGATGCTACTTGCTTGCTGGTAGAGTCCATACACACATGCAAACGTGTGTACATATAGGGAATATTTCAAAACTGATGGTCAAAGTACTGATGTGTGTGTGATTTTTTTTAAATTTTTAGCAAAGTAGCTACATAGAATTGGGTAAAACACAGATTTCTTCTTTCACAAGCCTTTTTTTTGTGTTGCATATCTCACTTAACTGGTAAGTCAGTTAAACTAGGATGTCTGCTTTATTGGGACATCTCCCAGGAAACCAATTTAGCCTAATGATAGTGAATGACAATGACTGCTCTTTAATAGGGACATTATTAGCCCAAATTCAGCTTATATGAAAAGTAGTTGACCAGTGTGGTGAGGTTAAATAGTGTTTAACCAGGTGTTAAATAGGCCTGTAGGCCTCAGCTTTCCTCTCTGAAGAAGTAGCTGGATTTATTTAATATATTAAAAAAATGAAGTAGATATTATTTCTACTTGTTATGTTGTTAATATAGGACAGCATAATGCATTAGATTTTAAGTATTCCAGCTGTGTGCTTACAGAACAATGTGCAGCCTGAAAACGGCTTGTACCACACAGTGGCTTTGAGTGCTGGTGCCTTTTATACTCTCCCTTGGTGGTTCTTGGCATCATACTAGGAAGGACGAATTTTGACATGTTCTTTGCACCATAGGGAAAATGCAGCTGAGAACTGGTAGTAAGCAGTGTTATCCCAGCATGGTTAAATAGAGATCCAGGGTAGTTCTGTTCTTGAAGGAGGAACACACAGATTAAGAGAGTTGCAGAAAGCAGGTGGTTGAATGAGTAGCACTGTCTCAAACAGGTATCAGAGAACAGCATGACAGGAGCAGGGCACAACCCCTGAGACTTAGTTTGGCATTTAATAGTTTATTAATAAGTGCAGGAGTTCTCAGTTAAGTGTACTATTTTCTGATTGAATGTGTTCCATGCTAGGTTACCTCTGTAAAATAGATGGGAGTCCTACCTTACCTCTAGTGCAAAGACTGGGCCTGTACTTGGAGATCCTTGATGCCTACCTCCGTTAATGTTAGCTTAACCTTTCTATGTTGTAGTTTTCCAACCATAATTTTCTAGCGCATGGTTCTCACCTTTCACATTCTTTTCCACTTGAATTCCTATGCTATCTCCCCAAGCGATAAAGTCACATATATTTCTTCAATCAGATTTTGGTCCTAAGGTCTTTAATTCTCAAATTCAGTTTCTTTAACAGTTCTAATTTAAGCTTTAATGTTGGATCATACTAATGTTTCTGTTCTATTAAATCAAGCTTTAATTTTCAAGGTCTGTCTGTCTGGAAAGCTGAAAAGGTGGCACAGAAATTTTTTTTATAGTATAAATGTAAACTTGAAGCTTAGAGCTGCTTTTTTTTTTTTTTTTGGTGCTTGTTTAAAAAGCTAAAACACAAAACCCAGACGCAGCTCATTTATGGAGTCCAGAAGGTACAAAAAATAAATCTGTTTGAACTTTCACACCAACTGACCACTTAATTTGAACAGAAAGCCATATGAAGCCCATTTTTAGTTCTTGTAGAAAGCAACCCTAAAAATAGAACACCAACAAGATGCTTTAGTTAATACAGAGATTTGTCTGTAAGCTTTGGTGCTTTCTGATTTGTAATGTTTTGCAACAGCAATCCTGTTTGTCCTGTTTTGCTCTTGTCACATTGGTCTGTCAGAACAGTCATTTCCTATGTGATACATACAACAAATAGAATTAAGATACTCTCTTCTTTTTTTTTTTTTTTTTCCTAAGTAATTCCTGGAATAATATAGCCTTACAGTTAGAATAAAATAATAGGAAGCATACATGAATAAAGATCTGGCCCTTAAGTACTTGCTATAACACAAGACTGTATCTGAGTAAGGAGGGCATAAATGTGAAGCTCTATTCATTATGGCTTAATAGAGAGCTTGAATCTAGAAGTAAGATCTGAAGATAACCTCATGATTTTTATATAGGACTTTAGTATTTGAGTTGTGTTTATTTGCATGTAAAAATAACTAAGTCCTAAACTTCTGATTGTGTGTCAATACTGTTGCAGTTCTTCCATTTTTCTCAACAAATTAAAGATTTGCCAGACTTGCAGCAGATTGAAAGATTTAGTTAACTGGGGCCTTTCACTGGGCAGAAAGGGAGATGAGTATTGCTTATGTGGATGTGTCCCAGTGCAAAGGTGGATGAAATACCATGAAGGAAGAACAGTATGAACTTGAGGACTGTAATAATGGCAATGAAATTGTAATTCAGTTGTATAAAATGTAAATTCATTCCCTTTGACAGTAATAATAGGGATTTCTGCTCTAAGTGTGAAGCTCAACAGCTGGAAGTGTCTGAGGGAGGGGAGGACTTTGTGTACTGTTACACAGAACGACTATCAGGCTCTAATGAGACAGAGCCATAAAAAAGATAAATGTAATCCTTCAGGATGCATTGAAAGTGGCTCTCCCCCCCCCCCAGAGGAAATATTAACGCTGTTGTGTAAAGTGCTGTAGTTAACAGTCCTCAGAAAAGTTGACTGCATTTCTGATTACCCAGAATCGTTTCAGAAGATGAGTTCAAATGGGAACAGATAGTTTAGTAGCATGAATGCATGGCTACTGTTACGTAGTAGTGGAAGAGAGACTAAAAAAGTGCAACTGTTAAACCTCTGAAACTTGCAGAAAGTGATTGCTTTTTCAGCTTTTGTTTTGCTCTTCTTAAAGATCTATTTAAATTTGGAACAAATGGGTGTTCTGCTAAATGACAGAGGTTTGGCTAAGAGGTAACAGGAGGTTCTCCAGCAGCTTTTCAGTAAGTGCAGTTGGGGTCTATAGCTCTGTCTGTTTTCTACTTGTGATTGTGTAAAGGCTTGTATAATCCCACACTGAGCTCTGTTTAAGGTGCTAAACGGGAAGACAGCTAAGCCTGTAAAAAGTGTGTTTTGGAGAGAGTGTTTTCTGCATGCTCAATTTACACCTGTGAAAATTCTGATACTGGAGAAAAGTGGTGTTGATGGAGAGGGTTCATGTAGAGTATGCACTGAAGAGGGTGACGGGTCCCAGCCATTAGGCTCTTTTATGTTGGTGTTTTCAGTTTAAAAGATGCTCTTAATTCCACTTGCACAAGCTTCCTAGGAAAATAGGAAACAGAAGTACTTCTATCTCTTTCACCCCCTTTTCCCAATTCACACATTTTTCTTCTAATAGTAGCAACTGAAGCTTAAAATTCAGGGATAGAGCTCAAAGCTGTTAAACAGTGGTCCAGGATAGAGACATGATTTAATACATACTCCTACAATTAGTTTTTCTTGGTGGTTAATGTATTGTAAAATGTTTCCTATCTCTTAACTGTTACATTAAATTTAGGTTGTTTATCTGTAACTGTGATCACACAAGTGAGATATTAGATTAGCTTTTGTGGATTCTGATATACAGCTTTTACTGGTTGAGCGGAAGTGCCAGTAATGTAAGTTGCAAGAACAGCAATAAATAAATCTTTCAAATCATCCTCAGATATTAGGAAAGGAGTGCCAAGCTCTTAACAAGAGAGCCAATAAATGCAAGCAGTGGAGTGGACCATAACAGGTACTGAATTCTTTCTGAGAAGCAATCTTTTAGCAATTCTCGGGAGAATATTGGGAATTTAAGGGAGTGCAGTTAGAGGCAAGGAAAGCAATAGAAACATCATTTACTGTTCAGTAATAATGGTGTGTTATTTCATAATTACATGAAGATCTAGAAATGAGGTAAGAACACATAAATAAGGCTAAATAGAAGGAACTAATCCAGTAACTATGTACTGAGCTATAAGCATGACAGATTAAGGGCTTGGAAAAGCTCAAATTAGTTTGGTTTCAGGGTGGTGTTACACAATATTTCAGGTTTAACATTTTTCTTTTTTTAAGAGAGGTATTTGAGAAAGTTTTTATCTTATTTATCTCTCAGAAAGTCATTTTTATCCCAAATATGCTTAGATGTGTAATGAATATGCATGTTCCATATGTATAATTTTATATATGTATGCAGTTACATAGAGAACATAGATGCTTTTCTGTATCAATTATGTAATAACAAGAGAACTGGGTACTTAAAGGCATTCTTGTAAATGCTGGTGTCTGCTTCAGACAAGAGTCATTTATGATGATATCCTTACAGTTATTCCTCTACCCAATATTGCCCTTGATCAGGCAACACGCACGGACTACTTTCTTGCTATGCCTCCATATTCTCACTGTTATGGGACACATAGTAATTGTCTCTACAGGGCCCACTGATGCCTCTCCCCAGCTTTCAGTTACATTCTAACAAGGCCTCTTATTGCAAACCTGGAACATCAATAATGAAAAGTGTTGAGAAGGATGGATGTGAATCTGCAGGCAGCTCCTGCTTGAAGTGGAGGCTGGTGTCACTGTGAGCAATGCCAAGGGCCTCCATTTCCCATGCTCTTGCCTCTGTTTTCTGGACTACAGTCACTCTGGAGGAGGAAATAGTAGAGGTTTGCGGTATCAAAAGTACACACCTGTATTGCTTCAAATTGAGCCCTTCAAGATAAAAAGTATGAACTAGGACCAACCACTAGATGGGGACATGTACATGTAGACTGTACAGGTATAGACTAATTTTTCCAAACTGTTCAGTAAGATTGGTATATAATGTTGTCCTGGTTATAGCAAAGAGCAAGAGAAAAATCCATAATGTTGTGTGCTTGGCTGCACTTGTTCTTTCCCATTGAATGATAAAATTCAGTAACTTAGTGATGTGTATTGTGCAGTACAAGCGTTTTCACTGTGATAAGTTATTTTAAGTCAACTCTAATGAAAAGCCTAAGGCAGATAACTAATGCAGTGTCATTTGGGTAAATATTCTTATTTCTTTTTAATAACACAAGTGCTGCATGTAGGTGTTTTTTAGAGGGGGGAGCATGGTCAGCTTTATTGACGATACAATTAACAATATGGCATACTATGACAGTTTAACACCAGCCAGCTACTAAGTACCGCGCAGCTGCTTGCTCACTTGCATGCAGTGAGATGGGGAGACAATTGGTAGCGTGAAAGTGAGAAAATTCAGGGGTTGAGATGAAGACAGTTTAACAGTTAAAGCAAAAGGCACGCATGCAAGCAAAGCAAAATGCCTGTGGTCAGGGAGGTGTTCAGCCATCTCCAGGAAAGCAGGACTCCCAAGCATTACTTGGGAAGATAAATGCCATAACTCCAGAAAGTCCATCTGTCCTTTCATCTGTCCTTCTTGTTCTTCATTCCCACAGCTTCAAATGCAAAGCATGACACCATATGGTATGGAATATCCCTCTGATCTGTTGGGGTCAGCTGTCCCAAGTATGTTCCCTCCTTGCTTCTTGTGCAGCCCCAGTCTGCTCACTGGTGTGGTGCAGTGAGGAGCAGAAAAGGCCTTGATTCAGCGTGGGCATTGATCAGCAGTAACAAAAACATCCCTCTGTTACCAACACTGTTTTTAATCCAGCACAAATCTAGAACATAGCCCCATATTAACTAATATGAAGCAAGTTAACTGTAAAAAAAAGTACTCATACCCTTGTAACATAGCACTTTATAGACTTTGTAAATAAAATAGTTACAGAACACCTGTGAGGTAGCAAAGTCAAGCACCCAGAAGTTAGGAAATACAAGAATTAAAGACTGCATTTTAAGAATAAGGAACAGGTTGCAGGTGACTCATTAGTTGCAGCAGTATGGTGTGGTCTTTAACTGCAATATCATCTTTAATTGGTGGTGTTCCCAGTAGCACACTGAATAAGGTAAATGCTCACAAAGCAAGTGGTCTTCAGTATTTTTATCTCACCCTCACTGTACTCAGTGTGACCTCAGCCAGGTGGGCTAAACACCAGCCACATGAAAACTTCAGAAATCTTTTGCTTTTATGCATCCTCTCTGAAATGGCATTATTCCAGTGTTACAGACAGAAGTGTGAAAAGCAAGTAGTAGTATCTGCTGAAAAAAGGTACTTTATTTTTCAGACAAATAAGAACACTCTCAGAGCCATGGAGACAATTTTATCTATGACTGCACTCACATACTTCAGTTGCAGGTCATCCCTCCAGTACCTTGACTCCTTCATGCCAAGTGTTTCAGGCATTACATCAGATAAGGTAGATGTTCTGTGAAATGCATCTTCTTGTATCATGTGATGCTGAATTATCCTACCTACTGGTCAAAAGAATTTCCCATTTTTCTCCTTGTCCCTGACAGCCTCAGTTTTATGAAAATTATGCCACTTTTATCTTTCAAAGCATTTTGCTGCAAGCTGATTAACTCAGCATAGCAGTCATCTTTTCCTAGAAGACAAGTCTCTACTGAAATGAGAGTAATATCAGCTTACCAACTACCTCATATGTCCCCAAATGGGTATTACTTGGTTTAAAGTAAGAAAGGTTATAATGCCTGGTGTTGCTCTCTAAAATGCAAATATGAGCAGCTTGAGAGAGGCAAATTGGAGGCTATAGCTGGCGTGCCCTAAAGGAAAAATTAGGGGAGAGCAGAAGAATTTTCTTAAATGTATCCATCATCTACTAGCAATAAATGTTACCTGGAAAAATGGAAATTGCTAAGGGAGAGTAATTTGACTGAATATATTAGAGAGCTTGGAAAGTAAACATGGAAAGAGGCAGAAGAAAAATCCTGAATTACCCTTTAAAAGAGAGTAAACTGACTAATGAAGGTTTTCAGTTGAAAGTGAAGAACTGAAAGAGAGCTACTGAATCTAACAAGGGCTTGGAGTCTTATCTTCTAAAAATAATGTGAATAGAATTACAAAGACAATGCAAATTCTGATATCGGGCATGTTCCAATCTCCTTCAAAAGAACATGTTTTGCATAGCGCTATCATATGTTTTAGAGAGCTCACTGAGACAGCCTACATATACTTTTTTCCTGAACTCTCTAACTTTGTGGTGAAACAATAAGACTGATCCTTCTGAGTCTTTCCCATTAAGGATTGTTCAGATGTTACCTTGTGCAAACGATGTCAGGCTCGAGGTGTTTCTGGTGAAAAGGACATGTAAAGTTTTACTGAGTAGCTTTTGTGTGTGCCTGCCTGGCTTTCTTTTCATGAAGATTTTTCATTATTAAGGTTACTTCTAACATACATTTGATATGTCACTGTGACAAATGTATTCTAATAGTTCTTGATTTATCTGTTTTGTATAGCTATCATGCTCCTCTTATCTGAGGGAGGAGCTTCTCTTTTGAAGAGAATTTTTTTTTTGAAAGGTGCCTTTATTATCACCATTCAGTTATCTGACTTTTCTCATATTGTTTGCAGTTCAGCTGAAGTGTTTTGCTATTATAAACTGTTTTACATGGCTTCTTCAATTCAGCATATTGAAAAATGGTTTATTATCATTTATACAAAACCAGATTATGAATTCAAAGGCAGATGCACAGCTTACACAAAGCTATCACATACTTTCTTTGAAATGGAGCACCTGAATGCAGCAAAATGAATGAGGTTGACAGTTCATGGCAGACTGAGTTGGAAGGAGTTTGTAGTGGTTTGTAGTGAAGTTTAAAGTTGAAGACAAACTGAAGCTGATTATGTGCTCAATTATGGAAATAATAATGAAATCCCTTATAAAGCCAAGATTCTTCATCTTAGCGATTGCAATAAAAACATATATTTTACTATACTACACAACTTGTGGATTATATTAGTCTTAACCCTCTTGCAAAGGAGGTTGAGATCTCCAGCTTTACAAAAAGCCTATGTGCACTCAGCATGTGCTTGCTAGCATGAATTCTTATGTTCTAAGGAAGAGCTTAACGATTGCCCAGAAACACCGGCAAATTTTTCAAGAAAAACGGAGCGGTAGTAAAGTTGATAGTGCTGGCAGATAGATTTGCTCATGATGCTTATTGCTGGCCAGCTTTGGTGCCTCTGTGGCAAAAAGGATAATAAGGTCTATCAACCATCTAATGGCATAAAAATGCAGTAGCAAAAAAGCCTACAGATTCTACTGATAATGAGCAGATTTAGAAAGGTGCAGAGATTTGGTGTGCCTGTTTCATAAATGTGGCTTCTGGTTTTGCCGCCCCCTCCCCATCTCTTCACTGTGAAGAATAAAAACCTAGGGAATTACTTCCCTGTCAGGACAAAGTGGTAAAATAGTGCCATCTACAGGTGACACATCCGTTGCATTTGTACTGTGCTGGAAAACATCTTTGGAACTGTTCCTCTGTACAGCACCAGTATTTCAGGCTCTTTTGAACTCAAAAGGTATACTTGTTAGAGTCTGTGGGAAATACATGTAGTTGCAGGGAATGTAAAAAAATTCCTGTTCTGTTCTCATAGTGTGTGGGTACAGGTAGTTTGGAAGGTACTGAGAATTAAAGCTCTTGTCTGAAAATATTTATGCATGTGAAAATCTTTATGCCCTGAAGTCCAGAGGCCAGGTCACAAGCAGAAAAGCTAACGTGTAGTGCCTATTCATGAAGGCTTGAGGGTTTTATGGGTTTCTCTGCTCTATTCCCCACCCCATGTTAGGATAATATGACAGGAAAGTAGGATTCTGAGTCATTATTTGACTATTAAACTTTGGATATGACCAACATGTTTTAATAATAGCTTCAAGTTAGCCATCATATTGAATGCTTCTGTAATTTTATCAGTTTATTGGATGATGAATCAAAGTATGTGGCAAGAGTCGTACTCCTTAAATTAGCATAACCTAAAGATTTTTTAACAATCTTAGTATTATTTCCATGGCTCTTCAAATATCCTCACTTTTAAGGTACTTGATTGTTCACAGGATTTGAAGGAAGATTTGACATCATTAACTCTGTATTGGACTTTGTTTCAGGCTTAATTGATTGTTAAAGGTTATTACAGAATAGTCATGCTCTAAGACATAATATGCTAGAAATAATCCTCTCTGAAGAATTGTGTGGTTTGATGTACACTACTGAAGCAGGAAATGGTGATCTCTTATTAAACAGATAAAAAGCCAGAAAAATAAGTTTAACTTGTATAAATTTATTTTGCAAGCAGGATCAAGTATAAGCACACACTGGGTTTGGACTTCTATCTCAAGTGCAGAACCACTTCTTTGATTAGCTGTTTATATCACTACAATAAGTCAGAAAAGGAGGTCTGTACACTATCTGAGTAGTGAAGGGGATGAGATATTTGAGGGCATTGGTGTCCTCGCTCAAGAAAGTGTATAAATTCTTACTATTATGTAGGTCTAAGTCTGACTGCATTTCACAGAAATGCCACTATTAAAAATCAATTACTAAAAATAAACAGGTTTTAGCTGTGAGTTTTCACATATCTTTATGTGCGCCTTTGAATACAGCCCTTTGGGGAAAGGTGGCTAAAATATGCAGGTAAAAACACTTTAAGTTGCAGAGAATCTGTGTGTGTGTCTTTTCATGTTAGACACTTCTATAACTTTATTGCCTTATCTATCTTGACAAAACTTGCCTAGTTTTAGTGGTGTCAAACACCTGTTTCTAGCCTTAGTTTCTCATGATAATGTTTTTTTGAAGCACAAACTACTCAAAGGGGGCTTGTTCCTCTGGATAAAGGCCATTTTAGTGAAATCACACAGTAGAGAACACGGATGGAAGGGAATTTTTCTTTTCAGTTATTGTAAAGTAAGTTGTATGTTTGGGAGGTGATCGGAGACAGTAAGTTGGAGAAAGCATCAGCAAAATTAGAATGATGATCAGAAAGCTGATGCTCTCTCTATCCGGTCTTCCATATGGCTCTTCGCTCAGTTTTCTCCACTAACTATAATTGTAACTGTGGAAGCTCTTTGCTTCTTTTATAATGCTATTTTTCCTCCCATTTTCCACTAAGCCATCTCTTTTCTCTCTCTCATTCTCTCTTTTTCCTTCTCTGTTTTTCTTTGTCATAATGGTTGTTTTTTTTCCCTGCCTTTTCAGTCTGAACAGCTCAGAACTTACCAGAAAAGTTGACTTGGTATCAGGGGTTTTCTTGACCAGCACAGTGACCAGAAATGCTGCTGGATTTTACCTCATTAGATTTTTATATTGTTTCATTCACCACCAGCTTGAATCCTGGACCATGCTAGACATATTGCTGTAGTAAGAAGCTCATGGTGATTTCCACTGGACATGAAAAATGCTGAAATGCAAAAGTTTTTGAGGTTAACTCCAGTTTGTTTGACCATTAACTTTCATATTGTAGAATGTTTATGCTTTTTCAGATCTATTAAATTAACTGATTTGCTGAATCAAGTCATAAACTAAAAGAATAGGTTGGGTTGGAAGGGACCTTAAAGGTCATTTATTTCCAACCCCCCTGCTATGGGCAGGGACAACTTCCACTAGATCAGGTTGCTTGAAGTTCTATCCAACTTAATGTTGAACACTTCCAGTGAGGGGGCAACCACAGCTTCTCTGGACAAGTCCATAACATTCAGTTCAATGATCCTCATCAGAGTTTGAAACTGGCAAAATTCTGAGCTCTTGAACTCGGGCAGCAAGAGGTATGTTGCTAAGAAGCTGCACTAAAGTCAGTCCAAGGCATGCAGAGTCAGGGAAGGGAGAGGCTCTGCAGAGGTACAGAAGAGAAGGGCAGAGCTGTTTGTGTGGAAAAAGAGACCAGGAGGAGAAGAAAGTTACCTGATATGTTGGCAAGTAGAGAAGGGAGACAGTCTGGCAAGGTGGAGAAGGAAGCTAAAGAAATGAGGATTTGGGAAGGGGTTAGGCATGTCTGAGGAGGAACAGGTGTATGTCTCTTGGGAGGTGGTCCCAGTAAAATGGATTACCAAATGCTGATCCAGCATGTTATACGTGCTCTTAACTTCAAACATATGAAGTCAATGCACATATTTTAAGTGCATTTGAAGTACCCCTCTGAATCGGAGCCAACCTGTGTAACTGTTTAATATAGTCCTTGTATGTATTTAACTTTTCCTTGGGACTTCTGTGAGATGTAGCTTTTAAGTTTGCAGAATCCTGCATGCTTTAGTATGAGAGAAAATTCACCCAAATTAACTCCATTGGCTGCACAAATAAATAACATTTGTTTGTAGAATTGTGCATTTAAGTTTTGGCTATTTGACTTGACATAATCATTCATTTGTTGCACTTTGCTTACAATACATCCTTTGTTTTGTTTTGTACAGTGATAATATATGGTATGATCCAAAGCCTACTGAAGTTAGTAGAAAGACTCAATACTCCTGTAGTTTTTAAATCAGACCTGTAATATATACAAAGGTCCAGAAAAGGACAGCTTTTGAATATCTGCAGCAAGAGAGGGGCATTATGCAGGTTTAATACTGGAGTGTCATAAAATGTCAAGAGCCTGCTTCTTGCCTTTTTTGTAAATTAGAACTATTTTTATTGCACCTATAGATTTGTAAAAATGCAGTTTTTCTTTTCACTCTTAAAGGAAGAGGTTAACACACTCTGAAGTTAAGAAGATCACTATGGTAATTATTTCTTCTGTTATTTCCATTTATAAAGGTCTACAACTTTTTACTGCTACTGTTGCCTTCAGGGTCATTTTCAGGAACTTATCCTGATTCAGTCTACAGATGTGCTATTGAAATGCATATAAAATGGGCCTGCTCTGATTATGTGTCGTGCCAGGTGACAGAATAGGATCTGGTTAAGTTTGCTCCCCAAACTTATGACAACTACTAAATGACACTTCCAGATCATTACTCTCTATCAGATGTTGAGTAAAATTGGAGTGTAATACCCAAATCCAGGAACTTTAAAGTATTTACTTGTATGATCGTACCCCTTGTTGGTGGGATGAGCAACAGTAGACAGAGCTGGGAGTTGGGAATTTGTCTGTATGGTTCAGGGAATTCATTAAGTTCAACACAGATTGGTAGGTTTTCAGTTGCATGTTCACTGCAGAAACCAGTAGGTTGATTTCCAGAGATGCTGCGGGTAGTACATTTTCTATTTTCATCATGGAAGAAAAATGATCTTCTGATGAAAGCAATTAAGATTTGGAGCAGGGCTCTGAAGAAAATAAAACCAAAGATGCAGCAGGAAAGTATAGTGAGCTGTACTGGACTCTACCAACACCACTGTGAGGCGTAGCCCTGTCAGATTGACCCCAAACTTGAATTGTACTGCATTTTTTTTTCAGCAAAGGCAAATTTTTCTAACTTGCTGTTTTAACTTGGGACATCTCAACACAATGGGGAGTATAAAGACAGTTTGTAAGGGTCAGCCATGATCTGAGATCAGTAGAGAAACTTTGCAGAGATTAAAAAGCCATTTGAGACAAAAATCCAAACAACTCTAGAGTCTCAAATACTGAGTTCTGTATGCTAAGTAGACCCTGTGTAGGCTTTCAGTTACTTGGGTGTGTATAGGCCTAAAAATTAGTGGTTAGTCTGTTTCCCTTCAGCGTATTCTCTTCTACAGATTCAGCCAATACAAAGCAGCTTTCTCAAGAGCCCAGTATTACACAGTTTTCCTTCCTGGTCATAATTACTAGAATTGTTAAGAGTTAGCATGACCTGTGCTCTGCTGTGATTCCTAGTGAGTTGAGGAACGGACACTGCAGCTGGAAGTCTGGTTGGTTGGTTGCTCACTGTCCTGGGTTCAGCAGTAGCAGTCATGTTTCTCCTTCATGGTAGCTGGTGCAGTGCTGTGTTTTGACTTCCAGCCTGGGAACAGTGCTGGTGATACCGATGTTCTCGGTTGTTGCTAAGTGATGTTTAACCTGACCAAGGACTTTGTGAGCCTCATGCTCTGCCAGGGAGGAGGGGAAGCTGTGAGGAAGCAGAGACGGGGCGCCTGACCCGGGCTAGCCAAAGAGGTATTCCATACCACAGCACGTCATGGCCGGGGTGGGGGGTAACCGGGAGTTACCCGGAAGGACACGGGCTTCTGGGTGGGACGTATTTCTTGGCCAGTGGTATTGTATTCTCTTCCCTTGTTATTTTCCCTTATCATTGTTGAAGTTGGTAGTAGTGGTGGTGATTTGTGTTGTACATTGGTTGCTGGACTGTTCTTGTCTCAACCCGTGGGAGTTGCACTCTTTCGATCCTCCTCCCCGTTCCTGCGGGAGTGGGGAAGGAGAGAGCCCCGAGGTGGGGGGGGGCAGGCTCGATTGCTCTCAGCCTGGCACCACTCACTGGGAGTGAGTGAACAAGATGTCTGGCTAGGGTTTAAACCACGACAGTTCTTTTGGCACCCAAAGGGGTTGAGATAATGACAGATCTGACCAGATTAATAGTCATCACAATGCTGATTTATTGGCTCTCAAGGTTGTTCCTCTTGATCTCACAGTTTCAGTATATCATACCTTACTTCCATCTGGTATTTGCTGTATTAGTGTTTTTCAAGTGTGGGGCTTGGGCTAAGGTTTTTGTCTCATTGTACTTTATGGTAATGACTTGTAATATAACAGAATCATTGATCATGAAACTGATCTGGCTTATGTTCCCAGTGTGGTCACCACCTTTATACTTTGGGAGGTATATAATAGAAGTGCTTAGGAATTACACATCTTTTTTCTCCTTCTCAGGTGCTCAACCTGTGAAGGAGACATCCTTTTACCCTCCCAGTCCTCCCCCCAGACCATTTACATCTGAGAGTTTTGAAGTTTTTGAATGGCCTTTTAATGCTGTTGAGATTTGTTTGCTGATTGTGATGGGAATCACCATGCTAGCACGCATACAGAGTGTGTTTTGCCCACAGCTGATTTCAAGAGTTAAGCAGAATCAGGTTTGGGTCTTGTCTGGGGTCAAACAATGATGTAGGAGGACCAAGAGATTTTCCCTGAGGCTGGACAGCCATGAGTGGCAAGGTGTGTGGGATAGTATGGGCAAGTATCTAGGCCAGTGGGCCCCTCCAGTACTTTGGAATTTCACTACCGAACAACTGCAAAATCCAGAAGAATTAGTAAAACAAATGAGGTGTGTGGTCATTCTGGCCATACCAGAGATGGACAAATCATGGCAGCGTGCTGGGGCTTGGCCTATGCTTACAGGGCCTTGTTCAACACTGTCCAGCACCTTCAAAAGGAAAAGAATATCAGTGGATCTGAGGGCAAAGCAACAGTCAGCGCAGCTACTCCAGCTCCAGGCACAGCAGCTTCACCACCCCCAGTGACAAGTACAGTTGCTACTCAAACTTTGGCTGCAATGAACAGCGCAGCTAACCCAGTGGCAAGTACAGCAGCTGCTCAAACTTCAACTGTAACAGACAGCGCGGTTACCCCAGCTCCAAGCACAGCAGCTGCACCACCCCCAGCAACAAGTACAGTTGCTACTCCAACCACAGTGATAATCACTGCAGCCAAACCAGAGGACCAATTTGTACCAATATCGGTTGCCCCTGTACGCAAGAGAACAAGCAAAAAAGAGGCAAGAAGGGTTAAGCAAGATGAAGAACCAATGAATTCACCACCCGGTCTAGCATCTGATCAGGAGTCATCCTCACATGACGAAGAAGAAGAAGAAGAGGTAACTTCTCGACCTCGGACCTCAACCAAGCTATGGAATATGCGAAAAGATTTTACCTGTCAACCAGGGGAGCACATCATCACCTGGTTACTCCAATGCTGGGACAATGGGGCCAATGGTCACAAACTAGAAGGTACAGAAGCCAAGCAGCTGGGATCACTTGCTAGAGAAGGGGGAATTGACAAAGCAATTGCAAGAGAGAAAAAGTCCCTCAGTCTTTGGAGGCGGCTCTTGGCAGCTGTGAAAGAAAGGTTTCCATACAAGAATGATGTTATGAGTCGTTCGGCCAAGTGGACTACTATAGACAAAGGCATCCAGTCTCTGAGGGAATCGGCCATTGTAGAGATGATCTATCACATCAAGCCGAATAACGGGGATACACCCATAGATCCAGATGAAGTTGAATGTACACGACCCATGTGGCAAAAACTTACACGGAATGCACTGTCATCATATGCCCATTCATTGGCAACATAACCTGGAATGACATACTACCACTAACAGTGGATGAAATGGTTCATAAACTTCGAGAGTTCGAAGACAATCTCACCCCGTCCATCATCTCAGCTGTGGAAAAACTGTCCCAGGACCTCGAACAATTGAGGGACAATCTATCTGATTTATCCAGCTCCTCACGTGTACCAACACATGTCTCGGCTATTAACAAAAGGCGTCCTATTGTTCGAGAGGTGATATACAGGAGGTATATGCCACGGGGTACCCTATGGTTTTACCTGCTGGATCACGGAGAAGACATGACAAAGTGGGATGTCTTCAGCTTTGGAGGAACGGGTGAGTGAACTGAAGAGGGGAGTAAGGGCCAAAACTAATTGTCCCATGAGAGCTACGGCTTCAGTCTCTGGTGAGCAGTTTCCCAGATGGAATGGAAGAGCTGATTTTACTCCAGCTCCTGTGATAACGAAGAATAATCCCTTTTACTACGACTTAAGTGTCCAACGCTGTGATGACCATTAGAGGGGACCTGCCCTGTTCAAGCCTTTGAACAAATTAAACACGAGATAGTTCACCCAGTAGCCCTTGGACCTGTCCGGACCGGGCCAGATGTAAAAAATGTACTGTACACTGCAGCTGGGGAGAACGGTCCTACCTGGAGCCTCTGGCAGAAAGCTCCAGGGGAGACTCAAGGTCGACCCCTCGGCTTTGGGAGTCGGGGATATAAAGGATTTGAGGCCAGCTATACCCCAACTGAGAAAGAGATACTGGCAGCCTATGAAGGGGTTTGAGCTGCTTCGGAAGAGATTGGCACTGAAGCACAGCTCCTCCTGGCACCCCGGTTGCCCGTGCTGGGCTGGATGTTCAAAGGCAGGGTCTCCTCTACACATCATGCAACTGATGCTACATGGAGTAAATGGGCTGCACTAATTACACAATGAACTTGAATAGGAAGTCTCATTCGTGCAGGCATTCGAGAAGTCATCATGGACTGGTCAGAGGGCAAAGATTTTGGAATGTCACCAGAGGAGGAGGCGGTGCATGCTGAAGAGGCCCCACCATATAATAAACTGTCAGAAAGTGAAAAGCAGTATGCCTTGTTTACTGATGGGTCCTGCTGTATTGTGGGAAAGCATCGGAGATGGAAGGCAGCTGTATGGAGTCCTGGACGACAAGTTGCAGAAACTGCTGAAGGAGAGGGTGAATCGAGTCAATTTGCCGAGGTGAAAGCTATCCAGCTGGCCCTGGACATTGCTGAATGAGAAAAGTGGCCAGTACTTTACCTCTATACTGACTCATGGATGGTGGCAAATGCCCTGTGGGGGTGGTTGAAGCAATGGAAGCAGAGCAACTGGCAACGCAGAGGTAAACCCATCTGGGCTGCTGCACTGTGGGAGGGTATTGCTGCCCAGGTGCAGAACCTGGTGGGGAAGGTACGTCATGTAGATGCCCATGTACCCCAGAGTCGGGCCACTGAGGAACACCAGAACAGCCAACAAGTGGATAAAGCGGCTAAGATTGAAGTGGCTCAGATGGATTTAGATTGGCAACATAAAGGTGAATTATTTTTGGCCCAGTGGGCCCATGACACTTCAGGCCATCAGGGCAGAGATGCAACAAATAGATGGGCTCATGATCGAGGGGTGGACTTAACAATGGACACTATTGCCCACCTTATTCATGAGTGTGAAATTGAGTGTGCTGCAATTAAACAAGCCAAGCGGTTAAAGACTCTTTGGTGTGGAGGACTATGGTTGAAGTATAAATATGGGGAGGCCTGGCAGATTGACTATATCACACTGCCACCAACCCGCCAAGGCAAGCACCACGTGCTTACCATGGTGGAAGCAACCACCAGGTGTCTGGAAACATATGCTGTGCCCCATGCCACTGCCCGGAACACTATCCTGGGTCTTGAGAAACAGATTTTGTGGTGACACGGCACCCCAGAGGGAGTTGAGTCAGACAATGGGACTCATTTCCGGAATAACCTTATAGATATTTGGGCCAAAGAGCATGGCATTGAGTGGGTATATCACATCAACTACCATGCACCAGCCTCTGGGAAAATCGAACGGTACAATGGGCTGTTAAAAACTACACTGAGAGCGATGGGTGGGGGAATTTTCAAGCATTGGAATACACACTTACCAAAGGCCACCTGGTTAGTCAACACCAGGGATCTGCCAACAGGGCTGGCCCAGCCCAGTCAGAACTTTTACATATTGTAGAGGGGGACAAAGTTCCCGTGGTGCATATGAAGAATTTGCTGGGGAAGACTGTCTGGGTTGTTCCTGCTTCAGGTAAAGGCAAACCCACTCGTGGGATTGCTTTTGCTCAGGGACCTGGATATACTTGGTGGGTAATGCGGGAAGATGGGGAAGTCCGATGTATACCTCAAGGGGATTTGATTTTTAGGGGAAAACAGCCAGTGAACTCAATTATATGCTGTTGCCTGCTGTGTAATACTTTGATAGCCCATCAACTAGATGTCTCCAGGTCACCAGCGACTAGCCTTGACTTCCCTCCAACCATCATCCCACCAGAGAATGAACTTCGATGAACCAGATGAGTTCCACAGTAAAGGAGCATCAGTAAAGCATCAGCAGGCAACGATCCAATACTGCACACAGCAGTCCTGGGTTCAGCAGTAGCAGTCATGTTTCTCCTTCATGGTAGCTGGTGCAGTGCTGTGTTTTGACTTCCAGCCTGGGAGCAGTGCTGGTGATACCGATGTTTTCGGTTGTTGCTAAGTGATGTTTAACCTGACCAAGGACTTTGTGAGCCTCATGCTCTGCCAGGGAGGAGGGGAAGCCAGGAGGAAGCAGAGACGGGAAGCCTGACCCAGGCTAGCCAAAGAGGTATTCCATACCACAGCATGTCATGGCCGGGGTGGGGGGTAACTGGGAGTTACCCGGAAGGACACGGGCTTCCGGGTGGGACTCGTTTCTTGGTTGGTGGTATAGTATTGTCTTCCCTTGTTATTTTATCGTTGTTGTCGTTGGTGGTAGCAGTGGTGATTTGTGTTGTACATTGGTTGCTGGACTGTTCTTGTCTCAACCTGTGGGAGTTGCACTCTTTCGATCCTCCTCCCCGTTCCTCCGGGAGCGGGGAAGGGGAGAGCCCCGGGGGGGGGGGGGAAGGGGCCTCAATTGCTCTCAGCCTGGCACCACTCACTGGGAGTGAGTGAACAAGATGTCTGGCTAGGGTTTAAACCACAACACTCACTTAATCATGGTGGCTGCCCAGTTCACCTGTCAGCCTGACTCATTTGCTCCCCACTAGCCTGAGCTGCTTCAGCAGTTTCAGTTTATGTTCCAGAATTTTTACTTTCACCTCTGTATGCCAGTGTCTGTAGGTTGCTGCTGCATGAATTTGGAGTTGTTTCAGCCATTCCTAGCCAGTTACTTTGTTTATTTCTAGTTCCTGCAGAATAACTTCCTAAGTGTATCAGGCAAATGCAGAATATTTCAGGGTCCTGGGGATTGCACTGGAAGGGCCAGGTTCATGCTTGAATCTCTAACACTACTCAGATTGTGTTGGGCGTTTGTCTTTTATCCACATATTTGATATATGTTTTCTTTTTGTCATATTTGGGAAATGCAACTCTGAAGTTGATTATTGTTGCTTTTCCTTTCATTTCTGGTGTCTCTGTTCTCTTCTGCTGTAAACATTACAGTATACCCTGTCAAAATAGCAATTTACTTGGAGACAGATTGTGTTCTCGCAAAAATTCCCATCCCAGAGAGCTGGTGGCTGCTGTGTGCTGAACGGTCAGTATTACTAAGTAACAGGACTAACCTTTATTGTAGAGTCAGAATACCTATATTTGTAAAATATCTACAACAGGTAGCCCTAGTAGACTTTGTTTAGTAGGATTTTATCATGCTTCTATGAGCAGCTGAAATAAATTACTTTTTAAAAAGTGCTATATCACATTAAATAGGGTTATGTGCAGTTATCCTCTGTTGTGAAATAATTCACAGTCTTACAACATGCAAGCTGGGAAGCCACCCCCAGGCATTTTAAGATTTTTTTGTTTGTTTGGGTTTTTGGTGGGGTTTTGGTTTGTTTTTTTTTTTTGGGGGGGGGGGGGGTGGTGGGTGGTTGGTTGGTTTAGTGATTTTTTTTTTTTTTTCCCTAGCCTTAGATGTACTGGAAACAGCAATTTAAACAGAATACATAGCCATGTACAACAGTAGTCAGGTGCAGATTTTTCTCTCCTCTAAGCCTGATCCTGCAATACTTATTAACATCAGAAAAATACGCTAACTTGGAAGAAGTTCAGTGATGCTTTTCAAGCTGGTTTTTTTTTTTTTTTTGAGAGTACCTTAAGATTTCTTGGCTTATAAGAGATTTGCATGTGTGTGGTATAAAATGTATCTTGGGTAAGAATTTTAACTGAATCCTTTAGCAAATATCAGGACTGAATAGCTAAATTAATGTTATTGATAAGTGTATTTTATGGGCGCACAAAATTATCATAATAAGCCTCAGTTTATTATGGATTGTTAGGTATTCTTTTATAACTGCCTTATAAAATTGTCAATACTGTGTTAGGCGGAGATTGAATGTAAATATTTTATATCTTAGAAAACTTAAAATAGGCATAACTACACATAACTGGATCTCTGTGCATTCTTGAGCTCTGAAACCACGGAAAATACTCAAGAATTAAGGGGGCACAGGCCTTTCTTTTTTTTTCCTGTCATCCCCAAACCTGGTAGGATTTACAAAATAGAGTATATTACAATGGATATGCTGATTAGTCCTATGCAGAAGTCTTTGAAATCTAATAGTTCAAAGTATTGCTAAAACAGACTCTAACCTGAGCATAAGTTGCTTGTATGCTCTGTAAGGCATAGGTTTTCTGCTTTTTCAGTATGAATTATCATAAGAAGAGTCAGGAAATTCTGGGAGGTGAAAGTAAGAGTGCATGCAAATGTTTACTTTGAAGATAAAACTAGTGTCTTGGCATTATTTAGATGGCTATTTTAAAACTTATTTTTCTGTATATCCAGTATATATCAATCTTGAAGAGAGCCTTTTTAGTTTTAAAGCTGTATATGTTCATATATATATATGAATATATATAAAAGCAGTAAGGAAGCTGTTCTCAGTATTTCCAAAAGAGCTTAGTTTTGATACTCAAAAGGACTGACATCCTTCACGTCTCTTGGCCTGAATAGGTATAAAGCCAGTTAATTCTTTAGTTCCAATCAGAGGGCTTTAAAAATTAAAAATATGAGAAGTATACACCCACACTAAATGTGTAGAAAGGTTAGTGTACTGTTTTTGCGCCTGATTGATCCATTGTGGAATATCAACAAAGTGCTTAGAAGTAGAGAGCCAAATAATTTTAATGAAAACAGAACCATAAAATGCTATTTCAAGTAAATCTTTCCAATGAGAACAAACCACTCTTAATGTGTGTGGCTTAATAGAATATAATTGTTTCAACTGTGGTTTGACACACACTGTCATCAACTATACAGATAATTCCTGCCTTGTTTAATAGGATATTAATCCCATAGCTAGGCAGCAGTATGTAGAAACTGTGTGGTATTCAAAGGGTAGCATCAGTTTTCTTTTTCTCCAAAGCCTTATTATGGAGAGAGAATGCTCTGATAGTTCCTGATTTAAGAAGTTGCTTTGATTTTATGGGTAGGAGTTTAAGCTGGTATATCACAGTAGTTCAGCTGTGCTCACATTCACAAAACCAGACTGTCCTTCAGACATCTGAAGCTCATTTCTGAAGCATTTTGTTTTGCCATTTCACCAGCAGAAATTACTGAAGGACACAAATTTATCTCCTTTCCCTTGAACACAGAAAAAGCCTCCCAGGCAGAGGTTTCAGTTCAGCACATTCATTACCTTTTAATTGCTTCCAAATTACATTGTGACCTGCTGCATCAATAGCTGAATCTGACAGAAACTAGCACAATCTGTGCATATGTGTTGTTAAAAGCTTAACTGGCAGTTGTTTTGCTACTGGACTGGGTAAAGGACACTGCATGAAGGACAATGTCGTTTTGGGATGCTTTTCAATAACATGTTGTTAACATTGTTTGGAAATGTCTTTAAATATCAGCTTGTTTATGTGCCAGAAATGTTTCTTTCAAGTGATGAGCAGCACAGAATTTAGTTATATTACTATCAGATATCAATATATATATAAGGTTTTACTTCTCACTGACTAAATGTAAAAGCTTCAGTGTCAGCTGTGGCATGTAAGAGCTTCCACGGAAAATGCACTTGCATGCCAAGTCACAACCGAACAAAGCATTTTATTTAAGATTCTAAGCCATGGTATAAAAATCACCCTTGGAGGAAAGATAAGCTTGAATACGTTTTAGGCTGAGCCACAGCAGGCATGGTGCCATAAAAGGTAAGCTATCATACCAACCACTGCGGAAGCTAAGGTATAAAAATCACTGCTCCTCTGGAAGACTTATTCAAAGCTATTTTGCAATCACTTCCAGAATGTAACCACACCATCCTAGCTACCGATAATTTCAGCCAGCTAGCATGTGTTTGTTATTCCTTAGTTTTACTCCTTCCCCCCCCAGAAAAAATTACCATGAACCTAAGTGTGGTGTTGACTCTGTATTGCAAGCATACATTTCATTTCCTTCACTCTTTATATTTAGTAATACATGTGTGTAGGGTAAGTGCAGCTGTTGTTCCTTTATAATTTTTTTGGAAGCTGCTCTTTTTATCATTTTTTGCTGGAAGAGTGTTTGGTTAACAGTGAAGAGCAACGCTATTTTTACGTGGCAGCTTCCTTTGAAATTGCCCTTCTTTAGGTAATGTATCTGTTAAAATAGCTTAACACCAATGAGTTCTCTGCTACGTTGTGGCTTTGTTTTGTAAAACATTTTCTGTTTTAGAGCAAAGTATCATCTGGATTGCTCCACAGGCTTCACCAGCCTCTGCAATATGGAATGCTGGAGGGCGACTCAAAAGAAGGTGGTTTGACCCAAAGAAGTTCCTGGCCAATATGCCTATTGACTAAAATACACTTATAGATAGAAATGTTTAGATGATTCTTGTGCTGCTTTTAGGTTTTAAGGGCACTGTTTACTGAATTGTTTTTCATCAGAACAGGCTTTTCCCAAGCATGTGTGATTGTTGGTGCACAGAACTGCCAGAGACTGTAGAGAGGCACATCATTATATATTTACTGCAGGACAGATGGATAGCACATCCAGATAGTGGTCAAGAC